>NC_133519.1:12765445-13365445 GCF_049354715.1 Callithrix jacchus
GGGGCCCTGGGATTCTGTCTTCCACACAACCAGAGTAGTGACTGTGATACCAGAGCCCCATGACACTTCTGGTATCTCCACATTGACCATGAATAATAAAAATGCATCAGATTTTACTCAAAAGGAAAACAGAGTTGCCATAAACTTCTACTTTTTCTCTGCAGATGTTGGTCTACCCAAGAGGAGGCCAGGTTTCCTTGGTCCTTTCAGCCCATTTCTCCAATTAGGATGATTAGGGAAGGAGCTCTGATTTAAATAAACTATCCCAGAGGAAGAGGAAGCAGTCCCTTAGAAAACAGATATGACCAGGCACCTTAAATAAAGAGGCTCTGTAAAAAGGAGCAGAGAGATGTGTGCCCTGGAGGGGAGGGAAGTGGTCAGGCTGGAGGTGAAGGGTGGTGGGACTTGGCCCTAGAAACTCCTGCCCCTCCCCCTCCTTCCCGCCACACCCTCTTCTGTGTGCTCTTAGCATGTCACCCCCACTGTTCACCTCTCCAGGTCTAAAAGAGTCTGGCAAGGCCTCTGGAAGTGGAGAGAGACGCAAATTGGTTATGGGAGGATTATAGGGAGCTGGCTCACGCCTGTAATCCCAGCACTTTGGGAGGCTGAGGCGGGTGGATCACAAGGTCAAGAGATCGAGACCATCCTGGTCAACATGGTGAAACCCCGTCTCTACTAAAAATACAAAAAAAAAAAAAAAATTAGCAGGCATGGTGGCACGTGCCTGTAGTCCCAGCTACTCAGGAGGCTGAGGCAGGAGAATTGCCTGAACCCAGGAGGCGGAGGTTGCGGTGAGCCGAGATCGCGCCATTGCACTCAAGCCTGGGTAGCAACAGCGAAACTCCGTCTCAAAAAAAAAAGAGACAATGGCCAGCCTCACCAGAGACAAAGCAGATGCCTGTCTTAGTGGGGAGATTGCGTGTTCGTCCAGTTTGAATTTTTAAATTGATGGATAACCCTAATTACAGAGTTACAAGGTTAGATTACGATTTTGAAAAACACCAGAATAACCGTATTATGCTAGCAAAAATGTACAGTGGAAATGTCCTCTTCCGGAGAGACTGGAGTTACAGGGGTGGATTGAGCCTGCAACTTGAAACAGCTGCAGTCTGACGAGCTATAATTGGCCTTCCTTATACTCCACTTCTACGTTCATGGATTCAACCAACATGGACCAAAAACATTTGGAAAAAATGCAATAACTAATGCAATTTAAAAATACAGCATAACTACTGTTTAATAGCATTTACATTATATGAAATATCATAAGTAATCTAGAGATGTTTTCATGTATACAGGAGGATACTGTGCCACTTTACATGACAGATTTGAGCATCTCTGGATTTTGGTATCTTCAAGGGTCTTGGAACAAATCCCCCAGGAATGCCAAGGAATGACTATAGTGACTACAGTTTTTAAGACCGTGAATTTGCAGCAACGCAGGAACTGGATGCTTGTGAGATCAGGTAAAATGAGCTGAGCCCTAGGACGGTCCTGGCCTCCTCCCCGGAGAGGGTTTCCAGGCTGTGGCTCAGGGAGGGGAACCTGGCAGAGTCCAGCGGCCTCTCAGGATTGAAAAAAATGGAACTGGATCCTAAAAGACAAGGCAGCTGGAGTTTACAAGGCTAACTCCTAGCCCAGCAAGGTGAGAGCCAGAGGCGGGGTGGGGTGGGCCGGGGAGCTCGGACATCAGGAGCAGCCTCCTCTCAAATCCTTAGCTGAGTTACGATCAGCACTTGTATGTGAGGAAACTACCTGAGGCAGGGGAAAGACCTCCCTGCATGGTTGAAAGGGAATAATCCCAGGATCACCCAGAGTTAGAAAGAACCCCTGTTCTGAACAGCTGGAGTATGAAACTTTGTAATTTATGGGGCACTTGGGTAGAATATTCAGACAGGTTGTGCCTCGGTGGGGCAGTAAAACTGGTCCTAAATGAAATACTGCTTTGGTGCCACCTAACACATCTTAAAAAGAAAAATTTGAAGGTCCAAACTGCTTCCAAGTAACTAAACTTTTGCTTCTTATTATAAAAACAAAAATATATCCAGCCCTTCAAAAGGTAAAATTCACAATGCGTGGTATCCGTAGAAAATTGCCAGGCATGCAAAGAAGGAAAATATGATACATAATAAAGAGAGGAAGTCTCAACCACAGCAAGCAGGCAAGAGCAAGAAAGAAAAGGCGTCCATATAGGAAGAGAGACAGTCAAACCATCTCTTTTTGCAGACAACGTAATTTTATACCTAGAAAAATCCCATAGTCTCAGCCCAAAACTTCTAGATCTGATAAACAACTTCAGCAAAGCTTCTAGACACAAAATCAATGCACAAAAATCGGCAGCGTTTTATACACCAATAGAGTCCAAGCTGAGTGACAAATCAAGAACGCAAATTCCATTCTCAACAACCACACACACCAAAAACACGAACAAACACAGCTAAACGGGAGGTGAAAGACCTCTGCAATGAGAGCGATGAAATACTGCCGAGCGAAATCAGACGTAACACAAACAAATGGAGAAACGCTCCATGCTCACAGATAGGAAGAATCAATATTGTTAAAAGGCCATACTGCCCAAAGCAATTTACAGATTCAGTGTTATTCCTATCAAACCACCAGGGTCATTCTTCACAGAATTAGAAAAAAAAAATTCTAAAATTCGTATAAAATAAAAAAGAACCCCAAATAGCCAAAACGATGCTAGGCAGAGAGAGCAAACCTGGAGGAATCGTATTATCCGACTTCACGCTGTACTGTAATGCTGTGGCATTACTGTGGCGAAAGCAACGTGGTAAAAATGGACACACAGACCAACAGAACAGAACAGAGAGCCCAGAAATAAAGGTGCACAACTGCAACCATCTGATTTTCAACCATTTACCTTCAATAAATGGTGCTGGGATAACTGGCTAGCCATATATAGAAGATTGAAACTAGGTCCCTCCCTTACACCGTATGTAAAAATCAACTCGAGATGAATTAGAGACATCAGTGTAAATCCTAAAACTCTAATGCCCTTGAAGAAAGCCTAGGAAATGCCATTCTGGACATAGGCCCTGGCAAAGATTTTTTTTTTTGAGACGGAGTTTCACTGTTGTTACCCAGGCTGGAGTGCAACGGAGCGATCTTGGCTCACTGCAACCTCCGCCTCCTGGGTTCAAGCAATTCTCCTGCCTCAGCCTCCTGAGTAGCTGGGACTACAGGCACGCACCACCATGCCCAGCTAATTTTTGTATTTTTAGTAGAGACGGAGTTTCACCGTGTTGATCAGGATGGTCTCAATCTCTTGACCTCTTGATCTACCTGCCTTGGCCTCCCAAAGTGCTGGGATTATAGGCGTGAGCCACCGTGCCCGGCCCAAGATTTTATGACAAAGCAATTGTAAAAATAATTGCAACCAAAACAAAATTTGACAAGTGGGACCTAATTAAACTAAAGAGCTTCTGCATAGCAAAAGAAACTATTAACAGAGTAAATAGACAACCAACGTAATGGGAGAAAATATTTGCAAACTATGCATCTGACAAAGGTCTAATACCAGGAATCTATAAAGAAATTAATAAGCAAAAAACAACCCCATTAAAAGGTAGGCAAAGGACATGAACAGACAATTTTCAAAAGAAGACATATACATAGCCAACAAGCATGTTAAAAAAATACTCATCATCGCTAGTCATTGGAGAAATGGAACTCAAAACCACAGTGAGATACCATCTCGTGCCAGTTAGAATGGCTATTATAAAAAGTCAAAAAGTTAACAGATGTTGGCAAGGCTGTGGAGAAAAAGGAACACTGTTAGACTGCTGCTGGGAACGTAAATTAGTTCAGCCACTTTAGAAAGCAGTTTGACAATTTCTCAAAGAACTTAAAACAGAAGTTGTATTTAGCTACTCAGGAGGCGGAGGCAGGAGAATTACTTGAACCTGGGAGGCGGAGGTTGCAGTGAGCTGAGATTGTGCTACTGCACTCCAGCCTGGTGACAGAGCAAGACTCCGTCTCAAAAAAAAAAAAAAAGAAAAAACCTTACATTGTTTTTGAAGTATCTTTCAACCCAGCAATCCTATTATTGGATATATATACCCCAAAGAAGAGAAACCAGCCTACCATAAAGACATATGCATGCATGTGTTTACTGCAGCGCTATTCACAAGAGCAAAGACACGGAATCAACCTAAATGCCCATCAACGGCCAACTGGATAAAGAAAATGTGGCGCGTATACACCATGGAATACATCTCAGCCACAGAAAAGAACCAGATCATGTCCTGTGCAACAACATGGATGGATTGGAGGCCATTATCCTGAGCAAACTAACAGAAAACCAAACACCACGTATTCTGACTGATACGTGAGAGCTAAACACTGAGTATACGTGGACACAAGGAAGGGAACAATAGATTCCAGGGCCTACTTAATGAAAGAGCGTAGGAGGAGGGTGAGGATTGAAAAACTATCAGTTACTATGCTTATTACCTGGGTGACAAAATAATATGTACACCAAACCCCCACAACACACCATTTATCTATTAAACAAAACTGCACGTGTACCCCTTAAACTAAAATAAAAGTTAAAAAATAAAAAAGTAAAGAGAAAAAGAAGTCAACTGATTTTGACCCAGAAATGGCCAATGCTGAGAGATGACAGAAATAGTAGATGTAGCTCAAACATGATTCCAGCACTTTGGGAGGTTAAGACAGGAGGATTGCTTGAAGCTAGGAGTTCAAGCCCAGCCTGATTAACAAAGAAAGACCCTATCTATAAAAATAGAGTTCTAAACGAGGACATTCTGAAAGTTAATATAATGTTTTGTATGTCCAAAACACTAGCAGAAAAAATCAAGCAGGGACATGAGAGAGAAAAAAGCCAAATCAAACTTCTTGAAATGAAAACTATGGTGTCTGAGAAGGAAAATAACTGAATGGGATTAACAGCATTTTAAACACTGCAGAAGTGATGATCAGTCAGTCAAACACACAGCAGTAGAAATCGTCTAAAATGAAGGGGAGGAAACAAACACTGAAGAGCAAGTTAAGTAAACATAGGACGTCTTCACGCGGCCTAATATACATGTAATTGGAGCCCCCAAATAAGAGGATGGAGTGGGAATGGGAGCAAAGCGATCTGAAGAAATAATCACACCAAATTTCCAAATTTGATATTTTAAAATAGAAAAACTATACTCTCTTTAAAACTATACTCTTTAAAATAGAAATCCAAGACTCTCAGTGACCCTTAACAACAATAAATATATTTAAAAATTGAAACCGATTGTAATTAAATTGCTGAAAAACAGTGATTAAAAAAATCTTAAAAGCAGCCAGAGGGAGTGAAAAATACCTTATGTACAGAGAAAAAAGAGAAGCGTAATAGCAGGCTTCTCGTCAGAAATTACCCACGTCAGAGATGGCAGACCAGTATGTTCAAATTGCTGAAAGAACTGTCAGCCTAGAACTTTGTACCCAGGGGAAATTCTTTCGAAATGAAGAAAAGTCTTTTTAAGACATTCAAAGGCTGAAAGAATTTATACCAACAAACCTGAACTACAAGAAATGTGACAGGAAGCCTTTGAGGCAGAAGGAAAATGATATCAGAGGAAAATCTGGAGCTATATCAAGGGATGAAGAGCACTTGCAATGGTAATTATGTGAGTAAATATAAAAACACTTGTTATTATTGTTTAAATCTCTTTTTATATGGCACAGCAAACTGGAATACGGAACATCTAAAAACATGTCACAGTGACTAGCCCAGGGTACCCAGCAGTTCCGGGCACAGCCCCCTCCGGAGCGGACCTGAGCACAGTTCAAGACGGCGCCTTCAGCCTGTGGCCAGCAGGGGGCGCCTGTGGATCTTGGAAAACGCTGCCTTATGCTTTGAGCCTGCCCTCCCTGGTGTCAAACGTCCTGGGCCTGGGGCTTTGGGGCTCTCCGACACCACGGAGGTGGAATCCCTTGAAGATAAATTATAAAACATGAAAGACCCTGGCAGGGTGGAGTGGTGAGCCACCCAGGTCCTTGTCTAGGCTTTTCCACTAACTTGCCCTGAGACCTTGTTTGGGCATCTGCCTTTCTGAGCATTAAATGAAAGAATTATGTGAAGTCTTTTGCACGGTCCCTCATTTGTGAAATACAGGATGAGACTAGCTGACGTCTAAGGGCCCGTCCATTCCCCACACTCTTTTTTTTTTTTTTGAGACGGAGTTTTGCTCTTGTTACCCAGGCTGGAGTGCAATGGTGCGATCTCAGCTCACCGCAACCTCCGCCTCCTGGGTTCAGGCAATTCTTCTGCCTCAGCCTCCTGAATAGCTGGGATTCCAGGCACGTGCCACCACGCCCAGCTAATTTTTTGTATTTTTAGTAGAGACGGGGTTTCACCATGATGACCAGGATGGTCTCGATCTCTTGACCTCGTGATCCACCCGCCTTGACCTCCCAAAGTGCTGGGATTACAGGCGTGAGCCACCGCGCCCGGCCCCATTCCCCACACTCTTAATTCCTCAGTCTTCCCCTCTTACTACCAGCTAGGGCCTTCTGCTTCTGCTTGGTGGAGCCTCCAGGAGTGGAAAGAGGCGGATCTTTCCCCCTGAGGAAGGGTTACAGAGAGAAGGCTTTGAGAAATCCGAACCTGAAAATCAAGCTCAAGAATTCCCTGTGCCTGTGAGTTCCATGTACAACCACCAAGCAAAGCACTTTGTTTAATGCTTTCATTTAATTCCCCGTTTCAACCCCCAAAGTGAGAGGGAGAAAAATAATCACCCCAGGTTTTCAGGTGAAGAAGTTGAAACCCAAAGATATGAAGAAACTTGCCTAAGGTCAAACAGCTGAGAAGTGGCGGGGCTGGCATTTGGGCCAGAGGTCATGCCCGGACGTACACGGTCATGTATGGAGGCTCCATGCAGGCCTCCGTGAGCTGCGCTGACCGTCCTGAGAAATGCCTTCCGAATCACAGGCTAACCTGGAAGGCTTCCTGCAGTTTTCCGGCCCTCCCACAAGACGCTGATTCAAACAAAAATTGTTTGAATGTCTAGAACCTGCTATCTCTGCCCAGTTCTGTTTCTATAAAAGCCACTCCAATAAGGATCCTACAGTTTAATGGTAGTTCCAGACCTTATGGTGGGATAGCGCTTTTGAGTTTACATATCATCGCCATGAGTATTACTGCAGTTCTTCAAACAAATAAGTATTCATAATAAAAATGATTTTTTTAAAATGCTCTTTTTCTAGATGTGAACATTTCAATACAGTTTAAGGGACTTGGTCAGAATCACATAACCGAAGGTCAAAGAATGGTAACTTTGAGCTTCCCCATCCCAGTCTTGTGCTGTTCTGTTTCACCTTTTCATCTAAGTCACCACCCCCAAAGCCTGTGATAAGCATTACGTATGTGTGTATTTGTCTGTCATGTGTGAAAGAGGAAAATGCTTTTAAAAAATGCTCAGAACAAGATAAGCTGGATGGAACATTGGCAGCATCAGCAAGAAGGACTCTTTTCTTCCTGCCGAGACCACCTTCCAGAGTCCAGAGCTCTAAGAGTCATCCCGTGTCTGAAATTGGGCCATTTCCTCTACGCCCTTAATGGCAGAGCAGAACTCTCTGAACTCCACAGGGCTCTCTGCACACCACATCTTCCATTCAACCTCCTTAGAGCTGGGCTCCACCCCAACACTCAGCCTCCTCTGGAAGGCAGGGAGGATCCGGGGAAGAGAAGGGGCCCCTTGAACTCTCCTCATCTTTAATGAGGGAAAGATATAATCACCTGTCACTGCATGGACCTAATTAACACCTGCGCAGAGTTTCGGCTGCTGATTAAGGGTTCTCCTCCCTAGCTGAGGTTCCTACAGGAAAGTCTGTCGCAACTTGCTAGAGGTGGGATGACAGGATTAAGGTCAGTACAGGGCAAGGGTCCCTCCTCTTTGAACTCCTAGGTTCTTAGCACCGGATCAGGAACAAGCCAGGCTGTAACTCAACAGCAATCCTGTTTTGAAACCCTGCCTTCTTGTGTCCTGCCCAGACCAAGAAGGGAGAGAAGTCCGCCCAGCTCATCCAGTCATCAGGTCTCCAATTCCAATTGTTTCTCCAGACCCCCCTCCCACCAGGATACTTCCCTTCTACCCCAATCAGAAGAGCCTCTGCAACTGGAACCCAGGGCTAGGTTCAAGCTGTGAGTCCACCATCCAGGTCTAGCGTCTTCCGAATTTGAGCTCAGCTCCTTGGGTCGTTGCTGGTATTAAAAGAAAAATTTCCGGTGAATTAAATTTACAGGAGAGTAATTGAGCAAAGAGTAATTTACGGATCAGGGAGCCTCCTGAGCCACAGTAGGCTCAGGCGCCAGCACAGCCACATGGAGGAAGAAGATTTAGGAACAGAAGAAGGAAAGTGACAGACAGAAACAGCGGAATGGGTTACAGCGTGGTCTTTGCAGTATTTGAACGCAGGGTGAACAGTTGGCCACGTTCGACCGGCCAAAGCTCAGTGACTGGCACAAGAGTAGGTTACGGTCTGCACACAACTCCATGTAGGTTACGATGTGCAGGCAGAGCTTACCGTGTGTAAGAAGGCAGCTTTAGACTAAACTTGATTTAACGCAGACTTTCACCATCCCAACCCAACCCCCTTTTCCCCAAAACTTACACCTGTTGGAATCATACCAACATTTATCTGAATTCTTTGAAAAAATAATAAGCTAGCAAACAAATAAATAAACAAGCTTATCACTGAGTGTGGTGAGACGGGGAAGACAGCAAATACGATGTGTGGAGCCCGACTGCAGGCAGCGGGCAGTCCCCGCTTAGCCAGCGTCGGCCCAGAAATGCCGCTCACGGAGTCGGCCCTGAACATTCGGCGGCCCACATGCAGCCCCCACCCCCCCACCTACCTTCAGCACTCCCTGGCCCTCCTCCCAGCCTTTTCTGGTATCTCTTAGATCTCTTTGAACTGGTTTGTTTATTACTGTACCTATTGTTAGACTACTCAGCTATAACGCTGTGTGAGGGTAGGTTTCTTTGTACGTTTCGTTCACTGCTGCATTCCCAGAACGTAGCACACAGCAGCTGCTTAATCAATGCAGGCTGAATCAATCAAAGTGGCCTCCATTCATCCCCGGCACCAGGGAGCATCAGCTAAAGACTCAGGCAGCAGCCAGCTTTGCAGAGTCCTGGCAGTCCTCAGAGGAGCCCTGGGCAAAGTCATCTCTTTGGTTTTGCAGAACCAAAAGAAAATCCTAACCATATTAGGCCCCCCACAACTGCCTCACCACAGCCATGCCACAGGAGCAGAGTCCAGTCTGCAGAGACGTGCAGAACCCACGACACAAACTTAAGAAGATTCTATGCTCGTTTTGATCAAGCCCCCAACCCAGACGTCACCCCTGCTTCTGCTTTTTCCCTCACCCCTTTTCCCCCATCAAGTCCTCTTCACTCCATTGCAAAATATATTTGGAAGCTGCCCACCTTCTCTCTGTCTCCTCTTCTAACACCCCCTCTGCCTGGGCCATGGCAATAACCCCCCAGGTGGTTCTACTCTTGGCCCTTCGGCTTCTACTCTTGGCCTTTCCTGTTCAAGCTCCACGTAGAGGACTTGTTTAAAAATGTGGGAGTATCTTTTCCCTGCTTAAAATTCTTCAACAGCTTTTCTCTGCCTTAGAATAAGATTCAGATTCAGACTTAGCGGGGCACAGTGGCTCACGTCTGTAATCCCAGCACTTGGACTCCCTTGGAGGCCAAGGGAGGCGGATCATGAGGTCAAGAGATCGAGACCACTCTGGCCAACATGGTGAAACTCCATCTCTACTAAAAATACAAAATTAGCTGGGCATGGTGGTGCGCACCTGCAGTCCCAGCTACTCGGGAGGCTGAGGCAGGGGAATTGCTTGAACCCAGGAGGCGGAGGTTGCGGTGAGCCGAGATTGCACCACTGCACTCCAGCCTGGCGACAGAGCAAGAGCCTGTCTCAAAAAAAAAAAAAAAAGATTCAGACTCACTAAACGTCATCTCCTTCTTTGGCCCTCGCTGGCTACACTCAAGCCCGACTGGCAGCTTCTTTTGTCCTTTTCAGGTGCACCAAGTTGTTCCCATTTGCTCTAAATGTTCCCTCTGCCTATAATTCCCTTTCTCATCCTCAAGACTCTGCTCAAATGCCTCCTTTCGGGGGAGGCCTTCCAGCCTGGCTACCTGGAGGTGTACCCTGCCTCCACGATTATTATCACACCATCACGTCCATTTCCTTCCTCACACTCACCATGCTGTGGTTATTTTCCTTTTTAGTGTCTTGCCTGCCTTCTCCATTAGAGTGTGCGTTCCATCCGGGTAGGGATCTGTGTCTCTCTAATTCACTCCCTTCTCCCATGCCCAGTGTATGACAGGTAGGTGCTTAATGAAGAAACTCTCGAAGGAATAAAGAGAGGAGTCTCTACTTATTCACATCTTCAGTATGTGCAGAGATACACACACAGGCAGACACACACACACTCTCATAGTCACGCACCAGCATACATGCAGGCACAGGTACACACACACACACACACACACTCATAGTCATGCACCAGCATACACACAGGCACAGGCACACACACAAACACACACACACTCATAGTCATGCACCAGCATACACACAGGCACAGGTACACACACACACACACACACGCACTCATAGTCATGCACCAGCATACACACAGGCACAGGTACACACACACTCGTAGTAACGCACCAGCATACACACACACACACACACTCATAGTCACACACCAGCATACATGCAGGCACAGGTACACACACACACACACACACTCATAGTCATGCACCAGCATACACACAGGCACAGGTACACACACACACACTCAGCCACGCACCAGCATACACACAGGCACAGGTACACACACACACACACACATAGTCACGCACCAGCATACACACAGGCACAGGTACACACACACACACTCATAGTCATGCACCAGCGTACACACAGGCACAGGTACACACACACACTCATAACCACGCACCAGCATACATACACACACACACTCATAGTCACGCACCAGCATAAACACAGGCACAGGTACACACACACACACACACACAGCCACGCACCAGCATACACACACACACACTCATAGTCACGCACCAGCATACACACACACACACACAGGCACACACACTCATAGTCATGCACCAGCATACACACAGGCACAGGTACACACACACACACACACAGCCACGCACCAGCATACACACACACACACTCATAGTCACACACCAGCATATACACACACACACACAGGCACACACACTCATAGTCATGCACCAGCATACACACAGGCACAGGTACACACACACACACACTCATAGTCACGCACCAGCATACACACAGGCACAGGTACACACACACACACTCATAGTCACGCACCAGCATACACACAGGCAAAGGTACACACACACACACACTCATAGTCACGCACCAGCATACACACAGGCACAGGTACACACACACACACACACACACTCATAGTCACGCACCAGCATACACACAGGCACAGGTACATACACACACACACACACACACTCATAGTCACGTACCAGCATACACACAGGCACAGGTACACACACACACACACTCATAGTCACGCACCAGCATACACACAGGCAAAGGTACACACACACACACACACTCATAGTCACGCACCAGCATACACACAGGCACAGGTACACACACACACACACTCATAGTTACGCACCAGCATACACACAGGCACAGGTACACACACACACACACACTCATAGTCACGCACCAGCATACACACAGGCACAGGTACACACACACACACACTCATAGTCACGCACCAGCATACACACAGGCACAGGTACACACACACACACACACTCATAGTCACGCACCAGCATACACACAGGCACAGGTACACACACACACACACACACTCATAGTCACGCACCAGGATACACACAGGCATAGGTACACACACACACACACACTCATAGTCACGCACCAGCATACACACAGGCACAGGTACACACACACACGTCAAGGTGGCAGTCACCACTGACTCTTGTTGCAAACTTCTCCTCCTGCTTGGCCTCTCACAAGCCTTCGCCACTTTTGACATTCCCTCCGCTGGAAACCACCTCCTTCCCCACAAGGCTGGATTAGTCTGCATCCCTGTAAGCTTCTGGGACTTCCTTTTCCCTTTGACAGATATGCTTTGCCAACCCTCCTATAGCAGCTGCTCCATCGTCCATGCTTCAAACACTGTTTTGTCTTCGCGTGTCCACAAAGCCTGACATCTCCTCTCTTCCTTTGTTACATCACTAACAGAATATCTGTCACGCTGTGTTTGTTGTTGTTTCTGTTTTGTGCTTCTGTCTCCCAGGTAGAGTGTGAAGTTTTCTGTGGACAGGTCTATTTCTTATTCATGAATGTATTCCCAGGGCTTAATGGAGCCAGGGGACATAGGAAATGCTGAGTACGTGGGAGTGGAATTGCCTGGGAGCCCTGGCCAGGGGAGACATGGACCTCTTAGCTCTGTGCCCTTCTCAGGTTCCTGCTTCCTTCCGTAATTCCTTTTCATACTACCTCCTAAATGTGATTGCCTACTGAGTTTTCCCTCTCCAACCTCTGCCATTTCTCCATCGTGTCCCCTATACAGATGTTCAGAGGTTAAAGTACCTCTTCAATTCCCAGCACACAGGAAGTCCTAACCACATCGGGTCTCTTTTGCATCCCTGAGGCCAGCCCTACCACCGACCTCTATAGCCTCTGCCTGGCCAGGCAGCATCAGGGGATTTATTCTTTAAAGACTTTATTCTTTAAAGAGTCTCTGAAGAACCATTCCGACCCTCAACTCTTACATCCTACATAACAGAAATAGGACACAGGTTTCTGCATAATGCCAGGAAAACATGACCTTACGAAATGACTACTCAAAGTTCTTAAGGCTGGTGCTCTATGGGGGGACCATTTCATTAGCCTCTGAAAATAGGAAGGACAGCACTGAAGGCACCTCAGTCCAGGGGGCTGCTCTACCTCCCCAGCTCCTAAAGTTGGCTGTTAGAGACTGATTCCAGTGAGGACATTGTTTCTGTAAATGCATCATCAGGACATATGATCACAAAGCTACAAAGCAACAGCAAAACCTCTGAATTGCACGTGGTCACCAAGCACTAGGACCACTCTCTTAGGCCACTGGTCTTTGAACTATATAGTAGCTCCACATGGGAGAATTATGGAAAAAGTCAAGCAGATGCAGTTCTAAAGCGACTATATCTTAGGTCCCCAACTCCCACTCACAGCACCTTAGCTCTCCTATGCTTGCCCTGAGCCTGAGAGGATGCTGCAGTAGGTCTGAGTCCTTAATTAAAAGATGTGGCAGCTGGGTGCGGTGGCTCACGCCTGTAATCCCAGCACTTTGGGAGGCCGAGGTGGGTGGATCACGAGGTCAAGAGATCGAGACCATCCTGGTCAACATGGTGAAACCCCGTCTCTACTAAAAATGCAAAAAATTAGCTGGGCATGGTGGTGCGTGCCTGTAATCCCAGCCACTCAGGAGGCTGAGGCAGGAGAATTGCTTGAACCCAGGAGGCAGAGGTGGCGGTGAGCTGAGATCGTGTCATTGCACTCCAGCCTGGGTAACAAGAGCGAAACTCCGTCTCAAAAAAAAAAGATATGGCAACACTTGCATCTCCACCCCCACCAAATACATGTCAGCAGCCAGCTGGCAGGGTTTCAGGGGAAAAGCACATGATTTGAAGTGAAACAAATCTGGATTGGTTTGAATCATGACACCCCTGCTCACAGACTTCATTTAACAAATATTTTTTGAGGTGATTCTATCCACCAGACACGGTGCCAGACCCCGTAAAGAAAGGAGAGACACAACAGACATAAACCCTGGACAAATTAGGCAAACTTGTGAGCTCCCAGTTTCTCATCTAAAATGAGGTAACAGCTACTTCTTAGAGATGCTGGAAGAATTTTATGAAATAATATGTGTAACTCTGGACTACTCATATTCCCATCATTGTTATTAATAGAAGGAGCATGACATCAATATGTGTGAAAAGGCACACAAGTTTTTAAATCTTGAACTCAATACTTATCTTAATACATTTACCATAAAGAAAAGCCCATATACTAATTTTTCATATTTTTTATCTATATAAAGGAGAAAAATGGGAAGGAAATAAAGTGTCAACCAAGTACATATATTTGAAGGAAGTGGGTGCAACACTTTACATCTGTTAATTCATAAAAATGAGCAAAGGAAGAAATCCAAGCAACCTAAATATTCAGCAGTGGCATAATGCATGGAATATTATACAGTCATTTAAAGTAATTATAAAGACTATTAGCAACACAGAAAAATGCTCATGTCATTGTGTTAGGTGGAGAAAGCAGGTTACTGGGTGTAGGTATGCGGATGCTGTGTAAGGTCCACATGGGCACAGCCTCACACTGAAGTCCACACTTGCTCTAGAATCATGGGCTTGTGGCGATGCTTTGCTCTCCGTCTGTCAACCCGTTTGTGTGTTGTTTCATTGTTTCTCACAGTATTTTTATAGGAGTGCTCTTCTTGAGGTCCTCTCTTTGTCGGTATTTCTCTCTCTCCCATATGGCCTACCCATCCATTTTGAAAGGGAAAAATAAAGACATTTTCATGCTTGAAAGTCTTGGTAGGTAGCAAACCTTTGAGGAGGCATCGGTTGCATTCACTTCATTGCTGTTTTCTGAAAAATATATGAAAGAGTTATACTTTACACATAGCTTTTCAACTACACATAGCAAACCTTCAGAGACTGGTCTCACAAATGAGAAATGTAGGCACTGCTGCAGTAGAATCCCCGGCTGCCCCCACCCACTGCCCGTGGAGGGCACACTTTATGTCTCTGGGACAACACGAGCCAGCACGGTTGGCTTCCTATCCATTCATCCATTTATCCAAGCATCCACGTATCCATCATCTGATCCACCAATCCCTTCCCTCTGTTTATCCATTCATTTAATCCCCCTTCCTTGGAAGGTCATCACCACAAAACTCCCTTATAGGACTTAGAGATTTTTTAAAATGTTTCTCATCTTCAACTGGTTACTCATCTGAAAGCCAAGGTCGAGGCACCTAAATGGGGTCAATGATGCAACAGGGCACGAACCCAGGAGACGTGCTTCTCATCTTCTCCCGGTCCATGGTGGGCAGTTCAGCTGCTGATTTCAGCCACCGGGCAGCCTCCCAAAACCCATTTTGGGAACAATGGGTCCAGTAATCAGGCCACTATTCGTCATCAGGGCCCGCCCTTGTTGAGGTTGCGAGGTTGCTGGCTGGAGCAGCATCTGCAAGGCATTAAAAGCATTTACCACCTAAATCTGTCACATATTAGCCCTGTAGGTGGAGTGGGAGAGGCCGTGCGGTATGTATGTGTCAAGCTGCCAGACAAAACCTGCTTCAGTCAGTTAAATAATGTGTTGTCATACAGAAGACTGGACTGTGACCTTCTCAATCAAGTTCTAACTGGGGTTGATGAGGACGATCTACCCTGGACATTCTTACCTCCCATAAGACCATCAATGTTTAGAGTCCTCCCTTCATCCCTAAAATGGATGTGAAGGGCAAACTGAGCCTGCATCTGCAGAGGGATGGGGATGTGTCTCTAGAGCAAATTGAAGAATTAATCAGCACTTAACTGGATGCTCTACATGAGCTCCCGTGCCAGATGCTGAGAATCCAGATGCTGGGACAAACCAAGCACATTTCCTGCCTATGCGGAACACACAGACCGAGTGAAGAAAACAGTTACAATCAGTGTAAAGCCTCTGGGAAGGCTTCAGGGAAGGGGCATTGGAAGCGGGCCTGAACAGCACACACAGACATGCCTGTTCCCTGCTGGATAAAACCAAGAGACATGCAGAGGAGCAAGGAGAGGGCCCACTGCCGTTCAGGGGCAGCTGGCGGCTTACACAGGTCTCTGGGACAGCAGCCATTCTCTTGCACATGTGGCACAGATTTGAAAATGTGAGCCACAGAGGGCCCTGCTGTTTCTGGGACACTCTTTAAACTGCCATACCTCCAATCACTGTTTTCATTCATTTTTCCTGGAATAGATTCTTCTCGCGTCACCTACCTCTGAGGTCCCACAACCTACTACTATAACTACCCCACTCACCTTTCAAGGCGCACCTCTCAGGTCACCTCTTCTGTGAAGCCTTCCTGGAGGCTGACCCACTCCCAGACACCTCCCCTTTTGCCCTCCCAGTGTTCTGTATTTAACTACAGATTAAATTCCAGTGAGTTTGTGAAGCCTGTGTCCAGGGACCCCATCTTTACATCCCCAGGGGCTGGCACACAGTAGGTACTCAATATCTCACTGGCATTCCCAGGACTGAGTCATGCTCAGGTGATCCAGAGGCACCATCCATCCAAACCCACTTTCCACAAGGCTGAGCTTGTTGTCATGGCAGGAAGCCACCAGTTAACTTGAGAAAAACCAGCCTGTGGAATTCAGCCAGCTCCCCAACCAGTATGCCCCAGAGAATGCCCCACCCAAAACCCATGCTATATTTTCTAATGTTTACGGGAAACTTGGAGCTCACGGAGCACCAATCAGCCACCCAGCAAGCTCCCACTGTGTGGGAGGCACCCTAGCACCAGTGACCCTTTAGTGGCTGGGAAGGGAAGTGGGAGGAACCTAATAGTCATCAAAGATGAGATAAAGTTGTTTATTTTTAATTAATTCTAAGAGAAGTGTGCTTGATATTATCTTCATTATATTTGTTCCCAACTTTCCCATACTGGACCTCTCTTACTAGTAGAGCCAGATTTTTTTATTAAGAAAAATTTTAAGGCAATCTGAGTGGAAAAGCAAGGAGGACCTGAGTATGCAGGGCAGAGAAAGGGGTCACGGTGCCCTGGAGGGGAAGACGGTGTGGACAGCAGAGCTCTCTGAGAGCCACGGGAGTGATGTCACTGGCGGCACAGGCTCCAAGTGGCCGGGCTTCTTTAGTTCCCTTTTTCCCTGCCCCAGCTCACCCCTTGTCCAATTCGAACTCTAAGCCTGGGCCTTCAGGATGTTCTGTCTGGTTAGTTATCTTGCCCTGCATAGGAACAAATGATTTTGTTTTTGTGTTGGGGGGCGGAAACAGGAATCGGGGGTGATGTTTTTCAAAGGAAATTTTATTTGGAAATCCAAAAGAAAAGCAAAACTAGAGAGTCACTAGGAAGGGGCTGAAGTAGAAAACTGTACCAAGCACAGAGTCCTTATCCCAAAGCACGTGAAGACCAGATGCTGACTGCCTCGGCTGACACAGGGAACCAGGCTCCCATCTCTGCAGAATCCTTTGCCTGGCCCCCAGGTGCTGCCCCACACCTTTACTGGGCAGGTGAAAAGAAAACACACATTTGCTCTTTCTCACCTGCGGGCTCTGAACAGAAGTCGTTTCTACCCACTTATTCCTCACTGGCGGCATCCTCAGATGCTCCTTGGTCTCTCTTTCAAGCTAGTGTCTGCCAGCAGGAGAGCTGGCTGGATTTTCTCTCCTCCTGCCTCCCTGTACCAGGAGATGCCAGGCCTGGATTCCCCTGGTCTTACCTGCTCTTAGGGGCCCTCACTGGTGCATTTCTCTGGTTTCCATTCTCTGTTTCAGCAACCGGTCAGCAGGCCACTTGGCCTGTCACTGGCCATGTTGGCAGTCACCTTTGTAGACTCTCCTCCCCAGATCCCCTGAGATCTGGTGCCATCGCCTGTCCTGGCTCCTGTGCAGGAATTTCTAGAGCTTGTCTCACTGGCAAACCCTGCTCAAGCCCAGCAGGTACTGCACACAGCTGGGCAGTGGTGGTGACTTCTCAGCTCCCAGCCCAACCCTGTACCTTAAGGTCTGCTGGGCACAGGTCCCTATCATTAGCTCTTCCCAGAGCCCCCACTCATCACGCCTACTCTGCCTTTGGCTGTTCCCATTGCTACTGATGTAAAACTCAGTGCTCCCACCCAACTCCCATCTCTCAAAGTATGAAGACCCCCTTTCAAGTCCCAGCTCTGCCATTTAACATGCTACTGACTTGAATAAGCCATTTGAACTTTCCAGGGAGAAGACACATCTGTAAAATGGGGAAAACTGTAATAATTAACCCAAAGGATGGCGTGAGAGACGATACAGGTAAAAGCACCTCGTAACTGCAGCCCCGTGTGCAGGTGGTTTTGCTGGCTTCTGCCACTGGCTGACTGGTAGCTTCGCTGTCTGTGTTCACCACCTGAAACACATTCTCTGTCTGGTTCAGGACGGTGCCCTTCTCTCTGAATTCTGGCTTTTTTGCAGGCTTTCCACTCATCCACTTGTCTCCTATTTCCTGCTCAGTGTCATGCGAGGCCTTCCTGTGCAGGGTCCACTTGGACACTAGGTGGCAGCCTGACCCACATCTTGCTCCAGTAACTCAGACCGAGGCTGGTGGCTTCCACCCAGGCCACACACCACAGCTGCCTTCTCTTCCGTGGCGGTTGGCAGCAGAGAGCCAAGAAAGGCCGAAGCTGTGGAGATGAAGGGAGATTTGAGCTGATCTGAAGTCAGCTCTTCTACCAGCTCGGGCTTCCTTTGTAGAACAAAGACTTGAGACAGCCTTTGAAGGAGGGTAAAAGAAGCTAAGGCCTGAGCGGTGGCCAAGGGGCTTAGCAGAGTGGTGACCTTTTAGGCCAGAGGCTGCTTTGGTGACAGGGCCTGGAGTTCCTTGTGGACTCTGTGGCCCTGAGGACCTGCTGGGATCCCATGGTATCAGGGAGTACAGGCTGATGTTCACCTTTCTCTACGGACGCCTGCTCCTCAACATACGAGCATGATCAATCCTTTTCCATTTTATTTTTATTTTTATTTTTGAGACGGAGTTTCGCTCTTGTTACCCAGGCTGGAGTGCAATGGCGCCATCTCGGCTCACCGCAACCTCCGCCTCCTGGGTTCAGGCAATTCTCCTGCCTCGGCCTCCTGAGTAGCTGGGATTACAGGCACGCGCCACCATGTCCAGCTAATTTTTTGTATTTTTAGTGGAGACGGGGTTTCACCATGTTGACTAGGATGGTCTCGATCTCTTGACCTGGTGATCCACCCACCTCAGCCTCCCAAAGTGCTGGGATTACAGGCTTCAGCCACTGTGACCGGCCGCCTTTCCCATTTTAAAGGAATTCTTCCAACTTACCTCTCCTTTCGTCACCCTCTCTCTTCGGTCTCACCACCTTAGCCAAATTTATTGAAAAGTTCTCTTCCTCTCTCTTTCTTCATTACCTGTCACTCAGCTGTTAGCCTGCGGTATTCTGACTCTTTCTCCTGGACTTCAGTAACTTTGTTACTGAAACAAATCTGGGGTCCACCTGCCCAACACAGCAAAGACAAACTTTAACATCAGGATTGCAGGGCGAGGGAAAGTGAGACATTTATTGCAGGGTGCCAGACAAGGAGAAGTGGGTGGCTCATGCTTAAGACCCGAACTCTCTGATGCTGGCAATCAAGGGTCTTTGAAGGCAGGGGAAATTTTCAGTAAAGCAGAAGTTACAGACAAAACTGTAAATCAGTGCATGAAGGTTATACGTTGCTTTGGCCTAAAAAGGCCGGATATCTTGAAGTGGAGTTGGGGTAACAGGGAGAAGAGGGGGCCTTACAGGTCATAGGCAGATTCAAAGATTTTTCTGATTTGCAGTTGATTAAGGAAAAGAAGGTTTGTTGAAAATGTTTGGGACAGCAGAAAAGGACGCTAGCTCTGGTCCATGGGCATGACTTCCTCCAGGCCCCGAAAGAAGAGCTTTAGGACAGAGAAGGATGGTCGGAGCTCAGTCTTCTGCTCCCCGTTATCCGAGGTCCATATGCCAGAGGATCATGTGGGTGGGGATCTAGGTTTCTAGAAAACAACTCAGGGACATATATTAAGATGATATCTGTGGTTTCTATAGGAAATGTGACATCCCGAGATTTTAACTTCCTTGGCTAGTGTTTTAGGCTATTATTACCTTCTTGCTTATGAAGTTGCCCATTTGCTTCTCAGGGCTAGCGAGGTGCCTGGAATTTCCCTTAAAGGAACTCAAGATTTTTCTTTATTTCCACGCTTGGAGGGTTCCACAGGCTCCTAAGAGGGGTCCCTGCTCCATCTCAGGTCTCCTGTCTCTGCTACTGGCCATGCTCTCACATTGCCAATGCCAAGGAGCTTTCAGCCTTCATCTCACTGCGTGTCTTTGATGCAGGCCGTATTTGTGCTCTCTCCTTCACACAACTGTTTCCCTGTTTTTCTCCAACCCTCTTTAAAATGTTCTTGATCTGCACTTATATACTTCACTCAAGCCCAATACTCTCAACTTTTCAACTAGGACTTCTATACTGAAGATTTCCAAATCTTTAACTTAGGACCAGACGTTCTTAGTCCAGTGCCTTGTCTCCAGGTAACTCAACATGACCAAAACTGACCTCATCCTCTGCCACCAGCCCTGATTCAACCAGTTCCTTCTCTATTTTCTGTCTCAGCGAAAGGCATCACCAGGGACCCAGTGGTGGCAAAAGTCAGACCATCAAAAGTCATCGTTGACCCCTCTCGGTCTCCCAGCACTCACATCCACTTCATAGGCACGTCTTATCAATTCTACCCCCTTAAAAACCTCTCAGGTCTCTATCCCTATCCCTAGTCTAACTCCCCTGCCCAGGCCAAGTCCCCATCCTCTTTCTCCTGAATAACAGCACCAGACTCCTAATTGCTCTCCCTGTGTTCGTTCCGGCCCCTTCACCACTGCATTGTCCCCCTTGCAGGCAGTGTTCTTTATAAAATGCAGAGCTACACAACTCATTTCATTTCTATGCTCAAAACCCTTTGGTGCCCTAGGGGGAGTGTCCAAACGCTGTTGCAAAGCCCAAAAGAGCCTTCCTGACCAGACTCTGCCCACATTCTCCAGACACATAGCTTAGCAACCTCCACCTCACCCCAAACACACACCTCTCTCTCTCCACTCCCCTCTACCCACCTCCATCAGCAGTGTTCCTGGCCCCCCATGCCCTTCCTTCCACAGCACCTTGTGTCTGAACTACTTCTTTGGCTGCCTCCTTTTTCTCCATTGAGACTCAGTTCAAGAAAAATGATGAGTTCGTGTCCTTTGTAGGGACATGGATGAATCTGGAGAACATCATTCTCAGCAAACTGACACAAGAACAGAAAATGAAATACCACATATTCTCACTCATAGGTGGGTGATGAACGATGAGAACACATAGACACAGGGAGGGGAGCATTACACACTGGGGTCTCTTGGGGGGAATAGGGGAGGGACAGTGGGGGGCAGAGCTGGGGAGGGATAGCATGGGGAGAAATGCCAGATGTGGGTGAAGGAGAGGAAGTCAGCAAATCACACTGCCACGTGTGTACTTATGCAACTATCTTGCATGTTCTGCACATGTACCCCAAAACCTAAAATGCAATTTAAAAAAAATGAATTGTCAACTTCCTAATCCTAATTCTGTGTTGGGTACCCCTTCCCTGTGTCTTTTGGTTAAAGTACTCAGTGTTGTAATTGTGCGATTATATGTCACTCGACGACTCTGTTTCAGGGCAAGAACTGCATTTTTCTCATCTTTGAGTCTGTCTCCAGCACCAGGTTCACTACCCGACCCCAAGAAAGGGCTAGATAGATATTTGATGGGTGGACAGATGGGAAAATGGAAAAGTACCATCCAGAACAAGTTACCTGTTTATTCAGAGGTGATCTAGTATTTTGATTCCTCACCTTAACTCCAAGCCCATGGTATCTATTACACGAAGCCAAACCCAAGACCTCAGAATGACCCAAAGCAATGCAACTGGATGCTTTCTCCAGAGCCAGGTGCTGGAACATCTACGCTAGGCTCAGTGCCGAAAAGTTTGGGCACTGTCTCCTGCCTCACTCCTGCGTAGAATCAGCCACGGCAGGACTCCAGCTTTGCTCGCATTTCAGCCCAGAGGGATTGCTCTTGTCAGATCAGGGAGACAAGAACAATGCAGGGAAGCACTGCAACCAGAGAACAGAGCCACCCTCTCTGCGGTTTGTCCCTTTCAGTAGAAGGAACTCTGAGCATGTTTGTGTCTGCCTGGAGAAACCCATAATAAGGGCACAGAATGCAGAGCCCCTGCTAGTCATTTAAATGAGAGGCAAACACATTTTAAAGACAGAGAGTTTCCATTTCTATTAATGGTGATAACAAGGCAGCTGTAATATCACCAGCAGTGCTGCCTTAGATCTGCTGGGAATCGTTTATAGGCTGAGTCTTTGTTCATACTCTTCTCTGACTATTCTCCACACCATACGGCCTCTTCTCCATCCTTCAAGGCCACCCTTCAAGACCCTGATGCAAATACACAGTCTGAGAAGGCTTCCCAGGGCCATGCACCCCAGTCTGAATTAACAAGTTATTTTTTCCATGTTTCTGTGATACACTGTTCATGTTTGTTTTACAACACTGACCTCAAATTGTATTTCTTAAGCCTGTCTTTGTCTATGTCCCTGACGAAGTTAGAAATACCCAGCAGAAAGGAAATACAGTCTATCTATGTCTGGATATCCCGTGGTTCCAGTCTTGCATTCTAGGCATTTGGTATATTTACCAAATATATTTCCATTGAATTGAATAATAATTTTCAAAGCATTACAAAGCAACAGGCATAAAACTAGGTTCATAAGTTCAAAGAGGAGGGAGAAAATAGTATTGATCACATGGGTAGAGCTCATCTGGGAAGATTTCCTGAAAGAGGTGTGTCTGGATAAGACCACACAGGGTGGGGCTGACAGGCATGAACCTGAAGTCCCTGCCTGAGCCTGACTCTGTCATCTTAACTTCTGGGAGGAAAAGGCCAGGCTTTACTTCTTCCTTATCCGCCTTTGCTCCCCACCCCAGTGTGGGATAGCAGCAGGAGAGCCGAGTGGTTAGACATGTGGGCTCTCAAGACCATCCAAGCCTGGATGTGCAGCCTAGCTCAGCCTCGTAACATCTGTGCAACAGCTGGGCCACTTCCCCTCTCTGGTCTTAGATTCCTCATTTGTAAAGTAAGGATAACATAATACCTAGCTCACTGGATTATGTAACGATTAAACAAGTTAATCTATGTAAAGCATTTACAAGGTTCCTAAAACGAATCTCAATGTTTTATACAGACCAACTCATTTAATCCTCACACGGTCCAGTGACATTGGCACTATTTTCATATTTACTTTACAGGTGAGGAAGCTGAGATGCAGAGAGGTACACTATTGCGGGATTAGGGTGGGAAGAACAAAGCTAATGTGATGGTCATTAGCATAGCCTCCCCAAACTTGTCAAACATTCCCTAAACATGACTAACTTGGACCTGCCCACCCCAAACCAGCCAACACTTCCCCTAAGGAGGCAGAACCACAGTCAGAGCTCTACATAGTGATAACTTTTCTCATGAAAGACATACAAATGGCCAGCAGGTATATGAAAAATGTTCAACATCACTATCAGAGAAATGCAAAGCAAAAGCACAATGAGATATCACCTCGCTCCAATTAGAAAAGCTATTACTAAAAAGACAAAACATAACCAGTGTTGGTGAGGATGCGGAGGAGAGGGAACCCTGCACGCTGCTGGTGGTACCGCTACTGTGGAAAACAGCACGGAGATTTCTCAAAGAACTAAAAATAGCATTACCATTCAATCCAGCAATTTTATTAGGGAGTATCGACCCAAAGGAAAAGAAACAAAAGAGACACCTGCAGTCACATGTTTATTGCAGAACCATTCACAGGAGCAAAGATATGGAATCAACCAAAGTGTCCATCTACAGATGATGGATGAAGAAACTGTGACATATACACGCAATGGAACACTACTCAGCCAGGAAATAGAATGGAATCATGTCATTTGCAGCTATGTGGATAGAACTGAGGGTCATTATCTTAAGTGAAATAAGCCAAGCACAAGAAAGGCAAATATCATTGTTCTCATTTATATGTCAGAGCTAAAAAAATTCGATCACATGGAGGTAGAGAGCAGACAGGTAATAGAAACTAAGAAGAGTGTGAAGAGGGGTAGGGAGGAAGATGAAGAGAAATGGGTTAAAGGGTACAAACCTACAATAAGATAGGAGGAGTAGATTCAATATTGAACAGCAGAGCAGGGAGACTATAGTTAACAAAAATGTATTGTACTCATATGGGAGACACTCTGAGTACCTGACTTGGTCACTATGCATTAGAGACACGTAACAAATGTACTGCATACATTTTTACAGGTAAAATAATAGCTTTGTTTTTGTTAAAATTCATAACCATCTGCAAGAGTGTTTCCATTTGATTCTTACCACGTGCCTATGAAAGAGCCACTGTCCCTGAGCTTTCCAGATGAGCACCCAAGGCCCAGAGAGATGGTGGGACTTGCCCGAGGTGGCACAGTGGAGTAGGAGGAGCTGACCGCAACAGCAGATGCTGTGTCCTATACCCCATCCAGAGCTCCTCCACTAGCCACAGTGGCTTCCAGCCCAGAGGTTGAAAGATGGGGCATCAGGCAGCAGCCCCAAACCCTTCTCCTTCTCAGGCACATCCCCTGCCCCAGAGACTGAACAACTTGTCCTCCAGAGGAAGCAGCACCAGCCTCTGCCCAGACCCCACTGTGGCTGCTAGGGCCTGGCTCAGTGGTACCACCATCAAGGGCAGTGAGTTTATAAAAAGATCGCTGGCTGGGCATGGTGGTTCATGCCTGTAAACCCAGCACTTTGGGAAGCTGAGGTGGGAAGATCACTTGAGATGAGGAGTTTGAGATCAGCCTGAATAACATGGTAGAACCCCATCTCTAATAAAAATACAAAAATTAGCTGGGTGTGGTGGCAGGCACCTGTAATTCCAACTATTCGGGAGGCTGAGGCAGGAGAATCGCTTGAACCTAGGAGGTGGAGGTTGCGGTGAGCCGGGATTGTGTCACTGCACTCCATCCTGGGTGACAGAGCAAGATTCCGTCTCAAACAAAATAAAATAAAATAAAATAAAATAAAATAAAATAAAATAAAAGGACCTCCATGACTCCAGGGCCTAGAGATGACAGAAAACAAAGGAAACCATCCATGATCAGAGCCTAAAGAAAAATGTGCTTAATCGTAATTTCCAAAATAAAATAATTTAGTTTGGAAGACTGTAGTTAAGTGTCCATCTCCAGGAAAAATAGACAAAGAAAAATTCAGGCAAAAAATACAAGAGGCCAACAAACATCTGAAAAAAAAATGCTCTACTCATAGTCAATGAAGGGATTTAAATCACAGCGCTGAGATACCATCTATTAGAATGGCAACTGTTAAAGCTTACAGTTCCTCATGCTAGTGAGTTTGTAGGGCTGAACATTCACTGGGGTATAAACTGAAACTACCTTTTGAGAGAGTAATTTGCTCTGTTGTATGTAAGAGCCTCAAAATTACTGGCATTCTTTGGCCCCTCAATTTGATTCTAGGCACTTAAGAATAACATTTAAATTGGGCCTAAAATATATATATTTAAGAATATTCGGGCGGGCACGGTGGCTCAAGCCTGTAATCCCAGCACTTTGGGAGGCCGAGGCGGGCAGATCACAAGGTCAGGAGATCGAGACCATCTAAACCCCGTCTCTACCAAAAATACAAAAATTAGCTGGGCATGGTGGCGCGTGCCTGTAGTCCCAGCTACTCAGGACTCTGAGGCAGGAGAATTGCTTGAACCCGGGAGGCGGAGGTTGCAGTGAGCCAAGATTGTGCCACTGCACTCCAGCCTGGTGCCTGGTGACAAAGTGAGACTCTGTCTCAAAAAAAAAAAAAAAAAAAAAGAATATTCATATTGTGTGGTTTGTTTGTTTTTTAGATGGACTTTGGCTCTGTCACCTAGGCTGGAATATAGTGGCACTATCTCGGCTCACTGCAACCTCTGCCTCAGCCTCCTGAGTGGTTGGGATTATAGGCATAAGCCACCACGCCCAGCTAATTTTTGTATTTTTAGTGCAGACAGGGTCTTACCATGTTGGTCAGGCTGGTCTCGAACTTCTGACCTCAAGTGATCTGCCAGCTTCAGCCTCCCAAAGTGCTGGTATTATAGGTGTGAGCCACTGTGCCCAGCCTCATGTTGCGTGTTTTATAAAAGGAAAAAAACAGGCTAAGAAACTAAGAAGGGGAATGATTAAATATGTAATGGCACCTCCATCCAGTAAAATTCCTTACTACCACAAAAATGATGTTGAAGACTATTTAATAATCCTTAAAAAGGTAATTTTCTATTACTATGTGTATTAGTTCATTTTCATACTGCTGAAAAAAACATGCCTGAAAGTTCCACATGGCTGGAGAGGCCTCAGAATCATGGCGAGAGACAAAAGGCACTTCTTACATGGTGGCAGCAAGAGAAAAATGAAGAAGCAAAAGCGGAAACCCCTGATAAACTCATCAGCTCTTGTGAGACTTATTCACTATCATGAGAATAGCACGGGAAAGACCAGCTCCCGTGATCCAATTACCTCCCCCTGGGTCTCTCCCACAACACATGGGAATTCTGGGAGATATAATTCGAGTTGAGATTTGGGTGGGGACATAGCCAAACCATGTCATTCCACCCCTGCCCCCTCCAAATCGTATTGTTCACCCATTTCAAAACCAATCATGCCTTCCCAACAGTCCCCCGAAGTCTTGATTCATTTCAGTGTTAACCCAGAAGTCCACAGTCCAAAGTCTCATCTGAGACAGGGAAAGTCTCTTCTGCCTGTAAGCTCATGAAATCAAAACAAAGCTAGTTACTTTCTCAATATGATGAGGATACACGGATTGGGTAAATACAGCTGTTCCAAATGGGAGAAATTGGCCAAAGCAAGTCCCAAATCTAGCAGAGCAGTTGAATTTTAAAGCTCCAAAATGATCTTCTTTGACTCCAGTTCTCACATCCAGGCAACGGTGATGCAAGAGTTGGGTTCCCATGGTCTTGGGCAGCTCCGCCTCTGTGGCTTTGCAGGTTACAGCCTCCCTTCCAGCTACTTTTACAGGCTGGCATTGAGTGTCTGCAGCTTTTCCAAGTGCATGGTGTTAGCTGTTGGTGGACCTACTATTCCGGGGTCTGGAGGTTGGTGGCTCCTTTCTCACAGTTCTACTAGGTAGTGCCCCAGTAGGAACTCTGTGTGGGGTCTCCCTCCTACCATACATAGGAATTCTGGGAGTTACAATTCGAGGTGAGATTTGGGTGAGGACACAGCCAAGCCATATCATTATGTAAAAATCAGGTAAAATAAACTATGTTGTATACAAAATAATCCCAATGTTATATAAAATTATATGTACACAGGGGCACTATAGTGAAGCTTTTAAAATCTCGGTAACAGAACCTGAGTGCTTGGGTCTGACTCTGACCATTACTAGCTGTGTGACCTTGAGCAAGTCACTTAACCTGTCTGTGCTTGGTTTTCCTCTCCTGGATACAGCAATAATGATGGTACCCACCTCATGGATGCTGGGAGGATTGAATGAATGAATATCTCGAATGCAGTAATTGATAGGTGTTTGCTATCATTATTACTATCATTGCTTATATGTGCACGTGGAAAAGTAACCGAAAGAATATACAATCTAATGATTGTTCCCACAGGGTGGTATTATGATCATTTTTATTTTTTCCTTTTGATATCTCAATTTTCTAAATTCTCTTCCATGTACATGTGGTACTTTTAATAAGAAAAGAAAATTGCTAAATTAAAAATAAAGAAGATTGGAGCAGATTTCTTGAGAAGAAAGACAAGAAATGAAAGCCCAGACCAAGATATCAAAAGACTGTTCATTTGCTAAGAAATCAGGGAAGAAACTCCTAATTAAGAAAAGCCAGGACTATGGAAATGAAATAAGTACCAAGACTGTGACGGTTAATTTTACGTGTCAACTTGGCTAGACTGTGATGCCCAGTTTTTGGTCAAACATTAGTCTAGATGTTTTTGTGAAGGCATTTTTTAGATGTGAGTAACATTTCAGTCAGTGGACTTTGAGGAAAGCAGATCACCCTCTGTAATGTGGGTGGGCCTCATCCAATCAGCTGAAGGCCCTCTGAGAGAAGACTGAGGTTCCCTGAAGAGGAAGGAGTTCTGCCTCCATTCTGTCTTTGGACTCAAGACTGAAACATGAATTCTTGCTGGAATTTCCAGCTGCCAGCCTGCCCTGAAAAATTCAGACTTCCTAGTCCCCACAATAGTGTGATCCAATTCCTTAAAATAAATTCTCAACTCTCTCTCTCTCTCTCTCTTCATGTATATCTATGTATATTCTATTGGTTCTGCTTCTCTGGAGAACATGTGAAGAAGCCAGTGAGAGAATAATCTCCAACCTTCAACACAGTCCTCTCCATCTAGATAGAGCCCCAGGGGCAATGATGAGCTAGCCTGTAATTATCAGTGCCTGTATCCTTTGTACAGCTTGTAGGGACAGATATTATTATGTTCAAAAAAAAAAAAAAAGGCAGCCATCTGAGGCTTTTTAGTGCTTGGAAGTATACAAGACATACTTCCAAGTACAAACAAAGCGTGCATGCATCCTTTGCGGCAGAGCAGAGCTGGGGCCCTTTCGCAGACGACACACCTCGGGGACTTCACCTCATACCTTGCAGTGTTCTGTGTTTGGTTTTCCATGTGAGGCAGCTCTGGGTTCAAAGAGAGACCAACTGAGCACAAGCGATGGGCATGGCACATCCAGGGAGATCAAGCACCATGCCAGATGCAGAGACCGGACCTGGTGAGCCAAGTCTGGGAACCCGAATCTAGAAGGCAGTGAGCACACCCTTCCCCAGTAAGGACTTAAACTATAGTAAAACTGATGAGCTTCTTTCAGTTTAAATCCTAGGAACTGACAGCAAAAATCATTAAAAGTGACAGAACCCACATCGTTGTATAAATGATTTGATAGAAATATTAGTTTAAGAAAAATGGCATTCACAATAGATTTCAAACGAATTTACAAAGCGTTTATGGGGTTGACATGAATCCTACATCACTGGGGAATTGGTAAACCATGCAGGTGTGGTCCTGTCTGGATTTGCTTCTTGTGTGATTCTGATTCTGTCAACCGTTGTCAACATATTCCCAAATAGTCACAGCCTTGTGCCGTAGCTTTGACAGAAGTGGTGGCGACTATTCTGTTGTTTCCATTTGCAGTCAAAATTTCAGAATTTTCATCACCTACTTTGGTCCTACTTTGCAACTGAGCAGAGAGGTGCATGTTGAAACTTAAGCAGATGTATCGTCTACAGATGAACACACATGCACTTTATTATTCAGCCATGTTACATTACAAAACCACGCTCATGACCATGGGAGCCTCTGGGTTCTCTGTTTAACCGTATCAAGTCTTCTTGTGGAAGGACTTTCAGACAACTCTGAAGAGCTGGTTATCTTTTGTCATCAGTGTTCTCGTCTCCATCTTCATGATTGGCATCATATATCTATTGTCTATTGAGAGCCGACTGTCGTCAGTCACCAGGAAGACCTTTTAAGATTCACCAGCTTATTTAATCTGTACACAATCCATGGAGGCAAAGCTATTGTATAACTTCCATATTCAGAGACGAGGCCGAAGCTTAGAGAAGTTAAAGGATGTGTCCTAAGTCACTGAGCTTATAAGGGAAGGAGTCAGAATATATTCTGAGCTCAGTTGGCCTGCAAAGCCCTCACTTTTGACTGGAACAACAACAAAAACATTATGCCTGACCAAGGACAGGCTAAGAGGTTAACAGTTTAGAAGCAAAGAAGGAGGCCGGAGGCTCTGAGTCCCTTTCTAATGGGTTGAAAGTGGAAAGAGGCTATCATATGTGACACCACGTGGTGTCTCAGGGGCCACACTCCTGCCTCAGAGAGCTGATACTGAGGGCTTGCCCTTCTGTGGGCCACCCTTACCTATGCCCATAGTCCCTGGTGCCCTTGTTCCTACCCTGCTGAGAGGGCTGTAAAAGAGGCCCTCACATTGACAAAAACACCAACAACACTTTGCCTACCACTTATGGGCATTCATGCTCCCCACCTCACCCCAAACCCACCATGGAGGCAAATTTTTCTAGTAAGAAGCCCACTAAGCCAGGAATAAACACACACACACACACACACACACACACACACACAGACACACACACAGACACACACACACACACACACACAGACACACACACACAGCTCCAGTTCCATTGATGTAGGGAAAGTTCTTGGCTTCACTCAGGAAGAAATTCAAAGCCAGCCAGTGGTGCAAGAAGGCAGCGTTACTGAAGTGGCAACAGAGTTACAGCTCCCTGACGGCTCCTGCGGAGGGCTACCCCACGGGCAGGGCACCCAGGACAGCAACACGGGGTGGGTTGCAGTCATATTTATCCCCACTTTTAATGACATGCTAATTATGGGGCAAGTTATTCAGAAATAGCTAGAAAATGGCCGGTAACTTCTCAGTTTTGCCGCGGAAGGGGGTGTTAACTTCTAGATGTTGTCGCACCATTGGTAAACTGTCATGGCGCTGGTGGGAGCGTCTCGTGGTGATGGGCAGCAAGAGCAATGGGAGATGCTGCCAGTGCCTCTTCCCTGCTGTAGCCACTCTCCAATCTGAGCCAGGACGAGTCGTCCCTGCCTCTTACCTCATTATCTCCACCCAAAGTGGTCAGTGTGACTTTGGACATGTCATTTCACCTCTTTGAAACTCAAGTTCCTCCTGTGAAATTGGGAAGAAGAACATTTCAGGGTATGAGAAGGCAAGTTGTCACGTGCGTGAGTCACCTCATCACCATGGCTGGCACACAGTCTTTTTTTTTTGAGACAGAGTTTCACTCTTGTTGCCCAGGCTGAAGTGCAATGGCACAGTCTCTGCTCATTGCAACCTCTACCTCCTGGGTTCAAGTGATTCTCCTGCCTCAGCCTCTCAAGTAGCTGGGATTACAGGCACCTACAACCATGCTCATCTAATTTTTTTGTATTTTATTAGTAGAGGTGGGGTTTCACCATGTTGGCCAGGCTGGTCTCAAACTCCTGACCTCTGTGATCCTCCCACCTTGGCCTCCTGAAGTCCTGAGATTACAGGCGTGAGCCACCACATCCAGCCTGCCACACAATCTTTGTACCATCCAGAGCTGCTGAGCCTCAAGTCAAGCCTCCATCTCTTCAATAGTAAATGAACTGACTGTGTAGGACTAGCAGAGTCTCATCCAGACTGTGTTGGACTCCTCAGCATCTTCTCTGCAGTGTCTCCTAATGCTCCTTGTCAGGTGTCAATTTCACCTGAATTTGGTAAGTCCTGAGTGAAACTTTAGCTGATGAATGTTGGCCTCTGTGAGCCAGGCACTGTCACCATCCAGACTTCCAGGTCTTGCCTGTAACCAGCTGCTTTGGCAGCCAGTGTCTCAATCCTCGTACACAGGCCCACCCTGGAGAAAACTGACTTGTGTCTTGGCCACCGCTGCCACTTCAGCAGCCTATGTTTGAAAAATAATAGCACACACGTAGTGTCGGATACGCATTCCTTATGCAGCCATGGTTGGCAGGCACATGGATTTGTGGAAACTTTATGATAATTGCAAAGGCCACCAAGCACCTGAAGCCTTCAATTCAGGAAAGGAGATAGACAGCAGGTTCTTAGCACTCACATGGAAACACTGGTCACCCCAAATTGGTCACTGCCTCAGAGAGTCCTATACAGTTCTTTCTTTTTGAGACGGAGTTTTGCTCATGTCACCCAGGCTGGAGTGCAATGGCGCAATCTCGGCTCACCGCAAGCTCCGCCTCCTGGGTTCAGGCAATTCTTGTGCCTCAGCCTCCCGAGTAGCTGGGATTACAGGCATGCGCCACCATGCCCAGCTAATTTTTTGTATTTTTACCAGAGACGTGGTTTCACCATGTTGACCAGGATGGTCTCGATCTCTTGACCTCGTGATCCACCCACCTCGGCCTCCCAAAGTGCTGGGATTATAGGCGTGAGCCACCAAGCCCGGCCTATCCAGTTCTACATGACAGTAACTACTTACTGTAAAGCTCACTGCAAGGCTGTGTCTAGCTTTTGGCAACACGAAAGTTGTAGAAGCTGAATATTTCTTCTTTATATTCCATGGAGAGCTATATTTTCACTTTGGATCGATCTGAAAACAATGGCTCCTAACATCAGCTTTCTATTCTTTGTTCCGAAATAGTGAGGATATATAAGCTAATACAAAATTGACTGGAGAAAGTCTTTAGTAAATCCTTTTGGGGGGAAAAAGGACAGTTAGTGAAATATTGCTCATTGGTTTTTCTAATTCTATATTTTAATTTTTCAAGGTGTATGTTGTAATTTATAGATTATGTTTCTTAAATGACAGAATGAGTGAACATTCGAATATTAGTATCATGGACCTTCCGGTCTTCAAAAGGACTATCCAGTACCTCTACTTTAAATAACAACGATGACATTTTAGGATTCGTCAGTTTACAACACATCCACACCCAGGGTGTATTTTTAATATCACAATAACTGTTTGGTGTAAAGAAAGGTTATCACTATATTATAGACAAGAAAACTGAGGCTCAAGAGTTTAAGAGCCTTCTCAAGTCACGCAGCCAGCTACACTGTGGAGCCATGTTGGTCTCTGCACTCCTGGGGATGAGAACCATGCCTGTGTGCCTTCTAATCTTCCCAAAACTGGCTTCATCAAGGTGGTCTGAAGACAATGAATGCTTAGGTTTAAAGCAGCCAGTGGCCTCCAGAATGGCCTCACATGCCCTTAGTCCTCAGCAGCCAACTCTCTTCCTGTGAAATAAGGATGGTATTTCCAACACCCTGAAGTCACTTCCTGTTTAATGGCCTTCAACTTTGAATGCCTTTGGTGCTCCCTTGTTACTCAGTTTGCTGAGAACACCCTGTCATCACCTTTTCCTCCCAGATAACAAAACTCCCTGGAAGGGATAGGTGCTTTGATTAATGGAGAAGGGAACTAGGTTAAAAACTGGCCAACCCCAGTGGAGACCAGTACCAACAGGCTTGTAGGGTTAAAGCCAGCACAAATCCAGTCCACCCTGATTAGAGGGACATTGGACTTTTTACCAACTTGTTCCTGGAATCCTCTTTTGGCTTTGGATGTGGAGGTGTCCGCTCTACCCCATGAGCGTAGGAATGAAGCCCAGGAGCTCTAGGGGGTGGAAATATGGGGCCAGGCATAGTTTAAGTGATGTAGCCCCCCGCCCTTATGCTTTCTGGAGAAAGCTGTGCTCTCCAGAGAAATGGGCAATGCTTTCATATCAACTCATGACATATTTACTGCAAATCAGCCTTGTCCTCAAAAAGGGAGATAATCTAGAAAAGATGATAAAGCAAATAGACAAGCAATGATAGGGCTGGGAGAGTAAAACAGAGCTGTAAAATGTACCAAGAAAAGAATATTGGGAGCAAGCGAACATGTGTGCAGGAGACTTCATCCAAGTGCACTCATCTGGAGATACATGATGGAGGCAGTGCTACGGGAGCTGTTCCGAACAGAAGGGGGCCTTTGCATGGAGGAGATGGAGAGGAAGCATTCAAGGCAGGAAAAAGGGCTGCGGGAAGCCAAGAAGGCAGCAGGAACTGGGGCTTTGCAGGGAATGATAGGCCCGTACTTTACCAGAGATTATGATGGGAATAAGGACACAGTGAGAAAATTAATCTGTTTCTTTTACATTTAAGTTGGTAAATTTTGACACCACCAGGACTTCGTAGGGCTCTGAGAAGGGGCAGTAGTGACATAGGAAAAGGAGCTCACTGCTCTTGCCATGATTTCTGTTCCTTTCCCTGTGGGAAAAAAAAAAGGAGCTTGGAACCTTCCAGTTTGCATGTTCTAGGAGTTCTGCCTACGGACTGGACACCTAGATCTAGGCTATTCAGAGTCCTTACTAAATGGCAGATTCCAGCTCTTCCGGCCAAACCAAGGACACTAACAATCGCTTTAGCCATGCGCCTGCTGCCCAGATCAGAACTCAGAGAAACTGCAGGGCCAACACAACCTGTCCGTTCAGGGATTAGGCCCAGCTGGCCTGAGAGATACTCACTAAGTCACTGGAAACTGTGTCAACAGGTCCGTCTCCAGTGTCTGCCTAATCATCCCTGGCATTTCCAGGGCAGAACTTGAGCATCTGGGCTTCCAGGATCTTCTGATCAGGTACTATGTGGGGTGGGTTTGAGAAAAGAGACTCCAAATTAAGCAGAGAGAAAATAAGAAGGTCCAGAACTTCTCATTGTTCTTTTTCCCTCTAAGAACCATTCCCCCGCAACCCTGTCTTTCAGTAAGGATATGTGGGCAACAGGGACCAGCACATTCTCTCATAACCCAAGCAACTCTAGGAAATAGCTCTCTGGCTTTCAGATTTGGTTTTGTTCTCTTCTGAAGGTGAAGCCCAAGATTATGGAATCTCCTCATCTGCTACTTTTTGAGAGAGATGTGAGTGGCCGCCCTGCAGCCATTCACTGTCCCTTATGACTGCTGCGCGCTGCTGGCTGAAGGTGAAGATGTCTGGTGAGCAGCATTCTTTAAAGGTCGGGTTTCTTGGCTGCCTTTGTAATGGCAGAAATTTGAAAGGCAGCCATGTCAGAGTTAACACTGACTTGCCACCTGACCCAAGAGGATCCAGATATCCAGGTAGCTTACGAAGAGTATCTCCCTGTCCCCTTCATCCGCCAGCCAATGAGGACCAGACAGCAGACACTGGTGAAGCTGCAGTGGAAGAGACACTTCATTAGACAGACGATGTTTAGCCTGAAAAGCAGTCGGCCCCGGTCTCCGTGTGTGTGTGTGTATGTGTGTGTGTGTGTGTGTGTGTGTGAAGTACATCCCTGTTTGGGGCAATCAGGAGATGATGACCATGATGTAGGACGAGAGGGAACCCAAAGAAAAGCACCCCCTCCATGAAAGCCCAGTTGTTCTCCTGGGCTGAACTTACAGATGCTTTTGCCAAACATTCCGGATTTTGCCACTGAACAATGGGGAAGAGGGAAGGAAGGGAAGTGTCAGTATGAAGAGAGATTCTTTCCTTTGGCTTTTTCCCCAGCATGTCACAGGGCCTGTGGATTTGGGAACTTGCCCTATTTGTTACTCTCTGCGGTTCCACAGCTAGTTCCCATAATAGTTAAGCTGGAACACACCATGTTGAGCTGGGTTAAGTCAAAGGGAATTTCCCAGACTTCAAATAAGAAACTTCAGCCAAGATGCAAAGCAGAAAGATTAAGATACTTGGCTCTGAAGTTGAACAGGTTTGGGTTCAAATCCTACCTTTGCCATGAATCTTCTGTCTTTGGGAAGTTAAGTTAGTTAATGATAATTTCTTCATGTATGAAATTGGGATAATATCTTTGCTACCATACGGTTGTGGTGAGGGTTAAATAAAATGATATGTGCAGTTTTTAGCACAGTGTCTGTACACAGTAGGCACTCAGTATTAGCAAATAAAATCAAGTAAATAAAACCAGCAAACCAAAACAAGCCTAGGTAGGGAGGTGTTGCTGACATTGAACCTGATCTCATATTCCTGAGTCCAGATTCTTTACTCTAGTCCTTGTGATATTTGACTCTGTTTTTTATTTAGCATTCTAAAAGTTTCTACGTTTCATTTTAAAATAATTACTTTTGGTGTGTAGGGCCTGTTTGCCCAATCGGGCTGATTTTCTGAAAAGCAGTCTTATTCTTTATTTGTAGCCCACTAAGTGTAGCCAATACTGTTTGTGTCTTGCAGAAATAAATCAAGTGGAGTCAGTGATACATTGTTAAGTGTATACAAAAGAATCAAAGGGCAAAACTGAGTTTCCATTGCTGAGTTTCTGATACAGCAGTGCCTGGCCCGGCTGCCCTCCGGCATGCCTGTAAAATGTAACTACCAAGTCAAGTCACTAATGTCAACCTAAATAATAACCACAGAGAGGCTCTCTTAAAAAAGAAAAAGAGGTATTTATTTGAGAATAGGGCATCGCAATGGGAATACATGTGCCACAGCAAACTGCATATTCAGGGAGGTAAAGGGAAACAAAAGATCTTACAGGAAACATGATGAAAATTGCATAATTGTTGGCCAGGCGCGGTGGCTCAAGCCTGTAATCCCAGCACTTTGGGAGGCCGAGGCGGGTGGATCACAAGGTCAAGATATCGAGACCATACTGGTCAACATGGTGAAACCCTGTCTCTACTAAAAATACAAAAAATTAGCTGGGCATGGTGGCGCGTGCCTGTAGTCCCAGCTACTCAGGAGGCTGAGGCAGGAGAATTGCCTGATCCCAGGAGGCAGAGGTTGCGGTGAGCCGAGATCACGCCATTGCACTCCAGCCTGGGTAACAAGAGTGAAACTCCCTCTCAAAAAAAAAAAAAAGAAAATTGCATAATTGTTTTAAAATGCATATTCTTGGCTACAAAGATCAATAGCAATGGTGATGCCAGCATAAGGTTGGAGAGGCAGTTGCTGGGCAGATGTCCTCATAGAAGCGGTTACTGTGTAAGGCTGTCATGGCCTTTGTGGAAGGTTGTGGGTTTTGCAGTCTCTTGTGATAGTTTTGTTAGCAGGTGGACAAGCACGAGAAGCCTCTCTTCACAGCCTTCCCTAGCTCTATATTTGTCAAAGATTTGAACACAAATGACTTAATTTTGATTCTGACAACTTGCACACTAACTTACCACGTCTCCTCACAAACTTTACAAAAGAACAAACTTACACACTCGATTACAGACTCAGTCCCAATCTCTGCCAACTCCCCATCTCCACCAGCCCCACCTGCACACTTTAACGGGCCCACTTCCACGGGCCCAACACACACATACACTTCCTCAACCTCTACTTCTATGGTGCCCTAGTTCCTCACAGCTCAGTCCTGCTCCACGCACATGTAAAGGCATATTAGGCTTTGGAGGCAGGCAGAACCAAGTTCAAATTCAGGTCTCACTTTCTAGGTACGTGACCTTGGGTACTTTACTTAGTTTTACTTACTCTCTGTGCCTTGGTTTCTTCATCTATAAATTGGGTTCATAATACCTACCCCATAGTCACCATCTAGATAAAGCCTCTGGCTTGTTACTTCCCTAACTTTTCCTCAGTTCCAAAACCTCTCTGGCAGTTCTAAGCCCCTTCAGCAAAAGCTTAGATCACCACCCACAGAAGGGAGGTCTAATCTGCTCTTCCTCTTGTTCTCCAGCTTCACCCTCTCACGCTGGCCTTCTTCTAACTCTGATCAGCGAGAAGCAACCTCAGCCAGCTCTTGCTCCCTTTGGAGCCCCTACTCTGCTCTTCCTTGGCCAGTGTGCCCACCCCACCTTCACACCAGGACTGGAGCCAACCTCCCCTCCCCTGCCACACAGACAAAACTCTCCAAACACAAAGCCTCCAGCCTGCCCTCCCAAAATCTGGAGATCCCCAGTGCTCTGGACCCTGAAGGAATGTGCTGGAGGCTGTGCTGTTGCTCCGGGACTGGCCTCGATACACCAGTCTCTGCAACCAAGGCCCTTACCGTGCCTTCCCATCCTGTCACTCCCTTTCCTGTCTGCCGCATGCTGATATATAAGTGAAGATGGTAAAGATGATTTCCCTTGCAGAGCCACGCAGGAAGCTATACAGTATATATTATCCACGAAAGTGCCACGCAGGAGGCTATACAGTATATATTATCCACGAAAGTGCCACGCAGGAAGCTATACAGTATATATTATCCACGAAAGTGCCACGCAGGAGGCTATACAGTATATATTATCCACGAAAGTGCCACACAGGAGGCTATACAGTATATATTATCCACGAAAGTGCCACACAGGAGGCTATACAGTATATATTATCCACCAAAGTGCCACGTAGGATATACAGTATATATTATCCACCAAAGTGCCACTCAGGAGGCCTCTTGGGGACTTGGCTTCAGAGCTCAGAAAACTTCCTTTTCAGGAATGGTTCTTCACACATTGAGGATAAGTGTTGTGTTCACAGCATGCCAAAATGCAGTGAGAGAAGAATAAGCTGCAGCACGGTGCAACAGAAAGAACACGGGCCTGGAGTCCGAGGGTCTCTAGTCCAGCCCCGTCTCTTCTTCACTGAGTGGCTCCTTCTCCAAGGATTTCTCAGTGTTCTCATTTATGCATTGGGCTTAGCCAGACCACCTCAGAGGATTGCTATGGAGATCAAATGAGATGAGAGGGTCATGAAAATAGAATGAAATGAAATGAAATGAAATGAAATGAAATGGCAATTACCATTATCATTAACCTCTTAGGGATTTTCCCCTGGGATGGCCAGGCTACAGACTCCATGAGAGTTGAAACTGCTGCCATCATATTCAACACTGTATTTCTAGGGCCTTAGCCCTCTGCCTGAAATGGGGCAAACTTTCCATAAATATTTGCTGATTAGCCACCAGTTGAGTTTTCTGTCCTTGCAATGAGGAGTTTGCTCATGATCATAATAAGCCTCTTTTCTCACCAGCTACAGAATGCTACCTACCCATAGCATGGGGCAGGGAAGGTATTAACTTTTTTTGTTTTAACTAAAAATGAGACCCAACTTTAAAGAGATAAAACTGGTTTTCTTGTGTCTCATACACTAAGTGTGAAAGGCACTTACAAAACAAGAATTCAAAAAATGTTCTAAGTAATAACATCACCACAAAAACACGTGTGACCTCCCAGACTGACTACTTAGTAAAAGTTAACCTCAATAGACATATTCTTGAACATTTGTATTAAAAACGGAGAGAGTCCCATGACTTTGCAGGCTCATGGAGACAAAGAATGTTCACCAGGACCCCAGCGTGTGTCAAGCACTGCTGAATCCATCACGATGGAGAGATGCTTCTCTGTCAAGAGGACTCAGCTGTAGAAGGCACCAAATGTGGTAGGAGGGGCCTGCTAATTAGACCAAAGCAGCCACACATCAGCAGGTAAAACAGAGACAAGAGGAGGTGGGGCTGGGCTGGGCTAAATCTTGGATGAATCAAGCCTTCCCATAGGGCAGGATATCCTGTCTAAAACATGAGCCTTGGTTAAAACCCCTATAAAAGGTTCTCATCACACTGACCTGGTACTCCTCACACCACCTAGCCACTTGTCTCATCCCACCTGGGCCTTAGGTAAGTCCCCTCAGAAGAAACCTCTTTTTCATTCTCAGTGTCTTGGTGATCTGAGCTCATAAACCTGGGACTGTCAGGTATGGGCTGTGTGTCCTTCAGAGCTAGCCGTGGGCACTGGGCAGAACAACGCTGCCATTGGGAAACACGCTCTCCTGAAGCAATCAGGCTTTGTTCTCCTGCCTGAGTCTGGCCTGGCAGTAGCTCCTTTCACTGAAAACTGTGTGGGCAGCTGCTATGGGGCCACCCATGTGCCTTCCTGGATCAGCAAAGGTTTCTTGTTTCTAAGGCTCTGGAAGCTTCTTTGCAGTGCTGAGAGCCTGTGGGAACAATCAGTTTATTTATGCCAACCTAGACGATAAGAGCAAACTGTGTCATGGATGAAGGGGCTTACGTGATTCCCCTCTCCTACCCCAGGGTGATGCTTAGGCAGAATAGTTGTAGATTTATTCTAAGGAATCTAAAATGTAACTAAAAGTTCATCTTATTATTTTTCTTATCTAAAGGTCAATGGTTAAAGTTGACTACATGGTTTGCAAAAAAAGAAAGATATTTTTCATCTATGTGGAGGAAAAATACTCTGTTTTTTACCTTGATGAAAAGTTTGCCTGAAATTGTTGGTTACCAGGACCTAGAAAGGGCTTCTCCTGAACAGCCCACCTTTTGCTGTAACCTACTGAGTCCTCAGGGCCACACTGACCTGCTTTTTCTAGCACTCAAGTCTCTTTCCTTCCTTTCTTCTCTTTCTTCTCCTATGTCTACCTTGTCCCATCCTCGCTCTGGTTTCCAGCTGCTGCAGCCTCTGTCTCCCCTTACATTTGAGGCTGGTCATCTTCGATACCATCTCCTCCTTTGGGTATCTCCAAGGCTTCTGCTAAAGAATCTTCAAGTCTCTATACCTCTTGTTCATGCGCCTCCAGATTCCTAGCTAATGAAAAAGAAAAGCTTTCCCTTTGATTAGGAACCAACTCCTAGGTCACCAGAAATCTGGGCCTGTTGGAGCCACACAGCATCTGGGCAAGCTGACTTCTCTGATAGGTCCGAGGACTGCAGAGAGAGGTGACATGCAGAGAAACTTGGGCCTTCAGAACTGGAAGGTCTCCCACCCAAAGCAGGTGCCCCCCCATCCTGAGCATTCCCAGCAGGTGGTAGCCCAGCTTCGTCCTGAACACCTTCCCAAAAAATGCAAGAAAGGAGGGCTGGGTCCCTGGAATTCCTGCTTGGCTCCCGCCCAAGACAAGAGTTGACTCACACGCGTGTTTACTTCCTCTTGGTGTTCCCAGTGGGACCCTAAGACCCTTGTGATAAGCAGATAAATCCTGTCCACAGAGTACATTCTAGAAAGCCTATTGCATTTGGGTTAAGGAGAGATGGATTCTAGATATCTTGTTCCTTAAAAATTGTGGGCCTAACTTCTCTGTTTCCTCACCTACAAGAAAAAGTGGAAATAAGGATGACAAGAGATGAGGCACAGGAAAGTGCTTTGCGAGCAGTAGAGTGATTATGTAGGTGGGTACATATGCATAATAGCATAATAATCATGTTTAATAGGGAGCACTTAGTATAAGCCAGGCATCTGCCAACTGCTTTTTATGAATTATGTCTTTACATAGTCACAATAATCCTATCAAGTACTAATATCACCTTCATTCGCAATAAGTAAACTGAGGCATGGAGAGGCAAAGCAACTCATCCCAGCTCGCACCATAGGTAGGTAGTGGAGCCAGCATTTAATTCTGCCTCGGGAACCTGCCTCCATCCTGTGTGCTCCTTTTTCCCATACATAAGATGCATTAGATAGGAAAGGACAAGGGAAAAGGAAAAGCAGAGCCGAACATGCAAGGGAAGACCTAGCAGCAGACGTGCTCTAAAGGAAACTACGGAGTGGAGCATGGAGCCTCCAAGGAGACTTCTCATCTTTTCCAGGTTGACTTCAAAGATGCCTCAGTTACTGCGAAACATTAATGGCATCATCGAGGCCTTCAGGCGCTACGCGAGGACGGAGGGCAACTGCACAGCCCTGACCCGAGGGGAGCTGAAAAGACTCTTGGAGCAAGAGTTTGCCGATGTGATTGTGGTATGGCGGGCTGAGCTGGGTGGAGAGGGGACGTAGCAGGAGACTGAAACCTTGTTTGCCTGCAGAGGCCTTGCCTGGGGGAATTTGCAGAGGCAGCAGCTAAACCCAGGCCTGACAGGACAGAGGGCAGCTGTGCAGGAAGGAAAAGAGAAGGTGAAAGGACAAGGGATGGTCATAGGAGCTGGCAAGTCCTGGCTGTTTAGAGAAAGTACCTTGGTTTTAATGAATTCTAAAGATGAGGTAAAAGAGCTCTAAACGGACAACTCAGGGAGGAGCAGAGCCTTGGAGTGTTTCAGAATGAAAATAATTGCTGCTTTCTTCTGCCTCTCAAACTCGATACAGTGAACATTTCTCACGTCTATCTGAATGTAATCATCCATTCGCAGGCAGTCATTAGAAGCATAGCTCTGGGCTTTCACAAAGACGTTACTCAAAAATATTAGCGGACTGATCACATCAGAAATGAAATTTTGAAGAGCAGGTTGTTAATAACTAGGGGAAGACTTTGGTACCCTGCCCCGCCCCACCCCATCTCGCAAACCAGAGCCAAGGCCTTCATGCCCTTTTCTGTCTGGTTTGCGCCTAAAGCGACCGGGATGATGATGGCCTTGGGGTCAAGGATATGTGGGAACAGAAGGACGTTGTGTCCACACGCTCAGGGCAGCTCTGCAGGCCCACTGCACCCCTCCCTCTTTATCATGGGAAAACATCTGGGCCTCAGTGAGGAGCCCACAGAATTCCCACGGGGCTGTGTTCCCACCCTGCTGCTCTTGTGCTGAGCCTGCTGCAGAGACTAAGGCCTCAGTGCCAGGAGCAAGGTGCCATAGGCAGCCCAGACCATCAACCTGAAAGCCCAGACAGTTGCACTGTCAATTCAATAATTCATTCACTCTTCAATACATCTTTATCTAATTTTCCTGTAGGCCAGAAATTGTGCCAAACAGAGGCTACAAAACAAAAAGTGCTCCCTACACTACGGGAGAGGGACAGGACTTAAACAAAAAGGCGATTACGTCTTGCTGCTGCTCTAGCCGTAGGTGTGTGGAGTGTGGGGTCTGAGGCGGGGGAATCTGGCAGCAGAGTGGAAGGGGCCTGCCCACGTCCTCCTCAGGGGAGGGGTGCTGATTCCATCTCATCTTTTCCTCAGAAACCCCACGACCCGGCAACTGTGGATGAGGTCCTGCGGCTGCTGGATGAAGACCACACAGGGACTGTGGAGTTCAAGGAATTCCTGGTCTTGGTGTTTAAAGTGGCCCAGGCCTGTTTCAAGACACTGAGCGAGAGTCCTGAGGGAGCATGCGGCTCTCAAGGGTCTGGCAGCCTCCACCCTGGGGCCTCGCGGGAGCTGGGGGAAGGACAGAGAAGTGGCACTGAAGTGGGAAGGGCAGGGAAAGGGCAGTGTTGTGAGGGGAGCAGCCAGGGACAGAGCGAGCAGGCTTCCAGAGGGCAGAACAGGCCCAGGCCTGGGGCTCAGACCCAGGGTCAGGCCACCAGCTCTGTGTGGGTCAGCAGCCATGACAGGCAAGCCGGGTCCCAGAGCCAGGAGAGAACAAGCCTGCAGACACAGCTCTGGGGGCACAAAGAGAAGACCCAGGCAATTGGAGAAGGCCAGAGTCATCAGACCAGGGAGATGAGGCCACAGACCAGGGAACAAGACAGAGCCCGCCAGACAGGTGAGACTGTGACTGGATCTGGAACTCAGACCCAGGCAGGTGCCACCCAGACTTTGGACCAGGACAACAGCCACCAGACAGGAAGCACCAGCACCCAGACACAGGAGTCCACCAATGGTCAGAACAGAGGGACTGAGACCTACGGTCAAGGCAGGAGTCAGACCAGCCAGGCTGTGACAGGAGGACACGCTCAGACACAGGCAGGGTCACACACCCAGACCAGCCAGGCCGTGACAGGAGGACACGCTCAGACACAGGCAGGGTCACACACCCAGACCAGCCAGGCCGTGACAGGAGGACACGCTCAGACACAGGCAGGGTCACGCACCCAGACCAGCCAGGCCGTGACAGGAGGACACGCTCAGACACAGGCAGGGTCACACACCCAGACCAGCCAGGCTGTGACAGGAGGACACACTCAGACACAGGCAGGGTCACACACCCAGACCAGCCAAGCTGTGACAGGAGGACATACTCAGACACAGGCAGGGTCACACACCCAGACCAGCCAGGCTGTGACAGGAGGACACGCTCAGACACAGGCAGGGTCACACACCCAGACCAGCCAGGCTGTGACAGGAGGACATACTCAGACACAGGCAGGGTCACGCACCCAGACCAGCCAGGCTGTGACAGGAGGACACGCTCAGACACAGGCAGGGTCACGCACCCAGACCAGCCAGGCTGTGACAGGACACACTCAGACACAGGCAGGGTCACACACCCAGACTGTGGAGCAGGACAGAAGCCAAACTGTAAGTCATGGAGGAGCTAGAGAACAGGGACAGACCCAGACAGAGTCCGGCAGTGGCCAAAGATGGACACCAGCGAGCAAGCCTGAGGCAGGAGAGACAGTACTGGGAGGACAGGCCCAGACTGGGGCAAACCCTGAGTCAGGAAGGCAGGACTGGAGCAGCCCTAGTGTGACAGAAGGGCAGGGAGACAGAGACAGACAGGTTGTTGAGGAATGGGTTGATGACCACTCAAAGGAGACAGCGATCCTCAGGCCGGACCATGGCAGCCTGCACACAAGCGTTTCCTCAGCACAGGGCCGGGATGCAGCCCAACCAGAAGCGAAGCGGGCCATCACCACTAGGGAGCTGTATTCCTACTTGAGAAGCGACCAGCCATGACTCCCCCTGACTCCAATGTCTAGTACTAGAAGGAGATAGCTGGAGACACGTTGGCTTGCCCTGCATGGCCAGTCTAGTGGGTGCATCCCTGGACATCAGCTTTTTATTATGCAGCTTCTCTTTTAGGTGTTTCTCAACGAGGTCATTTCTGCCAGGAGCTTTCTACCCTAAACTGCTCTCTCTTACCTGCTTTGCAGTGCAGACCCTCTCAGGAGCAGGAAGACTTGGAGCAAGTCACTCCTTTGTACTGAACTGTCCTCATCTCGTGGGGGTTTTCAGAACTATTTTTGTCTCTGACATCTCTCTATTGCCCCGTCTACTCTAATGCATCAATAAAATCTTCAGCAACTGGCCTCCGAGTCTCATTCAATCACCTTCTATTGACATGACAGGCCAAGGGCTGTAGAGTTATGAGATGATAAACTGGACATAGTCCCTACCTTTGAAGAGCAAGTAGTTGAGAGAATATTACACGAGATTCCTACTATGTATCATACTTCATACTTGGCAGAGCTGGATCAGCAAAGCTTCCATACAAAAGGTGCTTCCTTGATAATGGCCCTTAAAGGACAATTAGTATTTAGGCAAAATTCTTCTTGGTCTTTCACTACCTCTGATTCTGTAGTGTTAAACCTCTATTCACCTGTCAGGTCACACAGGAAAGCTGATTGAAGCTTACCAGTAAATGGAAGAAGGCCCCCAATGGCCGCGTGGGGAAAGAATGAGGCTTATGTTACCGGGTACTGAGCCAGGGGCCCAAACTGTACTTCCCTTCCTTCCTCCCCATCAGTGTCAGCTCGGACCTCTTCCTCTTGTGATGTTTTACCCACCAGATACAAACCATGCTGTGGGGCAGAGACTATCACTTCTGGTTTATTACAAGAGGGACCAGCACAGTTCTCAAAGATTTATAAACCTGACCCTACAGATGCCGGTTCTAAGGTTTGGAGCCAATTCATATTGTTTAGAAATTCCCTGGGGGTCTTGTGCTTTCGTCAGTACACAAGACTAGATACTCAGAAAGGTTTCCAAAGGTAAAATAACTTGAGCCTGCGGAAAGCGTATTTTTCACTGCATTAGTGGTTTACGGGAAATAAGGGAAATCGCCAAGGAAAAAACAAAATGTGGGATAAGCAACAACCAAACAAAAACAAAATGTAAGTTACATAACGACCTCCTAAGACATCCAGGACCTAATCTCAGAAACGTGGGAATACATCACCTTATATGGAAAAGGGACTTTGCAGCTGTGATTAAGTTAGGGATTTTGAGATTCGGGGAGGTTATTCTGGATTATCTGGGTGAGTCCAATATAATCACAAGGTTTCTTATAAGAGTGAGACTAGAGGATGAAAGTGGGTAAAAGGTAGTGTGTTGACGAAACCAGCGGCTGCAGCCATGTGCTCTGAGCCAAAGAGTGTGCAGAGACTAGAATCCAGAAAAGGCAAGACATTTTCCTCTAGAGTCTTCAGAAGTAACGTAGCCCTTCTGCCACCTTGATTTGAGATTTATGACCTTCAAGGCTGTAGGAGAATAACATGTTTGTCATTTTAAGGCACTGATCTTATAAACAATTACAGTAGTGATAGAAAACTCAACCACCAAACAAAATCCTAGAGCTGGTGTCACAGTAGTAAGGGGCGAATGTGTGAAAGGAAAGGTGGCTCTTCTGAGGACAGATGGATTTTATATCCATTCACACGGGCTTATACATATAAAGTCCAAAGAAAAACAGCAAAGAAATGCAAAGACTCAGGGAATATTGCTCCCATAAGCCCTTTCTGGGGGAACTACTAGAAAATAAGTGCACGCACACGCGCACGCACACACACACACACAGACACACACACACAGACCGGAATCACAGAACTGTCTGGCATACAATCTGACGATGCACATTTAAATGTATTTAACTGCAGAACTAAGACTACATAATGTGGACAAAGGTGACGGAATAGCATTTCATGTTGTATACAGTACAGCTAACAAAAAATGAAGGGAGAAAGAGAAAGCATCCAGAAAATAGAGTCTGCTCGCTGATTGTCTTATGCCTACAAGGAAAAACTGGGAGTGAAAGGAGGTGACTTCACATTAGATACTGAGGAAGGAAGAAGGAGGGTAGGGGGAAAATTTCCAGAAAATTTCATTATTACTTAGAGTAGGGAGTAAATATGCCATTTATAAAGGGAAGGGGGATACAGAATGCATGTTACATAAAGATGTACTATGAGGTAACAACCCAAATATGAACCTTCCTCAACACCAAAAGACGTTTTAGAAAAAAGCAAATACCACAGACAACAGAGTGCATGCTGTTATTTACGTAAAAGATATAGGTTTTCATAAATAGGACATTAAAGAGTGTGATAGACTGAGGTCAATCATTATTTATAATAATAATGTCCAGAGCCAAAAACTCACTGTTAGAAGAACAAGGTTTCGTATTAGCGCTAGACAAGTCTATGCTCCTTACGAGAGGTATCCAAATCAAGGAGAGTGGGAAAACAATCCGTAAAGGGGGTGATCGAGTTGACATACATCAGGAAAGTGCAGATTAAAACACGATTTAGAAATCAGGAGTCATGATCCTGCTCCCAGATTAGATCAAAACCATTCAATACGACTAAGAATGATGCTTCAAAATGCCAAATGCAATAATTTCACAATGAAGACATAATGGTTTTTAATGTCTATACATTCAATAATGTAGCTCAACTCTGATGAGGCAGAAACTACAAGAGATACAAGGACAAACTTAAAGAAAATAGCATAGTAAGAATAGGGCACTTGAATCATCTCTCTCAGCTTAAGACAGTAAGTGTAGAGAAGAAATAGTACATTCAATAAGATGTAAAGAACTCTACAGACATATAGTCCAGCAATGTATTAACCTAAAAAGAAAAAAACTATACCTTCTACACATGAAATGTTCAATATCAGGTCACAAAGAAAACTTCAATGCATTATTCAAAAACAGAAATAGGCCCCAGTGCGATGGCTCACGCCTGTAATCCCAACACTTTGGGAGGCTGAGGCAGGCAGATCACTTGAGCTCAGGAATTCAAGACTAACCTGGGCAACATAGTGAGATCCCATCTCAACAAAAAGAAAAATGCAAAAATTAGCTGGGCATGGTGGTGTACACCTGTAGTCCCAGATACTCTGGGACCTGTAGTCCCTATAGGGATTCACTGGCCTTCCTTGACTTTTAAAGTTTCCACATAGAGGCTGCTTTCAAAAAATGTGCATGTTATTTTAGAGACAAAATGGAATATTTGTGGAAAATACAGAGACTTGATGGGAATTAAATATCTTTATAGTTTCTAAGACGGACTCTATTTTGTTCAAAGGATAGAGAAATCATCCTTCCCAATCATATCAAACACATTAAAACGCACACACACACCACTTAAATATAATCTTTGTTGAAAATTTTTTGAGAGCATTTTTATAGTTTTGTTTATGGAATTACGACATAACTTGTACATTTGCCTCATTTTAGCTATGACTTCTCTGCAACTACAGAGCACATTTTTGAGGACAATATAAATATTAAAATTGCTTAACCAGAATTTTTCATTAATACTAAATTTAACAATGAAGGAGATTCACAAAGCTTTATATCTAGACATTTAAATTTAAGTGCTTATAAATTTCCTTTGCACATTTGTTTTGGAGCTGACAGGTATACCTATGGAAAGGCATCTATTTTTTTAATTTAATTTTGTTTTGTTTTTGCAAACAAGAAAATGTTTTATTTTAAACCACAAATTGTCAGCAGGTGGCTGCGACTATTCATGTTTTATTAAAATCACATAAAACCCAGGTACAAAAGCACCACGGATTATTGCTCAAGAATAACTGCATGAAAAACTCAAATGTGCACAGTAAAACTAAACACCTCAGTTTGCACAGCACTGAATTTTGTATGCCAACTAGTAGAGTTCTAAAAAGATCAGCATTTACAAAATACGAAGTAAAAACAGCTTTTGAAAGTTGACCCAAGAGATACATATAATCAACCCCAATTTTTCATGACAATTCATTCTCCCTGGTTATCTACAGATTCAGTTTTCTGTGCCCCTTCAGCTCCAGCTTCAGCATTTCCAGACGGTGTAGTACTTTTCTTTCCAGCTTTCCTTCATTCTTCTCTTTAACACCTCTGCTAAGCTTTGCTCCAGGTTCTTTCTTAGCAGATGTTTTTCTTGGTTTGGGTTCAGGTTTCGGTGGAGCAGGTTTTGCTGACAATCTGGAAGACAATTTTCTGGGCTCCTGTTTAGTTACTTGGATCCGTCTTTGCCCTCTGTATTCTCCGGAGACTTTCTCATCTGCATAGTGACTCTGTCGGTCAGCAAAAAGCAAAGCAACAGGGTGGAACTGGTGGTGCCGCCTCTGGATACTGACTCTGCCACTGCAGCTGCTCACGCGCAGGGCATGGCATAGCCCCTGTCTATTTTTTTTTTTTTTTTTTTTGAGACGGAGTTTCGCTCTTGTTACCCAGGCTGGAGTGCAATGGCGTGATCTCAGCTCACCGCAACCTCCGCCTTCTGGGTTCAGGCGATTCTCCTGCCTCAGCCTCCTGAGTAGCTGGGATTACAGGCATGCACCACCGTGCCCAGCTAATTTTTTGTATTTTTAGTAGAGACGGGGTTTCACCATGTTGACCAGGATGGTCTCGATCTCTCGACCTCGTGATCCACCCGCTTCGGCCTCCCAAAGTGCTGGGATTATAGGCGTGAGCCACCGCGCCCGGCCCGCCCCTGTCTATTTATTTTTGATTCAAATATTTTGTTGTCTCTTGCAAAGCTCATAAGTGCCAGTCACATTGGATTGGCCATAGTGTGTAAAATGGCCCTGTCCTCAGGGACACTCAGGGCTGAAGCCTCACTTCAAAGGCCCAGAAAACCTCTTTCACCAGGTAGCTTCCCAGTCTGCATAGACAGCAAGTGCACTGTGCTACTGTCCCCTGGTGGCAGTTATGACTAATACATGTAAAGGAGCTCCGGCAGGAAATGAGAAAGAAGATGGCATCAGACGGGGAATGGGCTCAGTGGTGTGGTCTTGGGCACAGCAGCACCCAGAGTAAGTACCCTGAAACCTCAGTAGTGAAGCTACCAGTAGTGAGAGCAGCCCCAGGTTGCTCTGAGCCATGGGGATGAGACAGAGAGAGAGAGAGTGAGAGTGTGTGTGTGTGCGTGTGTGTGTGTGTGGGTTTAAGGAGTGCCCTTCATGGAACCATTCCTACTGGCAACTGGCTGCCAGCAGCTACATATCTACATCATATACAGGGCCTTGGCCCACTGTTGTGAGCATGTCATGATTATCCCACCTGGGAAAGTACATTTCTGGAGCAGTCCCTACAGAGAGCCAGGGAGGTCAACATCCTGTGGCTTTCCCTCCTCAAGGCAGAAAGTGATGGTCTGTACACTTTTCCTAGGGGCCCGGAGACCAAGGCTATAGCCTGCTGTTGTCCTGGTCACTCACAGAGGCTGTGGATTCAATTCCCAGGACTGATGTAGGCCACTCAGCTCTGTAATTTTGTATCTGTCAATCAATCTCTCCCAATCCTCCCCTCCCCTCTACTCTTTCCAACCTCTAATGCCCCCAATTCTCTACTTCCATGGTATCATTTTTTTTTTAGCCCCCACATGCGAATGAGAACACGTGGTCTTTATTCTTCTGCGCCTGACATTTCACTTAATGTAATATTTTTCAGGCACATCCATGCTGCTGTGAATGCCAGGATTTCATTTTTTTAGGCTAAATAGCATTCCATTTTTGTACACACATATTGTCTTTATCCACTCATTTGTTGATGGGCATTTAGGTTGATTCCTTATCTTGGCTATCGTGAAGAGTGTTGCAATAAATATGTGGTTGCAGGTATCCCTATGATATACTGATTTCCTTTCCTTAGATACACGCCAGGCAGTGGGACTGCTGAATTATATGGTAGTTCTGTTTTCAGTTTTTTGAGAAAACTCTATACTGCTTTCCATAATAGTCATACTAATTTACCTTCCCACCAACAATGTATGAGAGTTCCCGTTTCTCCACATCCTCCAGCATTCGTTATCTTTTGTCTAATAACCCTTTCATCTGGGGTAAAATGATATCGCATTGTGGTTTTGATTTGCATTTCCCTGTTGATTAGTGATGTTGGGCATTTTTTCATACATTTGTTAGCCATTTGTATGTCTCCTTCTGAGGAATGTCTATTTAGATCCTTTGCCCACTTTTAACAGGATTATTGTTTGTTGTTGAGTTGAGTTCCTTCTGTGTTGTGGATATTAGTCCCTTGTCAGATGAATAGTTTGCAAATATTTTCTCCCCGTCTACAGGTTGTCTCTTTACTGTTTTGTTTCCTTTGCTGTGTGGAAGGTTTTTAGTTTAATATAGTCCCATTTGCCATTTTTGTTTTAGTTGTCTGTGCTTTTGAAGTCTTAGCAATAAAATATTTGCCCAGACCAATGTCCTGAAGTATTTTCCCTGTTTTCTTTCAGTGGTGTTATAGCTTTGAGTTTTATGTTTAAGTCTTTAATCCAGTTTGAGTTGATTTTCGTATATGCTGAGAGACAGGGCTCTAGTTTCATTCTTCTGCAAATGGTTGTCCAGGTTTCCCAGCACTATGTATGGAAGAGGGTGACCTTTCCCTAGTGCATGTCCTTCGTAACTGCTGAAAAATCAACTGGCTGTAAATACGTAAACTGATCTCTGAGTTCACTGTGCTGTTCCATTGGTCTACGTCCAACCCAAGGTTTTTCTCAGGCATTGAATAATTTTGTACTGAGCAAGCAGGAACTCAGTCAGTGCATGTTTTTAAATTTCCTAAATAAAGAAATCCAAATCCTTTTTTAAATTAAGAAAAACTAGCTACAATCCGTTATATATTTATCACAGAGAAATCAAAAAAGACACAAGCAAAGAGATTAATATTTTAAAAAAACAGTATTAGAAAAAACCAGTTATTTAATTCCTCTAGACCCTCTTTTATATGCAAGTTACCATACAGACATCTATATGAAAGTGTATGTCTATATGTGCAGATTTATATGTAAATCATACCTATAAACTGTATATGCAAAACATATATAACGTATACCTTTTGCAATCTATATTTATATGCATATACACCTATATACTATACAAATATGTATGATTGTGGAATAGCTTCTATGGACTATTTTCGGTGATTTAGGGCAGTCTATGTTAGCAGAGTTTGATAGTTAGGACTGCATGCTTGAGAGCAAGTTTACCTGAGTTCAAATCTTGGCTGCGTACCTTAGAAGAGATGTGTTCTTGATCAAGGCACATGACTTAATTATCTCCTCTCTAAAGTGGAGAAAATAATGGTAGTTCCTCACAGGTAGTTGTGAAAATAGTTGAATTCATATATTTAAAATTACCTGACACATGACAGGGTAAGCCCTAAACAAGTCTATTTTTTTTTCCATCAACTTTCATTTTAAGTTCTAGGGTACATGTACAGGATGTGCAGATTTGTTACACAGGTAAGCGTGTGCCATGGTGATTTACTGCACAGATCAACCCACTGCCTACGTATTAAGCCTGGCATCCATTAGTTATTCTTTCTGATGCTATCCCTCCCTGCTCCACCAGACCCCAGTGTCTGTTGTTCCCTTCTATGTGTCCATGTGTTCTCATCATTTAGCTCCCACTTGTAAGTGAGAACATGCAGTGTTTGATATTCTGTTCCTGAATCAATTTGCTGAGGATAACAGCTTCCAGCTCCATCAATTTCCTGCAAAGGACATGATCTCGTTCCTTCCTTCTTATGACTACATAGTATTCCATGGTGTTATGTAACACAATTTCTTTATCCAGTCTATCAAAGGAACTGTTATTGGAGTGAACGGACAACCTACAGAAGGGAGAAAAATTTTGCAATCTATTCATCTGACAAAGGTCTAATATCCGGAGTCTACATGGAACTTAAACAATTTGCTAGGAGAAAACAAACAACCCCACTAAAAAATGGGCAAAGCCTGTAATCCCTGCACTTTGGGAGGCCGAGGCGGGTGGATCACGAGGTCAAGAGATCAAGACCATCCTGGTCAACATGGTGAAACCCCGTCTCTACTAAAAAAATACAAAAAAAATTAGCTGGGCATGGTGGCGCGTGCCTGTAATCCCAGCTACTCGGGAGCCTGAGGCAGGAGAATTGCCTGAACCCAGGAGGTGGAGATTGGGGTGAGCCAAGATTGCGTCATTGCACTCCAGCCTGCGTAACAAGTGCGAAACTCGGTCTCAAAAAAAAAAAAAAGTGGGCAAAGGACATGAACAGACCAAAATAAGACATTCATGCAGCCAACAAACATGAAAACAGGATCAACATCACTGATCATTAGGGAAATGCAAATCAAAACCACAATGAGATACCAACCATCTCACGCCAGTCAGAATGGCGATTACTAAAACATCAAGAAACAACAGATGCTGGTGAGGTTGTGGAGAAAAAGGAATGCTTTTACACTGTTCACGGGACTGTAAATTAGTTCAAACACTGTAGAAGACAGTGTGGCGACTCCTCAAAGATCTAGAAGCAGAACTACCATTTGACCCAGCAATCCCATTACTGGGTATATACTCAAAGGAATATAAATCATTCTATTGTGAAGATACATGCATGTATTTATTCATTGCAGAATTATTCACAATAGCAAAGAAATGGAATCAATCCAAATGCCCATCAGTGATAGACTGGATAAGGAAAGTAAGTTTTCAGTGAAGCATGTTTTAAGGCCAGTCATTTATAAAGCAAAGAATGTTTGAAGCAAGAGAAAAAGATACAAGTGGTCCTAATCAGACAGACCCTCACACAATATAGAAGATTCTCATGGACTAGACTTTCATTTTATGAATATAATTGTGGCTTCTAGCAAGTGTTCTAGACCATGGCTTAGCTGTGTGATTTCCATCTCAAAGAAAACCTACAGAGTAGGGTGAAATCCATGTATTATTCTAAATGTACCAGTGTAACATCAACCCTTCTGCCTTCTCTCCCAAGCCCCTGTTCTGTACATCAGGGCCAGATCATCTTCTCATTGTTCCATTTCTCTCCCTCTCAAGACCAAACTACGAGACAAGAGGAGATGAAGTTGATCTCTAGTTGGCTTATTTTCCCACAGGATTCAGGCAGAGGAAGGGAGGGTGTGTGTCATTGGAGAAGGCGTAGTCAACCATTTTCAACACTTAAGAGAGGAACATTTAAGAAACTAAAACAATTGGAGCCACATTGACAAGAAATTATTTTTATGATAAATTTCATCATGTATCATGACATACTCATCATTCAGGCTCTTTTTATTTTTATTCCAAGAGAAAGTCACTATCTGCAGAGGAAAATTCCAATATACAAGCTGAAATCTATCTCATATTTCAACCCCAATCCCAAATATAAATAACCACAAATAATAAAGAATGCTATGTTATACACTGATTTGCATGCTACTATGAATTTGTGAGCACCAAATTTGTGCTAGCCATACTATAAAATGAACCAGACTTAGGCGCTAGCCTAAGGAACTCTAGTCAAGGAGCTAGCGTGAGGTTAATAGATGAGAAATACATTGAAATAGCCAAGGAATCTTAGCTCAGAGTGCAAAAGCCCATGCCCTCTACCTGTGGACTCTGAAACTAATCTTAGCCTTTATCTGGTTGCAGACGGCTCTGTTACAGCCACCATCAATTCTGCAACTGGCTTTTGGGGGCACATTCCCAGGTTCAGAGAAATATATGTGTAATGGACTCTACTCTTCATAACCATAACCTCCTTCTCCCAAAACAACCTCTCTCGTCTCATCAGGGATTTTTTTTCCACTGCCTGCTACTCACAACTTAAAACTGACAACTCAAATCCACTTCTACGTTCCATGATACACCAGCTAGGAACTCACTGCTCCAATTACCACCAATTTAATGATAAGATCAAAAGCCATACCTACTGTTGAAGTGTTTATTTGTCTTATAAATAAGCGTTGTAAAATTCAATTACACCACCTTACTCACAATCAATAAAAAATTAAGTCACGCCTTTACATAACAAAGGGCATCGTTTATCTCAGAATTAAGCAGCAATGCAAGGAATCTAAGGTAAACCACAGACGTATTTTTTCCAGTCATGACCTGATCTTTCTCACTTAACTGGTTGTGGCATTCTGCCTCTCCTCTAGAGTTTTGCCATCACATTAATCTGTGGATTTCTCTGCTCTACACCCTTACAATAAGCACCTGGGTGGATGCGGGCCTGCAGGTGGCTCTGCTGTTATTTGTGGTATCTGTTGAAACCAATCAGTTTATCCAGCTTGGTGGCATGCCACAAGTACTACGCTCACACTTCTTCAGAGGGAAATGTGGCCATCAAATGGAGGCACTTTTCATTCCCCCTACACGGAATGGCAACCCTCATCTCTCCCAAGACCCAAGAACGAATGATAAAATTTGTATATGCCAAGCTTTTTCAGTTCTGAATTTGAAATTTATCTGCTCTCGTCTATCTCAGAGTGCTGATCATCTCCTGAGAGCATCATGGTGTAGTAGGAAGACGCCAATGCTGGCCCCTGATGTCAGAGGGACAGATAGACCTGGGTTCAACGCTGGCTCTGCCACCTACCATTTGTGTGGCTTTGGATTTAAGGCTCTTTCTGAGCTTCAGTTTCTTCACTGGAAAATGAAAATTATAATATCTCTGTCAAGAAAGGTTGGGATATTCTAGTGTCCGTCAAGCAACATTCATGTAGAGATATTCAATAAATGTTGGTGCCCCATGCTCTCCCTTCTCCCATCTGCCCCAAGTCTTCCCACCATCACAAATGTACTCTCATATTTTCTCACACAAGACACTGCCAGTCTCTATTCTTCTTCTCCTATAAGCCTTCTGAAATCCTCCTTTTAACCTGCCCTTTTACCCACAACCTCAGCTTGATAACGTTCTTGGGAAGCCAAGACCAGAAATGTGTTGTTGGTGGCTCAGTTACCTGGGACCACACATTGCAAAAAGAATGAATTATTTTTTCAGAAACGTGGAGTGAGATGGGCTAGACACCACTGGGATGGTACTAACTTGGAGCAAACCTTATAAAAATTATGAATATACATTAAGGGTTTTTAAAATGTTCATACTCAATAATCTTACCTCTAGGGGTTTATCATATTAAGGAAATTATCAGATAACTCTTAAAGATTTATGTATAGGATGTTCATTACAGTACTGTAATAGGGAAAATTTGGAAGCAATCAAAATATCCAAAAACAGAATACTGAAATACTGAAGTAAATACTAGGCCATCATTAAAAATCATCATTTAAGAGTCCATAATGGCATTGAAAAACGCTTAAAATTTGACACAAAATTGTGAGCATATCATCAATTTTAACACTATGTTATAAAAACATAAAATCATAATATGTAATCTAGCAGTTTCACTTTGGGGTATATACTCAAAAGAAGTGAAAGTAAGAACTAGAACTTTTTTTCTTTTTCTTTAAAATTGTTTTATTGATATATATTAGGTGTACATATTTGGGGATAGAACAGATATTTATTATGCCCACATTCATGACAGCATTATTCATGATAACCAAAAGGTGGAAGCAGCCCTGGTGTCTATCAAATGAATGAAAAGATAAGCAAAATATGTGATACACTCATACAACTGAATATTGTTCAGACTTCACAACCCCAATGACCCTTGAAAACATTATGCTAAATGACATAAGCCAGTCACAAAAGGACAAACACTGTATGTATAATTTCACTTATGTAAAGCACCCAGAGCCATCAAATTCACGCAGAAAGTAGAACTGTGATTTCCAGAGTCTGGGAGGAGGGAGGAATAGGATGTTAGTTTCCCATAGGTATGGAGTTGAGTTTGGAAAGACAAAATATTTCTGAAGATAGATGGTGGTCATGGCCGCACAATGAATAGGGGAGGAAATGGTCTTCTTCCACCGTATGCAGCTAAATCGCACCTTTAGAACTGGATTCAGCCAGGGGTGACATATAAAGAAAAACATTGGTAGGCTGAAGTGCATTTAAAAAGAAATCATTGGGATTATAAACCATGTCATAAGAGGAATGTTTGAAGAAAGCAGTGATACTTAAATGAAGAAAAGATTTGCAAGATTCAAAGGGAGCAGGACAATAGTAGAATGCAGGAAGTACAGGATAGGTCCTCATGTAGATATCATGTGTGTCAGAGTGTGACATGCACTAAAAAAGTGGATAAAAAAACTGTAATGTATATGTATATCTGTAGATACGTATATAAAAGGAGTGGATAAGGAAACTGATATATATATATATAACCTGTTTTATATAAAACAGATATATATACACATATGTATACACACTGTGATATATATATATAAACTGTGATATATATCATATAAATAATACATATATCATATATATGACATATATATATCATATATCACATATATGTCATATATAATATATATCATACATATTATATCATATATCATATATAATATATATTATATATAATATATAAACATCATATACAATATATATCATATATCATATATAGTGTATATCATATGTCATATATCATATATATCATATATATCACAGTTTATATATATATCACAGTGTGTATATATATGTATATATATATAAATGTGTGTGTATATATATGTATATATATAAATGATGTATATATATAAATGTGTGTGTATATATGTGTGTATATATATCACAGTGTGTATATGTATATATATATATCACAGTTTATATATATATCACAGTGTGTATATATGTATATATATCAGTTTATATATATATCACAGTTTCTTTATCCACTCATTTTATATATATATATAAATATAAAGTTTATATATATCAGTTTTTTATATATATATCACAGTTTATATATATATATCATAGTGTGTATACATGTGTGTGTGTGTATATATATATCACAGTTTCTTTATCCACTCATCTAGTGCATATATATATATATATAGATGGAGATATCTATACATGTGATAAAATACTCAGCTATAAAAAGGAATGGATTAATGTCATTTACAGCAACCTAGATGGGTTTGGAGACTACTATTCTAAGTGAAGTAACTCAGAAATGGAAAACCAAATATTAGATGTTCTCACTCATAAATGAGAGCTGAGCTATGAGGATGCAGTCATGAGAATGACCCAATGGACTCTGAGGACTCGGGAAAAGGGTGGGAAGGGGGTGAGGGATAAAAGACTACAAATTGGGTTCCGTGTATACTGCTTGGGTGATGGATGCACTGATATCTCACAAACAACCACTAAAGAACTTACTCATGTAACCAAACACAAACTGTTCCCCCAAAACCTATGGAAACAAATTTTTTAATAGAATAATGGACCATCATGGAGTCTGTCATTACACTGGCCACTGTGAAGGCAAATTTGAAAGGTGGAAATTCACCCAGTACAGTGCAGTGTCACTGCAGTGTCAAGAAAGCTCCTCTGCCCCCAACTTCTTGCTATTTATTCATTTTCCCCACAACTCACAGCTGTTAAAGGATATACAGTTTTAACTATTACAATTTGAACTATATATTCTAACTATAACTTAATGAAACTTAACCTCTTGGCCTTCCAAGAAGGTTTGTGACTGTATTATATTATTTTACAACCTTTCCAACCATCCTAGCTGATCTCCCATATTAAAAGGCATCAAATTCTAACTCTACCTTAAGGGAAATTTGAACTTTTTACCTTTCACTTGAGGGTCACTTTTTTGGTCCTTCTAAGGCAAAATATCTGAGGCTATATGATTGTAACAACCATTAGGGCTTGCACCTGTTGTCTTAGTGCTTTGTGAGGCTGAAGCAGGAAGATGGCTTGAGGCAGGAGTTCTAGGCTGCAGTGAGCTATGATCGCGCCACAGCACTCCGGCCTGAGAGACAGAGCAAGACCTTCTTTAAAAAAAAAAGTTTTTAAAAAAAGAGTATGAAATGCACTATAGTGTACGTTCACATTCCTTCAGAGGCAAGGAATATCTGAACTATTAGAATTTGAACTAATTGAATTTAATGGGAGCAAGAGAAGAGTAAAAGGACATTGAAGGCAGATGGAGCAGCCCCAGTGGAAACACTGGGTCATGAAAGAACACAGTGGGTACGAAGAACTTAGAGAACTTCCACATGTTTGTACATAGGTAGGTGCGAGGAAGTAGTGGCTGACAAGACAGAGAGGTAGGCAAGGGCTTAATAATTTGTTCCCTGAATAAATATATATTTAATGATATACCTACTCACAAAGAACTTACTAATCCATGCTAAGAAGTTTAGGTTTTACTCAAACGGTAACTGCTGATGAACTCGAAGGTCCTATAATTCAATTTGTATTTTAGAAAGTTCATTCTGGAGGTTGAGTAGTGGATTATTTAGAGAATGGCAAGATTGGAGGCAAGTAGAGTCACTTACGAAGTGGTTTCAGGCCGGGCGTGGTGGCTCACGCCTGTAATCCCAGCACTTTGGGAGGCCGAGGCGGGTGGATCACAAGGTCAAGAGATCGAGACCATCCTGGTCAACATGGTGAAACCCCGTCTCTACTAAAAATACAAAAAATTAGCTGGGCATGGTGGTGCGTGCCTGTAATCCCAGCTACTCAGGAAGCTGAGGCAGGAGAATTGCCTGAACCCAGGAGGTGGAGGTCGCGTTGAGCCGAGATTGCACCATTGTGCTTCAGCCTGGGTAACAAGAGCGAAACTCCGTCTCAAAAAAAGAAAAAAAAGAAGTGCTTTCAGAAATCCAATTTTTTTTTTTTTAAGCAGTGGGAGTGGGAACAAAAAGGACACGGTTCAAGGAAATCTTTAGATACTAAAATGGACCTAATGTGATGATGTACTGGCTTTGGGAAATGAGAAAGGGTAAAGTTCGGATAATTCTTGGGATTTTGTTATGTGCAGTGGGGTGACTGTGATGAACAGAGAAAAAACACTGTAAGATGAAGAGAAAATTGAAATGCAGAAAATTCCAAAGTTCATTTTGTATGTGTTGACACCTGTAGAAGTGATGGCTGGTCACCTACCAGAATCCATTTTCTCCTTTTTCCACATAATGGCAACTCGGATGTGGCTGCCCAGCCTTCCCTTGGCACTGTATTTCACAGGCACTCTTTGCAGTGGGGTGGTGGCCATGCAGTTAGACCTTGCTGGTAAAATGTGGCCAAGAGTAAATCGTGCAACTTCTTTCTCACTTGACTAAGAAGAAATCCCTGTCCTTGGATTTCTGCTTCTTCCTCCTTCTACTTTTTGGAATGTTGATGACCAAAATGACCTAGTCAGCCACAAGTTGAGGACATCAGAGCCTATCTCAGCCTGGGTTTCTGCATATATCAGAGTGGTCTGCTCATCTCAAGAGGACATTGAAGGCAGATAGAGCAGCCCCAGTGGAAGCACTGGGTCATGAAACAACACAGTGGGTACGAAGAACTTAGAGAACTTCCACATGTTTGTACATAGGTAGGTGCGAGGAAGTAGTGGCTGACAAGACAGAGAGGTAGGCAAGGGCTGTTCATGTTAAGCTGTTCATGTGATAGAGAAATATGCATATTGTTCTTTACACTATTTGATTTTAGAGCATGTTTGTTACAGTTGCTTAGCCTGCCTCATACAACATCTAAGGGGAGATATGGACAGTTGACTGCACTCGTCTGAAGTTCGAGAGGTAAATTTATCAGTTATAATTAAATTGGGTTAACATCAAAGCCATGGATATGAATAAGTTTCATAAAAAGTATATAAAAAAGAAAAGAAAATGACTTCAGATGGAACACAAGGGAAAACAATCTTTAAAGTGTGCATAGAGGAAAGAAGAGGGTATCACATTGAAGTGTAAAAATAATATGAGAGAATTAGAGAATAGGCAGTAATACAGCAGTCAATGCCGGCGTTAGTATCAAAACACAGCTGTCAAAGAAACAAGTTCCACGAGAATTTGGAACCCAGGACACCAAGAATTAGCCAAGGACCAGAGACGCAGGTTTTCACACAGCAAGAAAACGTCAGGAGACATTCTCAGTGAAAGTATGTACACATTCCTTTGAGACAAGGAATATTTGAACTAATAGTATCTGAATGAATTGAGTCTAATAGAAGAAAGAGAAGAGAAAAAGGACACTGAAGGCAAATGGAGCAGCATTCGATGTCAGGAGGCAGGCAGAGAAAGGAAAGTTTCTAAAAATATCACTAGAAAGTAATAAATGATCATTATTTTCTCTAAAAGTAGAATGAGGTTGGTGTTGGACTTACCGCTCATGGAAGTGATAAGAGTTTAGAACAGTTACTGGGGGTGAAAAAACATGTTGTGAAAAAGCTAGTGTTGAACGATTTCCTGTATGTGTGGACAGTACGGGGGTGTTAGATGGTAATACTGATCCAACATGGGTACTCTGCGCAGCAAGTATAGTGTAATAATCCAGGTTAAGAAGTAAAATATATGGCCGGGCGCGGTGGCTCATGCCTGGAATCCCAGCACTTTGGGAGGCCTAGGTGGGTGGATCACGAGGTCAAGAGATCGAGACCATCCTGGTCAACACGGTGAAACCCCGTCTCTACTAAAAATACAAAACATTAGCTGGGCATGGTGGCGCGTGCCTGTAATCCCAGCTACTCAGGAGGCTGAGGCAGGAGAATTGCCTGAACCCAGGAGGCAGAGGTTGCGGTGAGCCGAGATTGCGCCATTGCACTCCAGCCTGGGTAACAAGAGCAAAACTCCATCTCAAAAAAAAATTTTTTGAAAAAAATTAAAAAATAAAAAGTAAAATATATTGATGAGAGAAGATGAAGAATTTCTCTTCTCATCACTTTGATCTTTGTGTTTATAGAGATATTATACCAGATCTGTCGTATCGTCTGTGGCAAACTTGGTGTCACACCTTTCTAAGTCTGGGAGCTACATTTCCCCAAACCTCTTTGTATATTGTTCTGGATTTGAATTTGCCAGTGGGGGGAAAAAAACCTTGTGTAATATTTAGAAGGTGGGAGCAAAGAAGATGCTGCTATTCTTAGAAGGTCAAGGAGGGCAGAAGTGGTAGCTCCTAAAAGTCCTCCACAGTGGCTTTTTCTGGAGATTCTGGAAGCCTGCAAACCTCTCTCAGTTCCTCCTGCATTCACATAATCTCTGATTTCTACATGAAATCTCTTATTCCCCTAGTAGTCATGGTGGCTGTCTTCTCCTGACCAAAACCAGATGGGTATGGCAGGCCTAGTGTTGATGCGGCTGTCCTTATCTGCTTTGAAAGCAAAGAAAAAACAAAATCTAATTATTCTGACCTGTATTCATCTCTATTTTTCTTGGCAATGTTGTTTGGGCAAGCACTGGAAATACCTCAGACACTATTGCCTTGGGTTCTTGGATTTCATCACCCACAAATGCTTCCTTCATTCTTAGGAGCAGGCTTCTGATTGGTTTCCTTCATTCCCACAGTCCTCCAGCATAACCGGATACTACCATTTCAGACAGAACCTCAGCATTCTTGGCAGCACTTATCAATAGCAGTCCAGCAATGAATACAGGATGTGGATGTATCCTGGGGCTGACCCTGGATCCTCCTAACCCCTTCCTAAGTAGTGATTCACCATGATCATACTCAGAGTTGTTTAGACAGCAAGAAGGTTCTTTACTAGATGGCTTGGAATTTCATACCTCAGGTAGTGCAGGCTCCAAAGCCAGCTAAATACACAGTTTGGCACACTGGGAGGATGCGACAGAGTTTAAAGAGCCAACAACTTTGTCTAGTTTAAAAGATAAGTCCTACTTAGTTCTGGGCACACAGTAGGGGCTTACTTTACTTAGACTGTACCGATCCTGGGTTTTTGAATCCTCTCTGGTAGCCAACTGTTGTGATCAAGATTGTAGATTCAGAAGCTAGTCTACCTGGCTTGATTTGGGAAAAACTGTTTAACCTCTCGGTAACTCATCTATAAAATAATAATAAAATGAGGATTAAAGAAGTAACACACTTAAAGTAGTCCGTACATTTTGGGCATAATAATAATAATATAAATGGACCTTGGCGTTATTGTGGGTTTGCTCTCAGACCACCAGAATAAAGCAAATATTACAATAAAGCAAGTCACATGAATTTTTTGGTTTCTCAGTGTATATAAAAAGCTGTTTAAGGCCGGGCGCAGTGGCTCAAGCCTGTAATCCCAGCACTTTGGGAGGCCAAGACGTGTGGATCACGAGGTCAAGAGATCGAGACCATTCTGGTCAACATGGTGAAACCCCGTCTCTACTAAAAATACAAAAAATTAGCTGGGCATGGTGGCACGTGCCTGTAATCCCGGCTACTCAGGAGGCTGAGGCAGGAGAATTGCCTGAACCCAGGAGGCGGAGGTTGTGGTGAGCTGAGATCGCGCCATTGCACTCCAGCCTGGATAACAAGAGCGAAACTCCGTCTCAAAAAAAAAAAAAAAAAAAAGCTGTTTATGCTATACTATAGTCTATTAGGTATGTAATAGCATTATGTCTAAAAAATGTACAAACATTTAAAAATATGGGGTCAGTGAAAATATTAATAGAGAAATAGAAATACTTTTTGAAACTAATGAAAATGAAAATAGAACATACCAAAATACACGAAACATATGGGATATGGCAAAAGCAGTGCTAAGAAGAAATTTTATAGTAAAATACCTACATCAAGCAAGTGGAAATATTTCAAATAACTTAACAATATATCTCAATGGACTAGAAAAGCAGTAACAAACCAAATTCAAAATTAGTAGAAAGAAAAAAATAATAAAGATCAGAGCAGAACTAAATAAAATAAAGATTAAAAAATACAAAAGACTAATGAAATAAAAAGCTAGTTTTTCTGAAAAGATAAAATCAACAAGCCATTAATTAAATGAAGAAAGAAGAGACCCAAATAAATAAAACTAGAGATGAAAAAGAAGATAATACAACTAGAACCACAAAAATATAAAGGATCATTAGAGACAATTATGAGCCATTACACATTAAAAATTGAGAAACATAGAAGAAATGGATGAATTCCTGGTCATATGCAAAATACCAAGACTGAACCGGAAAGAAACAGAAAGCTTGAACAAACCAATAACAAGTAATGAGATGTAATCAGTAATAAAAAGTTTCCCAACAGAGAAAAGCTGAGAACTGAATGGCTTTACTGGTAAATTTTACCAAGTTAATAAAGAAGAATTGACACGAATTTGTCTCACGCTGTTCCAAAAAATTGAAGATGAGGGAATTCTTTCTAACTCATTTTACAAGGCCAGCATTCCTCTGACACCAGAAGCAGACAGGGACACAACAATAACAACAAAAATAAAACTATAGGCCATTATCCCTGAGGAACATACACGCAACAATTCTTAACAAATACCAGCATACCAAATCCAACAACACATCAAAAAGATGATACACCATGATTACGTGGGATTTATCCCAGAGATGCAAGGTTTGATATACACAAATCAGAAAATCTAATACATCATAGCAACAGAATGGAGGACAAAAACCATATGATTGTCTCAATAGATGCATAAAAAGTACTTAATGAAATTCCACATCCCTTCATGGTAAAAATTCTCAAAAAAATTACATATAGAAGGAAGATACCTCAAGAAGATAAAGGCCATTTATGACAAACCCACAGCTAACATAATACTGAATGAAGAAAAGCTAAAAGCTTTTCCTTGAAGAACTGGAACAAGACAAGATGCCTACTTTTATCTCTCTTATTCAACATAGCGAAAGTACTAGCTAGATCAATCAGGCAACAGAAGGAAATAAAAAGTACAATAATTGGAAAAGAGGAAGTCAAATTGTTCCCCTTTTCAGATGACATGATCTTAAATACAGAAAAACCTAAAGATTCTACAAAAAACGCATATCTAATAAATGAATTCAATAAAGTTGCAGGATACAAAATTAACATACAAAAATTAGTCATGTTTTTATAGGCCAATAACTAATTGAAAAATCAAGATAGCAATCCCATTCACAATAGCCACAAAAAATAAAATAAAATAAAATGCCTAGGATTAAATTTAATCCAGGAGGTGAAAGACCTCTATAATATAAACTACAAAACATTGTTGAAAGAAATCAAAGAGAATACAAACAAACTGAAAAATATCTCATGCTCATGGATCAGAATTAATATTGTTGAAATGACCATACTACCCAAAGTAATCTACAGATTGGATGGAATTTCTATCAAAATACCAATGACATTCTTCACAGAAACAGAAAAAACAATCCTAAAATTCATATGGAAGACATTGAATAGCCAAAGAAATACTTAGCAAAAAGAACAAAGTTCAAGACATCACACGACCTGACTTCAAAATATACTACAAAGCCATAAACCAAAACAGCATGGCATTTGGTATAAAAACAGCAACATAGACCAATGGAACAGATTTGAGAACCCAGAAATAAATCCACATATTTACAACCAACTGATTTTTTTACAAAGATGCTAAGAACATTCACTGGAGAAGAAACACCCTCATCAATAAATGGTGCTGGGAAACTGGATCTCCATTTGCAGAAAAATAAAACAAGCCCCTATTTTGAGATGCAAAAATCAACTCAAATTGGATTAAAGAATTAGATTTAATACCCAAATCCATAAAACTACTAGAAGAATACACAAGGAAAATGTATCAGGACATTGGTCTAGGCAGAGATTTTGTGGCGAAGACTTTAAAAGCAGAGGCAACTAACTAACTAATTAACTAACTAAACAAACAAACAAATAGGACTAATTAAACTAAAAAGCTCCTGCACAGCAAGGGAAAAATCAAAAGGGTGAAAGACAACCTGTAAAAGGGTAGAAAATGTTTGCAAATTATTCATCCAACAAGAAACTACTATGCAGTGTATACAAGAAACTCAAACAGTTCAACGGCAAAACAAATAATAATAATAATAATAATCCCATTAAAAAGCAGGCAAAAGATTGGAATAGACATTTCTCAAAAAAAAAAGACACACAAATGACCGACAGGTATATGAAAAAATGTTCAACATTACTCATCATTAGGGAAATGCACATCAAAATCAAAGAGTGAGGTATCATCTCACCCCATTTAGAACTGTTATTATTACAATGACAAAAAAAAAATGAATGCTGGTGAGGATACACAGAAAAGGGATCTCTTACACAATGTTGTAAATTAGTGGAGCTATTATGAAAAACAATATGGAGGTTTCTCAAAAAACCAAAAATAGAATTACCATAGTATCCAGAAATCCCATTACTATAAATCAATATATCAAAGGAATACCTGCAACCCCGATAGCCAAGATATGGAAGCAACCTAAATGTACGTCAACAAATGAATGAAAAAAGAAAATGTGGTATATATTGATAATGCAATACTTCTGGCCAAAAAAAAAAAAAAAGGGAATGAAATACTGTAATTTGCAGCAATATGGATGAAACTGGAGGTCATTATGTTAAATAAAATAAGCCAGACACAGAAAGACAAATATTGCATGTTCTTGTTCATATATGTGAGTTTTAAAAGTTGACTTCATGGGTGCAGAGAGTGGAATGATGGTTCCTAAACGCTGAGAAAAGGGCAGAGGGGATAAAGAGAGGTTGGTTAATGGGTACAAGCATACAGTTAGATAAAAGAAATAAGTTCTTGTGTTTGATAGCACAGTATAGTTAATAATTTATTGTATATTTCAAAATAGCTAGAAAAGATTTGAAATATTCCAAACACAAAGAAATGATAAATGTTTGAGGTGACAGGGATCCTAAATGCCTTGATTTATCATGGAACATTGTATGCCTGTATCAAAATATCACTTGTACCCCATAAATATGTACAATTATTATGTATCAATTAGAATACTTTATTGCTTAAAGAACGCTAAAAATCGTCCGAGCCTTCAGTGAGTCATAATCATTTTGCCGATGGAGGGTATCACCTCAATGTTGATGGCTGCTGATGGATTGAGGCGGGTGGTCCCTGAAGGTTGGGGTAGCTACAACAATTTCATAAAAGAGGACAACACAGAAGTTTGCCTCATTGATTGCCTCTCCCTTTCACAAGATTTCTCTGTAGCATGTGATGTTGTTTAATAGCATTTTACCCACAGTAGAAACACTTTCAAAGCTGGAGTTAATTCTTTCGAATCCCACCACTGCTTAATCAACTAGGTTTGTGGAATATTGTAAATCCTCTGTCATTTCAACAATGTTCACGGCATCCTCGCTAGGAGGAGATTCCATCCTAAGAAAGCACCTTTATTGTCCATCCAGAAGAAGCAGCATCTCATCCATTCAAATTTTATTATGAGATTAATAGCACGTTAGTCACATATTGAGGCTCCACTTCTAGTTCTCTTGCTATTCTGCAAGAGAACTAGTCACAACTACTGTGACTTCTTCCACTGAAGTCTTGAACCCCTCAAAGTCACATATGAAGGCTGGAATCAAGTTCTTCCAAACTCCTGTTAAGTTGATATTTTGCCCTCCTCCAATAAATTGTGAATGTTTTTAATGGCCTCCAGAATGGTGAATTCTTTCCAAAATGTTTTCAATTTATTTTGCCCAGATCCATCAGAGGAATCACTATTTATGGCAGCTGTAAACTTCCAAAATGTATTTCTTAATACGTTAGCATAATTCTTAAGGGACCCAGAATTTTCAGATTGGTAAATGAGCATTGGCTTCAACTTAAAGTCACCAGCTGCACTGGTAGCCAGCAAGAGAGTCGGCCTGTACTTTGAAGCAGCCAGACACTGAAGAGCCGAGCCACACCTGGGGGGTGATGGTGGGAAGATAAGAGGATTAGGCAGACCCAGTTGCACTAAGCAAGGGGTTCTTTCCCCAGGATCTCCCTGTTTTTGTCCCTTAAACTGCTTTTTCCCCTTTTTCCTTTTCTAATTGAGAGGCCTACCCACTACTCTGTTTCTGATATGGAAGTTAACAGAGGAGTAATCCCTGCTGGCTGAGAGCTGCAAATTCAGCAGCTTACATTCGAGACACTCTAAAGGGGTATAAACAGCCGTTAAAACACCTTTTCAGGTATAAATGCTCTTAAACCAAGGATTGTGTTAACTTGCTCACCACAGTATTCCCAGCACCTAGCACAATGCCTAGCTCATGCTTAATAAATACATTTTGTATGAGTAATTGAATGAATAAACCTCAATTTTATATTTGAGGAAAGTTGGGGTCAGGGAGACTCAATCACTCTCCCAAGGAGACACAGCTGTATACTAAAAAGGAGAATCAAATCCAAATCTAGTCCACTTGAGACCTTGTGCGCTTAACTAAGTAAAACTCAGTTCTGGTGAAGCCCTCACTGCCACCCTACAACCCTCAATTTCGTTAATAAATAATATTCCGCAGACACTAAAAGCAAATTGATAGTGGAGAATCCAATCCGGTTGTATCCTACCCAGCAGATGAGAGAGCTGGCCAGGGGCCTGGTTTGTGCTGACAGGATGAATCCTGGCGCAGCTACAGAAGTGTCTGGAGGCCAGCTCTTGGCTGTGTACTGGGCCAAGTGCTCATGACTGGTGTTAGTAAAATGCAGCATGGCAACACTAGAACACGCGGAAGGCATTTGTGCTACAGCAGCCCTAGGCAGTTACGTCACATGACTTGACCATATCACAACCAAAACTCCCAGCTTGGAAAGGTCCCAGGTGTATCCCTACCCACAGGCCCAAAGAGCAAAACTAGATGATCTTAGACTCTTTAAGAAGGCTTGTGCAACTTTTAATCCCCTTAATACAAGATTTCAAATCTACCGACTAATAATCATCGCTTCCGCACTCACTATATCTCTACCATGTTAGATATATGGGTGATATGGTAAATGATCATATTTTCTCAAACCTGCTTAACTTCAGGGGTGGGTGGCCCTCAGGCTGCTATGGCACCCAGGAGTTGAATGATCATATTTTCAAAGCCTAAGAACATGTGCTTTAACAAAAGATTTTTCCTACTATCTTTCTTTATGCAAATAAGAATAAATTTGATCATAACTATATATTAACAAATCATCTCTTGCATGCATTATTGCAATAGCTTCATACCTGGTCTCTGCAATTCTTCTCAGTCTATTCTCAACATAAGGGTAGAGTAAAACTTTTGAAAAGGAAATCAGACCACCCGCCTGTACTAAACCTGACAGTGACTCTCCATCTCACTTAAGGTAAAAGCCGAAATTGGAAGGCCACACATTTTAAGTACTCACCCTCTTAGTGTATCTTCTTTGGTGAAATGTCAGATTTTTTGCCCATTTATTCATTTAGTTGTTTATTTTCTAATCATTTAGTTTTGAGAGCTCTTAATATATTCTGGATATAAACCTTTTAACAGATATGTTATTTGCAAATACGTTATCCCAATCTGTGACTTATTTTATCATCCTCATAATAGTATTTTCAAAGAAATTCTCAATTTTTATGTTCGATTTATCAATTTTTATTCTTTTATGAATTGTACTTTCAATGTCAAATCTAAGAAATCAATCTAAGACAGCTTCCTGGTCAACATGGTGAAACCCCGTCTCTACTAAAGATGCAAAAAATTAGCTGGGCACGGTGGCGTGTGCCTGTAATCCCAACTGCTTGGGAGGCTGAGGCAGGAGAATTGCCTGAACCCAGGAGGCGGAGGTTGCGGTGAGCCGAGATCACGCCATTGAACTCCAGCCTGGGTAACAAGAGCGAAACTCCGTTTCAAAAAAAAAAAAGAAAGCTTGTATAACTCAAGGTCACAAAGATTTTTTCCTCCGTTTTCTTCCAATCATAATTTATTCATTGAGGTTTGACATTTAGGTCTATGATTCATTTTAAAGTAGTTTCTGTATATGGTACAAAATGTGGAACAAAACTTTTTTTTCTTCTCTTCTCTCTCTCTCTCTTTCCCTATCTCTTCCTGGCATATGGTTATCTGGTTGTTCCAGTTCCATATGTTGAAAAGATTATCTTTCCTCAATCGGTACCTTTGTACATCTGTTGAAAATTAACTGAACATATCAGCAGAGGCCTATTTCTGGACTTTATCCCATTGTTCTAAGTGACTAAAATTTGCTAATAAAATAATTTCTTGGTTACTGTAGCTTTATACTAAGTCTTGAAGACAGCCAGTGTGATTCTTCCAATTCTGTTTTCTTATTTTGTTTTGGCTATTCCAGTTCCTTTGACTTTCCCTTTAAATCTTAAAATCATTTATATAGAACAGACCATTAAAGAGAAAGACTGTTAGGATTTTTATTAGGGGGTTGTTGCATTTCTAATAATTGGGGGGAATTGACAACTTAATTATATTGTCTTCTCATCCATGAACAAGGATGACTTCATTTATTCCGTTTCTTACATCAGTGCTTTCTAGTTTTCAGCACATGTATATTGTATCTGTTTCTAAGAATTATACCTATTTATGGTTTTTATGATATTCTACATAGTACTTTTAATTTTAATTTCCAATTGTTTATTGATCATATATGGGAATTTTTTTTTTTGAGATGGAGTTTTGCTCTTGTTACCCCGGCTGGAGTGCAAGGGAATTTTTAAATGTTTTTGTATGCTGACCTTATGTACTGCGACTTAGATAAACTCACTTATTACTTCTAGTGGGTTTTGTATGTGTTTATTTCATTTATTTATTTATTTATTTATTTATTTATTTATTTATGAGATGGAGTCTCACTCTGCCACCCATGCTGGAGTGCAGTGGTGCAATCTCGGCTCAATGCAACCTTCACCTCCCAGGTTCAAGTATTCTCCTTGTTATTTTCTACATTAACAAATATGTTACCTGCAAATAAAGAGAGTTTTACCTCTTCCTTTCTAATCCATTGTCTCATTGCCCTGGCTAGGATCTCCACTATGATGCTGAGTATGAGAGTATGAGCAGTGAAATTCATGTTCCCTTTTTTTTTTTTTTTTTTTTTGAGACAGGGTCTCACTCTGTAGCCCAGGCTCGAGTGCAGTGGTGCAATCATGGCTTACTGTAGCCTTGGTCCCTCTGGGGCTCAAGTGATCCACATCAGCCTCCTAAGTATCTACAGGCACATGTCACCACACCTGGGCTAATCTATTCATGTTTTGTAGAGACAGGGTTTCACTGTGTTAGCCAGGCTGGTCTCAAACTCCTGACCTCAAGTGATCCTCCTGCCTCAGTCCCCCAAAGTGCTGGCTATAGGTGTAAGGCATTGCACCTGGTCCATGCTCCTGATCTTAGAGGTAAACCATTCAGCTTTCAACATTAGATAAGACAATAGCGGGAGGAATTTTGTCAATGCCCATTATCAGGTTGAGAAAGTTCTCTTTAATATATATTTAGCTAAGAGATTTTTTAAATCACAAATGGATGTTGAATTTATCAAATGCCTTTTCTGCATCTATCCAGATGACAATACAGTTGTCTTCTTTAGTCTGATATGGTGACTGATTTTTTAATGTTGAGCCAACCTTGCACTCCCAGGATAGACCCCATTTGTCTAACATATACTTTTCATACATGGTTAAATGTGGTTTGCTAAAACATTTTAAAGAATTTTGGTATTGTTTTCACAAGGAATATTGGTCTATAGTTTTCTTATAATCTCTTGTCTGGCTTTAGTATCAGGGTAATGTTGATTTCATAGAATGAGTTGGGAAGTATTCCCTCCTCTTCAGTTTTCTGGAAGAGTTTCTGTATAATTGGTATCATTTCTTCCTTAAATGTTTAGTAAAATTCACCAGTGAAGCCATCTGGGCCTAGAACCTTCTTTGTGGGAAGGTTTCTAATTACATATTGAATTTATTTGCTAGGTATAAGCTATTCCGGTTAGCAGTTACTTTTTCAGTAAACTTTACTAGTTGAGATCTTTCACGGACGTTGTTCATTTCATCTAAATTGTTGAAATTATTGGCTTAAAGTTATTCACAATATTCCCTCATTATCCTTTCAAGGTCTGCAGACTGATTTTTTCTCTCTCATTCCTGATATAGAAATTTGTATTATCGTTCTCTCTACCTAAATATTTTTCAATTTTATGGATCTTCTCCAAGAACCACATTCTGCCTTAATTGATTTTCTATTATTTTTCTGTTTCCTATTTCACTGATTTATTCTTGCATCTTTATTATTTCTTTTCTTCTGATTTTTGGTGAAATTTGCTCTTATTTATTTCTAGTTGTTTTTTTTTTTGTTTTTTTTTTTTTTTGAGAGAGAGTTTCACTCTTGTTACCCAGGCTGGAGTGCAATGGCACGATCTCGGCTCACCGCAACCTCCGCCTCCTGGGTTCAAGGGATTCTCCTGCCTCAGCCTCCTGTGTACTGGGACTACAGGCATGCACTACCATGCCCAGCTAATTTTTGTATTTTTAGTAGAGACGGGGTTTCACCATGTTGACCAGGATGGTCTCGATCTCTTGACCTCGTGATCCATCCGCCTCGGCCTCCCAAAGTGCTGGGATTACAGGCGTGAGCCACCGCGCCCGGCCTATTTCTAGTTTTTATGACAGGAGCTTAGGTCATTGACTGCAGACTTTTCTTCTAATATAGACATTTTAGTGCTATAAATTTAAGTACTGCTTTAGCTGAAACTCACATATATTGATATATTATTCTTTTTTTTTTCATTTCTATTCAGTCATAATACTTTCTAATTTCCTCTTTCATTTGTTCTTTGACCTATATTTTATTTTAAGGTGTGTTTTGGTTTCCAAATATTTGAGTTTCCACATTCCCTTCCATTGTTTTTAACGTAATTTCATTGTGATCAGAGAACACACTTTGTAGGATTTGAATAATTTTCATTTATTGAGACTTGTTTTATGGTTCAGAATTTTTCTATCTTGATAAATGTTCCATGTACACTTGAAAGGAAGTGTATTCCACTGTCGTTGAGTGTTCTATAAATACCAATTATGTCAAATTAGTTGATAGTGTTCTTCAAGCTTCTATAAAATTACTGATTTTCTGTCTCTGTTTATTAATTACTGAGAAATGGGTTTTGAAATTGCTGATGATAATTGACTATCTCTTCTTGCAATTCTATCAGTTTTTCTTAGAATTGTAATGTCCTCTTGCTAAGGTGACCTTGCCTGGGTTCCCTCTACTGTGCTGTGACCTGGAAACTTTCTCCAGCCTTTAAGTGGAGAAATTGTAATGCTTCCTTCATTTATCTTTTCTATGGTGCATGGGTGCAATTTTTTTTTTAATTTTAGGTGACAAAATTGGAGGGTAAATCCAATCCACATTATTCCATCATGGCCAGAGAATCATGAAGGCAATAACTGAGTATAGACCTAAAAGAGATAAGGGAGCAATATCTGGGACAGAGCACTCCAGAGAGAGGAAACTCTGAGATGGGTATGTACCTGGCAAGTTTGTGGAACATCAAGGAGGCCAGTGTGGCTAGAGCAGAGAGAGTGAGGGGAATAGCAAGAGATGAGGTCAGAGATCGTTTATTCCCTCTCTGGCCTGTGGCTTACTCTGAGCAAGATGGGAGCCACTATCGGGTGTTAAGCAGAGGAGTGACATGCTCCGACTTCTGTTTTAAAATGTTCACTCTATCTACTGCGTTGACAACAGACCATAGAACAAGCTTGTCCAACCTGTGGCCACAGGCCACACACAGCTCAGGATAGCTTTGAATGCAGCCCAATACAAATTTGTAAACTTTCTTAAAACAATATGATGTTTTTTGGGGGGGAATTTTTTAATAGCTCATCAGCTCTCTTTAGAGTTAGTGTATTTTATATGTGGCCCAGCAAAGCCAAAAGATTAGATACCCCTGCTGTAGAGTATTAAGAGTAGAACCAGTTGTATCAGTCAGGAGGGTAGTACCACCAGCCACAAATGATGGCAGTTTGACCAGGATGGCAGCAGTAGAGATGGTAAAGTATGCAGATTCTGATTATAACCTGAAGATAAAATTAGTAGGATTTACTAACAGCTTGCCTGTGGGGATGAGAGGAAAAAAAGAAGCTAAGAATGATCTAGTGTCCTTTGCATTGTACCATACTATTTATCTTTTGTCCTTGGCAAAAAGGTCTGGCGGTGAGCTGTCCTATTAGTGTTTTTACAGAATGAGCACTTGTATATTTACTGCTTTTTCTTCTATTCTTTTCCCAGTGATCCAACACATATTAGCTCCTGTGAAAATGTACTGGTGTAAGAATTAAAGCATATGAGACTCTCTTTTCAAGTTGAAAAGTGGGTTTGGTGGAGATGTGGATCAAAGAGCCAATCTCTGTGTTTCTTAGGATAGAAGCCACATAATTAAATTTAAATTAACATCTGAAGGGCCTTCCCTTACCTATCATTCTCACAACCCTATTTGACAAACAGCCCAGCCTAGACTCCAGATTGCTGAGCTGTGGAACTGATAGGTGAGGGAGCAAGTTCTAATCTTGGCTGGTCTGTACCTGCCTCAGCTTGCCTCTGGCTTTACACAAAGACTTAATTTGGTTGGGCTTTGCTTCCACTGAACTGCAGCTCCTGGCAACCTTGAGAAGCTTGCTGGAGAGAGAAGCAGCTGAAATCAGTATGTCAGCTTTACATTTAGGCAGAGGAAGCCTTTAAAGCTGCAGAATATACACTCACGAGAACTTCAGTCAACAAATGTCTTCCTGCTACTTAGACCAGGCCGAACCATTCATTTCTTCCTATCAGAATTCTATAGGATACGGGGCAGGAACCAGGAATTAGAGAAGTCAGGAAATCTATGATTCATTAGAAACTACTGGGAATCTGGCTCCTTATAAAAGAGAAGGAACCGAAAATTTCTTCTATCTATAAAACTCCAAAAGACTCCATAGATTTAAGATCTGAGACAAGTAAGTCTTCCTAGTGAGGATGAGGTTACAAAGAACCACAGACAACCAAGAAGAGGCTTACCAGGGCTAGGGAGCAGCCAAAGCAAATACGATTATTGATTGGAGAAGTTGGATAAATACACTATAAATCCCCTTCTCCCAGAGAATCAGTCATAGACTAAATGGAGTAGAAAGAAGGAGAGAATCTATGTATCCTGCAGGCAAATCCAGGGCCTATGCTTTGACCTGCTGCCCTAAATAAGTGGGTGTGATCTGAGGAGTCAATCTTCATCATACACAGAGTTTGCATCATCATTATCCTCATAAACAAAATCAAGATTATTGGCACTGTAATCATGTTCAGTCAGTGTGGCCCACCTGCCAGCTGAGCCAGAACCAAGATCCACTTCCAAGCAGACCAATCACGGGTCACTTTTATACAGTATTCATTGGCCAGAGATGTTGATTAATCCCAACACAATGTGATTGGGATTAATATATGATTTTAGTTCTCAAAACAAAACTTATAACAGTGATTTTTATGATGGTGATGTCATTCACTAAACAGAAAATATAGTCTTTCTAACAAATGCAAAAAATAGTACTTTAAAAAGATTTAACACCAATTTAGAAATTGGTGTTAAAAACAATTTCTACCATTTATTGACTGACTGTTGTTCCAGGCACTTGATTTAACTCTTTTAAGCTTTGTAACAGCCCTGCAAAGAGAATTTACCACATTCACAGAGATGTGAAGTTACATAATTAGTAAATGGCTGAAGCAGCATTCCAACCCAGATCTGTCAGATTCCAAGGTCTATGCTCTTAGTCACTGGGCTAAACTGCTTTGCTATGGATTTTTGTTTGTTTGTTTTAGTTTTTAGGAAAAATCCAAGAAACATACTCCTTCAAGAGTCCTATCCTGTGTGTTCCCTGATTTCTTCTATGTGGACAAGACCTAGGAAACATGTGTGAGAAAGATCCTATTAGAAAAGTCTAGGCTAATAGCTCCTCCTCTTGGAGCAAAGGTCCCAATCCTTGCTTTCCATGAGGACACCTGCCTTTCAAACCATAGCCACCTCAGACATGAGTGGGATGTCATCAGTGACCACTTAAAAAGTTAAGTATTGGTTTCCCTAGGCCAAGGCCCTGGAGCCCCTCTACTCTAAGTGCCTTTGGCTTGTGTAAAACTCGGGGTATTGAGTGGGGCAAGTGGATTACAGAACACAGTCATTCCCTGAGATCTTAGTCACCATAATAGCTATGCAAAGTATTTACTCTACCTGCCTTTTGTAATTATCTTGCTAAGCTGGTGATCTAGTATCATTTTTTCAAGACAAGAGTCTCTAAGGAAGAAAACCTACCCCTGAAGAAAAATATTAGATGTTTGCAGAAGTGGTTTTCCACAGATCTCACTATACTGCCCTTCCTCTCAGAGTCCAATGATCAGAAGTTACTTAAAATGAGCAGTCCCAGGAAATCTAGGCACTGAAGAATAATTAGTTCCAGAGTCAAGAAATAAGTGCATGGGAGGAGTGACTTTATTTACAATAGGTAATGTAAACATAATTAATTTTTTAAATAAAAATAAATGAAATTAACATAGATAATTGCAATAATCAATAATATTGTTGGCTTAAATCATAAATTAATGTTCAAGCCTGATGCCATGACTCATAGGTCTTATATTTATTTTTCCCTTATCCTGTTCAAATATGTGAGGCAGCCCAAGATATAATTTTTGCCAATTCTTTCCGCATCCACGATGCATGAAATATCAGCCCTACTCAGTATTATGGAGTAAATCTATTCCAGACAAAACTTACAGTGATTTAAGGACAGACAGATGCATATTCACAATATTTGTGCACAATATGCCCTGGTCAAAATCAAATGGCAAATCCTCTATACCTGTTGAAATAGGTGAGTGTCAAGATCATTTAAGAGTAGTGACAAATAATGCCAAACTCACGCACAATTTCAAACCAATATAATTTCATTGAGGACACTGTACTTAGCACTAGGCATTCCATGTTATAGAGTTTCAACAATGTATAGTATTTACATTGCATTGTATAGTAATTACATCACTATACATTGTTGTGGGAGTATGGAAGTGTGTGTGTGTGTGTGTGTGTGTGTGTGTGATGTATACATAAACCTTCAACAGTTTTCCTGATGCTCAAATCCCAGGCCAAGCTTCAATCCTGATCTGGCTTCGTTACACTGCTTCACACATTCTTAGACTGCCTCACCGCTGGAATCACATTCCTACAAGGCGAAGGGTCATGAGATCATAGAATGTCCTCAAAAAAACAAATAACAAAAATGCCTGCTGAAGTAAATTGCTGAGAGCCACCGGACCAAAGGAAGTCTGGTTACTTTAACTTCATACTCACAATGAACTCCCATTTTTTTTTAACCTTATCATTCTCTTGACTTACAAACTTAGTTCTAAATGCACATTAATGGTTTTAAAAATCAAATTTATGACTTTTTAAATCAAATTCTAAGATGTCTGTAATTGTCCCTATTTAACAGGTGTGAAAACAGAGACAGACTTAGAAATGTTCCCAAGATATTATGGGTAGTATATGTTGGAAGTATAATACAAATTGATGTGTGTGTCTTATTGCAAAGTCAATGTTCTTTCTACTACATCATACTACAAGCCAAGAACATCTCTCTAAACTGCTCTTACAGAAAACAGGCATGTAATGCATATCAGTGTCCCTGGGTCGATTCTCAGGTATCAGCTCTAAGCTGAGTTCATTGAAAACCCCCAAAATAGGAGTTCCAAATAGTTATAGCATAGCGAAAATATTTGGTTCTTATGATAGACAAAGACCCACTCAGGTCCTAAGGAAAGTTCTTAATTTGAACTTGACAGGAGGCAAAATAGACTATTCTCACTTGCAGAGCTTTCACCACCTTAAATAAAATTAAAAAAAAAAATAGCAGCCGGGCACGTGGTTCAAGCCTATAATCCCAGCACTTTGGGAGGCCGAGGCGGGTGGATCATGAGGTCAAGAGATCGAGACCATCCTGGTCAACTTGGTGAAACCCTGTCTCCACTAAAAATACAAAAAATTAGCTGGGCATGGTGGCGCGTGCCTGTAATCCCAGCTACTCAGGAGGCTGAGGCAGGAGAATTGCCTGAACCCAGGAGTCGGAGGTTGTGGTGAGCCGAGATCGCACCATTGCACTCCAGCCTGGGTAACAAGAGGGAAACTCCGTCTCAAAAAAAAAAAAAAAAAATAGCAAGCATAGTGGCACGTATTTATAGTCCTAGTTACTTGAAAGCTGAGGCAGAAGGATCGCTTGAGTGTGGGAAATTGAGGCTGTGGTGAGCCATGATCACACCACTGCACTCCAGCCTAAGTGACAAAGTGAGATGCTGTCTCAAAAAAAAAAAAAAAAAAAAAAGATGAGATGTAGAAACAAAATTCATCTGGCATGCAGTGGAAAAGCCAAAATCTAAAACATTCACAGGTCTAATTAAAGTTACTTTTAATATTCTAAGGTATAGCTTCCTTTTCAAGAATCCGGTGGCCAATAGTGCATGAGTGTCACCAAAAGGGCCTCAAATCAAAGAATCTGGTATTGCCTAGAGCCTGAACAATGTAGATATGGGATGAGCAGGAGTGATGAGATGAATAGCAGAAGGGAGGCCCAGACACAGAAAAATGGTGTAACTGAGGCTGTACCCTACCTCTGGACTTCAGGCCTCTGCTTCATTGAACTAAACAATCTTTCAGAACCCAGGAGGGCAAAAGTTTCTGCAGGTATCAACTCAATATTTAAAACCAGCACTTGGATTTATTTCTAAATAGAGCGTAGGCTTTTGTGAAATGGAGACAATAATCGTTCTCCAAAATTGCAGCTCAAATAACCTGCTATGTGTCCAGTGGGACCCAGACACTAATAACACCTATGATCATTACAGAGGGAAAACTAGGGAATTGAGAAGCGAGAAAACTCACTGAAAGACACAGACATTATAAAAACCATAACTCACTTGCATGTACTCTGTACACACACACACACACTGTATACTTTAACCCATTTCTCAATTGGAAGAAAAAGTGCAGCTCACTGCCAGCACAGTACTCTGGGGGCAAACAGAAAAGAGGTTAAAAAGGTTGACATTTATGATACATGAATTATATCCCAAAAACAGGTGCATTTTTTCAAAACCATGACTTACCTTCCAGGCAATGCTTTTGACAGAGATGTAGTATTTCTGCCTTTAAAAGACTACTAGTGGCTTCTAACTCATTTTTACCAAATATTATCAAGTACTTTCTTTGTGTAAGATGCTGTGGTAGATTATATAAAATATTTAGCAAAATAAGTTTGTAATAATTATACAGTGTACTAAGAAGGCATTATACGCCAGGCAGCTACTAAGCAATTGCCCATGTTAAGTAACTGCCCCCTGTCAGGTAGGTGTTATTGTTCCATTCTAGAATTTGGGAGACTGAGGCTGAGAAGATTAGATATTTGTACAAGAAACACAGTAAGAGGCAAAGCTGAGACTATAAATTAGGTCTTTCTGACTATAATTTTATCCATTATGCTAAGCAAGTGAGAAGAGGAAGAGAGACCTAAATGCAAAGAATGCAAAAGAATGAATAACAGAGTTCTGACAGTGGGCAAACTATGGAGGAGTTTCGGAGTTTCAGAATTCCAAACTATAATACTGGAGTGACAGTGCAAAAAATGGCTCTAAAATGGTCTCATGTGGAGGCTGGGACCTGAAGTCTTTCTGACACAGCAGTCATGTTAACAAAAACGTGCTTCTAAAAGATGCGTATTATTAAAAATGACCACAATATCCAACAGCAAACATAACTTTCTGTGTGGTTGTTTTGGTCTAGGATTCCTTGGCTATGTGAGCAATTGATATATCTCAGGGGCATTTTCATCAACATTTTATGAACAGACCCTCATTCTTAGTGTTTACCAAGCTCTAGGTGCTGCCCAGATGGTGGAATGAATAAGATATAATGACTTCCCCAAAGGAATGCCCAGATAGGGGTTTACTGACTCCATATATGTAGAATATACGTGGTTAAGGGCTAGGCTTTAGCATCAGATAGCGTGGATCTCTGTTCTAGTGCTGCTACTGACTGGCTTTGATTCGTAACAAATGCTTACATTTCTCTATGCTTTCATTTCCTCGTCTATAAAATGGGTTATTGTGAGGAATAGATAGGTAAGTATGTAAACCTACCATGTATGGAAGATAGGAAGCAGTGAGCACTTATTGGTAGCTGCTATCCTCCTCCTCCTCATCACCATTATCACCTGGTAGCAAAGTACAGAAGAATAGGCTCTCCATGCTGAATACTTACAGCTCTCTGATTATTTTCATTACCCTAGAGTATATTTGATATACTTTCTGTATATAAGTGAACATTTTCCCAAAGATCCAGGCTCAAAGATGCCAGACTACCAGTGCATAGCAGAGTGCTGGAAGAAATCCCACTCTAAATTCACCCTGAACATTTCCAAAAACATTGTTTCTATATATAACCAATTATATTTTTCTAGTCTAGAAATGAGTCTTCATAAGGTGAGAGAATGTTTCCTCTCTTCCACAGCACTCTGTATGTTACCCCTTTTATATTATTTGTGTTTGTGTTTCATATTATTTGTGGGTTGGGTGTCAACACTCCTAAAATGATGCATAATTTTTGCATAATAGTTATCTGTAATAAATACACAGAGGTAAGCTAATATAATGGTAAAGAGCAATGGCATTGCAATCAGGTAGATACAGGTTCAACTCCTGGTTTCTCTGCCTACTAACTATGACCTTGGAGAAGACCCTTATGCTTTCAGAACCTGTCTCTGAAAAGTGGGATAATAAATACATATCTCACATGAAGGATGTGAAGACTAAATGAGGGGATACAATCTACTATTAGTTAACTATAGGGTAACTAAGTTAACAATGATTTATGGTATATTTTGAAATAACTAAAATAGTGGAATTAGAATGTTCCTAACACAAAGAAATGACAAACGCTTGAGGTGCTGGATACCCCAATTACTCTATTCTTAATTTGATCATTGCACACGGTATGCCCATATCAAAACGTCACATGTACCCCACAATTATATACAACTATGTACCCATAATTAAAAGTATAGATTTTTAAAAGATTGAGATAATATGTTTAAAGTATTCAGCACACTATCTAGCACATAGCAAATTCTCAATAAATGTCAGTTTTTATTATTACAAAAAAGACATGAGCTATGTGAACTTAGTGGCTCAGGTTCACTTTCAATTGAATAAGCATTTATTGTGCACCTTCCAAATATCTTATACTCTGCTACTTTCTGTGGGTACTAGATAAAAGAAATGCATAACACGGGTCCTCTAAAACGAAGTCTGTGCTTTTCACATGAGAATGACCCTGAAAGAAAAAGTATCTTGCAACCATGTCCTCATACTGGAAGGTGGAGCTGGCACCAGGCTTTCTGCAATCATCTATAGATGAGAATGTGAAGGAGGAGGAAATAAATATTAGAGGGTGGAGTTACACGGAAAATTTTAATCACAGTCAAGGGTAGCTATATAAGGATTATTATCCCAATCCATCAGCACCCTGCAAGCTGCATCAGCTTTATCCTACTTGTTCCTTTGGTGAACCAGGTGAGAAAAAATTCATCCAGCTACATTTATGAATATTTCATGTTGTCCGCAATAGAAATCTAGGGGTATGAGCTAAGGCAGAGTTTATATATATTTTGCCTTTGTTATCTTTTTTGTGTCTTCCTTCATTTTCTTTTCTTTCTGTTTGGTTGTTTGGTTATTTTAGTTTATTCTGTTTTTTTAAAAAATAAATTCATTTTTATAGGGGAAGAATAATGCAAGTAGAAGTTTGCCTTCTTCTAGGCTGTTCTACACTGTTCCCAGTTTTTTCCAGGCCATTTTTTTCTGGGCTGTCCAGCTCCAACTAGGAAGCAGCTGGGACTGTTGCGGAGGCTCTCCCTTGTTCAGTGTTGGTTCCCAGAGCTCCAAGATCTAATTATCCACTAAAACTGCTGCCTGCATTGCTGAGCTCCTCTTCTTGATTAAAAAAAGAAAACAGCATTTGGTCAAGTTCTTGATACTAAGAGAGTTCCTAAGCTCTACTATCTTAAGACTATCTTATGGATATCCTAGGGCTATCTTATGCTCTGAAATATCAAGGTATTTTGAGCCCCTTTGCCCATTTTTAATTTGCTAAGGACTTAAGGGTCCAGTTTAGTTTCTGGTCCCAGAGGATAAATAGATGTGCATGGTAGAAGGTATGTCACTTTTGACTCAAGAATAGCAGTGAAACTAGAAAGAGGGATTGAGGAAATGGTGTCTGGCTTGTTCTAGAAACTTTGGAAACCTTAGAACAGCACCCAGAACACCAACACACTGAAAGTGTAGAGATGCTATGTAGAGACTATACTTTCCCATGACAAGAAATATAGAGACCTGAGATCTACTCTCAGTTGACCCATTACATGCCAGGACTTGATCTTAGAAAAGTAACTCAAAGTTAACAAAGTTAATTTTCACTGTGTTGAACAGTAAAGATCATCCCTGACCCATCCTTACTTTTTGACATTTAAAAGAAACAAGAGGTTAAAAAAATCATGATGGTTATTATTAAAATGAAAACCGCTAATAAGTTAAAAGGGGAGAATATGAATAACAGGGTTCTTTGTTTTTCTGTGTCCAGGTTCACTTAAACTTGTAAAAAGATGACTGACCTCCTGAGAAGTGTTGTCACTGTCATTGATGTTTTCTACAAATACACCAAGCAAGATGAGGAATGTGGCACACTGAGCAAGGATGAACTAAAGGAACTTCTGGAGAAAGAGTTTCGTCCAATTCTGAAGGTGAGAACCATGTGCCGGAACTGAAGGTTGCCAGAGTCCTGTACATGCTCTGTTATATGGCCCAGATCAGCTAAAAAGTGCACCGCCCCAGTGGACTCTAAGCAAACTCTATAAGCAGTATTTTGGGGATACCAGAAAGTCTGTTAAAGCAGCATCTTTTTTTAAAGAAAATGAATGTTTCATCTTCACTTTTCCTATGCACTTCCATCTGATAGACTCTCAGACTTTCTCATGCATCCAGGCTTCTCCTCAGAAAAAGCAGAAAATAAGTTTGTTCTAGGAAGTGAATTAGCAAATTATCCTATCAAATGGAAAAAAGTACAGAAAGAGAAATCATCTATAAGAGGAGTGGACAAAATAGCCATGATTAAGAATCAACAGTAAAATACAAGCATTTTATTCCATCTACTTAGGAATGACTCCGTTAATAATTTAAAAATAATAGATGGTAAATTCTAACATGGACTATATATTAACATGTAATAGTTAAAATGTATGTAAAACTTAGAAGTGCCAGTTACTGAACTTGGTTTATTCCACTCCTTCCTGTAGGCCTTACCTAAGCACTTAATCCTCCAGCTTAAATCCTTAAAATGTCTTCTGAGGATCCCAAGAGTCTTTATTTTCTATTACTGCTTCACATTTACTGGGTTCTATTAACCTAAAGTAATCCTCTATTGGACTAAAACTACATAATGTCAAACATCCACAATTTCATAGTGCTATTTGAATGTGTTAGTTGAGTATGCTGGCTAGGCTGACCAGGTCTCCCTTGGTGTGTCATTCGCATACAGAACCCAGATGATCCAGACACAGTGGATGTCATCATGCACATGCTGGATCGAGACCATGACAGAAGATTGGACTTTACTGAGTTTCTTTTGATGGTATTCAAGCTGGCTCTGGCCTGCAACAAGGTTCTCAGCAAAGAATACTGCAAAGCTTCAGGGTCAAAGAAGCGTAGGCATGGTCACCAACACCAAAAGGAAGAAAGTGAAACAGAAGAGGATGAAGAGGATACACCAGGACGTAAATCAGGTTACAGACATTCAAGTTGGAGTGAGGGAGAGGAGCGTGGATATAGTTCTGGGGGCTCGAGGGGAACCATGAAACGTAGACATGGGTCCAACTCCAGGAGGCTAGGAAGACAAGGTAATTTATCCAGCTCTGGAAACCAAGAGAGATCTGAGAAAAGACACCATAGGTCCAGCTCTGGTCACTCATGGAGTAGTGGCAAAGAGAGACATGGTTCCAGCTCTGGAGAACTGGGAGGAAGAATAAACAAGTCACATGTTAGCCCTTCTAGGGAATCTGGGGAAGAATATGAATCTGGATGTGGATCAAAGAGTTGGGGAAGAAAAGGTCATGGTGGTCTGTCACGTGGACTGGAGACTAGTCAGCATGAATCAAACTCTACTCAGTCAAGAAGTAGAGGACAAAAGCTTGAGTCTAACTGTTCGGGTTCAGGAGGTAGTGGGAGGCAAAGTCATGCACATGGTTATAGCAATTCGAGTGGGTGTGGAAAGCCACAAACTGCTTCTAGTTCTTGTCAGTCACATCGACTTGGAGGGCAAGGATACCAATCTAGCTGTACTCAGTCAGGCTGTCAGTCAGAAATTAATGGAGGACAAGGCCATGGCTGTGTCTCAGGAGGTCAGCCCTCTGGATGTGGTCAATCTGAGTCTAACTCCTGTGGCCAGTCCTATAGTCAGAGAGGTTATGGAGCTAGAGAACATTGTCAACCACAGAACTGTGCAGGACAACAGAGAACAGGCACAGGTCAATCCTCTTGTGGACAATACAGGTCTGGAGGTAGTCAGTCTTGTAGTAATGGTCAACATGAATATGGTTCCTGTGGCCACTTTTCAAACTCTTCTAGTTCAAATGAATTTTCCAAACGTGGTCAACATTGGTCTGGTTCAGGTCAGTCTACTAGCTGTGAACAACATGGAACAGGCTTGAGTCAATCATCTGGCTTTGAACAACATGTATCTGGCTCAGGTCATACTTGTCGCCAGCATGGGTCTAGGTCAAGTCAATCCTCGGGCTATGACCAGCATGGGTATAGCTCAGGTCAGACATCTGGCTTTGGACAACATGGGTCTGGCTCAGGTCTGTCCTCTGGCTTTGGACAATGTGGGTCAGGTTCAGGTCAATCGTCCGGCTATGGCCAACATGGATCAGGCTCACATCAGTCCTCTGGCTATGGACAGCATGGGTCTGGCTCAGGACAATCCTCTGGCTTTGGACAACATGGGTCTGGCTCAGGACAATCCTCTGGCTTTGGACAGCATGAGTCTAGATCAGGTCAGTCTAGTTATGGCCAACATGGTTCTGGCTCAAGTCAATCATCTGGCTATGGCCAACATGGGTCTAGACAGACAACTGGCTTTGGACAACATGGGTCGGGCTCAGGTCAATCTGCTGGCTTTGGCCAATATGGATCAGGCTCAGGTCAGTCCTCTGGCTTTGGACATCATGGGTCTGGCTCAGGACAATCCTCTAGTTTTGGGCAACATGAGTCTAGATCAGGTAATTCTAACTATGGCCAACGTGGTTTTGGCTCAAATCAATCATCTGGCTATGGTCAACATGGGTCGAGTTCAGGACAGACATCTGGCTTTGGACAACATGAGTCAGGCTCAGGTCAATACTCTGGCTTTGGCCAACATGGATCAGGCTCAGGTCAATCCTCTGCCTTTGGACAACATGGGTCAGGCTCAGGACAATCTTCTGGCTTTGGACAGCATGAGTCTAGATCAAGTCAGTCTAGATATGGTCAACATGGTACTGGCTCAAGTCAATCATCTGGCTATGGACAACATGGGTCGGGCTCAGGTCAATCTGCTGGCTTTGGCCAACATGGATTAGGCTCAGGTCAGTCCTCTGGCTTCAGACAACATGGGTCTGGCTCAGGACAATCCTCTAGTGTTGGGCAACATGAGTTTAGATCAGGTCATTCTAGCTATGGTCAACGTGGTACTGGCTCAAGTCAATCATCTGGCTATGGTCAACATGGGTCGAGTTCAGGACAGACATCTGGATTTGGACAACATGAGTCAGGCTCAGGTCAATACTCTGGCTTTGGCCAACATGGATCAGGCTCAGGTCAGTCCTCTGGCTTTGGACAACATGGGTCAGGCTCAGGACAATCTTCTGGCTTTGGACAGCATGAGTCTAGATCAAGTCAGTCTAGATATGGTCAACATGGTACTGGCTCAAGTCAATCATCTGGCTATGGTCAACATGGGTCAAGTTCAGGACAGACATCTGGCTTTGGCCAATATGGATCAGGATCAGGTCAGTCCTCTGGCTTCGGACAACATGGGTCAGGCATAGGACAATCTTCTGGCTTTGGACAGCATGAGTACGGATCAGGTCAGTCTAGCTATGGTCAACATGGTACTGGCTCAAGTCAATCATCTGGCTACGGCCAACATGGGTCAAGTTCAGGACAGACATCTGGATTTGGACAACACAGGACAGGCTCAGGTCAATCCTCTGGCTTTGGCCAATATGGATCAGGCTCAGGTCAGTCCTCTGGTTTTGGAAAACATGGGTCAGGCACAGGACAAACCTCTTGCTTTGGACAGCATGAGTACAAATCAGGTCAGTCTAGCTATGGTGAACAAGGTACTGGCTCAAGTCAATCATCTGGCTATGGCAAATATAGGTCAGGCTCAGATGCAATCACAGGCTTTGGACAGCATGAGTCTGACTCAGGTCATTTCTCTAATTCTGGACAACATATATCTGGTTCAGGTCAGTCTACTGGATTTGGCCAATATGGTTCAGGCTCAGGTCAATCAACTGGCTTGGGCCAGAGTGTATCTCAAAAAGGAGAGTCAGGACCCAGAGTTCACAGTAGACAGGAAACTACTCATGGACAGACAGTAGATACCACTAGACATGGCCAGTATGGTCATGGACAATCCACACAGATAGGATCCAGGACAACTAGAAGACGAAGATCAAGCCAGAGTGAGAACAATGAAAGTGACGATCACTCAAGGGTCTCACAAAGACATTCAGAACATGCTCACACACAGGTTGGATCTCAACAACCAGAGTCCGGATCCACAGTTCAGGGAAGACACAGAACTACTCATGGACAGACAGGAGATGTTACTGGACATGCCCACTCTGGTCATGGACAGTCCACACAGAGAGGGTCCAGGACAACTGGAAGACAGAGATCTAGCCACAGTGAGTCCAGTGACAGTGAGGTGCACTCAGGGGTCTCACACACACATTCAGGACACACGCAGGGCCAAGCTGGATCTCAACATGGAGAGTCAGGATCCACAGTTCATGGGAGACACAGAACTACTCATGGACAGACAGGAGATGTTACTGGACATGCCCACTCTGGTCATGGACAGTCCACACAGAGAGGGTCCAGGACAACTGGCACTAGGGGATCTGGCCACCATGAGTCCAGTGACAGTGAGGTGCACTCAGGGTTCTCACACACACATTCAGGACACACTCAGGGTGAAGTCGGATCTCAACATGGAGAGTCAGGATCCACAGTTCAGGGAAGACACAGAACTACTCATGGACAGACAGGAGATGTTACTGGACATGCCCACTCTGGTCATGGACAGTCCACACAGAGAGGGTCCAGGACAACTGGAAGACAGAGATCTAGCCACAGTGAGTCCAGTGACAGTGAGGTGCACTCAGGGGTCTCACACACACATTCAGGACACACGCAGGGCCAAGCTGGATCTCAACATGGAGAGTCAGGATCCACAGTTCATGGGAGACACAGAACTACTCATGGACAGACAGGAGATGTTACTGGACATGCCCACTCTGGTCATGGACAGTCCACACAGAGAGGGTCCAGGACAACTGGCACTAGGGGATCTGGCCACCATGAGTCCAGTGACAGTGAGGTGCACTCAGGGTTCTCACACACACATTCAGGACACACTCAGGGTGAAGTCGGATCTCAACATGGAGAGTCAGGATCCACAGTTCAGGGAAGACACAGAACTACTCATGGACAGACAGGAGATGTTACTGGACATGCCCACTCTGGTCATGGACAGTCCACACAGAGAGGGTCCAGGACAACTGGAAGACAGAGATCTAGCCACAGTGAGTCCAGTGACAGTGAGGTGCACTCAGGGGACTCACACACACATTCAGGACACACTCAGGGCCAAGCTGGATCTCAACATGGAGAGTCAGGATCCACAGTTCATGGGAGACACAGAACTACTCATGGACAGACAGGAGATGTTACTGGACATGCCCACTCTGGTCATGGACAGTCCACACAGAGAGGGTCCAGGACAACTGGCACTAGGGGATCTGGCCACCATGAGTCCAGTGACAGTGAGGTGCACTCAGGGTTCTCACACACACATTCAGGACACACTCAGGGTGAAGTCGGATCTCAACAAGGAGAGTCAGGATCCACAGTTCAGGGAAGACACAGAGCTACTCATGGACAGACAGGAGATGTTACTGGACATGCCCACTCTGGTCATGGACAGTCCACTCAGAGAGGGTCCTGGACAACTGGAAGACAGAGATCTAGCCACAGTGAGTCCAATGACAGTGAGGTGCACTCAGGGGTCTCACACACACATTCAGGACACACTCAGGGCCAAGCTGGATCTCAACATGGAGAGTCAGGATCCACAGTTCATGGGAGACACAGAACTACTCATGGACAGACAGGAGATGTTACTGGACATGCCCACTCTGGTCATGGACAGTCCACACAGAGAGGGTCCTGGACAACTGGAAGTAGGGGATCTGGCCACCAAGAGGCCAGTGACAGTGAGGTGCACTCAGGGTTCTCACACAGACCACACTCACAAGAACACACTCAGGGTGAAGTCGGATCTCAACATGGAGAGTCAGGATCCACAGTTCAGGGAAGACACAGAACTACTCATGGACAGACAGGAGATGTTACTGGACATGCCCACTCTGGTCATGGACAGTCCACACAGAGAGGGTCCTGGACAACTGGAAGACAGAGATCTAGCCACAGTGAGTCCAGTGACAGTGAGGTGCACTCAGGGTTCTCACACACACATTCAGGACACACTCAGGGTGAAGTCGGATCTCAACATGGAGAGTCAGGATCCACAGTTCAGGGAAGACACAGAACTACTCATGGACAGACAGGAGATGTTACTGGACATGCCCACTCTGGTCATGGACAGTCCACACAGAGAGGGTCCTGGACAACTGGAAGACAGAGATCTAGCCACAGTGAGTCCAGTGACAGTGAGGTGCACTCAGGGTTCTCACACAGACCACACTCACAAGAACACACTCAGGGTGAAGTCGGATCTCAACATGGAGAGTCAGGATCCACAGTTCAGGGAAGACACAGAACTACTCATGGACAGACAGGAGATGTTACTGGACATGCCCACTCTGGTCATGGACAGTCCACACAGAGAGGGTCCCGGACAACTGGAAGTAGGGGTTCTGGCCACCATGAGGCCAGTGACAGTGAGGTGCACTCAGGGGTCTCACACACACATTCAGGACACACTCAGGGACAAGCTGGATCTCAACAAGGAGAGTCAGGATCCACAGTTCAGGGAAGACACAGAGCTACTCATGGACAGACAGGAGATGTTACTGGACATGCCCACTCTGGTCATGGCCAGTCCACACAGAGAGGGTCCCGGACAACTGGAAGTAGGGGTTCTGGCCACCATGAGGCCAGTGACAGTGAGGTGCACTCAGGGGTCTCACACACACATTCAGGACACACTCAGGGTGAAGTCGGATCTCAACAAGGAGAGTCAGGATCCACAGTTCAGGGAAGACACAGAACTACTCATGGACAGACAGGAGATGTTACTGGACATGCCCACTCTGGTCATGGCCAGTCCACACAGAGAGGGTCCCGGACAACTGGAAGTAGGGGTTCTGGCCACAGTGAGTCCAGTGACAGTGAGGTGCACTCAGGGTTCTCACACACACATTCAGGACACACGCAGGGACAAGCTGGATCTCAACAAGGAGAGTCAGGATCCACAGTTCAGGGAAGACACAGAGCTACTCATGGACAGACAGGAGATGTTACTGGACATGCCCACTCTGGTCATGGACAGTCCACACAGACAGGGTCCAGAACAACTGGAAGACAGAGATCTAGCCACAGTGAGTCCAGTGACAGTGAGGTGCACTCAGGGTTCTCACACACACATTCAGGACACACTCAGGGACAAGCTGGATCTCAACAAGGAGAGTCAGGATCCACAGTTCAGGGAAGACACAGAGCTACTCATGGACAGACAGGAGATGTTACTGGACATGCCCACTCTGGTCATGGACAGTCCACACAGAGAGGGTCCCGGACAACTGGAAGTAGGGGTTCTGGCCACCATGAGGCCAGTGACAGTGAGGTGCACTCAGGGGTCTCACACACACATTCAGGACACACTCAGGGTGAAGTCGGATCTCAACAAGGAGAGTCAGGATCCACAGTTCAGGGAAGACACAGAACTACTCATGGACAGACAGGAGATGTTACTGGACATGCCCACTCTGGTCATGGCCAGTCCACACAGAGAGGGTCCCGGACAACTGGAAGTAGGGGTTCTGGCCACAGTGAGTCCAGTGACAGTGAGGTGCACTCAGGGTTCTCACACACACATTCAGGACACACGCAGGGACAAGCTGGATCTCAACAAGGAGAGTCAGGATCCACAGTTCAGGGAAGACACAGAGCTACTCATGGACAGACAGGAGATGTTACTGGACATGCCCACTCTGGTCATGGACAGTCCACACAGAGAGGGTCCCGGACAACTGGAAGTAGGGGTTCTGGCCACCATGAGGCCAGTGACAGTGAGGTGCACTCAGGGGTCTCACACACACATTCAGGACACACTCAGGGTGAAGTCGGATCTCAACAAGGAGAGTCAGGATCCACAGTTCAGGGAAGACACAGAACTACTCATGGACAGACAGGAGATGTTACTGGACATGCCCACTCTGGTCATGGCCAGTCCACACAGAGAGGGTCCCGGACAACTGGAAGTAGGGGTTCTGGCCACAGTGAGTCCAGTGACAGTGAGGTGCACTCAGGGTTCTCACACACACATTCAGGACACACGCAGGGACAAGCTGGATCTCAACAAGGAGAGTCAGGATCCACAGTTCAGGGAAGACACAGAGCTACTCATGGACAGACAGGAGATGTTACTGGACATGCCCACTCTGGTCATGGACAGTCCACACAGACAGGGTCCAGAACAACTGGAAGACAGAGATCTAGCCACAGTGAGTCCAGTGACAGTGAGGTGCACTCAGGGTTCTCACACACACATTCAGGACACACTCAGGGACAAGCTGGATCTCAACAAGGAGAGTCAGGATCCACAGTTCAGGGAAGACACAGAGCTACTCATGGACAGACAGGAGATGTTACTGGACATGCCCACTCTGGTCATGGACAGTCCACACAGCGAGGGTCCCGGACAACTGGAAGTAGGGGTTCTGGCCACCATGAGGCCAGTGACAGTGAGGTGCACTCAGGGTTCTCACACACACATTCAGGACACACGCAGGGACAAGCTGGATCTCAACAAGGAGAGTCAGGATCCACAGTTCAGGGAAGACACAGAGCTACTCATGGACAGACAGGAGATGTTACTGGACATGCCCACTCTGGTCATGGACAGTCCACACAGAGAGGGTCCCGGACAATTGGAAGTAGGGGTTCTGGCCACCATGAGGCCAGTGACAGTGAGGTGCACTCAGGGGTCTCACACACACATTCAGGACACACTCAGGGTGAAGTCGGATCTCAACAAGGAGAGTCAGGATCCACAGTTCAGGGAAGACACAGAACTACTCATGGACAGACAGGAGATGTTACTGGACATGCCCACTCTGGTCATGGCCAGTCCACACAGAGAGGGTCCCGGACAACTGGAAGTAGGGGTTCTGGCCACAGTGAGTCCAGTGACAGTGAGGTGCACTCAGGGTTCTCACACACACATTCAGGACACACTCAGGGTGAAGTCGGATCTCAACATGGAGAGTCAGGATCCACAGTTCAGGGAAGACACAGAGCTACTCATGGACAGACAGGAGATGTTACTGGACATGCCCACTCTGGTCATGGACAGTCCACACAGAGAGGGTCCCGGACAACTGGAAGTAGGGGTTCTGGCCACCATGAGTCCAGTGACAGTGAGGTGCACTCAGGGGTCTCACACACACATTCAGGACACACGCAGGGACAAGCTGGATCTCAACAAGGAGAGTCAGGATCCACAGTTCAGGGAAGACACAGAGCTACTCATGGACAAACAGGAGATGTTACTGGACATGCCCACTCTGGTCATGGACAGTCCACACAGAGAGGGTCCCGGACAACTGGAAGACAGAGATCTAGCCACAGTGAGTCCAGTGACAGTGAGGTGCACTCAGGGTTCTCACACACACATTCAGGACACACTCAGGGTGAAGTCGGATCTCAACATGGAGAGTCAGGATCCACAGTTCAGGGAAGACACAGAACTACTCATGGACAGACAGGAGATGTTACTGGACATGCCCACTCTGGTCATGGACAGTCCACACAGAGAGGTTCCAGGACAACTGGCACTAGGGGATCAGGCCACCAAGAGGCCAGTGACAGTGAGGTGCACTCAGGGTTCTCACACAGACCACACTCACAAGAACACACTCAGGGTGAAGTCGGATCTCAACATGGAGAGTCAGGATCCACAGTTCAGGGAAGACACAGAACTACTCATGGACAGACAGGAGATGTTACTGGACATGCCCACTCTGGTTATGGCCAGTCCACACAGAGAGGGTCCCGGACAACTGGAAGTAGGGGTTCTGGCCACCATGAGTCCAGTGACAGTGAGGTGCACTCAGGGTTCTCACACACACATTCAGGACACACTCAGGGTGAAGTCAGATCTCAACATGGAGAGTCAGGATCCACAGTTCAGGGAAGACACAGAACTACTCATGGACAGACAGGAGATGTTACTGGACATGCCCACTCTGGTCATGGACAGTCCACACAGAGAGGGTCCCGGACAACTGGAAGTAGGGGATCTGGCCACCATGAGGCCAGTGACAGTGAGGTGCACTCAGGGTTCTCACACAGACCACACTCACAAGAACACACTCAGGGTGAAGTCGGATCTCAACATGGAGAGTCAGGATCCACAGTTCAGGGAAGACACAGAACTACTTATGGACAGACAGGAGATAGCATTAGACGTAGTTTTTCTGGGCATGGACAATCCACACAGACCGGGTCCAGATCTTCCAGAACAAGTCATTTTCAGTCACATGGTAGTGAAAGGCAAAGGCATGGATCAAGTCAAGCTTGGAAACATGGCAGCTATGGATCTGCAGACTATGACTATGGGCACACGGGGTATGGGCCTTCTGGGGACAGCAGACAAAGCAGCCAGAATTCTCACACTGCATGGTTCATTGATAGCACTGCAAACAAGTCACTGTCTAGACATTGACAATTATTTTCTGGTTCTGACCTTATAGGATCCAAAGCAACTAAAAGAATAGGAAAGCAAGGTCTAATTCATGCACAGTCAATGATAAGTCTTGAAAAATTAATTGATTCTCAGTATCAGTCTGGACCCATTATAATTGGAAGTCAGGAATCTAGTCATGGACATTCAGTAGTAACTCATAAACAGTCAAACCACACCCATGTTCGTCCTGTGTATAACACAGCCAGAAGGAAGGGATGTACACATAGCCAATCCAATGACTGCCCTGTATTCGGCCATGGACAATCCATATCAATTCATAGCCATTCAGAATCTAGTTCAAACAGAAATCGGGAATCCCATAATGATAGTAAAAGGCATTCAGAAGATTGGGAGAAAGACACTCATGAGCAATCAGGGTCTAGGCATGAAAAGTCAGAGTTCAGTACAATAGCTATACATGGACCTAGCCAGCAACGTTAGGGAGATACAACTTCTCATGGGCAGGTAAGATCCAGCACAGGCTTTGCCAGATGGGGATCAAGTCATGGACAATTAAAAGATGCCCGGGGTCAAACTGGATTCAGTGCCAATGAAAGACAAGTATACAGCCATGTCCAATTGACAGTTATGAGCGGTCACATGATAGCTAAAGTCAAAGATAACATTTTCATTCACTTTCTTGATTGCCAAGACCCTATAGGAATTGAAGAGTAAAATTATAGATATTCACCAAGCAGTGCACCCACATGCGGTGGAGGACACAAAGGCAAGAGTCAGAATCAAGTCTATCAAGAGGTATCAGAATACATAGTCAGGATGTGGGCAATAAACAGACAAGAGGCTCTGAGCCCGGTGGTTACTATGGAAAGGAAAGAACAGACTCAGCTTCCTTCTGCTTGGTAGCAACACCCCACTCTATGAATATGTCCAAGAATAAAGGAGTTATTACTTTGAATAAGAAGCCAACACGAACTAGCCCAAGATAAGAACTAACCCAGAGAAGAAATGAGACACATACACAAAATAAGGTATTTAACAATATCTCTTCTTTTTGGTAGCAGGAGTATATATCTGTTCCTTCATTTTCATTATAGTTCTGTAGTATATTACTTTTATTTGGTGACAGGTGTTTTTGTAAGGCTCCATATTCATTGAACTCCTTGGTTAGAAAATAGGGAATGAGGCCAGGTGTGGTGGCTCATGCTTGTAATCCCAGCTCTTTGGGAGGCTGAGGTGGGTGGACACAAGGTCAGGAGTTCAAGACCAGCCTGGCCAACATGGTAAAACCCCGTCTCTACTAAAAAATACAAAAATCAGCCTGGCGTGGTGGTGGGTGCCTGTAATCCTCGCTACTTGGAAGGCTGAGGCAGGAGAATTGCTTGAACCTGGGAGGCGGAGGTTGCAGTGAGCAGAGATCACATGCTGTACTCCAGCCTGGGTGAAAGAGCAAGACTCCATCTTGAAAGAAAAAAAAATAGTGAATCGAAGAGAAAATAAGCATTTGAGGCTACATTGAGAACTACATAATAAAGTGATTTGGGTGGCTGGGAATAAAATTAAGTTTTTAAAAAATATATGCATCTCAAAATTTGGATTTTCCAGATTTCGTTTTAATTGATCATCGACAAACCTATCCAGGGAGTTAAATGACATGGTTTAGGAGCCAGAATGTCTCTAGAAACATTGTAACAGATTCCATCCTGAACAAGGAATGTTGTAGTAGTTTCCCATGTGAATATTCAGAGTATTTGCATCTTACCGTGTCACTGCTGGAACTCTGTACAACTATATTTAAATTTATTGCCGTGGCTTTCTGGATGCAAGATCCAGAAAATTGTGATGAATAAAAATTGACAATAAACTTTTCGTCACGTTGTAGTTTGTCTTCTCATCTCCACAAGCACAGTTTACTGCCGTGGGATCAGATGCAGTTCTCTTCCACCTCTGCACAGGCAGGTGGCAGTGAAGCACTCAGGTACTAATAATAGACTCCAAACAAGACAAAACTCAAACCACGTCTGATCTTTTCCTCAATCTAATCACCGTCCAAAGCATTTACAGAAAGGCTTTATACTGATGAGTTGACCTTAGATGTTCTGGTTAATCGTGATTATCACCGCAATTATTATCAGCTATTTCCTAAGACAACCCAAACTCTGGAAATAAGAGTTTATACACAATGGATTTTCTCTGTCAAATATATTAATGGAAGAATCCGTATTAATAGAGGTTAACAGGTCCCGAAGTTTCTAGTAGAAGAAAAACAATTAAAAATATATTATTTCTGCCTAGGAGAAAACACATGAATTTATTGTGAATAGTGAGAGAAGTAAGGATGAGTCGAAAAACAATGTACAAAATGTGCTATCCTCAGTAGAAAGTCATTACGATAAAACCCAAAGAAAATGTCCAGAATCGGGGCCGGGTGTGGTGGCTCAAGCCTGTAATCCCAGCACTTTGGGAGGCCGAGGTGGATGGATCACGAGGTCAAGAGATCAAGACCATCCTGGTCAACATGGTGAAACCCCGTCTCTACTAAAAATACAAAAAATTAGCTGGGCATGGTGGCGCGTGCCTGTAATCCCAGCTGCTCAGGAGGCTGAGGCAGGAGAATTGCCTGAACCCAGGAGGCGGAGGTTGCGGTGAGCTGAGATCGCGCCATTGCACTCCAGCCTGGGTAACAAGAGCGAAACTCCGTCTCAAAAAAGAAAAGAAAAGAAAATGTCCAGAATATCAGAACTAGTAAGAACTTTAAAGATTCCCTCCTTACTTTGCAAGTTAAAAAAGCCAAGCACATCGTATTTAATTTAAAGGGTGATAGTTGTCTCCATTAAATTTGGTGCTCCACTATCCTCTTTTCACGCGAAAATGAAGCTATTTTTCCTCCACCTTCACTTTTGGAATTCAAACTAAAGTGAAATTCACCAGTGAGTGTTCAAGATCACAAGTCCCTATTGGAAGCAAAAGTTATATGAAAAAAGCGAACAAGCAAACAAACAAACAAACTGGCTCATTCTTCTGATTAGACTCAGAATATATCCATCTAATCTAGTTTTTAAATATTAAGAAGGACTTGTACTTTATGAACTTTAAATCATGCTATGTAATCAACTGTTAGTTTACTAGTGAAAAAACTGCTCTTATACTATTAATGTTACTCGGCAAAATTACTGTGTATATAGGAGTTCACTCTAAACAGTAACCAATTCATACCAATCTATCAATCACCATTTATTCACTGAATAAATACTAAGTATCAAAGAACAATTAGAAATGTAAATTTGATATTTCATTTCTTTCTATTATAGGTAAAGTAAGGCTTTTCCTATAATAAGTAGGTCTTTTATAGGTAAAGACTCAGTTTACAATATAACTTATAAGTTACACCAGAAGTACTAAATAACTCAGAAAGTTACACATCTCCCTTCAAAAATAAAAGGAAAGATAAAAATAAGACATCAGGTATGGTCTACAGAGAGAAAGGTTAAAAACTGGAGTGCTCCCATGTAAAACCTCTATGGACAGCTAAATTTCTTAGATGCTATTCAGCTGGAAAGAGAGAAGAGTCATAGGTACATACAGTTAGGGATTTCCCCTCTACTACCATCTTATAATAAGAGAATCCATAGCAATAGGAGAGATTAACTTGCCTATACTGTACAGCTAATTAGAAGTGCTGCTATGACCAAGGTATAGCTTTCTGAATCACAAGCCAAATCTTTCTATTGTGTCAGTTAGAGATTTCCCCTCTATTACCATTTTATAATAAGTAAGTCTGTTATAGGTAAAGACTTACTTTACCTATAATAGAAAGAGAAATCCATAGTAATAGAAGAGATTAATTTGCCTATACCATTCAGCTAATTGGAAGTGCTGCTATGACCAAGGTATAGGTTTCTGAATCACAAGCCAAATCTTTTATTTATGTATGTATTTATTTATTTTTTATTGCATTTTAGGTTTTGGGGTACATGTGAAGAACATGCAAGATTGTAGCATAGGTACACACGTGGCAGTGTGATTTGCTGCCTTCCTCCCCATCACCTATATCTGGCATTTCTCCCCATGCTATCTCTCCCCAACTCCCCACCCCCCACTGTCCGTCCCCTATTTCCCCCCAACAGACCCCAGTGTGTAGTGCTCCCCTCCCTGTGTCCATATGTTCTCATTGTTCAACACCCACCTATGAATGAGAACACGCGGTGTTTGATTTTCTTCTCTTAGGTCAGTATGCTGAGAATGATGGTTTCCAGGTTCATCCATGTCCCTACAAAGGACACTAACTCATCGTTTTTGATGGCTGCATAATATTCCATGGTGTTTATGTGCCACATTTTTCCTGTCTAGTCTATCATTGATGGGCATTTGGGTTGGTTCCAGGTCTTTGCTATTGTAAACAGTGCTGCAATGAACATTCATGTGCATGTATGTCCTTATAGTAGAACGATTTATAATCCTTTGGATATATACCCAGTAATGGGATTGCTGGGTCAAATGGAATTTCTATTTCTAGATCCTTGAGAAATCGCCACACTGTCTTCCACAATGGTTGAACTAATTTACACTCCCATCAACAGTGTAAAAGTGTTCCTATTTCTCCACATCCTCTCCAGCATCTGTTGTCTCCAGATTTTTTAATGATCGCCATTCTAACTGACAAGCCAAATCTTTCTATTGTGTCAGGGCATCTGCACTCACTCCACACATCTATAATTCCACATTCCACCGCTAGATGGCAGTGAAACACTCAGATACTAATGAGTCCAAGGAAGGCAAAACTCAGCATCTAATCTTTCCCTCAATCTAAACACAGTCCAAAGCCTTTACAGGAAAGAAAGGCTTTATTCTCTAAATATACATTTAAAAATGTCTAAAGTTTCACTGGTCCCTGAATCAACATTAATGTGCCTTTATTATATGTGTGTGTAAATATGTATGTATGTATATATAAATATATAGGTTATATAAATGCGTCCCATAATCCCTTGAACACAACCATTTGAAATTTAAATATGATATATTCCAATTTGCTGAAACTCTCAATAATATGTTTTAATCAAACGGGGCAATTGTTATAAATTAATTATTATTTTATAATAGTAATTTAGAAATTAATTATTAATTAATAATTAATAAAACAAATTATTAACTTATAGTGATTAATTAATATGTAATTAATAAAAATTATTAATTTATAACAATTGCCCCATTTGATTAAACCATATTAATGAGGGTTTCAGCAAACTGAAACATATTTAAATTAATATTTAATATTTAAATTATTAACAATTGCCCCGTTTGATTAAAAAATATTATTACATCAGAAGTAGTAAATAACTGATAAATTACACCAGAAGTATTAAATGACTCAGAAAGTTACACATTTCCCTTCCAAAATAAAAGGAAAGATAAAAATGAGACATCATGTATGGTCTACAAAGATAAAAGTTAAAAACTGGGGTGCCCCCATATAAAAACTCTGTGGACAGTTGAATTTCTTCCATGCTATTCACCCGAAGAGAGATGAGTCATAGGTACATACAGTGGAGATTTCCCCTCTACCACCATGTGTGCTAGCAACCTATAGATAATGCGTTTCTGTGCCAAGAAATACCCGGTGATGTCAAATCATGGCTGACACTGTCAGGGGGAAAACATGGCACTGAAGCGGAATGCTAGATAGCCGGATGGGAGGAATCAAAGATAAAATCCCTCTTCTTCAAACTTTCCAGATAAAGATGACCTTTGGATAAGGGAAACTGAAGGTCAGTTTGTACCAGACACACTGCATGCACTGGCTGTTCTGTTTGAGTTTAATACACAGTCCCTGTGTTCCCAGAGTTCTTGATAACCAGAGAAGACTTTCTGATAGAACACGCTGAATGAAGAAACCTTTGTGAAGCACTCTAACACTATCAAAGGTGAGTATGTAAGCTGTGGGGAAATGAGCAAGAAAAGGTAGAAAAATTTTAAAAAGTAAAGATTGAGGCAACTGTGGATTTGGTTGGAAATTAACCAAGCCAGCAAACAGAGGGAAGCTTCCTCTCTAATAATGAACTATTTGACACAATTAAAAGGCCACTAACTCAGACTTTGAAACCGGTTTTAAGCAACATCTTACTGAATCTTTGAAAAACATGGTAAGTGAAAGTGATTGATGCCCGTCTTAAAAATGCATAGAATTACCAGTAGAAGTTGACAAGTATATTTTTTGCCTTATAAAGCCATCTAGCATAAAGAAGTATGAAATTCGAAAGGGAAAATATGTTCATTTTCCTCTAAAAATCTAAAGATTTTTTAGATATATTATCTCACATTATTTTTTGCATTTTCCTGCAATGTACATTAATAAAAATCTTATGTCCTCTTACTTCCTACAAATAAAATGCAGTAATTAGGAAAAGCAAGAAATGGAGGATCACCCTCTGGTTCCAAATGACCTAGATGTATTTTTGGCTTTGCCACTTTCTCTAGAATTAAACCTTTAAGAATTGGCAGGTTATCTGTTCTTAATTAGAACATAGAAATGAAGGGTGGGAGAGGCAGTTTCCGCTACTGAGGATATTAGAGAAGAGGAAATATAGAGAGACCTTGAAATTCACAAATAGCATGATCTGCTTTGGCTACAAGAACAAGATCTAAGAGCTCAAGAATTTACATAGAAGTACAGACAGATTATCCCCTAGTTTAAAGTCATTACTTTAATATTCCTTGGAGGCTGATAAAAAAAGAAAAAAAATATCTGTTTCAGTCTACTAGTTGTTGCTTTCTAAACTGGTACAAAATATTCAATATTTGTGTTATTTATTTAACTCTGGATTAAAAGAAGAAAATTAAAATTTGCTGAATGCCTACTCACTATGTTGCAGACACTTGCTCTAAAACAACTTTGCAAGTAAAAAATTAACCATATCTGACAGACAAAATTGAGGGTCATGGAGGTTAAAAAAAATTCTAACACTCAGAGAATACATGTCAAATGTTACTTTCCCTCACTTTCATTTCTCTAAAAATCACTTTATGCTTCCTCATTTAGAACCAATAGACTAGATAGGTAGATCAATGATAGGAGATAGAGATAGGTAGATGACAGATAGACTAATAGATAATAGATTTTAAATAGATTTAAAGATTTTTTAAATGCTAAAATATTCTCCATAACTCACTCAGTAGTATCATTCTTTCTCTTTTGTCAAGGGGGCTTTAATAGGTCAGTAGTTCAACCCTGCTTCTTCCTTAATTTCTCAAGATGACATTCTGAGAATTCTCAAGATGTTGTTTGTTACCTTGCTGGGCTAGCTGAATGTCTTAAAAACCAATCCACCAATAAATAAAATCATGTCTCATTCAAACTAATTGTTTTCAAGTAGCATTAAAAAATGTATTGCTTCCATTTGCAATTGTTTCCATTTGGTGTGATTTCAGAGGATGGACAAGGGTTTTGTTGTCTCCCAAAGTGTCCACTTAGGCTCTAGATTTGCATACTTGCAGATTAGGAGAATAACCAATAGGCTTCATTTTCCAGCAACATTACTAGCTAGTTCCTTCTGTTCTTTTCATTCAAATACTTGCCCTATTCTTCCTTATACCTTTCCTGACCGACTTTTGTCAGGCCTGAAAGAATATTGGTTGAGCTCCACCTATGTGTGACCAAACATTCATATTTCTACAGCCCTCCTGCAACATATCATCCAAGAATGTGGACTAGGTTGATTAGAATCTCTCTATGATTATTTTAATGACAGAATCCAGATGATCCAGATAATGTGGGTGTTGTCAATGCAACATTAGGGTCACTGGTTCACTCATCTACTCATTGGAGAGAAGTTAATGACAACTTAGGTGACAGATAATGCAGTTGACGCTGAAATTAAAAATGTGAGAAGACTTTGTCCCTGTTCCTTCCTTTGTATGTTCATCGAGGAGACCAACATATGAGAAAATGACAGATGGGAACACTGTGGCAGGTGCTATAATAGACACGACCAAATAGACATGATCAAGGAACTATCATTGATCACGTCAGTTACAGCACTTGCCACAATATGATCAGTGTGTGAAACTGCCTCTCCCACCCTTCATTTCTGTGTTCTAATTAAGAACTGATCACCTGCCAATTCTTAAAGCTTTAATTCTAGAGAAAGTTGGTAAAGCCGGAAACACATCTAAGTAATTTGGAACCAGAGAAATCTTAAGGAAAGAGGTAAATTTTCAATGGGTCTCCAGAGATGGTCAGGAGTTATTCAGGTTTGTCTAAGGAGACTGACTACTCCAGCCATGTGTTGAGTGTACACAGTCTTAAAGTAAGAACGACCATAGTGAGCTCAGGGAACCTGAACATAATCCAGCACAGCTAAGACACAGATTGTATGTGCAAGCATAGCAAGAAGCAATGTGGGAGCAATAGGCATGGGAAGATTCTACAATGAAAATAAAGATCAGTTTCTTGGGAACCTTTTCTAGCAAGTTAAACACGAATAAAAATAAAGATACCATGGAAATTGTTAACTTTTTATTTAAAATTGCATAAGTGGTATTATTCCACTGTGTTAAATAAATCTTGTCTAACTCTCCATCCAGCTGCACACAAGAAATCTGAAATAATGTTTTCCAAAAGTGAACATTGATTATTTCTATATGATGGAATTGGTGATGATTTGATGCTGTCTTCTATTACAGTTTTCTGTATTGCTTGACTATTTCATCATTAAGAAGCATTCATTCTTTTAAACTTAAAAAGTCATTAAAATAAAATACAAAACAACTCATATGTTTACACTCGCTCAAAGTATAGACAGAGAGACTTTGGAGCAAAAGAACATGATCCAGATTGACAAGGAATAATTACTGCTCCAGAGAACTGGGAAAGCAAGGTCCCTCAGACAAACAAAGAGAGGTCAGACCAAGAATGTGTAGTCAGACTCATTCAACAGAGTGAGACTTAAACTTAGGTTATTCATCTAGAAGGAGGTAAAGTGTTAACATAATCAGAGAATAGAGAAAAAAAAAGATCTAACTTGGGTGGAGATCCAAGAAATTTTATGAAAGACTCCCAAATGGATTTATTTTGTGTGGTAGATTTCCAAGCTTTGGTCAGCATTTCTGGCATATAGGATCTGTTTTCTATTATGAATTTGGCTCTTGTCAGCCTGCTAGCTACAAAATACGGTTGCAAAAAAATCTATTACACTTAGATTAAAAAGTTAAAAGTTATTCATAAAAACAAGAAATTGAGCATGATGACTATGTGCAGGATGAAGGTGAACCATAGTTTTCTCCATGTTTTTTTAAATCCATTTAATGAACAATTATTTCTACAGAGAAGTGATTCTCAGTAGAGTTGGTAGAAGCAATTCTTGAGGATTTCTGGCTCAAGTTCCATTTTGCTCTTAAAAATTACTGAGAGACCTGAAGAGCTTCTGTTTATGTGGATTATATCTATCAATGTTTTCCAGGTTAGAAACTAAAACTGAAGAGTTTCTTAAATATTTCTTCATTTAATAAGTCCATGACATATTAACATGCCATATTTTTATTAAAATGTGACTATTTTTTAAAAACAAAAAATTAATGAGAAGAGTGGCATTGTTTTATACTTTTGAAAATCTCACTGATGTCTAGCTTAACAGAAGACAACTGGATTATAGTACCTACTTCTGCCTTCAAGCTGTTGTGACATCACACATCTGAAAAACTCTACCGAATAAAAATTAAAAAGACAAATAACATCTTAGTATTATGACGAAGGTAGTTTCGACTTCACATATACCCCAAGACTACATATGAAGAAGCATGGCTAGAGAAAATTCTAGCAAGAACTTTAAAAAGTGTAACTCTATTATTTGTTACAAGATTTAACAAGCATTTTAGGCCTTGGATCCTCTAGGGGAGAAAAAAGATAAAATGTGAGAAATATGAGGCCAAATTTTGGAGGAAACTAACATTGATTGAATGCCTATCATTTTCCAGGTTTTGGACAAAGTCAAAAGTTACTACTGGTTTTCTCAGAATTCAGAGTTTTCCAGCCTTAATAACTATTTCAAAGTTTATCACCTTCCTCCAATGAGCTAAAAAAAATCACAGGCCTAGCCTACTGGCTTAGGAATTTAAACTTCTTGTTGTAATGCCAATAAATTTCACTACAGCTCTTTTTTTTTTTTTGAAATAGAGTGTCACTCTGTCCCCCAGGCTGGAGTGCAGTGGCACAATCTTAGCTCATTGCAAGCTCTGCATCCCAGGTTCAAGCAATTCTCCTGCCTCAGCCTCCTGAGTAGCTGGAACTACAGGCACACCCTACCATGTCCAGCTAATTTTTGTATTTTTAGTAGAGATGAGGTTTTACCATGTGGGTCAGGCTAGTCTCAAACTCCTAACTTCATGATCCAAAAAATTATCTGTTGTTTGTTTACTATGTGCCAGACAGTGGTAAAGGGCTTTACATGAATTATTCCATTTCATAATCATATGAACTTTGGTTATCAAACATATTTTATAATGGATGGAACTTGGTAACTGTTATTTGGTTTTGTGTTTTGGAGTTTGATAAATATAAAGAGAAAAACAACAGGACAAAAAAAGAGCCTCAAGGATCACTTAACAGAATTTCACAGCTCTAAGGTCACTGAAGATCACCTAAGTCAATGGCTCTTAACCTTTAGCTGTTTCCTTGTTCCAAAACCATTTGAGTATCTCTCTCCCAAATGCCCTTCCCCTCAAAAAACTGCCGAGACTCACTTACAAATGTTTCATTATAATTTCGGGGACTTTCCAGACCCTTTAAAGTCCACTCTTAGATATTGCCAGGTTAGAAACCTCATGATACTCCCTTTATATTTCATTTGGAAAAAAGTGAATTGCAGTGTCACACAACCAATAGGTGTCAACTGTTTAATCAGAATAACACTGCACACCATATCCCAGCCCAAAGCCTTTCCTACCATATCAGGTTGTCTTTTGGAAATAGAACCAAAGAAAAATGAGTTTGTGTAGGTGTAGCTGAAGTTAAAGGTGACTTAATATGAGACCATATCTTTTCAAGTGGTATCAATGTTTTTTCTTATTTTTTAATATAGACATGTTATATAAATATGCACCATATTTTTCTCTAAAAACGAACAGACATCAAGCCTGCCAGTAAAATAAGCCAATATATTACTGTAAATAAACAAAATTGACATCAAAACTATTCTCCCATCTATTAATTATATGCATAAAAATTACTGAACACATCATTATTAATTTATACCATGCATTCTTTCAACAGAAACATATCACAAGTAAGAAACATTTTAAAACTTGATTTTAATTACAATGATACAGAATTACATTCTTCCTTTGAAAAGTTTGAATACTTGTAGATATACACTACAGCCTCCTCTGACCTTCACCCCAAATCCAGTGATTTCTTTTCCCTACCCAGGAATAATCATGGAGAAATTGGGCTTCTCTTCAAACACCTTAAATATATTTTTATAGACTATATATATATATATATATAGTCTATATATATATAGAAACATTTAACATTTAGTTTACATTTTTAAGTGGCATGTCTAAGTGAAAATGCAGATATCTCTTCAACACAAATTTTAATTCCTTTGGCTGTACACCCAGAAGTGAAGTTGATGGCTCATATGATAATTCCATTTTTTTTAAAGACCCCTATACTATTTTCAAGGCTGGCTGTACTAATTTACATTCCCACCCAGACAACTGGTCATCTTAACATGCTGTATTTCTCAATTTATTCAAATTTTCTTTTATATCCTTTTGTAAGTTTTTTTTCCCCTGTATGTCATTTCACGTTTTCATTAGATTTATTTGGGAGTTTAATTTTGTTGTTAATATAAATGGTATTTTTCTATCAAATTTTTGAGTTGGTGATTTCTACTACATAGGAAGATATAAACTTATTCATTCTTACTGTGTATTTGACTATCTTGCTGCATTCTTCTTATCTTCAAATGTTTGTCAATTAATTCTGGAGGGTTAATTTTGTCTGAAACTGATGAGCAAATTATCTTTCTTTCAACATTGATTCCACAGTTATTAATTTTTTATTGTAATAGAATACACATAACAGAATTTATCACTTTAATTTTTTGGTAAACCAATAAGTAGCATTGGTACATACATATTGTTGTGTAACAATCATCAGCTTCCATCTCCAGAAATTTTACATCTTCCCCAAGCTGAAACTCTGTACCTGTTCAATAATAACCCTCCTTTCTCCCCTTCCAACAGCAGCCATCATTCTCTTTTCTGTCTCAATGAATTTGACTACTGTAGGTACCCATCTAAGTGCAGTCATACAACACTGGTCTTTTTGTGTCTGGTTTGTTTTGCTTGGCATAATTTCTTCAAGACTCATCCATGTTGTAGCATGAATTGGAATGTCATTTCTTTTTAAGTTTGGATATAAATACCACATTTCATTTTTCCATTAACAAAATGGGCATTTGGGTTGTTTGTACTTTTTGGCTATTGTCGATAATGTGGCCATGAACATGGACCAAAAAGTATCTGTCCCAGTCCCTGCTTTCAATTGTCTTGGATGCCCAGACGTGGAATTGCTGCCTCATTTCTTGTTGATTAGGACTATGTAAATATTGGCACTCACAGTAGGCATCCTTGTCTCCTTTCTGACTTCAATGGCATTTTTCTAATGTTTCAGCATTTGAAGTACAGTATAATGTTTGCTATACATTTCTGTTAGATAACCAATATCAGATTTAGAAAGTTTCCTTCTATTCTTAGTTTGCTGAAAACTTTTATCATAAATGAGTTTAAAATTTTATCAAAGGTCTTATTTCAATCTACTGAAAAAATATATTTTTTCTTTTTGTATTCATTTTTAAAACTATATTAATTGATTTTCAAAAGTTAAACTGATCTTGTACCTTTGGGAAACTGTATTTGGGAAATACATTTGTGACTCTCCTGGAATTGATATGCTAATGTTTTATTAGGATATTTGCACTTCTGTGCTCATTAGTGAAATTAATCTATAGTTTTATGTTCTCAGGCTTTCACTACTTAATTTTTGTACCAGGTTATTCTCACTTGATAAAGTCGCTTGGGAAATTTTCATTGTTTTCTGTGCACTGGACTAGTTCATGCAAAATGTGGATTTCTTCAAGGTTTGGTAGATCTAGCTAAAACTAGTGGGCCTCCTGACTTTGGAGAGTTTGAAGCAGTCTTTCATGGTTGAAAATAGAAAGTCAGATATAGATTCCTTGACAGTTTCTATTTTCTTACTAACTTAACCATTTTGTGTTGTTTTCAAGTTTACTGATATTTACTTATTCATAATATTCATTTTTTCAGCTTTTTGAAGGTATAATTGACAATAATGTTCTATTTTTAATTATTAGTTTATCTGTAGTTATTTTTGTTGCTTTTTACTGTTCTTTAATCCTTTGCAAAATGTTATGCCTTTAATTACCAAAAATGCTTTACCTTTAATTCTATTTTATCTGCTGTTAATTGTATTAGTGTTTATCTGCCATATCTTTTCCATCCCTCTTTTTTAATCCTTACTTTGTCATTGTTTTAGATATGTTTTCAATAAACAATATATAGTCAAATATGGGTTGTTTATTTATTCAACTGGAGTTTATCTGTTAACAGAAAGAATTAGCCAATCATTTTATCTTTTAAAAAAAACTTAAAACAACCTATAGAAAAAGCAAAGTATAAACTAGGATGGCAGAAATACTATGTTAGTTAAATTAACATAATTAAAATAACAGAATTAGCCTAAACTAAATAATGAAAAGACAGAGACATTTATAGTTGATAAAAACAATGATTCAACATGTTGCCTACAAAATGCATGCCGAAGACAAAAGACCCAGAATGGTTGGAAAAAAAGAATTTTTAAAAAAAAATCAGGCTAATATGAACCAAAGTAAAGCTGGAATATAGCTCTTAATATCTGAAAAAGCATCTGGGACAGTATTAGATGGAACAAAGTACATGTAATTGCCATAAACATGTGTATCTAGTGACTCAGGCTCAATATCTATCAGACAACTAACAGAACTACTGCAATAAATAGATAAACAAATAAATGTGGTTTAAGATTTTAACACATTCTTTCAGAAACTATAGCTCCAGCAGACAAAAAGTGAGCAGAGATATCAGAGATATAAGATACCTAAAAAAATAGCATACCCAAAGGATTATAAATCGTTCTATTATAAGGACACATGCACACATATGTTCATTGCGGCACTGTTTACAATAGCAAAGACCTGGAAGCAACCCAAATGCCCATCAGTGATAGACTGGATAAAGAAAATTTGGCACACAGACACCATGAACTACTATGCATCCATAAAAAACGATGAGTTCATGTCCTTTGTAGGGACATGGATGAAACTGGAAACCATCATTCTCAGCAAACTGACACAAGAACAGAAAACCAAACATGCATGTTCTCACTCATAGGCTGAAGTGGAACAATGAGGGGAACATCACACTGGGGTCTGTTGGGGTGTGGAGGGCTAGGGGAGGTACAGTGGGGATGGGGAGGTTGGGGAGGGATAACACTGGGAGAAATGCCTGGTGTGGATGAGGGGGGATGGAGACAGCAAACCACCATGGCATGTGTGTACCTATGCAACAATCCTGCAAGATCTGCTCATGTACCCCAGAACTTAAGGCACAATTAAAAAATATATAGAATATAAAGTTCAAGCTACTAAAAACATAGAACTCTTTATCTATTAAGTTGAGAATATGCATTCCTCTAGAATACATTGTACAGTCAAAGAAAAGACCATCCGGACCATAAAGGAACAAATTCTGGAAGATCAGCACACACAGCCTATATAATCTACGGCTATAATGTAGCAAGTAATTAATAACGAATGAATAACTTTTAAAAAAGCTTATATCTTTGGAAACCACAGTCTTTGGGTTAAACAAAAATATGAAGAGAACTGAGAAACACCCATAGAACTAAATTGCAATGAACATTTTGGAGACAGGGATAAAACAGTTCTTAGAGCAAAATTTATGGCAAAAATATTTATCAGGAAAAAAAGGATAAAAAGAAGCTAATTCAAATAAGACCACAGGAAAAAAGCAAGAAGGAACAAAATAGTAAATACAAAGTTAGAACTAAAGAACAAAATGATGAGAATTAATAAAAACAAAAGCTATTTATTTGAAATGTTTGATGAGATGGGCAAAGTGCCAAGACTGAGCCAATCAGAGAAAAGAGACACAAACCTATCAAACATATAACAAGAAAGGAGACATGACCACTGCACAGAAGCAACATATTTGAAAACGTAGATTAAAGGGATCAATCCCAGAAAAAAAAATAAATTGCCAAAATTGGTACAAAAAGTAGACAAATTCAAAAGGACCTTCAGTATTGAAAAATTTAAATAAATGAAACTGCACGTCCTGCCCATGCACCCAGAACTTACAAGTATAATAAATAAATTTTTTAAAATTTAAATAATAATTAAAGATCTTGTTTTCCATCCTTAACAAAATTATACCCAGATCACTAGAGATTTCTATCACACTTTTAAGGAACAGTTCTAATTTTATAGTTCTTCCAGAAAAGAGAAAAATAAAACTTCTCCAACTAATTCTATGAAATAATATAATCTATGAAATAATATAATTTATGAAATAATATAATATAATCTTGATTCCAAAATAATATAATATGGGCCATAAAATAAAATCATAGTTCCACTTTACCTCTGAATATATATATTTTTAAATCCTAAATAAAATATTAGCTAATTAAAAGTGAATTTTAAAATTAAATATATAATTATATTATATTATATATTATATTATATATAATTATATAAATAGATATATATTATATAGTTATATTATATTATATATAATTATATAAATATATATTATATATAATATATTATATCATATATAATTATATAAATATATATATCATATATAATTATATAAATATATATATAATATATATATTTATATTATATTACATATAATTATTACTTCAAGATAACAGGATACAAAAACTATTACAAATCATATAATCTATCTTTAAAATTTGCTACATTAATATACTAAAAGATTAAAATAACATGTTCATCTCAATGCAGAAAATACTTTTGACAAATCTCAATGCTCAAACTATAAATAAATAGAAATTTACTAATTTGGAATGTGTTATATATCAAAAAATACAGTATACCTCATAATTAATGGAGCAACTTTAGAGGCATTCCCTTTATAAACAAAATCAGGAGCAATATCATTATTAGTGTATAACATAGTGGGGTGCCCTGCCCAATGCTATAGGGAAAGAAAAAGAAATAGGTACATTGATTGAAAAAAAAACAACAAATGATATTACTTGCAGATAATATATACTCTCTAGCTAGAAAAAAGCACGTAATCAACAAAGTATTACAACAAATAATTCAGCACGTTTATCAGAAACAGTCAAGTTACAAAAATTAAAAGTGCTTTTCTCTCCAGCAATAACCAATTACAAGATGTATTTAAAAACAAGATATCATTCAGAACAGCAACAAAATGTAAAATAACTAGAAAATAATGACAACATATAATACCTCCATGTAGCAAATTTTTAAATCTAATGAATGACATAGAAGGTCATCTGAATAAATGGAGAGACATTCCAAATCTTGGATGGGATGACTTAATATTATAAACATGTCAGTTCATATTAATCAATGATATGAATAATTCAATATAATCACAAATACTTCAAAATATTTTTGTTGAATTTTTTTGAGAAGTTTGATAACCTCAAGTTTTTTATGGAAGAATAAGGATCCACAAACAAGTAAATCAACATTTCAAGAAAAAGGCAGAGTGGGTACTTGCCCTACCAAGTATTAAGACATACTACTCACAGTAATAAAACAATGTGATATTATTGCAATGACAAATAGATCAGTGAAACATGATAAGAGGCTTAGAAATATAATTATGTTTATATGGAAACAATATATAGTAAAGTGGGCACCATACATCAATGGAAAAGGAGAGATTAATAGGAGTTGCCAACCTGGCTCATGCTGTAGATAAAAACAAAATTGGATCTTTACCTAAAATCACACACAAAGAAACTGCAAATGAAATAAATATCTAATGCGAGCTTAAAACAACAAAGTAGAGAGAAGAATATATGGGAAAATATCTCAGTAACGTCAGCACAGGAAAGAACACTGTAGACAAGAACATTATATGCACACATAAAACAAAAATAGTGATGACTTTTATTACATTATAATTGAAGATTTCTGTTCAGTGAAAGACACATGAACAAAGTTAACAGAAAGATGACACACTGAAATTTTTTGCAGTATCTAAAACCAACAACGTACTGATATCTAAAACATACAATGAACGTCTTAAAGTAAAATAAAATTAACAGAAAAATGGACAAAGTATTTGAACAGGCAATGTGTAGAATAGGGTAATCAAGATGGCTTACAAATATAAATAAAGATGTTGAAACTCATGAATAAGGGAAATCAAAATAACAGTGAAATGGGCTGGAAAAAGTTAGGAAACTAGATATTGCTAGGTGTTGGCAAGGATGTGGGTTTAGAAAACCTCAGGCACTTCTGGTAAGAAAGCAAAGCTGTTCTGGAGGGTTATCTGACAGTATCTAGTCAATATCAAGTATACACATGGCCTACTGCCTAGAAGTTCTACTTCTGTGTGTATGGTCTCCAAAAATATCCCCCAGAGATCTATAATGGGTATATATGTAAGAGGATGTTCATCACAGCATTATTTTTCAGTGCTGAAGAATTAATTAGAAGCAATGTGAGTGTACATCACCAGGGAAGTGCAGAAGTATACTGAGTAGATGCAAAGCAACAGCACAGTTAGACTCAGTGGTCTAGATATATATACTGCAACATGGATACTAAATTTAAAAAAAAAGAGATCTAACATAAAATAGCACTTACATAAAAGTAACAATACACACTTTACAAGCACCTGTACAAAAAGAGATACATAGTAAACTCATTAGAATAATTATCTGGTGAGGGAGGAGGAGAGGACTGAGAATAAAGAGTGTGGATGAAGGTTAGCCAACTTTTCCAAAGAAGAATTTGCAGAGCTTAACAATTATAATGTGTCATGAAATAAGAAATATGATTAACTCAAATCTCTACACCTAGGATTTAAAAAAAAATAAACATTGATATCCTGAGTGCTGATGGTCTCAATTCAGCAAAATGTCTGAGGACAAAGCCTATGAAGGGTTCATTTTGCAAGCTCACATAATAATAGAACCTTCTCGGTGAAAGCATAGGAGAAAATAAAAGGGCTGAAACCTAAGAACAAACGAATTCTGGATCTCTGACTTCAGAAGACAAAAGAAAAGAAAGACAAGGAAAATTGAATCGTTTTCTGCAGGAGTGTTAACTTAAAAATTGCACAATTTATAAATTTTTAAAGGAGAGTTATATTTCTTATAAAGGGTTACATCATAATGGTGACAGGCAAATTCTGACAGGCTGGGAAGCATGGCCTCTGGCTGAAGCCAGAAAGGCAGGTACTTCAAGGGAGGAGGGACTGGGGTAGGAGCTCTGTGTGGAACCAATTGACTAAACATACATATTCAATGGGTTACAGGAGTCATGACTAGGAAGGTAGTCCTCCTAATGCACACATACTGAATAAATGTGTATGTTACATCTGACCAATGTTCACTTTGGAGTGGAGACTTAATATTTAAATATATTAATATTAGGCTTTATAAGGTCCTTTCAGGATGCAAAGTCATTCACATATGCAGCCTTTGTAAACTGGCTAGAATCTGTCCACAGTCACTGGTCTTCTTATCAGGAGAAATTTCTTGAAATAGTCTCTTGTCTAATCCAAGCTGTAGCTCTGGTTTATAGAACGGTGGGATGGAGTCAGCGTCTGGCAGTAAATGAACTACAAATGGTTTTGTAAAATATTGCTCACTTGGAGGCCAGTGCTTGTTAAGCTGCTGGAGAAAAATAGAAACCTTATGGCATTTAGAACACAGTTTATTCTTTAAGTGCAGAAGTGTGTGACTTAACCCTTGCCTTTTACGGTCTTAGCTTCTGCTTATAATTTGGCATCTTACTGCCACAAAGAGTCTGTTCTATCAGTCTTATATTCTCTATTTGCACATCAGTGTGTCTAAACCCTGCAAAAGTGAGGGGATATAATAAGATATGTCTGACTTCCTGTCCCATCATGGCTGGGAATTCAGTTTTTAAGATTTATCTAGGGTCCACTTGGCCAAGATTTAGGGGTAGGAGGGGGCTGTTCAGTCAGTAGAGGGGTTTAGGATTTATTTTTAGTTTATAGGAAAAACCATGCTCAAACTGCCAAGTAGTTTCCAGTGTTGAGTAGGGATAGGGCCACAGACACACACTCCTGCTTCCATAGACATTCCTCAGGCAGGCCTCATGTACCTAGCCAGGACCCTGCTCTTGCCCCTAAAGGAATTTATCCTTTTAAAAGTATAATATTCCTCTTATCTGACGATTCTAATACACAGTGGGGTAACCATAGTTAACAATAACTATATTTCAAAATAGCTATTAATAGAAGAGAGAATTTTGAATGTTCTAACCATAAAGAAATGGCAAATTTTGGAAGCGATGGATACGCTAATTGCCCTGATTTGATCATTACGTAAGGTATATATGTATACAAACATCACTTAACTACAAATATGCACAATTATTAGATGTCAACTAAAAACAAAATGAAACTTGGAAAGTATAATGTGATAATACTGTTTCAGGGATCTGATCTTTGATCTGCAGAAAAAGAGGAGACATGAAAGAACTGAGGGGAGGGCTTGTCATTCCTCTTCCTCCCCTTTCTCTATTACCATCTTGCCTTAACATGTCTCTGGTTATTTTACTATGTTTTTTATATTTATTATGATCGCAGAACACAGCAAAAAGTAAATAGCAATTATATCAGTTCTAACTCTACTTGAAGTAATCGAACAACTCAAACTTTATTAAGTGAAAGGGAGAATTTATTGGTTCACGTGACTGGAAGGTGTTGAAATGAGGCTAGCAGGCTGTACTCACTCTGAGGCTTAAAGGATATCATCAATATCAGGTGAGTTTCTCAGTCTGTCAGCTCTGCTTTTCTCTCTGTTGACTCCAATTTTGACACATAGTTGTGAGATGGCTGCAGCAGCTCGGCCTACATTCTTCCCTGTTCAAATCTCAAGGTGAGAGGGTACATTAGTTCAACCATTGTGGAAGACAGTGTGCTGATTCCTCAGGGATCTAGAAATAGAAATACCATTTGACCCAGCAATCTAATTACTGGGTATATACCCAAAGGATTACAAATCATTCTATTAGAAAGACACATGCACATGTATGTTTATTACAGCACTGTTCACAATAGCAAAGACTTGGAACCAACTCAAATGCCCATCAATGATAGACTGGATAAAGTAAATGTGGCACACATACACCATGGAATACTATGCAGCCATAAAAAAGGGTGAGTTCACATCCTTTGCAGGGACATGGATGAAACTGGAAATCATCATCCCAGCAAAGTGACACAAGAACAGAAAACCAAACACCACATGTTCTCACTCATAAGTGGGTGTCAAACAATGAGAACATGTAGACACAGGGAGGGGAATATCACACACTGAGGCCTGTTGGGGGTGGGGTGCTAGGGGAGGGATAGCACGGGGTAGGGGGATTGGGGAAGGATAGCATTAGGGTAAGTATACCTAACGTAGATGACAGGGTGATGGATACAGCAAACCACCATGGCATGTGTATGCCTATGTAACAAATGTGCATGTTCTACAATGTACCCCAGAACTTAAAGTATAATAAATTAAAAAAAAAATCTCAAGGTGCAGGGGCCAAGAGGTTGAGGGGAGAGGTGGAGGACGAATGCTTCCTCTTTACTGGTAGTTCCCACAATAGTCTTGAAATTCACTCTGCCTTAGACATCCAAGGTCACGTGCTCACCCATTCCTGTCCACTAATATCCAAGCAACATTCACCCTCAAAAATCAAAGATAACCCCCTGACTCCCTCCTCACAAGGAGTAAGAATGGCCAATGGTTGGATTCCTAAATGAAAATCAGAGACTGTTGCCAGAAAAAAGAAAAGTGGAATGTATACAATAGAAGAAAACGATGGATATACCTAGAGCAATTTGTATTCAACATTCACTATCCTCTTAAAGCTACTCTTTTCCTAAAACAGATTAAAAAAAACCTTCTCCCTGATCTTCAAGAGTCAGTAAAGGAATCCAGAATATCACACTGAACCCTAAAGGACATTTAAAAACCTCCATAATCTCAGGGAGAGGGACTCAATTAAAAAAAAAATTCTTGAGAGCGAGAACATTCCAGAGAGCTGTTGCGCAGCCATTGGTACCTGTATTGGGGAAACATAGCATACAAGCAAGAAGCTTACAGCCTCAGTGGCGAAAATTTTTTCATGTCAGAGACCGAGAACTCTTGCAGTCGTTTATGTCATCCCTTCTTCTCCAGACAGAAGATACCAAAAAGTTGCAATCAAAGATCTCTTCATCTTATTGATAAAGCCACTAATAATAAGCCAAAATGTCTGTCAACGTCAACCGCAGCGTGTCAGACCAGTTCTATCGCTACAAGATGCCCCGTCTGATTGCCAAGGTTGAGGGCAAAGGAAATGGAATCAAGACAGTTATAGTCAACAGGGTTGACGTTGCCAAGGCGCTTAATCGGCCTCCAACGTATCCCACCAAATATTTTGGTTGTGAGCTGGGAGCACAGACCCAGTTTGATGTTAAGAATGACCGTTACATTGTCAATGGATCTCATGAGGCGAATAAGCTGCAAGACATGTTGGATGGATTCATTAAAAAATTTGTTCTCTGTCCTGAATGTGAGAATCCGGAAACAGATCTGCATGTCAATCCAAAGAAGCAAACAATAGGTAATTCTTGTAAAGCCTGTGGTTATCGAGGCATGCTTGACACACATCATAAACTCTGCACATTCATTCTCAAAAACCCACCTGAGAATAGTGACAGCAGTACAGGAAAGAAAGAAAAGGAAAAGAAGAATAGAAAGGGCAAAGACAAGGAAAATGGCTCCGTATCCAGCAGTGAGACACCACCACCACCACCACCAAATGAAATTAGTCCTCCTCCACATACAGTGCAGGAAGAAGAAGAGGATGATGATTGGGGAGAAGATACAACTGAGGAAGCTCAAAGACGTCGAATGGATGAAATCAGTGACCACGCAAAAGTTCTGACTCTCAGCGATGATTTGGAAAGAACAGTTGAGGAGCGGGTCAATATCCTGTTTGATTTTGTTAAGAAGAAGAAAGAAGAGGGTATTATTGACTCATCTGACAAAGAAATTGTTGCTGAAGCAGAAAGACTAGATGTAAAAGCCATGGGCCCTCTTGTTCTGACTGAAGTTCTTTTTAATGAGAAGATCAGAGAACAGATTAAGAAATACAGGCGCCATTTCCTACGATTTTGTCACAACAACAAAAAAGCTCAACGGTACCTTCTTCATGGTTTGGAGTGTGTGGTAGCAATGCATCAAGCTCAGCTTATCTCCAAGATTCCACATATCTTGAAGGAGATGTATGATGCAGACCTTTTAGAAGAAGAGGTCATCATCAGCTGGTCGGAAAAGGCCTCTAAGAAATATGTCTCCAAAGAACTTGCCAAAGAGATTCGTGTCAAAGCAGAACCATTTATAAAATGGTTGAAGGAGGCAGAGGAAGAATCTTCCGGTGCTGAAGAAGAAGACGAAGATGAGAACATTGAGGTGGTGTATTCGAAGACTGCCAGTGTACCGAAAGTTGAAACCGTAAAGTCTGACAACAAGGATGACGACATTGATATTGATGCCATTTAAGGGGATGGATGCGACCTAGCTTAACAGTGTAATGCTGCAGTGTTTCCATTATCAGCCGGAAGTGCAACATGTATGTGCAGAAGCTCCAATGGCTAACATCATGCTACACTTTACACTAAAAATCTATTACTGTGAGTGGTCTGTAATTAAGCCCAATGAGACATCTAGGGAGTCCATACACATCAGTGAGCAGATGTAGTTTGCTTATTTATAGCATGTTTCTTTTTGAAAAAATTAGTGGTGGACACATTTGGATCACATTTATACAGTTATAAAAATAAAGATTTGATTTTGGTCATTCTATAGATGTTTGGCTCTGAATGACTTAGGCTGAAGTAACAGGTTCCTTTTTTAAATGTTGTGCCATCATTTCACCTGATGAGCATTCTTGGAGCCTGCTAGATATCGTTAAGTGCTGAGGCTGTTAAGAGGTCTTCAACAGAAGGTAAAGCAAACTTACTTCTAATTACCTTATTCAGCCCATTAAATACAGTACTAAAATTTTATCTGTAGTCCCTCAAATCGGCATCTGGTAATGTGCTTTGTGAGGTAGATTGATAAATGACAGTACAACATCTTACCAAGAAATAAATACAACCTGAGTGTCACGTAAGAGCAGGTTTTGAAACTTGGAGAGTTGTTTTCTTACATCCTGTACACTTGACCCAAATTGCAGTCTTTGAAATCATATGCGTTGCACATTGGATGAGCCAGGGAAATTATTACATTAACAAGCATTTTGTATGTATGTAGTTACTTTGTACTGAGAGAATTTGCTTTGGGGTGCAATTAAACAATAAACATTTTATTTGGGAAAAAAAAAAATTCTTGGAAAAGAAAAAGGAAAAGTTGTATGTTTCCTGCTCTTGTCTCTTGATGGAAACACATACACATGCAAAGATTCAATCACAACAAGAGTGCATCATATTGAGTTTACTAATTTTGTAAGACTTCATAGTTTTATAATACTAATAATTACCATTATTAAATACCTTGCTATCATGCTAGGCAAAGTGCCAGACCATTGACATATAATTCTTTTAAGACACTGAAGAACTATGAAAATTAGCTATTATTATGCTCACTTTAAAGATGAGGAAACAGACCCAGAAAGGTTAAGACATTTGCTCAAAATCATAGAGCTGGCAACTGGAGAAGCCAGTAGTCAGAGGCAAGGCTGTGAGGTGTGTGAGATTGTGCTTTCAACACCATACCATGGATTTTGTAATCCTGGCTCTAATTAGGAGACCTATATGGTGAACATGGTATTATTTGAATTTAACCATTTCACATACCTCATCTGAAAATTTCCTATAATTAGGAATTTCATGAAGAAAATTTAAAAAATTAGTTGAGGGTTTCAAGATGCATACTGTGAAAAGAAATGTGAATATTAGTATTCATCCTGTTCTATGAATTACTTTGAGCATAAATGTGAAATGCTGTCAGTGTACACATTGCGAGAGTAATCGATGGCCTGATTAGAAAAATGATAGAATGAGGTAAAGAAAGAGGTAGAGATTCTGGGAAATATGGATTGAAATGATGAAACAAAAAATGAGAGTAGAAACAACCTTACGCTCCCAAGTGTTGCCATAGAGGAGTAGAAGTCATCCTGAGAAAAGCTAAAGGCAAAAGACCCAGGTTCGTATTAATACAGTGGCTTGATAGTCCACACTATGAGATGCCACCAAAACTTGTCTGACCTAGCTGTGGGCGACTTGGCTCCAAGTTGTCTGGATATATTAAAATAAAATAAATTCCTTGTAATAAATTATCTAAGAAATGGAGGAAGCCATACTTTAGGGAATGCTAATAAAATGAATTGAAATGTTGGTGGTCTCAGTCCACCTCTAACTCAACAGGATCACTACCGATATGAAAATCCATGACGTTGACAAAAAGGAACATCATTAGTCTCATAAGTTCACACTTGAAAACTTTGGAACCTTAGGTCTCAGTGATTCTCCTGGAAATATGGTAGCTTAGGGTCTGAATAATATTTTTAACTTTTGTTATAAGCAGACATTGTAAATAACATGTGAGTACAACTCCAGAGTGGTTCTGATGTTTACCTTCTGAACCCATCTAGTTCTCAAGCTCCTTGATTATGCAACTCTTCTGCTCCTACAGCTAAACCATGTACACTATTTTGGGCCCTCCCCTAACTACACCTGGGTCAGAGGAGTGTGGTGTAGCCTGGTGTAGGGCTATACCAATCACCATGGAGATTATCAATCAAACATCAGCCTTATCTACACAATGTAGGAGGTGAATTATGAAGGATGAGTAACTAAGAGACTTACAAGGACGGAATCAAGTCCAAGTTGATAGAACGTTAGTGTTGAGCAGATAGAGGGGTCTTCAGGTATTGGAAGCTTAGTGAGGTTTCCATAATCCAGAATACGTACTAATCTTCAGCAGGAAGAATTTAAGAATAGAAATTACCTAAAGTCATTAGTAAACTAATTAGCATCAGTTCAACTATGCTGCTAATCTGATTTTGATCTTTCTCAGTTATGATAAAAGTCTCTGCCTGGTCATGATAGAAACTTTCTTTGTTCTTTAGTCTTCTCTACTTCCGAGATTAAAGCCCTGGCCTAAAATAAGAGCCCTAAGGTCCTGCTACCTAATGACAGGATATTGTTGATACCAACTCCCCATTACCCACTGCCCACTGAAATCTCATTCCTGCCTTCTCCATCGCTGAGTTCTGCCACCTGTCAGACCCGACTTCATTGGATTTCCCTCCCTAACTAGCCCCACACTGGCTGCTTCCCATCCCACTAACCTATTGCCTCTTGTTCTTCACCCTCTCTCATCTTCCACCTCCAGGGCATCACCAAGATTTGCTTTTAGAACCTTTCTTCTCTTCAATCCCACTGCCAGTGCCCTAGTTTGAGAATTTACTCTCTCTTCCTTCTTTTACATAAGTTGTGTGTATCCAGCTCAATCTACCATGCATACTTTTAGTAGCTATGTTTACTGAACAAAAATCTGCTTCTGTCAATTTTCCACTTGCAAACCCTTCATTTGCCACCCAATATAAATAATATCTACATCACTCAGCACGGCTTGCAAGGTCTTTCCCTATGACCTTTCAGGCTACCTCTCCCTGTTCTTTCCCGTACGATCCAATAAACGCATTCTTTAAAGTTCAGCTCAAATATTACCTCCTCGTGACCTCTCTAAAAGAAAATATCTTGCTTCCTCATCTGTCTTACAATAATTTACAAATACCTTTATTGTAACACATATCATATTGCTTACATGTATGCTTTCTTCATTAGATTGTAAACTCTTGGAGGACAAGGAGCATGCCTTCTTCATTTATAGTTCTGTAACAAGCGTGGTGACTGGCAGGTAGTCACTGGCAACAAATGTTTGTTGAATGAATAAATAATCCCTAAATATTGTGACCTATCTTTTAGTCTGAATTTCCCTCAGTTCCCTGAAGAAATAGTCCCTCTGGAATATATTCTTGTCTATCTATCTACCTGTCTATCTGTCTATCTACCTGTCTATCTACCTGTCTATCTATCTATCTATCTATCTATCTATCTATCTATCTATCTATCTATCAATCATCTATCTATCACATCCCTATATACAAAGAAAACAAAGGAGAAAGGAGAGTAGGGCTTATTCCAGGTTCCAGTCCCTCCTGATCTACATTCTCCTGTAATTCTTAGCCTATGTTAGACCATGTCTGAAAAGAAAATGTTGGTGAAGCCCTTGGTCCTGACTAGCTGTCATGTCTCTATTCCGGCTTGCTCCTGGATTTTTTTTTCCAGTTTCCTGATGCTGCATCACTCTGTCGCCAGTCCTCACTGTTTATTTCTATGGAACACGAAATAGTGAATGGTCCATCTTTCCTGCCGATACTAGTCATTGCTGAAATAGCCACCCTAAAGATCTCACAATCTCTGTTTATAACCATGAATTCAAGTCATGAAGACTCTCTCCCTTAACTACACAGGATGATCAGTTGTTTTATCTATCATTTTTTCTGTTCTTACTTTTGTCCTTAATTGTTAGAGAAAACTTTCATATAACACAGTTACTACATAAATGCCCCTCCCTTCACACCTTAGGATGCCTCTGGCCATCTCTGTAGGTATGCCTGAGAGGTTTTGTAAAGTACCATGCATTTGGGAAAAATAACTTTATTGATATAAGCACTTCCTGGAGGATATTTTTTCACTATACAAAAAACTCATATTTGATCATTGTTTTCTCTATATCTGCCTCTCTCTCACACATACATTCTCAGTGTGTGTGTGTGTGTGCGTGAGAGAGAGAGAGAGAGAGAGAGAGAGAGAGAGAGAGAGAGAGAGAGTGTCCACTGACTTCTGCATCTGTAGTAGCTGGAAATAGCATTACATCACATATACCCCCACTGCGCGCGCACGCACACACACACACACACACACACACACACACACACACAAATATATACACCTCTGCCATAGTCTTCCTTCAGTTCTATTCTCCATTTCCAGCCTTGTCAGCCCTCCTGATTTCCTCTTCTCCAAACCTCAAGGAAACTGTTAATGCGTATCTGAGAATGAAAACGTTGGGCATATGAAAAAACTGAAAGACAATCCATATTGGCATAAAATGGTTTGCTGATATCCAGAAAAGCCTTATTCTCTCTCATGCTCATTCCCTCTACATCTTTTACCTCCTTCTCTCTGTCTCTCTCTCATTCTGTCTCTATCACACGCACACACAACACACGTGCACACACACACACACACACACACACACACATAGAGAGAGAGAGAGAGAGAGAGAGAGAGAGAGAGAGAGAGAGGAGAACTGGCTATAAAGAAAGCAGCATTTGAGGGCATCCAAGGTAACTTGAACATTTTGTTTGCTTGGGATCAATACCATTGTCCTGGAAGTACAAGCTCCAAGTGGAAGTGTTTTAGCCAGGTACTGCTCCACCACTGTATGGCTAACTAAGCAGGAACATCAGCTTCAATGATGCCATGGAATTAAGAGAATATTCAACCTGGAAAAATTCTAACCTCAAACAGCACCTCCCAAAAGATGACTATAGCTCCTGTAGGAAATCATTTAACCACAAATTCCAGCTGCCCTTCACTCCCACAGCCTCAGTCATACATCTCAAAGGGCTGATCCTTGAATCGTGACAACCTGACCCACATCAGCAGCTCAGAGGCCAGATGGCAAAACAATGCCTTTCCAGCCTAGTGGGTAGGAAAAGGGAGGGACAACCAATTGAATGATTATAATTGAAATCCTATAATTTATTATTTGTCAATAACTTCTGCCTTGGGGGAGTTCTCTTCACTCCTTAGCAAATGCTGGCAGCCACAATATGTAACCACAGACACCTAAAACACCTCTGAAACCATTTCATCATGTGGCAACAATGAAATAAGGTCTCTGTGGAGATAGAGAAGACATGCCAGCCACATCACAGAGTTCACTATTCAACAGACAGAAATTTTAAAGACTTAGGAGGGAAAATTCCTGTGAGATTCTGAGGGTAAACGCTATCATGAAAGTGGGATCAGCCGGACTGGCAGGAAGTGTGGCATAAAAAACCCAAGAGCTAACCTCCTGTCTGCAATATCATGTGAAGTTGATGGTTCTGTTACCCCTGCAGTTATTAAACTGCACAGATCAAATAACCACCTGAACTGAGTCAAGCAGAGAAATTTACTTCCATCATAGATTAGCAGCTCTCAGGTTGGAAGGGGCAACTACCAGACATCGACCCGATGTTCCTCTACTCAGCTCCTCTCTGAATGATCCCTGTCTCATGTTCATTTCCCTGTAATTGATGCAACCTGATGCAACATGAAGAGGATTTGGAGTGGAAAGCCCTGAGTTGGAGGCCTGGGTCTTGACTTTTTAATGTACACCAGCCATGCCACATTAGCCTTTCTAGTCTTCCACTACAATATGAGCAGATTGAACTAGTTGATGCCAAGATTCCATCCAGTTCAAAATTCTCTAGGCAATAATAGGGAACTCACTGTCTCCAAACATAATTATTTGCATGTTTGGACAACTCTATTAAAAAGTCCTTACTTATATAAAGTCAAAACATGGTTTCTTTTTCTTTTCTTTTTTTTCTTTTTTTTTTGAGACAGAGTTTCGCACTTGTTACCCAGGCTGGAGTGCAATGGCGCGATCTTGGCTCACCGCAACCTCCACCTCCTGGGTTCAGGCAATTCTCCTGCCTCAGCCTCCCGAGTAGCTGGGACTACAGGCACACGCCACCATGCCCAGCTATTTTTTTTGTATTTTTAGGAGAGACGGGATTTCACCATGTTGACCAGGATGGTCTCAATCTCTTGACCTCATGATCCACCCGCCTTGGCCTCCCAAAGTGCTGGGATTACAGGAGTGAGCCACCATGCCCGGCCCCAGTTTCTTATAGTTTCTATATATTTATCTGAGTTCTACCTGACTTGGGATTATATAGTCCAAGTATAATCCCTCTTTTATATAACATCCATTCATATAGCCAAAGACAGACATTGAGTCTCCCATCCATCCATCCACCCACCCATCCACCCATCCACCCATCCATCCATCCATCCATCCATCCACCCATCCATCCATCCATCCACCCATCCACCCATCCACCCACCCATCCACCCATCCACCCACCCATCCACCCATCCATCAACCCATCCACCCATCCACCCATCCATCCACCCATCCACCCATCCATCCACCCACCCATCCACCCATCCATCCACCCATCTATCCATCCATCCATCCACCCATCCATCCATCCACCCATCCACCCATCCATCCACCCACCCATCCATCCACCCATCCACCCATCCACCCATCCATCCATCCATCCATCCATCCATCCACCCATCCATCCACCCATCCACCCATCCAACCATCCACCCATCCACCCATCCATCTATCCACCCATCCATCCATCCATCCACCCATCCACCCATCCATCCACCCATCCATCCATCCACCCATCCACCCACCCATCCATCCATCCATCCATCCACCCATCCACCCATCCATCCACCCATCCATCCATCCACCCATCCACCCATCCACCGATCCATCCACCCATCCATCCATCCACCCATCCACCCATCCATCCATCCATCCATCCATCCATCCACCCATCCATCCACCCATCCACCCATCCATCCATCCATCCATCCATCCATCCATCCATCCATCCACCCATCCATCCACCCATCCATCCACCCATCCACCCATCCATCCACCCATCTACCCATCCATCCATCCATCCATCCATCCACCCATCCATTCACCCATCCACCCATCCATCCATCCACCCATCCATCCACCCATCCATCCACCCATCCACCCATCCATCCATCCACCCACCCATCCATCCATCCACCCATCCACCCACCCATCCATCCATCCATCCATCCATCCATCCATCCACCCACCCATCCATCCATCCATCCATCCATCCATCCATCCACACACCCATCCACCCATCCATCCACCCATCCACCCATCCATCCACCCACCCATCCACCCATCCATCCACCCACCCATCCATCCACCCATCCATCCACCCACCCATCCATCCCACTGAGTTCTGTTTGCCACTCATCTAGACAATCATTCTATCTACTTTACTCAGAACACATACCAATTTGTCCATATCCTTATTGAAAAATAGTCATCAGAACAGAACAAAGAGCTACAGAAACAATCTGTTGAATGCTGAGTGAAGAACATCACTACCTATTTTGTTCCAGCTACTGTGTTTCTTTCAATGCAGCCTAACATCACATTACCTTTTTGGATATGGCATCACGCTGCCACTGCCAGAATACTGCTGCTTTTACTCGTGTCTTCTACCCTATCCTTGTAAAGTTAATTTGGAACTGGAGTTAGAATTTTACTTTCCTATCATATTCATTTGTCAGATTCGAGCCATTGGTGCAACACACTAAAATCTTCTTGAATCCTCAGTCTATCCTAAAAATATTTGCCATCTAACCAAATTTTCATCTAAGTTATTGATAAAATATAATAAGCATAACATGGTCTGGAAAAAAGTCCTGGAGCAGACCACTAAACACTACCCTCCATATTTACATAATTCTGCAAGATTTGGGGTCTTCTGGCCATTAAAAGGTCAGATCCAAGATTGCCTCATTTTTGACACTCTCTCAACTACCTCCTTCACTCACTTATAGTCCCTGGTCTAGTCTTTCTGTTGATCCTGCAATGATTTTCACAGTAAAGTTCACCTAAGATGTGGGTACTTGGAGAAAAACCACCGTTTAAAACATTAGAAATATAAATAAGGCTAACAGAAAAAGGACAAAACTTCACACCCAGAAGAATATGCCATGGTGGAAATAATGTGGGAGCTGGAGTGTAAATAACCTCAGATTAAATCTTAGTTCTGTAACTTACTTGCTTGGTGACCTTGGGTACCTTATCAGTATCAGTTGTCTCGTCTCGAAAGTAGAGGTAATAATAATGACCTCACAGGGTTGTCCTGATCATTAAAATTAATACATGCAAAATATTAGCACATAATAGGTATACAATATAGATTACTATCATTATTACAGCATGGTAGAGGTGAAAATGCAATAACCACTGGCAAAAAAAAAAATTAAACCCAAGAAGAAAAAACTAGAAAATAAAGATCTGTGTTCTATAGGTGTTGACCGATACTCCTCAAAACAAAGAATCAATGATGTAATGAGGTTAAGAATTAGGACATTAAAAACAGTTTTAAACACTCTGGCATATTTTTATCTCTTTGACTCTGAACAAGATTGGCACACCCTTGCAACTCTTATTTGATCATGTCTCAGCCATTGCTATAGGGCCTAACGACACATAGGATGACTCAGACTTAGTCAATGCTAGTGTGAGAATAAACAAAATTTGAGGCACCAAGGGGCAGGGGGAAGACATATAAATAAGTAATTAATATAAAATATCACCAGTGCCATTGAGAGGTAAATACAGAGTATACAAGGGAACAATGATAAATCTGGAGATGTCAGATAAGGCTTTATGCAGGAGGTGATAATTCTGAAGTATCTTAAAAGATAAAGAGAACTTAAGGTTGAGGGTCTCTCAAATTAAGGTAGTGGAGGATAGCACACAAATATTTTAAACAGTAGTGGACCAATACGGGCTCATCCAAGAAATACTGATCACTCTAGAGTGACTTTTCCTTGAGATACAGGTAATAAGAAAGACAGCTGGAAAGATAGATTCATGCCTATGGTAAAGGGGCTTGTATGTCAAGTAAAGAAATTTGGAAATCTGCAGGCAAGAAGAAACCAGCACAGGGAATGACATACGTTGGTAAGATGAATTAGCCAGCTTAATAGGAGAAAGAGAGGCTAGCTACAACACTTTTTTCTTTTAACCAATGCCCAATTGAAAGATGGTCAAGTCCAGAACTAAAATTACAGCACTGGAGGTAGAGAATAGGCCCACATAACAAGACACAAGTCTGAGTAGAATTGATATGATGTGACACGAGTATGCGGGGTTAAAGAAAAGGAGAAATGAAAATAACTTTGTCTAGCTCGAGACACCCAGTGTGTGGGGACATCATTACCAATGTATGCACTTCTGGAGGATAGTACATTTTGGTCGGAGGCACAAGGTAACTTCAGTTTTCAATAGTATGGATTGAGATAACCATGAGACATCCACATGGAGATGGAATCTGCTCAACTTAACAGTGTGTAGATCATAAGAGAGACAAGGGATAGGAGTCCCCTGTATATTTGTGGCAATAAATGAGAAAACTCATGGTTTAAGAAGGGAGAGTATGTTGAACATGTCTCTGATGCCGTGCTGCAATAAGCTTGAAAACAAAGTAAAATTACACTAATGATTCTGACCTAATAAACTCATGCTTCTAGCGATCACCGCTTCGAACTCAACTGCTACATTCTTGCTCTTCTTTGAAAAATTAAAATTAAATTTGCCTATCAATAATTTCTGGAAGATAGCTTTCATCTCATGGCAAGTTCTCTCAGTACCCAAAGATGGGATTCAATAGATTAAAAAGGAACATATTATAGATGCTTGTGATGTTTTCTTATCATAAATTAAATTTCAAGTTCTATAAATGTATTAATATGTCCTACTCTTCTAGAGACAAGGATCAGGAAGTGTATTTATCAATAGATATTTATCAAGCACCTACCAAGCCAAAGTGGAGTTACAAAAAAGTAGGTGTGGGCCCTGCACACAAAGAAGCTGTATTAGCCAAAGGGACCCTTCCATAAAATTTCCAATATGTAAACCTAAGTTTGGAACTTGCTAAAACAAGTACAGATGAGTACGTGAGGAAGCTGGGAAGTAAACACACATTGCTGGAGAAATAGAGGTGGAGTTATGGGTGGATCTAGGTTTGGTTAGGAATGAATCAGACCATCCCACAGAGGGTGACTCCTCCCTGCATGGGCCTGCTGCTACTATAAAAAAGCGATTATCTCAGACTTCAGTACCCAGCAAGGTCCTTCAGGCTACATTATATTTGCTCTTTGGGTGAACAAGGTAAGAAGGAATACATTTAACTTTGCCTCCTTACTATTAAGCAAGGTGGAAATCTGAATGTGTGAGTACTATAAGGCTCTCCAAGTTTAGGGGTTTTTTTCTTTCTTTTTAGTGGCACTGTCACTGACAGGTTGATTTGTATACCAAAGGAAAATGAGGGCATAAATTTGCGTTCCATAGCGCTGTTCAATACTGTGTATTGTTAGATTGTTCATGTATTCATTTATTTAACAAATATGTATTAACTACTTTCTATTTGGTCTTGGCTCTGATTATGCAGCGGGGAGCTACATAAACTTGCTAGCAGCTTACATTTGTAGGGGGAAACATTCAGTAAACAACAATAAATGAATAAGATAATTTCAAATAATGGTAAGAATAATGAAGAATATAAAAGAGTGATGTAGTAGGCAGGGGTATTCCATCTTTCAGCTTCCCTGGGCTACACTGGAAGAATTGTCTTGGGCCACACATAAAATATACTAACACTAATAGCTGATGAGCTTTTTTTTTAAAAAAAAACAAAACTCATAATGTTTAAGAACGCCTACAAATTTGTAAATTTGGGCACATTCGAAACTGTCCTGGACCACAGATTGGACAAGCCTGTAGTAAAGCGATGGGAGGGAGGAGGAGGATGCTTTAAATTACATGGCCAGGGGACGACCTCTCTTGGGAATTCTCTGTTGAGTTGGGATCTTAATAACAAAAGAAACTAGCCAAGGCAAAGCTCAAGATTCTAAGTAGGAGTAAATTTGTTTCAAAGAACAAAAAGAAGCTAGTGTGTCTTAGAACATACATAATTAAAAAGAGGACCAGTGGTATATGGTGATGTCAGAGAGCTAGACAGAAGGAGGCCATGTAAAAAGGGGCACGGTATAAGTAAAAGGGTACATGTTAGATTTTGACATGTACTTAAAAGGGTATTAAGCAAAAGGAGGAGTAAGATGATATAAGTTTTGAAAACACCACTCTGGGCTGCTATGTGGAAAACAGGATTATAGGAAGGCAAGAGCAGGAACATGGAGAGAGACTGCTGTCACTTATGTGAAAGATGATGGAAATAATAGAAATAATGAGAAATAACTGCTCCAACCAAAATCTAGAAGTTATCCATGATTCCTGTTTTCTCGTCACACTGATTCATCACCATGTCCAGTCAACCCTGCCTATAAACATGCTGATCTATCCATTTATCTCCCTCGCCAGCATTATCATCCTAATTCAGGATACTCTTTTCTCCCAACACTATCATGTTATCTGAAAATACCACAACTTATTTATCCATTTTTCTATGGATAGATATTTGGGTCACTTCCATTTTGGGAGGTATTATAAATAACAGGGCCATGCACATTTTTGTATATTACTTTTGGTTACATGTATATACATATTTCTGTTGGGAATATTCTTAGGAGTCAATTGCTAGGACTTAGATACTGTCAAACAATTTTCCAACGTGCTTCTGGTTTATGCTGCCTGGTTTATATTTTTTAATATTAAAAAAATCTCAATTTTCCACATTCTCACCAATATTTTGTATTGTCAAGGGTTGTTTTCTTTTTTATCTTTTTAATAAAAAGATTTTTTTGGTCTCATACGTTATTTCAATCTGCATTTCCCTGGTGCATAACAAGGCTGAGAACTTCTGATATGCTTATTGGCCACCTGGATATCCTTTTCTGTAAAGTTTCTAAGGTAGAGATTCATTTTCCTGTTGGGTTAACTGTATTTTTTTCTATTGATTTATAGGAGTGATGTTTACACTCAGGGACAGATTCTGTTATTGCTTAAGTGTGTGTTGTACATCCTCCACTGTGTGGCTAGTCCTTCTCTCTTTTAATGGCATCTTTAAAAGACTAAACATTCCTACTTTCGATGCAGTACAATTCATCAGTCTTTTTCTTACTGATTAGTATGTTTTGAATTTTATTTATTTCCCCACCCCCATGTCCTGAAGATGTACTCCAATATTATCTTCTCTTATTGCTTATATGTAAAATCTATCTGGTAACTAATTTTTCCCCAACTGAAAATTCGATTAACCCAGCATCATTTGTTCAAAAGGCTATTCTTTCCCTGCTAACCTACACTACCATCTTTAGCATTAACTAAATGTCCCGAGTGATATAAGACTGATTCTCTGCTATTATCTTTTATCATTCCATTTGTTTAGCCTTGTACCAATGCCGTATTGTCTTCCTTTATAACACACCTTGCTATCTGGCATGTCTTCCAACTTCGTCTCCTTCAAGATTGTCTTACCTAATCTTGGCCCTCTACATTTTCATCTACATTTTAGAAATTAACTTATCAATCTTTATTTTTTAAAAACTTCAGATATTCAGAATGGGATTTCATTGCATCTATAAATGAATTTGAGGGGATTTGATGTCTTAATGCTATTGAGACTTTCAATTCATAAACAAGCTATATATTCTTCCATGTATTTAAATCTTTTTTTATTATTGTACTTTAGATTCTAGGGTACATGTGCAACTCATGTAAGATTGATGCATAGGTACATTCATGGCAAAGTGGTTTGCTGCCTCCATCCTCCCATCATCTATACCTGAAATTTCTCCCTATGTTATTCCTCCCCATCCTCCCTCCCACTATCCCTCCCCTAGTTGCCCCCACAATGGACCCTGGTGTGTGATGCTCCCCTCTCTGTGTCCACATATTCTCATTGTTCAACACCTGCCTATGGGTGAGAACATGCAGTGTTTGATCTTCTGTTCTTGTGTCAGTTTGCTGAGAATGATTAAATCTTTAGTTTATCTCAACATTTATAGTTTTCTGAGTATAGCTCTTTCATGTTTTCGTTTATTCCTAAACATTTTCTGTTATATGCTTTTATGAATAGCCTTTCTTATTTCATTTTCTCAACACTTTTAATCTCAACATTTGTAATATTCTGAGACTTAAATAGATTTATTCCTAAAATTTTCCCATTCTCTTGTTTTTGTAAATAGCATCCTTTCTTATTTTACTTTCTAATTCTTTCTTGCTGTTATGTAGAAATACAATTGGTTTTTGTATAGTTATAACCAGAAAGATGTTTAGTTTACTTATTAGAATAATTGAATTTTTCACATACGAAAGTTATATCATTCTGCAAGTAATAATAGTTTTATTACTTTTCCAATTACTCTGCTTTTAATTCCTTTTCTTAACTTATTGCTCTACCTAGGACTTTTAGTACAAAGGTAAATAGAATGATATTACGCATAGTATATATCAGTAGGATGATACAGGAATACTAGTCTCATTCCCAAACTTGGAGGTGAAACCTTTCATTTCACCATTAAATATAATTTTTGCTATGACATTTTCATAGACATAATTAATCTATTTATTAATCAGAATTAATGTTGAATTTCATCAAGTTTTTACATCTATTATGAAGTTCATATGATTTTCTCCATTATTCTAGTTCAGTACTTAATTGGTTGGTTTTCAACTGTTAATCCAAACATGAATTTTTGGAATAAAATGTACCTAGGAATGATGAATATTCTTTTTATATAACACTGGATTCAGTCTACTATTATTTTCTTTCAGAGTTTTGCATCTATATGAAAGGAATTGTCCTGAAAATTTTGATTCTTATAACATTGTCAGGGTACAGTATTGAGGCCAAGCTGGATTAATAAAATGGGTGTTTCTTTTTTTTCCTTTCCCTGAAGTAATCTACGTGCTATTATAGTTATTTCTTTTTTACACACTGAGTAGAATTCAGTAAAGCCACCTGACCTGCAGTTTCTCCCCTACTGGAAATGAATGCATTTAAGATTCAATTTCTTTAATAAACATAAGACTATTTAGATTTTCTATTTATTGTTGATTCTGTTTAGTAGCAAGTGTTTTTCTAGAAACACTTCTATGTCATCTAAATTTTCAAATTAACTGGTATTATATTTTCTTATGCTCTTGTCATCTTTCTAATATCCAAAACATCGATAGTAATGTCCCCTTTTCCTTTCCTGATATTGGTACTTAGGCCTGTGCTCTTCTTTTCTTGCTAGGGTTATCAGTTTTATTAGATTTTTCAAAGACTAAATCTCTTGGCACTGTTGATTCTCTAAATTTTCTATTTTATTAGTTTCAGTTATTTTATTATCTCCTTCATTATACTTTCTTAGGGCTTAATTTGTTCTTTTTAAAACTTCTTGAGATATATAATTAGGTAATTAAATTTTCAGTCTTTCATATATATATAATTTATATATACACAACTGTATGCTGCTTGTAAGAATCACACATAAAATATGACAACAGTGATTGAAAATGAAAGGATGCAAAAAAGATACCATTCATATATATTGTGTATATATATATGTATATAAGTGTGTGTGTATATATATATATATAGGATATTTATTGCCTATATACATATATAGAATAGGAATACATTAATTCCTTACGGAATACATTAATTCTATGCCTAATGGATATTTATTGCCTATCTCTCTCTATAGGTAGATAGATAGATAGATAGATAGATAGATAGATACAGATATTTATTGCCTATATATATTGCCTATATATATATGCATATATATAGGCAATAAATATCTATTAGGCATGGAATTAATGTATTCCATAAGTTCAGATTTTTCTCATTTTCATTTAGTTCAAACTATTTTCTAATTTTGCACTGCAATTTATTCAGTGACCCACTAATTTTTTAGATGTTATTGCTTAATTTTCAAACACTTGAAGATTTTTCTAGTTATACTCCTATTATTTAATTCTTGCTTCATTCCACTGTATTAGACAACAAACTCTATAATTTCAATGCTTTAAAATTTATTGAAACTTGCTTTATGACCCAGTATATGGTCAATTTCAAAAGGATGGGTATTCTGCAGTGGTTAGGTGCAGCATTCAATGCCTGTTAATGTTTTATTATAATTTGTAGAAATATTCTACATTCTTACAGACTTTTTTACTTGTTCTATCAGTTGCTGAAGGAGGTATGTTTAAATCCCCCACCATGATTGTAGATTGCCTATTTCTCCTTATATGTCTGTCAATTTTTATTTATGTATTTTGAGGCTTTCTGGAGAATTGATCTTTTATTGTTATAAAATTTCCTACTAGCAATATTTTTTGCCTTAAAGTCTACTTGACAGATATTATTACAACAGTAACAGCTTTCTTTCAGTGTTGAATGGTATCTCTCTCTTCCATCCTTTCACACTCAATCACTTTAATCATCTTTTATGTGTGTCTCTTATAAGCAGCATACAGTTTTTTTTCATTCCAGTGTGACAGTCTTGTCTCTTAATTAGAGTATTTACTCCATTTATATTCAGTGTTATTATGGAACCACTTGGTTTACATCTACCATATTACTACCTGCTTTCTACTATTTCACCTGTTCTATTTTTTTTTTTCTATTCTTGACTTTTTTGGATTAAGTAAATATTTGCCAGTTAATTGTGTTTATACTAAAGCTTAATAATTATATACTCTCTTATTACTATTTTCATGCTAGCCCTAAAAATTATAGCATTCATCCTTGATTTGTTAGAGTATATTATTTAAAAAAATACTTTAACATCTACCCAGATAATACAAGTGTCCTACGATACTTGAACTCCATTTTGTCACGGCCTTATCTGGGATTGTTACATATTTTAATTCTATTCATCTTAAATCCTGAAAGATATTAATATTTTATGCAATGAATATCTAGCTATGTTTTTCCACACATATGCTCTTTCTGTTGTTCTTATTCTTTCTTGCTTCTCTGTTCTTCCAAGTAGGATCATCCTTTAATATTTTCTTTAAGGCAGGTCTCTGGTGATTAGCTCTGTTTTTGTTTGCTTGACAATAGCTTTGCGTGTTTTCTTTTTGGTGGTTTACTGTTAGTATAGAACTTATTTTTCTTCAGAAAGATGTATGTAACATTTCATTGTCTTTTAGCTCCCATTGTTTCTTTTGAAAAAGACAGATATCAATCTTATTGTTGCTCCTTTGAAGGTAATACATGTGTTTCTCTGGCTGCTCTTAAGATTTCCTCATTGCCTCAAATGTTCAGCAGTTTTAGTATCCTGTGTCTTGCTTTAGTTTTCTTTTATATCTCTAACTTGGAGTTTACAATATCCTTTTAAACCTGTGCCTTCACATCTTTCATCAGTCTTACAAAATTCTGTCATTTAATTCTTAAAATACTGTATTTCCCTTTAAATCTAAATGTAGGCCCCACAAAATTGTCACAATCTTGATAGTTCTGTGATACTTTCAAACACACACACACACACACACACAGTTTTCTAGTTGTATTCAGTTAGTCTGAAACAAACTAATAAACAATTGTACAAAGCAGTCTTTAAAAATCAAACCATATTAGATCACTCTCTTACCAAAAAATATCGTCTAGTCTCATCATACCTAAAATAAAATGCACAAATGTCACTTGATTTAGAAAATCATCATTATCTGACCCCATCTGTATCTTTGACTTTATCTTGTATTACTTCTGCTTTGTCTAGAATTTTCTGAGTTGGTATTTTTCTATATCACTAACATGCCAAGCTGATTTTCATCTCAGAATCTTTGTACTGTTCACTTTGCTAAAATTCTCCAATTAATTAACCAGGGTACTTCCTTCTTATTTTTCCATTTTAAGCTCAAATGTCCCCTCTATCACAATATAGTCTTTAATTAACCTAAAGTACCCAAAGATATTCTACATAATATCACTCTTATTTTAATCCTGTATGTATCACTTATCAATATCTAATTGTTGAATTCATTTATTTGTTTGTTTATTGTCTTCACAAAAGTAGGCAGGTACCTCATCTATCTTGTTCACTACTATAGCTCTAAAGCATGAAATGGTGCCTAACCCTTTAGCAGCTGTTCAATATTTGTTAAATGAATGAATGAATGAATGTAGAGCTCAGGGAAAAGGTTATGCCTGGAGGTATCAATTTTGAAGTCATCAGATAGATGGTATCTGAAGTCATGAGATCCAATGAGATTGCCTCAGAAAGGTGTGGAGATTTTTTTTTAAAGAAGGTGTAAGGCACAGCCATAGATATTTCCAACCATTTAAGATTGAGCAGAAGAGAGGTTAGCAAAAATTACTGAGAGAGAGCAGCATTCAATAGGTAAGAGGAACATCAGAAGAATATGGTGTCATGAGATCCAAGAAACAAAAAGATTCCCTTAAGAAAGGAATGGTTAATTCTACTTCACATACCAAGAAATTTAGTAAGATGATGATGGTGAGGGTGATAATGGAGAAATGACAGTGTATTCAGCAACTTGGAGGACACACATGATTTGACACAAAGCAGTTTCAGTAGAGTTTTGGTGATAGAAAATTGAGAAAAGCAGGTTAAAAAGAAAACAGATGACATTTTAAGAGAGAAAGCAGAGAAAACTTCTCCAAGACGCCTGTGAAATAAAGCAGTTATTAGGTTAGTAAGATGTTGGGAGAAATATTGAGGTGGGAGGAATACTAGATCAAGGGAAGGGTTTTAAGGTGGAAATACTCCATTATATTTCTGTGATGATAAAAATAAACTAGTAGAGAAGGCAACAGAGTGGAGGTAGGGAAAAGGGACTAAGTCTAGGGATATTTTGAAAGTAGAATCAATAAAACATGTTGAAATAGATATAGGATGTAAGAAGAGGAGAATCAGAACTAATTTTCAGGTTTGTGACTTGAGCAATCAGGAAGACAGGAATAACTGGGGAGCTGAACGAGGAGACTAAGAAAAAAGTGGTCACTGAGGTTGCAGAAGAAACTTGAGAGAGCAGGGTCTCTGAAGAAGGATGCAGCCAGTTGCATCAAATGCTGCTGATACGTCAAGTAATATGTAAAATTAAAATGGATATGTGGATTTGGAAAGATGAAGGATATTTTTTACTTGGTGAGAGTTTTAATACATTTTTAAGAGAGAAAAATACTTTGAGTAAAGGAAAACAAGAATGAGGAAATAAAGACAGAATGTATAAACATATCTTTTAAGGAATTTTACTATAAAAGGGAACAGATAAATCAGACGGTACCTAAGGCAGATGTGAGATTGGGGGTGGGTGAGATGGGAAGGTACGTGTTAGATAAGAGATATTTCAGCATGAATATATGCTGAAGGGAACGATCCAGTCGATGAAGAAGAATTAATGATGCAGAAGAGACACGAGGCAACTGTAAAAGCAACATGTTTGGATAAACAAGAGAGAGTGGGGCTCAGTCCCAAAGTAAAGGAGAGGAGCCCAGACAGTTCATTCACCCTAAATGAAGTGAAGGCAAGGTACATGGATATAAATGTAGTAGGTTGGGAGATCAGATATTGAGAGAATGAGGAAACTCTTTTCCAATGGCTTCGAAGTTCTCAGGAATAAAAATCAAGAACATCTTCTGAGATAAAGGAAAGGAGTAAGTTGGAGGTTTGGCCAGTGGAAATGAGTGGGACAAGTGGATGTATACAAGGAGCATTCAGGGAGATTAACCATTACGTCTAACCATGATAAAAAGGGAAGTGAATATATAAAGCGGTAACTATATCCTTGAGACTGAGATTTTGCATATGGCACAAGTAAAGATAAGTGCAGGGTCTAGAATATCACCATAAATAAGTCTGGCTGAAATTAATCATACATTTTAGAAGGGGTTTTGTTAGAAGCATATAACTATAATCTTTTAAATTCAAACTTTACAATCTATATTTAAACTGGCAAGATCTGGTCTATTTTACATGTATTATAATTAGTAATAAAATTATATGTAATTCTACTAATTTATTTTATGCTTTCTGTTTACCCTTCTTTTTCTATGCTTCTATTTTCTTCTTTCCCAGCTTCTATTTAATTATTGAACTTTCTTAATTCCCACTTTTCATCTGGTAAATTCTATTCCTTTAGTAAATACCCATAAACTTACCAAAATACATATATGACTTAACCACAGAAAATTCATTAATATTTAGTTCCTCATACCAAAAAACCCAAGGTCCAAAAATGGTTTGGTTCTGACTACTACAATAATGTCCTTAACATTACTGTCTTCTATAATTATAGTTTCACCTGTTTTGTAAGTCCTAATAAAGTATTATAATTCTTTATACAATACATGCTTACATTTATTGCCATGCTTACTAATTTCTTCACCAATGAGATAAACTGAACATTCCTTAAATGGCAAATGAAACCCAGTTAGAAAATTTTTCTCTTCAAATATAGAAGAGCTATTAAATACATCTTATCCAATTAAATATTAGAAACTTCATGACATGTTTTTAAAAAGAAACAAATTGAATAAATATTCATTGAGAATCTTGCCATATGGCTAACTGGCTTTCAGAGAATTGTTTCTTAGCAAATGAATCATTTATTAAGTTGGCTTTTGGAGAATAAATTTTCAGTAAATTTGTATAAGTAAATTTTACTGCTTAAAACAAGTCAGGTTTTCTAAATTCTTATTATGAGCAGTGGCAAAATCAGCAAGAGAAATAATCTTATGTAGAGCACACTGAGGTCTGTGAGACGACTTAAGTACAGCTGTAAGAGGGCATCAGGCCAAAAAAAATTGGCAATTTTACTTAAGTAACTAAAACTCTATGCATTTTCTTTATGTAGTTGGTAAAGAGAAATTTCTCATGGCCATCTCTGTTCTTAAAGATGGATTACTTAGGGGAAAATATAGGCTTAAAGTGTGGGAAATGATTATAATAATATGACCTAGAAAAAACATACCAAAAAAACACATTTCATTTCTTCCTTCTAGGTTCACATATATTGCCAAAATATGTCCACTCTCCTGGAAAACATCGTTGGCATCATTAATCTTTTCATGCAATATTCAAAAAAAGATAAAAGCACTGAAACACTGAGCAGAAAAGAGCTGAAGGAACTTCTGGATAAGGAGTTTCGGCCAATCCTGAAGGTAAGAGTTTCTGACAAGACCAAAGGAAAGAGCATTTCTGTTTCTCTTCAATAATCTAAGCAAAGGTTATATTGAGCTCTGTATAAACTACTTCTCTTAAAACAGGAACAGAGTTAGTCTTGTCCCAAAAAATATGAAATTTATTTTCCCCTCCTATACCTAAATATATATTATAATCATACAGACACACTAAGTAAAAAAAAAAAATATGACCATTTAATTTAAAAATTAATGTAAACTAGATCTTAGTATTTAGTATTTGTAATATTATCCAAAACATCAAAATTATTAAGAGGGTATATATTAAAGAAAACTATATAATGAATTATATATACCTCTGATTTTTAAAATAAGGAAACAAGGTACTTACCCCATCACATTTTGATAACTTACTAGTTTTTAAAACATCTCTATTCATATTTAACATCTGAGTGAGAATGAAATAAAAAAGATTTTAAAAAAAACCAAAAGACTTCATCCTACTTTTTGATATTCAGAGATCACATTTCCTAAATTAACATAGAATTAACTGGCTGATACTGTAACTTCTGATGCAATCTCTCTCTGTGAATTCCCTCTGTACAGAATCCAGATGACCCAGATACAGTTGAGGTCTTCATGGACAACCTGGATATAGATCACAACGAAAAAATTGACTTCACTGAGTTTCTTCTGTTGATATTCAAGTTGGCAAAAGCATATTATGAGTCGAACCGAAAACAGAACTTACCGACATCAGGACACAGGCACAAAAGGCACAGTCATCATGATAAACATGAACATGACAAAGAGGAAGAAAAAAAAGAAAAGAAAACCAGACACTCAAGTCTGGAAAAAAGAAACAACAGAAAAGAAAATAGGGAAAGATCCAAGAGCCCAAGAGAAAAAGGGAGAAAAAGACATGAATCACAGCCTGAGAAAAGAGGAAGAAAAGAATATTCACCGACTCAGAGAGAAGAGGAACAAAATAGAAAAGCACACCATGAGCTAAGCAATAAGAAGAGAAACAAGACCGACAATAGTGGATTAGAAGACAATGAAGAGAGACGAAGCGGAAGTCCCTACAGAAGAGAAGAGGAAAAGGAAGAAGAATTTGATTATGAAAATACAGGAAGGATGAAGGAAAAATGGAGAGAAAGCGGAGATATTGCAACATATTACAAAATCATAAATGAAGAGGATGAGACATATGATAACCAATTAGAAAAAAACACAAAATTTGATAGAGAAAGTACATCTTATCACCAATCATCATCTCAAAGAGAAAGGCCTAGATACAGAGATTCGAGCCATAAACAATCAGCAGAGGCCAGAAACAGTAGGCGCCAAGGACCCAGCATTAGCCAGGAGAGTGACAGCGAGGGACACTCAGAAGACTCCCAGAGGCGATCTGAGTCCGGTTCCAGAGACCATCATGGGTCCGCTCGGGAGAGGTTGAGAGATGGCTCCAGGCACCACGGGTCCCATCACGGAGACAGAGCCGGTCACGGGCACTCTGCAGAACAATCCAGACGATCAGGCGCCCGTCACGCAGAGACTTCCTCTCGTGGTCGGGCTGCGTCTTCCCAGCAGCAGGCAACATCAAGTCCAGGAGGAAGACACGGATCCCGCCACGAGCACTCAGCAGACAGCTCTGGACACTCGGGCACCGGCCGCGGACAGTCGTCATCTGCAGTCGGCCACCATGCACACGCGGAGTCCAGTGGCAGTCAGGCCAGTGACAGCCAGGCGCATTCAGAAGACTCAGACTCACAGTCAGTGTCAGGCCACAGACAGGCTGGGCACAGTCAGCAGAGCCACCATGAGTCCGCACAGGGCCAGTCAGGGGAAAGGTCTGGACGTTCAGGCCCTTTCCTCTACCAGGTGACCACTCATGAGCAGTCCGAGTCCGCCCACGGACACTCCGGGCGTGGCACTGGAGGAAGACAAGGATCCCGCCACGAGCATGCCCGAGACGGCTCCAGGCACTCAGCGTCCCATGAGGGCCAGGACACCACTGGTGGACAGCCGGGGTCAAGCAGAGGAGGAAGGCAGGGATCCCACCACGAGCAGTCGGGAGACAGCTCCGGACACTCAGGGTCCCATCACCGCCACACGGTTTCCCAGGGCAGGTCTGATGCTTCCCGTGGGCATTCTGGATCCCGAAGTGCAAGCCGACAAACACGTACCCAGGAACGGTCAGGAGATGGCTTCGGGCACTCAGGGTCGCATCACCACGAGGCTTCCACTCGGGCAGACAGCTCCAGACACTCACAGTCGGGCCAGGAACCATCAGTGGGCTCCAGGGCCAGCAGGCGCTGGGGATCCAGTGTTAGCCAGGAGAGTGACAGCGAGGGACACTCAGAAGACTCCCAGAGGTGGTCTGGGTCTGGTTCCAGAGAACATCATGGGTCCGCTCGGGAGCAGTCGAGAGATGGCTCCAGGCACCGCGGGTCCCATCACGGAGACAGAGCCGGTCACGGGCACTCTGCAGAACCATCCGGACGATCAGGCGCCCGTCACGCAGAGACTTCCTCTCGTGGTCGGGCTGCGTCTTCCCAGCAGCAGGCAACATCAAGTCCAGGAGGAAGACACGGATCCCGCCACGAGCACTCAGCAGACAGCTCTGGACACTCGGGCACCGGCCGCGGACAGTCCTCATCTGCAGTCGGCCACCATGCACACACGGAGTCCAGTGGCAGTCAGGCCAGTGACAGCCAGGCGCATTCAGAAGACTCAGACTCACAGTCAGTGTCAGGCCACAGACAGGCTGGGCACAGTCAGCAGAGCCACCATGAGTCTGCATGGGGCCAGTCAGGGGAAAGGTCTGGACGTTCAGGCCCTTTCCTCTACCAGGTGACCACTCATGAGCAGTCCGAGTCCGCCCACGGACACTCCGGGCGTGGCACTGGAGGAAGACAAGGATCCCGCCACGAGCATGCCCGAGACAGCTCCAGGCACTCAGCGTCCCATGAGGGCCAGGACACCACTGGTGGACAGCCGGGGTCAAGCAGAGGAGGAAGGCAGGGATCCCACCACGAGCAGTCGGGAGACAGCTCCGGACACTCAGGGTCCCATCACCGCCACTCGGCTTCCCAGGGCAGGTCTGATGCTTCCCGTGGGCATTCTGGATCCCGAAGTGCAAGCCGACAAACACGTACCCAGGAACGGTCAGGAGATGGCTTCGGGCACTCAGGGTCGCATCACCACGAGGCTTCCACTCGGGCAGACAGCTCCAGACACTCACAGTCGGGCCAGGAACCATCAGTGGGCTCCAGGGCCAGCAGGCGCCGGGGATCCAGCGTTAGCCAGGAGAGTGACAGCGAGGGACACTCAGAAGACTCCCAGAGGTGGTCTGGGTCTGGTTCCAGAGAACATCATGGGTCCGCTCGGGAGCAGTCGAGAGATGGCTCCAGGCACCGCGGGTCCCATCACGGAGACAGAGCCGGTCACGGGCACTCTGCAGAACCATCCGGACGATCAGGCGCCCGTCACGCAGAGACTTCCTCTCGTGGTCGGGCTGCGTCTTCCCAGCAGCAGGCAACATCAAGTCCAGGAGGAAGACACGGATCCCGCCACGAGCACTCAGCAGACAGCTCTGGACACTCGGGCACCGGCCGCGGACAGTCCTCATCTGCAGTCGGCCACCATGCACACACGGAGTCCAGTGGCAGTCAGGCCAGTGACAGCCAGGCGCATTCAGAAGACTCAGACTCACAGTCAGTGTCAGGCCACAGACAGGCTGGGCACAGTCAGCAGAGCCACCATGAGTCCGCACGGGGCCAGTCAGGGGAAAGGTCTGGACGTTCAGGCCCTTTCCTCTACCAGGTGACCACTCATGAGCAGTCCGAGTCCGCCCACGGACACTCCGGGCGTGGCACTGGAGGAAGACAAGGATCCCGCCACGAGCATGCCCGAGACGGCTCCAGGCACTCAGCGTCCCATGAGGGCCAGGACACCACTGGTGGACAGCCGGAGTCAAGCAGAGAAGGAAGGCAGGGATCCCACCACGAGCAGTGGGGAGACAGCTCCGGACACTCAGGGTCCCATCACCGCCACACGACTTCCCAGGGCAGGTCTGATGCTTCCCGTGGGCATTCTGGATCCCGAAGTGCAAGCCGACAAACACGTACCCAGGAACGGTCAGGAGATGGCTCCGGGCACTCAGGGTCGCATCACCACGAGGCTTCTACTCGGGCAGACAGCTCCAGACACTCACAGTCGGGCCAGGAACCATCAGTGGGCTCCAGGGCCAGCAGGCGCCGGGGATCCAGCGTTAGCCAGGAGAGTGACAGCGAGGGACACTCAGAAGACTCCCAGAGGTGGTCTGGGTCTGGTTCCAGAGAACATCATGGGTCCGCTCGGGAGCAGTCGAGAGATGGCTCCAGGCACCGCGGGTCCCATCACGGAGACAGAGCCGGTCACGGGCACTCTGCAGAACCATCCGGACGATCAGGCGCCCGTCACGCAGAGACTTCCTCTCGTGGTCGGGCTGCGTCTTCCCAGCAGCAGGCAACATCAAGTCCAGGAGGAAGACACGGATCCCGCCACGAGCACTCAGCAGACAGCTCTGGACACTCGGGCACCGGCCGTGGACAGTCCTCATCTGCAGTCCGCCACCATGCACACGCGGAGTCCAGTGGCAGTCAGGCCAGTGACAGCCAGGCGCATTCAGAAGACTCAGACTCACAGTCAGTGTCAGGCCACAGACAGGCTGGGCACAGTCAGCAGAGCCACCATGAGTCCGCACGGGGCCAGTCAGGGGAAAGGTCTGGACGTTCAGGCCCTTTCCTCTACCAGGTGACCACTCATGAGCAGTCCGAGTCCGCCCATGGACACTCTGGGCGTGGCACTGGAGGAAGACAAGGATCCCGCCACGAGCATTCCCGAGACGGCTCCAGGCACTCAGCGTCCCATGAGGGCCAGGACACCACTGGTGGACAGCCGGGGTCAAGCAGAGGAGGAAGGCAGGGATCCCACCACGAGCAGTCGGGAGACAGCTCCGGACACTCAGGGTCCCATCACCGCCACACGACTTCCCAGGGCAGGTCTGATGTTTCCCGTGGGCATTCTGGATCCCGAAGTGCAAGCCGACAAACACGTACCCAGGAACGGTCAGGAGACGGCTTCGGGCACTCAGGGTCGCATCACCACGAGGCTTCCACTCAGGCAGACAGCTCCAGACACTCACAGTCGGGCCAGGAACCATCAGTGGGCTCCAGGGCCAGCAGGCGCCGGGGATCCAGCGTTAGCCAGGAGAGTGACAGCGAGGGACAGTCAGAAGACTCCCAGAGGTGGTCTGGGTCTGGTTCCAGAGAACATCATGGGTCCGCTCGGGAGCAGTCGAGAGATGGCTCCAGGCACCGCGGGTCCCATCACGGAGACAGAGCCGGTCACGGGCATTCTGCAGAACCATCCGGACGATCAGACGCCCGTCACGCAGAGACTTCCTCTCGTGGTCGGGCTGAGTCTTCCCAGCAGGAGGCAACATCAAGTCCAGGAGGAAGACACGGATCCCGCCACGAGCACTCAGCAGACAGCTCTGGACACTCAGGCACCGGCCGCGGACAGTCGTCATCTGCAGTCGGCCACCATGCACACGCGGAGTCCAGTGGCAGTCAGGCAAGTGACAGCCAGGCGCATTCAGAAGACTCAGACTCACAGTCAGTGTCAGGCCACAGACAGGCTGGGCACAGTCAGCAGAGCCACCATGAGTCCGCACGGGGCCAGTCAGGGGAAAGGTCTGGACGTTCAGGCCCTTTCCTCTACCAGGTGACCACTCATGAGCAGTCCGAGTCCGCCCACGGACACTCCGGGCGTGGCACTGGAGGAAGACAAGGATCCCGCCACGAGCATGCCCGAGACAGCTCCAGGCACTCAGCGTCCCATGAGGGCCAGGACACCACTGGTGGACAGCCGGGGTCAAGCAGAGGAGGAAGGCAGGGATCCCACCACGAGCAGTCGGGAGACAGCTCCGGACACTCAGGGTCCCATCACCGCCACTCGGCTTCCCAGGGCAGGTCTGATGCTTCCCGTGGGCATTCTGGATCCCGAAGTGCAAGCCGACAAACACGTACCCAGGAACGGTCAGGAGATGGCTTCGGGCACTCAGGGTCGCATCACCACGAGGCTTCCACTCGGACAGACAGCTCCAGACACTCACAGTTGGGCCAGGAACCATCAGTGGGCTCCAGGGCCAGCAGGCGCCGGGGATCCAGCGTTAGCCAGGAGAGTGACAGCGAGGGACACTCAGAAGACTCCCAGAGGTGGTCTGGGTCTGGTTCCAGAGAACATCATGGGTCCGCTCGGGAGCAGTCGAGAGATGGCTCCAGGCACCGCGGGTCCCATCACGGAGACAGAGCCGGTCACGGGCACTCTGCAGAACCATCCGGACGATCAGGCGCCCGTCACGCAGAGACTTCCTCTCGTGGTCGGGCTGCGTCTTCCCAGCAGCAGGCAACATCAAGTCCAGGAGGAAGACACGGATCCCGCCACGAGCACTCAGCAGACAGCTCTGGACACTCAGGCACCGGCCGCGGACAGTCGTCATCTGCAGTCGGCCACCATGCACACGCGGAGTCCAGTGGCAGTCAGGCAAGTGACAGCCAGGCGCATTCAGAAGACTCAGACTCACAGTCAGTGTCAGGCCACAGACAGGCTGGGCACAGTCAGCAGAGCCACCATGAGTCCGCACGGGGCCAGTCAGGGGAAAGGTCTGGACGTTCAGGCCCTTTCCTCTACCAGGTGACCACTCATGAGCAGTCCGAGTCCGCCCACGGACACTCCGGGCGTGGCACTGGAGGAAGACAAGGATCCCGCCACGAGCATGCCCGAGACGGCTCCAGGCACTCAGCGTCCCATGAGGGCCAGGACACCACTGGTGGACAGCCGGGGTCAAGCAGAGGAGGAAGGCAGGGATCCCACCACGAGCAGTCGGGAGACAGCTCCGGACACTCAGGGTCCCATCACCGCCACTCGGCTTCCCAGGGCAGGTCTGATGCTTCCCGTGGGCATTCTGGATCCCGAAGTGCAAGCCGACAAACACGTACCCAGGAACGGTCAGGAGATGGCTTCGGGCACTCAGGGTCGCATCACCACGAGGCTTCCACTCGGGCAGACAGCTCCAGACACTCACAGTCGGGCCAGGAACCATCAGTGGGCTCCAGGGCCAGCAGGCGCCGGGGATCCAGCGTTAGCCAGGAGAGTGACAGCGAGGGACACTCAGAAGACTCCCAGAGGTGGTCTGGGTCTGGTTCCAGAGAACATCATGGGTCCGCTCGGGAGCAGTCGAGAGATGGCTCCAGGCACCGCGGGTCCCATCACGGAGACAGAGCCGGTCACGGGCACTCTGCAGAACCATCCGGACGATCAGGCGCCCGTCACGCAGAGACTTCCTCTCGTGGTCGGGCTGCGTCTTCCCAGCAGCAGGCAACATCAAGTCCAGGAGGAAGACACGGATCCCGCCACGAGCACTCAGCAGACAGCTCTGGACACTCGGGCACCGGCCGCGGACAGTCCTCATCTGCAGTCGGCCACCATGCACACACGGAGTCCAGTGGCAGTCAGGCCAGTGACAGCCAGGCGCATTCAGAAGACTCAGACTCACAGTCAGTGTCAGGCCACAGACAGGCTGGGCACAGTCAGCAGAGCCACCATGAGTCCGCACGGGGCCAGTCAGGGGAAAGGTCTGGACGTTCAGGCCCTTTCCTCTACCAGGTGACCACTCATGAGCAGTCCGAGTCCGCCCACGGACACTCCGGGCGTGGCACTGGAGGAAGACAAGGATCCCGCCATGAGCATGCCCGAGACGGCTCCAGGCACTCAGCGTCCCATGAGGGCCAGGACACCACTGGTGGACAGCCGGGGTCAAGCAGAGAAGGAAGGCAGGGATCCCACCACGAGCAGTCGGGAGACAGCTCCGGACACTCAGGGTCCCATCACCGCCACACGGTTTCCCAGGGCAGGTCTGATGCTTCCCGTGGGCATTCTGGATCCCGAAGTGCAAGCCGACAAACACGTACCCAGGAACGGTCAGGAGATGGCTTCGGGCACTCAGGGTCGCATCACCACGAGGCTTCCACTCGGGCAGACAGCTCCAGACACTCACAGTCGGGCCAGGAACCATCAGTGGGCTCCAGGGCCAGCAGGCGCCGGGGATCCAGCGTTAGCCAGGAGAGTGACAGCGAGGGACACTCAGAAGACTCCCAGAGGTGGTCTGGGTCTGGTTCCAGAGAACATCATGGGTCCGCTCGGGAGCAGTCGAGAGATGGCTCCAGGCACCGCGGGTCCCATCACGGAGACAGAGCCGGTCACGGGCACTCTGCAGAACCATCCGGACGATCAGGCGCCCGTCACGCAGAGACTTCCTCTCGTGGTCGGGTTGCGTCTTCCCAGCAGCAGGCAACATCAAGTCCAGGAGGAAGACACGGATCCCGCCACGAGCACTCAGTAGACAGCTCTGGACACTCGGGCACCGGCCGCGGACAGTCGTCATTTGCAGTCGGCCACCATGCACACGCAGAGTCCAGTGGCAGTCAGGCCACTGACAGCCAGGCGTATTCAGAAGACTCAGACTCACAGTCAGTGTCAGGCCACAGACAGGCTGGGCACAGTCAGCAGAGCCACCATGAGTCCGCACAGGGCCAGTCAGGGGAAAGGTCTGGACGTTCAGGCCCTTTCCTCTACCAGGTGACCACTCATGAGCAGTCCGAGTCCGCCCATGGACACTCCGGGCATGGAACTGGAGGAAGACAAGGATCCCGCCACGAGCATGCCCGAGACGGCTCCAGGCACTCAGCGTCCCATGAGGGCCAGGACACCACTGGTGGACAGCTGGGATCAAGCAGAGGAGGAAGGCAGGGATCCCACCACGAGCAGTCGGGAGACAGCTCCGGACACTCAGGGTCCCATCACCGCCACACGGTTTCCCAGGGCAGGTCTGATGCTTCCCGTGGGCATTCTGGATCCCGAAGTGCAAGCCGACAAACACGTACCCAGGAACGGTCAGGAGATGGCTTCGGGCACTCAGGGTCGCATCACCACGAGGCTTCCACTCGGGCAGACAGCTCCAGACACTCACAGTCGGGCCAGGAACCATCAGTGGGCTCCAGGGCCAGCAGGCGCCGGGGATCCAGCGTTAGCCAGGAGAGTGACAGCGAGGGACACTCAGAAGACTCCCAGAGGTGGTCTGGGTCTGGTTCCAGAGAACATCATGGGTCCGCTCGGGAGCAGTCGAGAGATGGCTCCAGGCACCGCGGGTCCCATCACGGAGACAGAGCCGGTCACGGGCACTCTGCAGAACCATCCGGACGATCAGGCGCCCGTCACGCAGAGACTTCCTCTCGTGGTCGGGTTGCGTCTTCCCAGCAGCAGGCAACATCAAGTCCAGGAGGAAGACACGGATCCCGCCACGAGCACTCAGTAGACAGCTCTGGACACTCGGGCACCGGCCGCGGACAGTCGTCATCTGCAGTCGGCCACCATGCACACGCAGAGTCCAGTGGCAGTCAGGCCACTGACAGCCAGGCGTATTCAGAAGACTCAGACTCGCAGTCAGTGTCAGGCCACAGACAGGCTGGGCACAGTCAGCAGAGCCACCATGAGTCCGCACAGGGCCAGTCAGGGGAAAGGTCTGGACGTTCAGGCCCTTTCCTCTACCAGGTGACCACTCATGAGCAGTCCGAGTCCGCCCACGGACACTCCGGGCGTGGCACTGGAGGAAGACAAGGATCCCGCCACGAGCATGCCCGAGACGGCTCCAGGCACTCAGCGTCCCATGAGGGCCAGGACACCACTGGTGGACAGCTGGGATCAAGCAGAGGAGGAAGGCAGGGATCCCACCACGAGCAGTCGGGAGACAGCTCCGGACACTCAGGGTCCCATCACCGCCACACGGTTTCCCAGGGCAGGTCTGATGCTTCCCGTGGGCATTCTGGATCCCGAAGTGCAAGCCGACAAACACGTACCCAGGAACGGTCAGGAGATGGCTTCGGGCACTCAGGGTCGCATCACCACGAGGCTTCCGCTCAGGCAGACAGCTCCAGACACTCACAGTCGGGCCAGGAATCATCAGTGGGCTCCAGGGCCAGCAGGCGCCGGGGATCCAGCGTTAGCCAGGAGAGTGACAGTGAGAGACACTCAGAAGACTCCCAGAGGTGGTCTGGGTCTGGTTCCAGAGAACATCATGGGTCCGCTCGGGAGCAGTCGAGAGATGGCTCCAGGCACCGCGGGTCCCATCACGGAGACAGAGCCGGTCACGGGCACTCTGCAGAACCATCCGGACGATCAGGCGCCCGTCACGCAGAGACTTCCTCTCGTGGTCGGGCTGCGTCTTCCCAGCAGCAGGCAACATCAAGTCCAGGAGGAAGACACGGATCCCGCCACGAGCACTCAGCAGACAGCTCTGGACACTCGGGCACCGGCCGTGGACAGTCCTCATCTGCAGTCCGCCACCATGCACACGCGGAGTCCAGTGGCAGTCAGGCCAGTGACAGCCAGGCGCATTCAGAAATCTCAGACTCACAGTCAGTGTCAGGCCACAGACAGGCTGGGCACAGTCAGCAGAGCCACCATGAGTCCGCACGGGGCCAGTCAGGGGAAAGGTCTGGACGTTCAGGCCCTTTCCTCTACCAGGAGACCACTCATGAGCAGGCCGAGTCCGCCCACGGACACTCCGGGCATGGCACTGGAGGAAGACAAGGATCCCGCCACGAGCATGCCCGAGACGGCTCCAGGCACTCAGCGTCCCATGAGGGCCAGGACACCACTGGTGGACAGCCGGGGTCAAGCAGAGGAGGAAGGCAGGGATCCCACCACGAGCAGTGGGGAGACAGCTCCGGACACTCAGGGTCCCATCACTGCCACACGGCTTCCCAGGGCAGGTCTGATGCTTCCCGTGGGCTTTCTGGATCCCGAAGTGCAAGCCAAGAAACACGTACCCAGGAACAGTCAGGAGACGGCTCCGGGCACTCAGGGTCGCATCACCACGAGGCTTCCACTTGGGCAGACAGCTCTAGACACTCACAGTGGGGCCAGGAACCATCAGCCGGCTCCAGGGCCAGCAGGCGCCGGGGATCCAGCGTTAGCCAGGAGAGTGACCTCGAGGGACACTCAGAAGACTCCCAGAGGCGGTCTGCGTCTGGTTCCAGAGACCATCATGGGTCCGCTCAGGAGCAGTCGAGAGATGGCTCCAGGCACCCTGAGTTCCAACAGGCCAATAGACGTGGTTATGGGTCCTCTTCCTCTGTGTTCTCAGACTCTAGTACCAGCAAGGAACATGTTCACTGTAGTAGTCTTTCCGAAGATTCTGAATATTGGTCAGGAATACAGCCACGTGGCAGTGATGACATTTCTTGTTCTCATACCTTTTATTCTGATACTACTGAAAGGCATGGAGGTCAATCAGGGTCAGTTTGGAGACATGGCAGCTATGGTAGTGCAGATTATGATTATGGTCAATCTGGGTTTAGTCACTCTCAGGATGGAAGTGTTCATTTCAATTCCAACCCGGAGGTTTTTAAGGAAAGATATAAAATCAGAAAAGCAAGTTCATTTGTTGAAGATCATCCAAGGTTTCATGCAACGTATATTAATAGGTACCCAGGTTTATATGGGCATTCAAGAGATACATCAAAGCAGCTGGGATTTAGTGAGTCACAGAGATACTATTTCTATGAGTAAGAAACAAATGGCAAAGGAATTTGTCCAAGAACAGAAGAACCAGGCAAAAACCCTTTCAATCTAGAAACTTCATAATACTTTCTGGGAGGCTATTTTTTTCCTGTCAATCTGTTTAAAATATTCTACAGTATTTCATTGGTTTGGTGGTCATTTATTTTTAGTATGTAGTCTTTAAACTTTATATTTTGGGAATTATAAATTTAAGAAATCAATATTATGGAGAGCTAACTTTAGAAAATACGAGTATTTTAGGAGATTGGGGGTCAAGTAATGTTTCATGTTTTTGAGAGTTTAAGTTTTAGATATTCTCCAAATTTCTAAATTAATTATTTTCCAGAAATATTGCAGATGCTAGAAATATGAAACTATTCTTTGGCATACCAAAGTGTGTATATCAACACTACGGCTTAGGACATCTTTCTCTCTTCTTTTTCTATTGGAATTCTATGATTCTGTATTCAAAAAAATAATCTTGGACAGAATTGGTGTTTGATTAAACTGCATTAAAATCAGAAATAAACTATTAATCATATAATACTGTTTGTCTCTGGTATGCTTATTTCTCATAAACCCAGGTGACATACTTCCCCATAACCAGAATGAGATGTTGTCTTCTGTATCCCTGTAAAGGTATATGACCATAGAGCAGATACAGTACATTTAAAACAGTGAGTAATAAATAATAAAATATTAACTTTAGTCAAAGACTATGTTTTTCTTCGACATAATCATTGTTCCCCCAATCACAGTCAGGAAAAAAACACACCTTGTTCACTCATGATTATCACTATTTTTAATACAAAATCATCAACTTAGGTGACTATTAAGCCATATCAAATAAAGATCAGGAAACTGAGTTCCTGAACATTCTTCCTTCTGCCACAGACACTAGGAGATGTTTTGCAGTGGAGACTAGATGGGGCAGAGGAGTTGTGCTCAAATATGCTGGCAAAGCAAAAGAAATTAAAAAGAAGTGTCCTCCTGGCCTAGAAGGAAAATACATGTATCTTTATGCTTTAACTAAGTAGATGAGGAGGCCGAAAAAGGAATAGCAAAAATATGAATGCAGTTCGACCATTAGATGAATATGTTTCTGTAAGAATCATACCCAAATTTTCATTCACATAATATCAGACTAGAAGTGACATGTAGGCCAGTGTGCACATTTTGCAGATGAGTCTATTATGCAAATAATCCATACCAAAGTAGCACTTAGATATAAAGTCTCCAAATCTGTAGTAATTTTATAAAAGCACTTCCAAGAAGCTGCCTTTATTGAACTTACACTTCAGTAAACCAAGATAAAGTGAAATGGATTGTCAAAGTTTCAATAATTCCCAATAGATGCAGGGACTGAATTAAAAAAAAAGCTCATTTTTCTAATTAGCCTTAAACAATATGCCTGTAATTGTTCTCTACATGCCAGCTTCCCTGCTTGAAATGTTGCCCCAAATGCCCCAAGAAAGCTGCAAACTCCGTAAGGTATCATATCTTCAGGACTCATTGCACTGCCACAGACACACATAGGGAGGATGCCTTTGTCCATTTCTCTGATACACTTTGCCACCTTGTCCCCAGTCTCACCACCAGCTTATGCAGCTCCCTCCTGTAGCCCATGTAAAGGAGCTAGGCATAACTAACAGGCTAAGGAAAAAAATTATAATGACTAGTCGAACTATTGTAGGGGTACTGATGAAGGACACACAGATGTTAAAATAGTGTTAGTGAGATGTGTGGACTACTGAATTCTCACACTTTCTGAAGGACTCATAAACAACTGAAACTGTTTTCTTTCATGGCCCTGTCCACTCAAAAATAAAAATACCAGACACTCCTTTTTGTTCTTTTTTTTTTTGAAACGGAGTTTCGCTCTTGCTACCCAGGCTGGAGTTCAATGGCGCGATCTTGGCTCACCGCTACCTCTGCCTCCTGGGTTCAGGCAATTCTCCTGCCTCAGGCTCCTGAGTAGCTGGGATTACAGGCATGCGCCACCATGCCCAGCTAATTTTTTGTATTTTTAGTAGAGATGGGGTTTCACCATGTAGACCAGTCCTTTTTGTTCTTTGAAAGGAAATCAATTTACCTTAAAAGATGCCAACAAGATTTACTTGAAACATCAATTTTTCTCTGTCCTCTCTCCTTCCTTTATAAAATTTGTTTTTTACCTTTTTCCTTAACTCGGTCAGCCAACTCTCTCATACATAAATCAACAATTTGCTGCAAAATAACTACATGATTCTAAGTTCTTCCTTGGGATAATCTTTTTAAAAATTTTTGTGAGTACATAGTAGGTATACATATATTTTGGGGATACATGAGATATTTTGATACAGGCATGAAATGTATGATAATCATATGAAAAGAAATGAGGTTTCCACCACCTCAAGCACTTATCATCTATTGTGTTACATGCTTCCCAGCCTCTGGTGACCATCATTCTACTTTCTATCTCCATGAGTTCAATTGTTTTAATTTTTAGATCTCACAAATGAATAAAAACATGTGAAAATTGTCTTTTTCTGCCTGACTTATTTTATTTAATACAACCTAAAAGGGATGTGGAGGACCTCTTCAAGGAGAAATATACACCACTGCTCAAGGAAATAAGAGAGGACACACTATAAATGGAAAAACATTTCATGCTCATAAATAGGAAGAATCAAATTGTGAAAATGCCCATACTGCCCAAGGCAATGTATAGATCTAATGCTGTCCTCAGCGAGGTACCATGGACTTTCTTCACAGAATTAGAAGAAACTACTTTAAATTTCATATGGTATGAAAAAAGAGTCCATATAGACAAGAAATTTTAAGCGAAAAGAAAGCTGGAGGCATCACACTACCTGACTTTATGATACAAGGCTACAGTAACCAAGTAGCATGGTACTAGTACTGAAACACATCTATTGACCAATGGAACAGAATAAAGGCCTCAGAAATAACACCACACATCTACAACCATCTGGTCTTCGACAAACCTGACAAAAACAAGAAATGGTGCCAAGAACATACACTGGGGAAAGGAGAGTCTCTTCAATAAATGATGCTGGGAAAATTGGATATCCATATATAGGAAAACACAATTAGACCCTCATCTCTCACCACATACAAAAATAAAAAATGGATTAAACACTTCAAGACCTACAACTATGAAACTACTCAAAGAATACATTGGGGAAACTGTCTGGGATATTTTGAAAGATTTTTGGGCAAAGATTTCTCAAGTAATACCATAAGCACAAGCAACCAAAGCAAAAGTGAACACATGGGATTGCATCAAGTTAAAAAGCTTCTGCACCACAAAGGAAACAATCAACAAAGTGAAGAGACAACCCACAGAATGGGAGAAAATATTTGCAAACTCTCCATCTGATCAGGGATTAATAACTAGAATATGTAAGCAGCTCAACAACTCAATAGGAAAAAAACCTACTAATTAAAATATGGGCAAAAGATCTGAACAGGCATTTCTCAAAAGAAGACATACAAATGACAAACAGGTATATGAAAACGTGCTTACCATCATTGATTGTCAGATGCAAATCAAATGCAAATCAAAAATACAACAAAATGTTATCTTACTGAATTAAAACAGCTTTTATCCAAAGCTGGAAATAACAAACAAAAGGCAAGGATATAGAGAAAAGGGAACAGTAGTACACTGTTGGTGGGAATGTAGATTATAGCTACTGTGGTTGAAGTTTCCTTATAAAACTAAAAATGGAGCTACTATATGATCCAGCAATCCCACTGCTGGGTATATACCCAAAATAAAGGAAGTCAGTACATGGAAGAGATATCTGCATTCCTATGCTGATTGCAGCAGTATTCACAATAGCCAAATTTAGAAGCAACCCAAGTGTTCATTAGCAGATGAATGGATAAGGAATATGTACTTACATGCAATTGAGTGATAGAAAATAATCCTGTCATTTGCAGTTACATGGATGGCATTGGAGGACATCATATTAAATAAAATAAGTCATAAATAGCTCTTATTGTTTTGAGAAATGTTCCATGAATACCTAGTTTATTGAGAGTTTTTAGCAGGTTGTTCAGTTTACATGTAGTTGTGCAGTTTTGATTGAGTTTCTTAATCTCGAGTTCTAATTTAATTGCACTGTGATCTGACAGACTGTTATGATTTCCCTTCTTCTGGATTTTCTGAGGAGTATTTTTACTTCCAATTTTGTGGTCAGTTTTAGAATAAGTGGTATGTGTTGCTGAGAGGAATGCATACTCTGTTGATTTAAGGTGGAGAGTTCCATAGATGTCCACTAGGTCTGGAGCTGAGTTCCAGTCCTGAATATCCTTGCTAATTTTCTGTCTTGTTCATCAGTCTGATATTGACAGCTGGGTGTTAAAGTCTTCTACTATTGTTCTGTGGGAGTTCTCTTTGTAGGTCTCTGAGAACTTCCTTTATGAATGTGGGTGCTCCTGTATTGGTTGGGTGCATATATATTTAGGATAGTTAGCTCTTCTTATTGCATTGATCCCTTTACCATTATGTAATGCCCTTCTTTGTCTTTTTTGATCTTTGTTGGTTTAAAGTCTGTTTTATCTGAGACTAGGATTGCAACTCCTGCTTTTTTTATTTCCTTTCCATTTGCTTGGTAAATATTCCTCCATCTCTTAATTTTGAGTTTACATGTGTCTGCCCACAAGGTGGGTGCCCTGAATACAGCACACCAATAGGTCTTGACTTTGCAAGTCTGTGTCTATATATATCTATATACAGATATATCCAGATAGATTTCTTTTTTCTGGGATACATGTGCAGAACGTGTAGGTTTGTTACATAGGTATCTGTCTGTGTCTTTTAATTGGGGCATTTAGTCTATTTACATTAAGCCAACTGAATTTTGATGAAAACATCAAAAACATACATTGGGGAAAGGACAACCCCTTCAATAAATGGTACTTGAAAAAGTGGATATGCATATGCAGAAGAGTGAAACTGGACTTCTATGTTGTGCCATATAACAGAAATTAACTTAAGATGGATTAAAGACTTTAATGTAAGACCCAAAACTATAAAACTGCTAGAAGAAAACACATGGAAAAACCCTTCAGGACATTGATCTAGTCAAAGATTGTATGGCTAAGACTTCAAAAGCACAGACAACAAAAACAAAAATAGACAAATTGGACTGTGTAAAACTAAAAAGCTTCTGCACAACAAGGGAAATAATAGACAAAGTGAAGAGACAATCCATTGAATGAAAGAAAATATTTGCAAACTATTCATCCGATAATGGACTAATATCTAAAATATACCAAAAAACTCAAATGACTCAACATAAAAAATAGTCTCATTAAAAAGTAAGCAAAAGACATGAATGGGTATTTTTTTTTTTTTAATTTGGGCTCTGGGGTACATGTGCACATCCTGCATCCTGCAGAATTGTTGCATAAGTACATACATGCCTTGGCAGTTTGCTGTCTCCATCCTCCCACCCATCACCTACATCAGGCATTTCTCTGGGTGTTATCCCTCCCCATCCTCCCTGCACCCTGCTGTCCCTCCCCTCCCTTTCCCTTCACCCACCCAGTGAGTGTTGTTCCCTTCCCTGTGCCCAAGTGTTCCCATTGTTTATTACCTGCCTATGAGTGAAAACATGTGGTGTTTGGTTTCCTGTTCTTGTGTCAGTTTGCTGAGAATGACGGTTTCTAGCTTCATCTATGTCTCTACAAAGGACACAAACTCATCATTTTTTATGGCTGCATAGTATTCTACGGTGTATATGTGCCACACTTTCTTTGTCCATTCTATCTATCATGGGTGGGCATCTGAGTTGGTTCCAGGTCTTTTCTATAATAAACAGTGCTGCAAGGAACATATGTGTGCATGTGTCTTTATAATAGAACAATTTATAATCCTTTGGTTATATACCCAATAATGAGATTGCTGGGTCAAATGGAATTTCTATTTCTAGATCATTGAAGAATCACCACACTGCCTTCCATAATGGTTGAACTAATTTACCCTCCACCAACAGTGTAAAGTGTTCCTTTTTCTCTACATCCTCTCCAGCATCTGTTGTCTCCTGATTTTTTAATGATTGCCATTCTAACTGGCATGAGATAGAATCTCAGTGTGGTTTTGATTTGCATTTCGCTAATGACTAATGATGATGAGCATTTATTCATATGTTTGTTTGCCTCATGTATGTCTTCTTTTGAAAGGTGTCTGTTCATATACTTCACCCACTTTTGAATGGGTTTGTTTCATTCTTGTAAATCTGCTTTAGCACTTTGTAGATTCTGGATATTAGCCCTTTGTCAGATGGGTAGATTGCAAAATATTTTTCCCATTCTCTTGGTTGCTGGTTCAGTCTAATGATTGTTTCTTTGGCTGTGCAGAAGCTCTGAAGTTTAATTAGATCCGATTTGTCTATTTTGGTTTTTGTTGTCATTGCTTTTGGTGTTTTAGTCATGAAGTCCTTGCCTATGCCTATGTCCTGAATAGTGTTGCCTAGATTTTCTTCTAGAGTTTTTATGGTGTTAGTTCTAATGTTTAAATCTTTAATCTGTCTGGATTTAATTTTTGTATAAGGTGTAAGGAAGGGGTCCAGTTTCAGATTCCTGCATATGGCTAGCCAGTTTTTCCAACACCATTTATTAAACAGGGAAGCCTTTCCCCATTGCTTGTTTTCATCCAGTTGATCAGATGGTTTTAGATGTGTGGCATTGCTTCTGAGGTCTCTGTTCTGTTCCACTTGACTATATCTCTCTTTTGATACCAGAACCATGCTGATTTTATTAATGTAGCCTTATAGTATAGTTTGAAGACAGATAGCATGATGCCTCCAGCTTTGTTCTTTTTGTTTAGGATTGTCTTGGCTGTGTGGGCTCTCTTTTAGTTCCATGTGTAGTTTAAAGCATTTTTTTCCAGTTCTGTGAAGGTCAGTGGTAGCTTGATGGGAATAGCATTGAATCTATAAATTACTTTCTGCAGCATGGCCATTTTCACAATATTAATTCTCTACAAAGAGACAAAAATACCTAGGAATACAACTAACAAAGGATGTAAAAGACCTCTTCAAGGAGAACTACAAACCACTGATCAAGGAAATAAGAGAGGACACAAACAGATGGAAAAACATTCCATGCTCATGGTTGTGAAAGGGTATTTCTTAAAAGAAGACATACAAATGGCCAACAGGTATATGAGAAATGCTCAGCATCATTAATCATCAGGGAAATGCAACTCAAAACCGCAATGAGATATCATCTTACCCCAGTTAGAATGACAATTACTAAAAAGACAAAAAATAACAGATACTAGCAAGGATGAGAACAGGCAACTCTTCCACACTGTTGGTGAAAATGTAAATTAGTATAGCCACTATGGAAAAGAGTACAAGCATTTCTCAGAAAACTAAAGTAGAACTACCATATAATCCAGGAATCCCACTAGCATTATTCATAATAGCAAAGATATGGAACCAACCTAAGTGTCCACCAATGGACCAATGGATAAAGAAATTGCAGTATAGTTAATATTATGTGTCAGGTTTATTGAATTGAAGGATGCCTATGTGGCCAGGTGAAGCATTTTTTCTGGGTATGTCTGTGAGGGTGTTTCCAGAGGAGAATGACATGTGAGTCAGTAGACTGCGAGAGAAGACTTGCCTTTAATGTGGGCAGACAACATCCAATTGGCTGCTAGTGGGGCTAGAACAAAGCAGGCAGAAGAGGAGGATATTCAGCTTGCTTGGCTTCATCTTATTCTCTCTGTCAGAGCAAGTAACCTTTTTGCCTCCTGCATTTGGACATCAAACTTTAGGTTCTTCAGCCTTTGAAAACTCGATTTTGCATTAGCAGCTGCCTGGGGGCTCTCAGGCCTTTAACCTCAGGCTGGGAGCTGCACTGTCAGCTTCCCTGGTTTTGAGGCTTTTTGGAATTCAACTGTGCCATGCTGGCAGCTTTTCTCATTCCCGGGTTTGCCGATGGCCTATCATGGGACCTTGCCTTTGTAGTTGTATAAGGTAATTTTTCCTGATAAACATGTTTTTATATATATTTGTGTATATATACATGTATATATTAGATACATGCATATATACATTCAGAGTCTCTATTCTGTTCCATTGGTCTATGAGTCTGTTTTTATACCAGTGCCTTACTGTTTTGATTACTATAATAATATACATATATATTACTATATATACATATATGTGTGTGTATCTATATATACAAACACATGCATATATATGTATTATACTATTGATTCTGTTCCTCTGGAGAAACCTGACTTATAAATATACAAGGAATTACTATTCAGCTATAAAATTGAATGAAATAATGTCATTTGCAGCAAGATGGGGGGAAACAAACATCATTATGTTACATTAAATAAGCCAGACACAGAAAGACAAATATGAGTTCTCACTCATACGTAAGGCAGAAAAACATTGATTTCATGAAGATAGAGAGGAGAATGATAGATACTAGAGTCTCAGGAAAAAGTGTGGATGAGAGGGGGAATGGAGTGAGGTTGGCCAATGGGTATAAATATGTAGATATAAGGTATAAGTTCTAATGTTTGATAGCAGAGTAGGGTGATGATAGTTAGCAACAATGAATTAAATATCTTAAAGTAGCTAGAAGACAGAACTTGAAATGTCCCCAAAACATAGAAATAATAAATACTCAAGGTGATAGCTACCCCAAATACCCTGACTTGAAAATTACACATTTTATGCATGCAACAAAATATCATATGTACCCTATAAATATATATAATTTATATATAAATATATAAAATATTATGTCAATTTAATAAAACATAAAATTCCTAGGAATAAATTTAACCATAAATTCCTAGGAATAAATTTAATCAAAAAATGTATAAGGCCACAAGACCAAAAAGTATAAAATATTGTTAAAAGAAATTAAGAAGCACCAAATAAATGGAGAGATATACGATGCTTATGTATTAGAACAGTGGTTGGCAAATTATGGCCCAAAGGCCCATGCAGTTTGTTATCTGCTTTTGTAAATAAAATTGTATTAAAACAAAAAAAATTATAGTCATCGCCTATGCTATTACCAAAGCGACTTAGCTATAGGCAATAAGATTGTGGTTTAAAATTTAACAAATAATGTATCTATATCGTTTCATATGAAAATGAGTAACATAATCCCTAGCTATTTGTTGGGACATATTGTCATCGGTTTCTATTGCTCTTTCCCTTCAAAGACTTGATCCACTGTCACGTGAGGAAAAACTGGACAAAAAGTAGCAATACAAGACTGGGCTCTATGTATGTGCCAAACGCACTTCCACAAATCTTTAAATAGAAGCCTAGAAATAAGGCTTAGACTAATAAGAATCTAAATAATGCGGTTATCTGACTCCTGTTGCAATATTACCTCATGCTTTCATTAGAAGAAAAGTATTGAGCATTTAATTGTCGGATTCTAAACCAGATGAATATACAAAGATTGGAAAGACAGATATGTCCTTCAGAAGTTCACTGACCAGGGAGGAAAGATACAACAGTGTGACAAATAATCTTTTAAAACTATTATTAACATGCAGTGGTAATGTAAAGTATAGTGGTACCAGCTAACTGTGTTTAGTGATATGGAAGAGATGGCTCAAATAAACTTCTGAATTTAACAGACATGGGCACTGAAACTCTAGAAATGGCTGGAAATGTGCCAGCTTGATTTGAGATGGAAAGTATTTCAGGGGGATTAAACAACCTGTGCAAAATCCCAAAGGAAAATAAAGGTGGGCTCAAGAAACAGATAGTACAGTTCAGTATCGTCAAGATATATGGTGAGTGTGAGGGGCATGGCACAAAATTATTCTGAAAACATGGGAACCAGATCAAAAAGAGCCTTATAAGACACTCTAAAATTTTAGGTCTCTATCATCTGACAGTAGGGGAAAAGGGGTTTTAATCAGAAGTCACATAATAAATATTTTGGCAGCAAGAAAGAAAGGATATGAGACCAGAGGCAAGAAGACTAGCGAGGAGACCACTGTACTACCCAGGTAAACAGCAGAGCAGTATTTATCATTGTATTAGTTCGTTCTCATGTTGCTAATAAAGACATACCCCATGACTGGATAATTTACAAAGAAAAGAGGTTTAATTGACTCACAGTTCAGCATGGCTACTGAGGCCCAAGGAAATTTACAATCTTGATGGAAGGGGAAGCAAACACATTGTTTTCTTTGCTGCTGTCATGTCAAGAAGGATGTGTTTGCTGCCCCTTCTGCCATGATTGTAAGTTTCCTCATTGCCACTCCTGCACCCTGCCTTTTCTCTCCCCAGCCTGCACTGATGACCTCATGGGGAGTCCCCTATGATCAGTTGACAGAGAAAGAGAAGACTAGGGCCTGATTTTACAGATGGCTCTGCACAATATGCCAATATGCAGGTACCATCTGAAAGAGGGCAGCTGTTGCACTACAGCCCCTTTAGAAAGGGCTGTCCTAGAGGATGTCCTGAGGACAGTGGTGAGGAAAATCTTCCCAGTGGGCAGAACTTCAATGTACTTTGCTTGAAAAGACAATTTGCCAGATGTATGAATATATACTAATTCATGAACTATAGCCAATGGTTCGGCTGGATGGTCAGAGACTTAGAAGAGGCATGACTGGAAAATTGGTGACAAAAAATTTGAGGAAGAGGCATATAGATGGACCTCTCTGAGTGGTCAAAACTGCAAAGATATTTGTATTTAATGTGAGTGCTCACCAAAGGGTGACCTCAGCAGAGGAGGATTTTAACAATCAAGTGGATTGGATGAATCATTCTGTGGATACTACTCATCCTCTTTACCCAGCCACCCCTGTCATTGCCCAGTAGGCCCATGAACAATGCCCATGGTGGCAAGGATGGAGGTTACACGTGAGCTCAGCAACATGAACTTCCACTCGTCAAGGCTGATCTGGTTATGTCCTCTGCTGAGTGCCCAATTTGCCAGCAGCAATGTGCCAACACTGAGCCCTTGACATGGCATCATTCCTCAGGGTGATTAGTCAGCTACTTGGTGGCAGGTTGATTATACTGGGCCTCTTTCATCATGGAAAAGGAAGCAGTTTGTCCTCACCAGAACAGACACTGTGGATATGGGTTTGCCTGTCCTGCATGCGATGCTTCTGCCAAGACTACCATTCGTGGACTCACTGAATGCCTTATCCATCTTCATGGTATTCCATATAGCATTGCCTTTGACCAAGGCACTCACTTTACAGCTAAAGAAATGTGGCAGTGGGCTCATGCTCATGGAATTCACTGCTCTTACCATGTTTGCCATCATCCTGAAGCAGCTGGATTGACAGAATGGTGGAATGGCCTTTTAAATTCACAGTAGCTGACTCCGTTGCTATAGCAAACTCTGAATAAATAGCATCTGCTTATTTTCATTTGGTTGATCTTTAGTTTTAAAACTTGTTGGTTTCCTGCTGACATGTAAAAGTTCTGACTACCCTGCTAGAAAAATCATGTGGACAATCCCCGAATATATAGATAAGGGGAGATAGTCAAGCCCAGTCTTCTAGTCATCATGCCAGAGCTCTGACTATGTGAGTGGAGTTCAGCCTCGCCCATGGCTGAACATTACTGATTCCAGCCAAGTTTTACCCAGCTGAGCTATGCCCAAATTCTTAATCCATAGAATACTGAAATACAATAGAATGACTGGAGTTTCAAACCACTAAGTATCGGGATTGTTTGTTATACAGCAACCAAAACACCTCTCTTGGAGAGAAGAGACAAACACTATGGATTAGGAAGTCTATAGATAACACTGCTGTGTCTTCTGACCATCCTAGAACAGCTAAGAATGTTCAGGAGGCTAAAGTAGAAATTCCAACCCCTCTTCTCACTTCACCTTTTACAGTGAAAATAATGAGCAGTTTTTTACTGGAGGAAAGAAAAAAAGATACTGTGCAGATGACCTGGCTGGGAGACTTTGAGGGAAAAGTTAAGAGTGAAGTATATGAAGGATATTCCTCAAGTGGACAGCTCTAACACTACAGCCCCTTTCTAGGGCATCCTGAAGGACAGTGGTGAGGAAAGTCTTCCCAACCAAGACACATTACAAAACGTCCCTCTCTACAAAGTAGACAAAATAGAGTACAAACAAATCAAAATTTCACCAGTGACAGCCAAACCAGGAATGGGGTCAAACTCATATCATACATTTCTTTTTTTTTTAATTTTTTATTGCATTTTAGGTTTTGGGGTACATGTGCAGAACATGCAAGACAGTTGCATAGGTACACACATGGCAGTGTGTTTTGCTTCCTTTCTCCCCCTCACCCACATTTGGCATTTCTCCCCAGGCTATCCCTCCCCTACTCCCCCCACCACTGGCCCTCCCCTTTTCCCCCCAATAGACCCCAGTGTTTGATATTCCCCTCCCTGTGTCCATGTGTTCTCATTTTTCATCACCCACCTATGAGTGAGAATATGCGGTATTTCATCTTCTGTTCTTGTGTCAGTTTGCTGAGAATGATGTTCTCGAGATTCATCCATGCCCCTACAAACGACACAAACTCATCATTTCTGATTGCTGCATAATATTCCATGGTGTATATGTGCCACATTTTCCCAATCCAGTCTATCATCGATGGGCATTTGGGTTGATTCCAGGTCTTTGCTATTGTAAACAGTGCTGCAATGAACATTCGTGTGCATGTGTCCATACATTTCAAATACTTACAGCTAAAGAGAGAACTGTAGTATGTATCAAGTATTTGTTCAATGAATAAATAAATTCCAGTGTGGCAAAACTCAGATCTGCTTCTAAACATGCCTCCACAACTCCAAGGTACTACAAAGAAAAAGAAAGTAAACTGTAAGATCCTGAGACTCAAGTCCCAATTTGGAACAAAGTCAACTGGGGAATGAGTCAATAAAATCTTTGAGAATAAAGCTCCTAGATTTACCTCAGGACCCTGCAGAGCATAAAGTGCTTAAGAGCTTGCCATCACCTAGGGCACTGCACTGAATTCAAGTACTTATTTTATTTACTTAAACTGCAGCTATTTCCAAAGAGAATTTTAGCTAATTTCAAAATGCAACTTTACTCTTTGGCATGAGGAATTTTATAAGTACCTAAGCTTCTCTGGATGAATATAGTAGAAGAAAAATGAGAGAAAAATTATGATTAAACTGATACTGACCAAGCCCACCATTTCCTAAGCTAGGTAGAGTTCATACATTTATTTCATTTGAGATTCAGCTAAATGGTTGTTTTCATCTCTGAGCTAAAATTACTTGCTTTTTTGGGTATTTTAAATTAATTTTATAAAAGTTGGCCACAATTCTCCAAAAATTAAAAACTACAGGCCTAGATGTATAATTCTGGAATCTAAAACTGCTGCTGTACACCTTGTAGTATATTACACTATAACATTTTATATATGCCAAATATTCTACCGGGGATTTTACATGGACTAACTCATTTAATCTTCTAATAACATTCAGGTAAGTATTGTTATTATGCATATTTTGGAGATGAGGATATTAAAGCATAATAATTTTTCTTAATGGTACCAGATTTTATTCCCAGGCAGTAAAATGCCAAAGCTTCTATTCCTGTCCATTACACAATACTGCATCCTTACATGATAAATGGATAAGAAAGAAATTTCTAGTTAAGAACACAGACCATCTCCTATCTCCATTCTCTGGCCTCCTGGACCCAGAAACTCTTGAACTTATTGACATGCTCTCTGTTGTCATGAATTCAAATGACTGGATTTGCAAGAATATTAACAATGTTGATAAATAGTTAAAGGTTAAAATTAACAACACTGGATGAGTTCATGTCCTTTGCAGGGACATGGATAAAGCTGGAAACCATCATTCTCGGCAAACTGACATAAGAACAGAAAAACAAACACCAACACCACTTGTTCTCACTCATAAGTGGGTATTGAACAACGAGAACACATGGAAACAGGGAGGGGAACATCACACACTGGGGCCTGTCAGGGGGTGGGGGGCTAGGAGAGGAATAGCAGGGAGTGGGGGAATAGAGGTGGGATAGCATTAGGAGAAATACCCAATGTAGATGACGGGGTGATGGATGCAGCAAACCACCATGGCATGTGTATACCTATGTAACAAACCTTCACATTCTGCACATGTATCCCAGAATTTAAAGTATAATTTAAAAACTTAACAACACTGATAAATAACCAGTGGTTAATATTATGACTTACTGCTTCTCTGCCTGAGCTTCACACTTTCTATGTACTCATTTGGAAACATACCCAATAAGCTACTTGTCAATGACAAAACAAATATTCATTGTTATAATAAAATTTATTACTGAATTGTGATCAAAAGCTGCCGGCACACTAGGAAGAGAAGGGGACAGGCATGCATACACATGTTAACCAAAAGACACATACAACAACGTATAGAGCAGCACTATTTTTATTAATCAAAAACTGGAAATTACCCAAATAGCCATCACTAAGAGAAAGAACATCTCATTTGTTCCACATTCATATAATGTAATACCATAGAACAAAGAGTGAATAAACAGGGGCTACATGCATAAACATGGGTGTTATGTCAAGGAAGTTAGATATAAAATCATTATATGATTCCTTTTATATGAAGCCCAAAACAGGTCAAACTAATTTATGGTGTTAGAAGTCAAGATAATTATTACTATTTAAGAGAGTGGGGAGTGCCAGACAGGAAAAATAAGTGGGGGCTTCTGGGGGTGCTAGTAACATTATATTTTGTAATCTCAGAGTTGGTTACATGGATGGTTCAGTTTGAGACAATTCATCCATTTGTACACTTCTGATTTGTATACTTTTCTGTATATATACATATTTACATACATATATAAAGTATTATATTATTTCAATTAAAAACTCACAGAAAACAAAACAGACTAGGATGCAGACAATCAAAAGTAGAATACCTCATGCTTCTTCCCTGCTCTCCCTGTCTTACTGTCCATCCCCTCCAAAGGCTGACTTGTATTTTTCCCCATGCTTCCCTCTCCTATACATCCTCTAACCATTTGAGGACTCTTTGATGATTACTTCCTAATTCTGTCTTCAGTTCCACATGTCAAAATTAGGCTTCAGTGCCTTAAATGCTGAAGACCCCAAGATGCCAGAAAGTTTAGGGCACAAACTAACGGTCAATCCCGCAAGATCATGAAATAATTTTAGGAGTGAAAGAGAACAGTCCAGCATGGTGGGAAAGCTTAAGAGAAGAAAAGGCCTCTAGAAATTCAGCTTGGGAACTTTGACATCTAAAAGTTTTGGTAGAAAAGAAGAAGAGTGTAGCTAGAAAGAAAGAAATGAGAGAGTAGAGCCAGAGAGTGTAGCCAGAAAGAAAGGCAGATTAATGTTCAAGATACAGAGCAGGCTTCAATCCCTAGGCTCAAGCTAGCCAGAACCCTGGCCAAGTCCCTAACTATGCCTCCCAAATAAAATCACATTAAATATTAATATTTACAATGTGATGTTAGATAGAAGATTACACCACGTTTGAGGGGGAGTCAGCACAGAACATAGTACACCTGAAGTCAGCAGGGACAATAAGAGAAAGGGATGAATGCAATTTTTTGTTTGTTTTTAACATTTTAGAACACTATTTGTCCCCACTCCTATCCCTTTCCTCTAACTACTTTCTTCTTATAATGTTCCTGGATCTTTTGCTACTTTTTTTCCACTTTTCCAATAAGGTTCTCATTCGTAGGGTGTGAAAATACAGAGAAAATAAAAAAGTAAAAGACAATATTTGAATGAACTCTAAGTCACAATTTCCCTGAAGTTGTGCTTTATCCATAAGACATGAAAACCTACCATGATTTTCTGAAGTTTAGAAAGGAGATTATGCAGGACCAAGATCACACTGTACCCTATAGAACCCACAGCATTCTTCATGAGGTCTCCAAGGAGATAGCCACTAAGAGAAAAAAATCCTTGAAAAAGAAAAAGACATTTACATTCCCAGAAGCTCTCTTACTGGAAATACATACAAGCACAAAAGTTCACACAATTAATATAGCCAATAATAGGATAACAACTAAACTCCGATAATTATATAATAATAGCTATGAGTGTTAATGTAACTAAGATGTTACACAATGTGTCCTATAATTGACATAATTAGCTTACTTAATACTTCAACAGCCTTTAAAATAGGCATTATTATCCTTACTTTGATGATGAGGAAACAGCCTAAGAAAAGCTAAGTAATTACCCAAGGTCATACAACAGTAAATGGAAGAGCCAGGAAGCAAACTCAGAGCCAGACTCTGGCTGCAGGCTGGCCCGGACTATCCAAGAAGCATTCCGATATAATGACGGATTGCGTTAGATAAGTCAACCCAATCACGTATACTTACCTTAAAAGCTTTTTTCAAAAAATATATAAATTGCATAAGAAAAATACAAATATTAGTTGAAATGTACCCACAGTACAAATGAATTATGCATAATTCAGTGATAGTTATTTTAACTGGCAGGAGTACACTTTGCATGAGTACTGATGGGTTCCAACAGAGAAAGAGTAATAAGTGGGAAAAAGAGTTTCATTCCAGGTCATGTAGATCAAAAATTTTGAAGAAAGGGAGATAGCAAAACCCCCAAAACCCCTTAAAGATGCCCCAGAGGAGAAAAAAATTCAACCTGAAGCAGTCAAAACTCAAAAGGCATGTGTTCCACCTAATTTCACTCTTATGCTTACCACTGCTGGGAATGCCATTAAACATGTCTGATCAAGCCTTGGAGGAATTTGCCGCAAGTTGTTTGAGGAATCTTAAAATAGAGATGAATTCCTGGAAAACTACAGGAAATTGTAAGAGTAGTTCACACCAATAAAAGATTTAAAATGCTGATTGAGACACGTGGCCAGTCTTCACCACCACAAGATCAGCATTCACTGAGGAATCTATGGCTTCAGCATAAAAGTGCATCACTGCTGACACAAGTTCACACTCAAGGACTTCCAGAAGTACTTCAGTGATTATTCTAGTTATGTAGCGGTTCGCAGCCCAGGATACTTTTTTTATACAACTATTAAAGTTATTTCTTCTAGATTTTCCCACCATTTCAGTCCAGCCTATAAAACCTTCTTCATGCATCCTGAATCTCACCTATAACATATCTGCCATCAATTCACACCGTTATTCGAGTCACTGATTAAAATGGTGATCTACATATATTCAAAGGAATTGTCCTTCAACATAATAGCTAATTACCTTTCAAGCTGTTAGCCCCCATGAATCAGTAAGATTTGGAAGCCTATCCATTGTAAAAACAGAACCCAGGGTACCAGTCCCCTGAGGGCATTACTCATATGATACATTTCCAACTAGGTGGCTGAAGTAATAAAATGATAAAAGCCTCTGGAAAAGAGAAGAAATCAGGAGAGGTAAAGATGCTAATGCTGACAATGAAGCAAAAACATGGCTTTTCAACTATCATTTTTTAATGCTTCAGAGAGTATTTGATGCAGAACATTTCCCTTACTGAATTCCTTGACTAATAATAGATGTTCTTCAAAAGAAGAGTTCCCTGGTTAAAAGTATTTGGGAGGCTGGGCTCGGTGGCTCACTCCTGTAATCCCAGCTGAGGTGAGTGGATCACGAGGTCAAGAGATCAAGACCATCCTGGTCAACGTGGTGAAACCCCGTCTCTACTAAAAATACAAAAAATTAGCTGGGCATGGTGGTGCATGCCTGCAATCCCAGCTACTCAGGAGGCTGAGGCAGGAGAATTGCCTGAACCCAGGAGGTGGAGGTTGCGGTGAGCTGAGATCGCACCATTGCACTCCAGCCTGGGTAACGAGTGAAACCCCGTCTCAAATATATATATATATTTGGGAAACCTGGTTAGACACAGGGTCTTAAGTTCTACAGAGCTTCTCAGAGTCATCACCTTTAAGAGGTTAATGTACATTGTGGCTCCAAGAGGAGGATCATCTGTACCTTCCCTAAAGGTCCCAAACTACTAAAGATTATTGCTCACAAAATATTAATCATACCTACTGGCATAGAGATGGGGGCCAGGTGAAAGAGATGGTGGCCAACAGGCAAATGAACAAACAATTATAACATGATGTGACAGGAGCTATGGAAGGGCTCTACTTGAATGCAAGTAACTTCACTAGAAGGAATTGCTTAAGCTGCAGAGAATGCCACAGAAAGTATCATAAAGGAGATGAGATTTCCCACCAGATCTTATAGGATTTGTAAGAAAGCTTGTCTGGCAGAGAAGAAAAATGGCAGAGGAAATAGCATGTGCAACGACATTAATTAGATAAGAAATGATCAAGGATTGTTGTTAACATTCAAAGGAACAATCCCATAAAAGACAAATGGTAGTAGAAAAGACTCAAAAAGTGAACTTTCATGCCTGATTTTCAGGAGGCTTGCATGCCAAGGTAAGAAATTTGAAATTTATTCTAGACAAAGGAGAGCTTACCGGAGCTTTAAGGCAAGAAAATGACATGATAATATTTGTTTATAGAAAGATGAATCTTGCAGCAATGCAGAAGAAGGACTGATATGAACATATCATGATGGTAGAAAAAGACTAATTAGAAAAATTCTGGAAATCATCCAGATACAAGGTAGCCAGAGCCAGAATCAAACAAGCCATGCTTGGGACAGAGAGGAGGCTTAGACCCAGGAGATACATCTGCAGTGAAACTGACAAAATGTGGTCACGTGAGTGTGAGGATGAAGAAACGGGAGAAATAAAGAATGACTATAGAGTCCTTAGACTGAGACACAAAAGAATGTCACTGATATATGACAGAAGACAACAGAAGAAATATTATACATCTGGGGAAAGTATTATAATGGGATCAGTGTGAGATGATGGGGATATTTAAGTATCTAAGTATCCAAGTGGAGAGATTAAATATACAGTGAGACACAAATGACTAGACATGAAAAGTCCAGGGTTGAGAATCTCCTGCATAGTTACTGAGAATCTCTATAAGAGTCTCCTGCATAGAGTTAGAGGCATGACTGTAGGAGTAAACATATTCTGTCAAGGTTCACCAAGGCAGAGTATGCAGCATACATTTGATATTCTGGGATAAAAACCATGATAAAAAGAGAAAAGTAGACCTCACTTCTCAACTTGGCATAATCCACTGAATTTGCCCACCTCCAATATCCTCTCATTTCCATTTACAACAACATATCAAAGACCACAGGTAGCAGTTCATTATCTCCCAGGCATATTTCTATAATCATCAGATATGGAATTCACAGTAACAAACTACGTGAGATTAAATCCTAGCTGGGAATTTTCCAAAATTCTTCACCTATTTTGGATTTCAGATCTCTCTTACACATGCATATTCTACTACCTCAGCTCAAGGATAATTGCTCTTCAGCACATATGCCTCAAGCATTTGTTAGGTCAATATGGGAAATATAAGAAAGGATAAAAGATGACAGATGTACAAAAGGAGGCTATGATTTCCTTCTGTAAAATTTATGATAGCCAGGCCTAATGTCAACCTGAGCCTGCAAGCTGCTAATACAAGCAGAAATTAGTACTCGAAGAAGTTAGGAAATAAACAACAGAGAAAGAAGAGTGGAGATATGGGTGGATCAGAATATGATGAATCAGACCATTTCACAAAGGGTGGTTTCTCCTGAGCAGGGATCTTTAACAGGTATAAAAGGCCACTCTCCTGACCTTTAGTATCCTGCCACTGCTTCAATCAACATCCTACATGTATGTTGGTGAACTGAGTACGAGGGAATCCATCCAACTATTCCTACTTATTGTAAACCAAGGTGGAAATCTAGGGATGTACTCTGCAAAACACTACTGGATGCTTGGCTTTGTAAAAAAGTTATTTTAGGTCCCCTGTAACCATAAGATTCTCTAATAGAGAAGGAAATCGAAGACAGTAATGTGCCTTCTCTGAGATTACTCAGTACTCTTTGCATTGCTGCGTTGTACATCCCTGAGACATGGTGGGCTGAAAGAAATACAGCATTATTGATTGTCTCCATTACTTTTGGAGGGCTTTGTCTAAATATCATGCAGCTCTTACTGCAGATTGGATGAGTCATGCCTCTTGTTGAATCTATAGATGCAGAGAATGCTTATATCCTGCATCCTTTTAGATATATGATAATTTAGGCAGGATCAGTGAGGTAAGTTAGATCAGTATCGGCAGGATAGAATCTGATTTCAGGAAACCAGTCCTCTGATTCTCTATTCTCTGAATTCATGGTGGTTGAATTCTAATGGAATAATTCATCAATTAATTCATGTAATTGAGTCCTATCGCTAAGTAGGTACTTGGATACATAACACGGATACTAACATGAATAAGCTGTAATCACTGGTCTCACAAAGATCACTTTGTGATCTTTTGAGACGATTCCATAAAATGCCAACTGTAGTGCAGTACACTACATGCTATATGAGGAATGATGTGCTAGGCATGCAAAGAAAACAACACAAACAATGTGCTAAAGAAAAAGGAAGGAAGAATACTCTACACAGACAAAAACACTTACTTGTTTATCATGCAACAATAATCATTCATTCATGCAACAATAATTGATACGTGCCAGCCTGCCATGAGCAAGGCCCTAATCTAGATTCTGAGTTTACAGAGTGACAAAATTATCACTCTCAAAGAGCTTATATATTCTGGAGAAGACAGAAACTAATCCAATTTCAAATGGTAATAAAATGACATAAAGAAAATAAATGTACCAGAGATAGGAAGGAAAGTTACTCATAGGAGACATTATCTGAACAGAAACCAGACATACAGACACAAACTATGTGGAGAAAAAGACATCACCAAACAATTCAGAGCACAGGGTCCTTAGAAAAGAACAGGCAGAGGCCGGGCGCGGTGGCTCAAGCCTGTAATCCCAGCACTTTGGGAGGCCGAGACGGGTGGATCACGAGGTCAAGAGATCGAGACCATCCTGGTCAACATGGTGAAACGCCGTCTCTACTAAAAATACAAAAAAATTAGCTGGGCACGGTGGTGCGTGCCTGTAATCCCAGCTACTCAGGAGGCTGAGGCAGGAGAATTGCCTGAACCCAGGAGGCGGAGGTTGCGGTGAGCGGAGATTGCGCCATTGCACTCCAGCCTGGGTAACAAGAGTGAAACTCCATCTCAAAAAAAAAAAAGAACAGGCAGAATAGCCACCATATTTTTCTTAGCTGAAAGGTCAGTGAGTCCACAGCATAGTGAACAAGTAGAAGGGAGATACAAAATGACATCAGAGAGGCAGATGAGGGTCAAATCACAAAGATAATAATAGTAAAAAGTTTATCTACTATCCTAAGTATAATAAGAAGTTCTTACCTGTTTGAAGCAGGTAAGTAACACTGATTTACATTTTTTAAACTTCATGCTGATTGCTGTGTGGATAGTAGATTGTGGCATGAAGAAAGAAGAAAGAGCAGAGACTAGTTGCAATAGTATAGCTGCAATGATGGTAACATGAACTAGATTATTAGCAGTAAAGATGGAAATAAAAATGGATTAAGAGGCCGAGCATGATGGCACATGCCTGTAATGCCAGAACTTTTGGAGGCCAAGGTGGGTGGATCACAAGGTCAGGAGTTCCAGACCAGTCTGGCTAACATGGTGAAATCCCATCTCTACTAAAAATACAAAAATTAGTAGGGCATGGTGGCAGGCACCAGTAGTCCCAGCTACTCAGGAGGCTGAGGCAGGAAAATTGCTTGAACTTGGGAGGCCGAGGTTGCAATGAGCCAAGACTGTACCATTGCATTCTAGCCTGGGTGACAGAGCAAGACTCATCAAAAACAAAACAAAACAAAGCCAAAAAATGAATTTAGAATATTTGAAGCTGAGTGTGGTGGGTCATGCCTATAATTCCAGCACTTTGGGAGGCCAAGGTGGGTGGATGGCCTGAGCTTAGCAGTTCAAAACCAGCCTGGGATATATGGCAAAGCCCCATCTCTGTCAAAAATATAAAAATTAGCCAGGCATGGTGGTGTGCACCTGTGGTTCCAGCTACTTGGGAGACTGAGGTGGGAGGATCACTTGAGCCTGGAAAGCAAAGTTTACAATGAGCCAAGATCATGCCACTGCACTTCAACCTTCATGACAGTGTGAGACCCTGTCTCAAAAAGAAAAAAAAATTTTTTTGAGAGAAAACTGGTAGGGTTTGCTGATGGACTGTAAATAAACGATGAGGAAAGAAAAATGATGACTCAACATTTTAGTCTGACCAAGCTGGTAGATGACGATATTTTTTATAATTATTTGGATGGAGAACAACAGGTGCACTAGAGTTTGATGAAAGAGAAATCAGGAGCTCTGTTTTGGTGACATCAAGTTTGAAATGCCTATCAACATCTATAATGCCAAACAAGCAGTTAGGTGACATTCCTATTGCTAAATTCAATGGTCATTTCAATTGCTTAGTATCTTAGCAGCATTTAGCATTTAGCTAACCTCTCCATCCTTCTTTCTCTTGGCTCCCATGACATTATATTTTCCTGGATTTCCTCCTACCTCCCTGGCCACTGCTTCTGGGTCTACTTGACTGGCTTTGCCTCCTCTGCTTGACCTCTAAGGACTGAAAGTCTCCAGAGTTCTACCTGTTGCTTTTTTTTTCTTATATATCTAAACATTCTTCCCTAGGGAGTCTCATTCTAGTCCTTTGACATGCCATCTGTATGCCAGTAGTTCTGGCTATAGTTAGTCCAATGACAGTGAGGGACAATCAAGAGATTTAAAAAAACAGTCAATATCTACCTATGACCTGTCTCAATATAGTCATAGGCAATACTGATCCAGCAAAAGAGGAAAATAAAATCCTAGTCATGGTAAAACAGGAAGCAGCTCTAGATAGTCAGTATCTCAGCAGGGCCAAATAACCAGTCACTGACAGTTTGCATGTATTCAATGGACAGTCAGGAGAGAGTGCCAAGTCATCTCATAACCAATCATTACCTACAGAGTCTGGAGTCAGTACAAGTAAACCAAGGTGTCCAGGTATAGTCAATTTAATAATAGTGAAAGACAATCAGAAAACTCAGACCATCAGCATCAACCCATAAATAGCCTAGATATGGTCACAAACAAAGAAATCTAATAAAATAGGAAAATGAGGCTCTCACCACAAATACTCAAAAGAGAGTGTTAGATTCTCAGGACAGACGTCTATTTATGGATATTCTGGATATACACATGGAAAATCTGGACCCAATACAAGAAGACATGGATCCAGCCACAATCAATAAAAAGAGAGCTCTGGAAATTCATAATCTCATAATCATCACCTGTACAGTGTACGTATAGCATAAACAGACAGCAGAAATCTAAATTTACTCTGTCCAGTAATGAAGCATAGTTAGAAGACTGGGATACACAGCTACTCTTATGGTCAAGCTGTGTATAGGCATAGGCAATCTGGATCCAGCACACACACGCACACAATATATATAAATAAATAAATAAATAAATAAATAAATAAATAAATAAATAAAGAGATGGCTGTAGCCATGGACAGTCAAAAGATGGGCTAGAAACTCATCAGGAATGGACAACTATTCATAGGCAATCTAATTTTCCAAGAAGAATCTGTGTTCAACACAAGGAAAAGAAATTGGTTCACCATGGACAATCAAAAGGCAGCACTGGACCTTCAGGTCAATTCACAGGTGAGCACTATTAACATATTCTGGACCCAAAATAAGCAGATATCAAGGATAAAGTTATAATCAGGCCAGTGACCATAAAATTCAATCTGGAGACAAAGAGATATAATCAGAATCAACCCATGGGCAGTTGGTTAATAAGAGATATGTCTATAAACTCTAAATGCTAGGTCTTATCAGAGACAAACATCCACTCATGGTCAGTCTGAATCTACATATAAACAATCAGGATCCATCACTAGAAAAAGTCAGATAGATAGCCAATGAACAGATATGAGACAGCTCTAGACAATCCACGTCTTTTCGTAGCCAGACATAAATTCATGGACAGTTTTGGTCTAGTCATGGAGAGCAGTGATCAGTAAAACAGTAAGACACAGATTTACCTGTGAACACTTGGAAGACAACTCCAAATACTTAAGAGTCAGCTCATAAATAATCATTATCAGCAAAGTCTGGAACCAGTAAAAATAGATAAGAATCTAATTAGGCTGGTGAAGGACTGTCATGAGACTCAGATTAAGAATTAGCAATAGTTTATGAACAGTCTGAGTCAGTAGAAATGAGAGACAAGAATCAAGCCATAGATAGTCAAATGATAGCAGTAGACAGTCAGGTAAGATCCACATGGTCTGTTACCAATAGCAGAAAACAGGCATTCAGTTATAGTCAATCTAGTGATAGTGAATGACAATTGGGAAATAAGATAGACTGCCAACTTTTACCCATAGTCAGTCTGAGTATGGCCATAAGCAATCGTGATCAGCACAAGAGAAAGGCAGGATTCTAGCCATGGAAAGTTAGAATACAGCTCTAGACATTCAAGATGTCACTATGGCCAGAAAGCAATCCATGGACATTCTGAGTCCACTCAAGGAGAATATGGGTCTGGTATAACAGAATGACATGTATTTTATTATGGACAACCAGGAGATCATTCTAGATGTTCCAGATCTGCTCACAGACAATCTGCACCTACAAGGTCTGGCTCAAATATAAACAAACATTGAGTATCCAATGATTGTAGTGATAGTAATATCAGGAGACTTATAGAAAGTATCAACTCATGGACAGTCTGAGTATAATTACAGATAGTTGAGACACAGACAGTCAGAAGATAGTTCTAAACAGAGTATTATGAAGGACAGACACACACTGTGAATATTCATGGTCAGTCTGGACTTTGCATAGGTGGAAGACCATGAATTACTTATAGTCCATCAGTGGCCTATAATAATTATGGGACATCATCAAGTGAACTAACCTCCATATAACAAGAATTCCCAAAAGGGAAAAAAAGAGAAGGGTCTAGAAAACATATTTAAGGAAATAATGGCTGAAACTTTCCCAAATCTGGAGAAAGATAATGCTATCCAAGTACAAGATGCTCAGAAGTCACTAATCAAATTCAGTCCAAAGAGGAAATCCCCAAGACACATCATAATTAAATTAGCAAAAATTATAGACAAATCAAGAATACTCAAAGCAGCAAAAGAAAAGAAATATATCATATTCAAAGAAGCCCCAGTACAATTTTCAGGAGAATTCTCAGCAGAAACTCTGCAGACCAGGAGAGAACTGGATATGATATTCAAAGTGACAAAGGGGGAAAAAAAAACCACCAACCAAAAATAGCGTACCCAGCAAAGTTAGTCTTCAAACATGAAGAAGAGATAAAGAATTTCCAAAGAAACAAAAGCTGAGAGAATTTCTTAACAGCAGAACCGTCTTACAGAAAATGCTAAAAGAAGTTCTTAATGTGAAAGAAATGGATGCTAATGTACAAGAACACAAAAGTTATTAAACTCACTGCAAAAGAAAAAAACAAATTCAGAATATTCTAATACTGTAATTGAAGTAAGCAAATCACTTATATTTTAAGAATAAAGACTAAAAGACAAATCTATTAAAACAATAACTAAAACAATTGGTTAAGAGATAGGCAATACAAAAATGTAAATGGAAACATCAAAAAGTCAAAATGTTGGGAGGAAATAGTGTTGAAGTACAGAGGGTTTTTTGTTGTTGTTATTTTTCTTTCATTTGCAATGAAGTTAAGTCTTTATCAGCTTAAAATAGCCTATAATAATGTACAATGTTGTTTGTAGGCCTCACGGTAATCAAAAAGCAAAAACCTATCATAAATACACTAAAAATAAATAGCACAAAATCAAAACATACTATTAGAAAAAATCACTTAACAACAAAGGAAAACAAGGAGAGAAAGAAAAAAAAATCTACCAAAGAACTACAAAACATGTAACAAAATGCCAATAGTAAACCCTTACCTATCAATAATAACTTTTAATATAAATGAGTTAACTTCTAAAATTAAATGACAGAGAGTGGCTGAACAGATTTTATTTAATGACCCAACTATATGCTACCTATAAGAAACTTACATCACCTATAAAGACATGCACAGACTGAAAGTGGAGAGATGAAAAAAGGTACTTCAGCTATGCTCAGATAAAAGAGACTATATATCAATAATGATTTTGACAAAGATTTTTTAAAGGCCATTATATAATGAGATAAAGGATTTAACAATTGTGAATATATACCCACCCAACATCAGAGCATCCAAATATGTAAGTCAAGTATTAATACATTTAAAAGAGGAGATTAGCTGCAATATACACTAATAGTGGGGAACCCAAACATCCCACGTTAAGCAATAAACAGATCATCCAGACGGATAATCAATAAACATCGGAGTTAAACTACACTCTAGATCAAATGGACCTAAAGACATTTACAGATCATTGCATCCAATAGCTACAGAATACACATTCTTCTCATTGGCACAAGAAACATTCTCCAGGATGAACCATGTGTTAGGACAAAAAACAAGTCTTAATACATTTTTAAAAACTAAAATCATATCAAGCATCTTTTCAGACTACAAAGGAATAAAACTAGAAATCAATAACAAGAGGAACTCGGGAAACTGTACAAATATATGGAAACTAAACAACATGCTCCTGAATGACCAGTGGGGCAAGAAAGAAATTAACATGAGGCCAGCATGGTGGATCACGCCTGCAATCCCAGCACTTTGGGAGGCCGAGGCAAATGGATCACAAGGTCAGGAGATCAAGACCATCCTGGCCAACAGAGTGAATTTCCATCTCTACTCAAAATACAAAAATTAGCTGGGCATGGTGGTATGCACCTGTAGTCCCAGCTACTCAGGAGCCTGTGGAGAAGAATCACTTGAACCTGGGAGGCAGAGGTTGTGTGAACTGATATCTCACCACTGCACTCCAGCCTGGTGGCAGAGCAGACTCCATCTCAAAAAAGACAAAAATAAAGAAAGAAAGAAATTAACATGAAATAAAAAATTTCTTCAAACAAATGAAAAGTGAAACACAATATACCAAGAACTATGGGATACAGCAAAAGCAGCAATAAGAAACAGGTTCATAGCAATAAACACGTACAGTAAAAAACAAACAAACAAAAAAACCCAGAAATGTCTCAAATAAGCAATCCTAAAATGCACCTCAAGGAATTAAAAAGTAAGAACAAACCAAACTCCAAATTAGTAGAAGGAAGGAAATAGTAAGAATCAGAGAACAACTAAATGAATTATAGACTTAAACAATGATACAAAGGATCAATAAAATCAAAACTTGTTTTTTTGAAAAGATAAGCAAAATCAATAAAACACTTGTTCGACTAACCAAGGGAGAAAAGCAAAAAGACCCAAACAAAATCAGAAATAAAAAGGGGGACTGTACAACTAATACTGCAAAATTATAAATGTTCATCAGAGACTATTATAAACTACACACTACAAGCTAGAAAACCTAGAAGAAATGTGTAAGCTTCTGGACACATTCAACTTACCAAGATTGAATGAGGAAGAGAGAAAACCTGAAAAGACAATTAATGAGTAATGAGATTGAATCAGTAATAAAGTTTCCCAGCAACGAAAAGTCCAAGACCAGATGGCTTCACTGCCAAATTCAAATAAACTTTCAAAGAGCAAAACAAGTCTTAATACATTTTTAAAAATCAAAATCATATCAAAGTATCTTTCCATCAATAGATTAAAACTATAAATTAATAATGGAAGAAACAATAGAAATTGCACAAAATAATGGAAATTAAACAACATGCTCTTCAACAATAAATAGGCCAATAAAGAAAATAAAAAAATTTAAGGAAAAAATGAATATAAACAATGTACCAAACCTATAGAATATAGCAAAAGTAGTTCTAACAGGTAAATTCACAGCAATAAAGGCCTACAATAAAAAAAAGTAGAAAGACCAAATAACCTAATAAGGCACTTCAAGAAATCCAAAATTAGTGGAAAAAAAAAAATAAAAATTAAAGCAGAAAAAAATGACATTGAGACTATATATAAATGTGTGTGTGTGTGTAACTGAAATAAAAATTTGATTTTTTGGAAAGATAAACAAAATCAATAAACCATTAGCTAGACTAAGGAAAGACCCAAGAAAAATCAAGGATGAAAAAAAGCCATTACAACTGATTCCACAGATATATACAGAGGATTATTAGAGATCATGTGAACAATTTTATCCAACAAATCGGAAAATCTAGAGGAAATCAATAAATTCCAGGAAACATACAGTGTACCAATATTGAATCAGGGAAAAAGAGAAAATTTGAACAGACCAATAATGATTAGTGAGATAAAATCAGTAACAACAAATTTCTCAACGAAGAAAAGTCCAGGACCAGATGGCTTCACTGCCAAATTCAATCACTCTTTTCAAGAAGTATTAACATCAGTTCTCCTGAAACTGCTCCCAAAAATTAAAGAGAAGGGAATTCTCTCTAGCTCATTCTGTGAGGCCAGCATTACTCTGATACCCAAACCAGACAGAAACACACACAAAAAAGAAAACTACAGGCCAATATGCCTGATGAACATAAATGCAAAAATCCTGAACAAAATACTAGTCAACTAAATTTAACAACACATTAAAAAGATTATTTATCATGATTAAATGGGTTTCACCCTGGAAATAAAAGCATGCTTCAACAAATGCAAATCAATAAATGTCATACATCACATGAACAGAATCAAGAATAAAAGCCATGATCGTATCAATAGATGCTAAAAAAGTCCTCAGTAAAATTCAACAGTGCTTCATGATAAAAACTGTCAACAAGTGGGTACAGAAGAAGCATACCTCAAAGCAATAAAGGCCATGTATTATATGACAAACCCACAGCTAACATCATAATGAATGAAGAAAAACAAAGGCTTTCCTCTAAGCTCTAGAACAAAACAAGGATCACCACTTTCACAATTCCTATTCAACACAGTACTGGAAGACCTAGCCGGAGCAATTAGGAAGGAGAAAGAAATAAAGGGAGTCCAAACTGGGAAGAAAGAAATCAAATTATCCTTGTTTGTAGACAATATAATCTTGTATTTAGAAAGACCTAAAGACTCTACCAAAAAAAATCTTAGAACTGATAAAGAAATTCAGTAAAGTTGCAGGATACAAAATCAACATGAAAATTCAGTGGCATTCATATATATCAGCAGTAAGCAATCTGAAAAAGAAATCAAGAAATCCATCCTATAATCCCGTTTATAATACTACCAAAAAAAAAAAAACCCTAAATATCTAGGAATTAATTTAACCAAGGAAGTGAAAGATCTCTTCAATAAAAATTATAAAATGCTGAGGAAAGAAACTGAAGAGGAGGCAAATAATGGAAAAATATCCCAAGCTCATGAATTGGAAGAATTAACATTGTTAAAATGTCCATACCACTCGAAGAAATCTATAGATTCAATGCAATTCCTACCAAAATACCAATGACATCCTTCACAGACATAGAAAAAGAAATTCCTCAAATTTGTATGGAACCACAAAAGACCCCAAACAACCAAAGCAATCCTAAGCAAAAAGAACAAAGCCTGAATCATCACACTACTTGACATCAAATGTACTACAAATCTATTACAATCAAAACAGCATGGTATTGACACAAAGAAACACATAGACTAATGGAACATAATACAGAACCCAGAAAGAAATCCACATCTTTATAGCCAACTCACTTTCACATATGTGCCAAGAACATCCATTGGAGAAAGAATATCTTCTTAAGAAATAGTTCTGGGAAAACTGGATATCTACATGCAGAAGAATAAAACCAGACCACTATGTCTCACTATATACAAAAATCAACTCCAAATGGTTTGAAGACTTAAAGGTAATACCTAAAACCAGGAGACTGCTGATAGCAAACCTTGGGGAAACACTTTTCGACATTTATGTAAGCAAAGAATTTTTGGTGGTAACAACTCAAAGGCATAGGCAGCAAAAGCAAAAATAAATAAATGGAACTGCATCAAATTAAACAGCTCTGCACACCGGGCGCGGTGGCTCACGCCTGTAATCCCAGCACTTTGGGAGACCGAGGCGGGTGGATCACGAGGTCAAGAGATGAGACCATTCTGGTCAACGTGGTGAAACCCCATCTCTACTAAAAATACAAAAAATTAGCTGGGCATGGTGGCGCCTGCCTGTAATCCCAGCTACGCAGGAGGCTGAGGCAGGAGAATTGCCTGAACCCAGGAGGCGGAGGTTGCGGTGAGCCGAGATCGCGCCATTGCACTCCAGCCTGGGTAGCAAGAGCGAAATTCCGTCTCAAAAAAAAAAAAGCTCTGCACGGCAAAGGAAACAATCAACATAATGAAGGACAGCCTGCAGATTGGGAAAAATATTTGCAAACTATCCATCTGACAAGAGATTAATAACTATTACATATTAGGAAACCAAACAACTCAATAGTAAAGAAAAAAATTTACAAGTGGGCTGAGTAGATATTTCACAAAAGACATATAAATGGCAAAAAGGCATATGAAGAAATGCTCAACATCACTAATTATCAAGGAAAACCACAATGAGATATCATCTCACCCCAGTTAAAATGTCTATTATTAAAAAGAAAAGATGCTAGCAAGGATGCAGAGAAAAGGGAACTCTTATACACTGTTGATGGAATATATATTAGTCCAGCCACTATGGAAAACAGTATGAAAGTTCCTCAAAGCACTAAAAATAGATCTACCATATGGTCCAGCAATCCCCCTTTTGGGCATTTATTCAAAAGAAAGAAAATCAGTTTATTGAAGAGATATCTGCATGCCCTCATTTATTGTGGCACTGTTCACAATAGTCACAATATGAAATCAATCTAAGTGTCCATCAGAGGGTGAATGGATAAACAAAACTGGTATATATATATATATATATACACAATGGAATATTATTTAGCCATTAAGAAAGAATGAAATGTTCAGCAACATGGATGGACCTGGAGGACATGTTAAGTGAAATAAGCCAGACACAGAAAGGCAAATATTGCATGGTCTTACTCAAATGTGGGAGCTAAAAAAGCTTATCTCATGAAAGTGGGGTAGAATGATGGTTACCAAACGCTGGGAAAGGTAGAAAGAAGGAAGGATAAAGAGGGATTGGTTAATGGGTATGAAATACAGCTAGAAGAAATAAGTTCTATTGTTCAATACCATCGTATGGTGGAGTATAGTTAACAATAATTAATTTTTATTTTGATATAGCTAGAAGAGATTTGGAATGTTCCCAATACAAAGAAATAATAAAAGTTAGAGGTGATAAATATCTGATTACCCTAATTCGATTATTACACATCATATGCAAGTATCAAAATATCACATGTACCTGATAAGTATGTATAATCATTATTTATCAATTTAAAAAATTAAAGGAAAAGCTAAGTGTACCTAGAAGAGAGCCTTGCAAAATTCCAACACCATAAGAAGCAAGCAAAGACAATTGGAATTAACATTTCTGCTAACCAAATAGTAACTCCATATTTGTATTATATAACTTATGTTAGTAAATTATAATTATAAAGCCTATTACCATTCATTATGATAGTTTTATAATATATATAATTACACAATTCCACCTACACAATACTGTTGATTCAGACTAATATGCTGCATGTTTTAAATATTCTTGCCAGTGTAATTGTCCCTTTAGAGTTGAGTCTTTTATGAGTTAGGAGTCCTGATTTAAAGTCAGAAATCTGAGTTCAAATTCTACCTCTGCAACTTAGTATCTGTGTAATTTCACAAGTTAATTAACATCATTAAACCTCAGTTTCACTGTCTGTAGGACAGAAATACTAATACTTCACCTAACGATTCAAACAATTAATGTCTAATCATTTATAAATCAAATTAACAAGTACACAGAGAATATTAATTTTAAAAAATAGCTCTGTGGCAAGTAACAATAGAAGCAAGCAAAAAGTGGGTTTTTATTATTTTTTATAATGCTACACTCTAAAAATGTGACCACAAGCAATATGACCATTACCTTAATAAGTGAGACACCAACAGGAGAGGAACTAACTCAAAAACCAAGACATGAGAAGAAAAACATAAAGAACAGGAATTTATTGTGACAAATTCTTTCTGAGGACAAAGTTATCTGGCTCTATCCTTTCCTTTAAAAAATGTAATCCTGGGCCGGGCGCGGTGGCTCAAGCCTGTAATCCCAGCACTTTGGGAGGCCGAGGCAGGTGGATCACAAGGTCAAGAGATTGAGACCATCCTGGTCAACATGGTGAAACCCCGTTTCTACTAAAAATACAAAAAATTAGCTGGGCATAGTGGCGCGTGCCTGTAATCCCAGCTACTCAGCAGTCTGAGGCAGGAGAATTGCCTGAATCCAGGAGGCGGAGGTTGCAGTGAGCCGAGATCGCACCATTACACTCCAGCCTGGGTAACGAGTGAAATTCCATCTCAAAAAAGAAAAAAAAATGTAATCCTACTTTAATCCTTCTGCTTAATGTTGATCTTCTTTTAAAAGACAGTGCATATTTGCCCTCCTCAGTTAGCATAAGTAAGTGGTGTAAGTTTAAATTTTAATATTAAAGAAAAATTTTGTTGTTTGGGTTTCAATTAGAGCATTAAATACAAAAGTCCAAGTTTCACAACTTTTATATATACATGACTTTGCAGAGATGTATTAAGTCTTATAGCATCATTGCATCACTGTGCCTGACTGTAATACATGAGTTTATAGATAGAGCTTCTAATGCTCTGGTTTTGACATTCCAATTGCATAACAATTGCCAACAAAAATATATGAATTAACAATGTGTGTTGTCTTTATTCTGCTCCATTACCCTGCTTTATAAATGGTAAGACTGGAAACTGATCCAAACAGGCAAAGAGCTAAAGACGGAACTTTGGAGAGTATGGAACTTTGGAGAGTATTTAAACACAGACTATGAAAGCAAAGCCCTTCAAAAAGCCTGAAAGAGGCTGTGAAAATCAGACTCTAAAGCATTGAGGAGTAAGTGGAAGTTAAGGGAGTCCAAGACAAGGAGTGCCGACTGCTCTTTTAAGGAGTTCAGTTAATAAGAGATGGAAATGAATAATAGAAATAAATTAGATGGTAATAATTCATTATTTCCCCTCATTTCAAACCTTCTCTTTCTCACTTATTGCTTTTCTTAGTGAATGTTACCACTATACATACGGCCATCCAAGCCAGAAGCCTTAATTATTTCTATTCCTTCATCTGTCATCCAACTCATCTTCCTTATTCTATCTCAACTTTCAGTCTAGTGTCAACATAGCAATGAGTCAGATCATGCCACTCCTCTGCTCAAATCCTTACCTAATTAATAAGGCAACCATATGGTATGTTAGAAGTATATATCCGATAGAAGGGTCAGGGTAGGCTTTATTGAGAAGGCGATGTCTGAGTGAAGACTTGAAGAAGATAAGGAATATAGTCAAATGGACATTTAGGGGAAGAGCATTCCTGGCAAAAATTCTTTTAAAAAGGAGTATGCCTGGAGGTTTTGGAGAATAGCAAGGAGGCTAATATGGCTTCAGCAGAGTACCAGGAGGGAAGAGTGGTGGAAGATGAGGCCACAAAGGAAACAGAGATCTAATCAGTTTGCTACTCGTTAAATTCATACTACAATGCCTCATTCTGCCTTCTCTATCTCCCATCCCACCACCATCCCCTCCCCACCCCACCCCCACATGCACACAAATGAAAAGACAAGTGTTCTCGATTGATTTCCAATAATCAAGGTCCTTATATCTCATATTTTTTGGGGGGGTACTATTTCTAACACTTGAAAGGTTCATGAATCACTTCCAGTCACTCTTCTCCATTTGTCCACTTTTAATGGACCAGGTATGCATTCTGAAAGTTTTGGGTAGTACAAATTAAGGGATAGAGGCTATGAATTAATACCAAGCCAGTATTAGCATCAAACATCAAGATAAGAACATGGAGTCTAAGTAACACAGTGAGTCCTCATCTCCACAAAAATTAAAATTAAAAAATTAGACAGATACAGTGGCATACACCTATAATTTCAGCTACTCAGGGAGAATCTCTTGAGCCCTGGAGTTGAAAGCTGCAGTGAGCCATGGCCGCACCACCACACTTCGGCCTGGGCAACAGAGCAAGACCAAAAAATAAAAAGATATACTAAAGAAAGATATTGACTGAATAAATAAGAGGATACAAGGATAAATGAGCTCTGGATTCCTGGCATTTGGAGCATTTTGGAGTTCTTGGAAGAGAAAATGGAGGATAGTAAGAGAGATTAAGAGAGAAAGAAACAACTCAAGAGGAAGACCAGTAGTGAAGCAGAATATATTCCAGACTGTGGGTCTGAAGGTGAAAAATATGTCACCGTGCCTGTCTCATCCCCAGGGAATATATATTTAGCTGTAAAATTATATCCGATCAATTCTGATAGTGGTACGGCCATGGCTCACTGCAGCTTTCAACTCCAGGGCTCAAATCAAAGGACTCATACCAAATCAGAAGAATAAAGAAGGAAGCACTATTCGACCAGTTTCGTATTATAGCTAACTTCTTTTGATTCCATTTACCCAAAATCACGACTATCAACCTTTCTGACATACATACCCCTATTTTCTACATAGTCTTCTCATTTATAGAGACTTGGCTACACAGAACTGTCAGAAATTACATGAAATAATTTCTGTGAGGAAAAAGGATAGAAAAGGCAATGAAGAAAAGATCTGAGCCAGGAGATGATGCAATAGGCACATTACTCTGCCTCCCAGGCAGGCAGAAAAAAATGAGTGCACACCGATGGTACGGGCACTTCACTGTTTATCCTTGCTAGTTTTGTTTGTTTGTTTTTCCTAAGTGAAACATTCCATTCCTCAAGAACTGTCTCCAAAACTCCTCCTTTACCAAGACATGAACAGTTCCCCACTTGCTATTTCTAGGAAAAAGCAGATTTGAATTTAACTTTTGTCTCCTCCAGTTAATAGCTAAGTGACTTGAAACAAGTTATAGATTTCATCTGAGCCTGGGTTTTCTCATCTGCAAAATGAAAATGTAACACCTACATAACAGGGTTGTTGGGAGAATTCATGCAACAATGTACACCTGCACACAGAGCACTATGTTTGACATAAAAAGAAATGTAATTTCCATTCTTCTGCCAACACACAGAGAAAGGTATTCAAAAACCTAGAACATGGCCCATACCATAGAAAAGCTTTTCTCCTGAAACCTATCCTCTCCAAGGGGAAAAAAACTACTAACCAAACCTATGATGGAGGAACCTTCATGTCCAACCCTGTCATTGCGGAGCACACACTCTGAAAAGAATCATGAATCTGTTTTGAAAGTGACTTTTGTGATCATCTAGTCCAACTTTTAATAAGTAACTCTCAATAGGGAGTGAAGAGACCAAAATGCATATGTAATATACAAACCAGGAAATAAAGCCCAACAAAATTCTAATTGGTGAGTATATTCAGAAAATAAAGTACTGAAAAGATTAATTTTTTCTTTAATAGTAAAAAACGATTCCTATGATAGTTGACAATAAATTCAGTTACTTCACAAAGAGCTCATTGCATTTTCAGTCAATGCAAATATTAAAAATTTCTCCCATACATCAAACCAAAATTTACCTCCCTTTTATGAGCAGCCAAAGGTCCCTTGTTCTGTTCCCTTTCCCTACCACCCCACACATGCTGACATTCACAAATTCACCTTGACTGTTGCTCTCATGAAAGAGTAAGTGTTTCTAATGTCCCACACTTTTCAGTCCTTCTTTTCTCTCATAGTCTCCTCTCCTGGAGAATCTTCCCAAAAACGAAATACCGAAGAGGAGCTAAGAGTGTTAAACCACAGCCTGCAGTTCATAGCTGTCTTGTCATCCATTTTTGTGTAGCCTACAGGATAAAAAGGTTTTCTATATTTGTAAGTGGTTGGAAAAATATATTACATGTGAAATTATATGAAATTCAAAGATCAGTATTAATAAATAAGTTATACTGAAACAGCCGTGCCCATTTGTTTACATATCATCTATGCTGCTTTTATGCTACAACAGCAGAGTTGAGTAGTTGCAACAAAAACTATCTGTCTTGCAAAGATAATATTTAGTACTATCTGGCCCTGTACAAAAGAAGTTTGCTGACCTGTATCTTAGGAGAACACTGGCCCAAAGAGCACGTTCACCTGGAATAGGCCTCACAACCCTCTCCTCCCTTCGTGACAGCACCTGGCTCCTGCAGGAAATCAGTCTTCACTTAGCAAATTCCACCTCCCCTTTACTCCCACAGTCTTAGCCACACCTTTAAAAAGGTCATTGCTCTGATGAAGCATGAAAACCTAGCCCAATCAGACATCCAGAGGAAACATGGCTATAGAATGGATACTGACTCTGCAGCCCGCTGGGCAATTCTTAGAAGAAAACACATAGCCTAACAATAGTTGAATTTGGAATCATGTAATTTATCACTTGCCAACACTTGCTACCACACCTTCCCAAATCCTGGTTACCATATTGCACAAGTTTTAAGTGCATGTAACTTCACACAACTTCAATGAAATTTGTGTTCCATGTTCACAATGGATGAAATGCAGAGCAAGGTCCTCAAAAATAAGCAGAAAGCCACTCACTGATTCTCAATGCTAAGATTCAATTTATATTCAGGTAAAATCATGTCCTCTGAGGCAAAGATGGCAAGTGTGAAGGCAGGCCCTGTCCTACTGTGAAAAGGCAGAAGCTGACCAATACAGAAGGCTATAGTCTTGATCCTTGCTTCTCTTTCAATTTAATTTATTGGAGACCTTTATGTGAGACAAGCGGTATACTAGCTCTCCAAGTGACATAAAGATATATAATGTCCATTCCTTATTCTCAAGGAGCTCATAGTCTAGAAATGATATAAGTCCACAAATGAGAGAAAGAGAGAGAGAGAGAGAGAGAGAGAGAGAGAGAGAGAGAGAGAGAGAGAGAGTGTGTAAGTCAAGGATATACAACAAATGACTTCTATTAGTTATTTTGGGGTAGTAACTTTAAAGGTATTTTGATTCCATCTTATTTGCTTATCAATATTTTCTAATTTTTATATTAAACAATAATTGTATAGTAAAACAAGTTTAAAGATTACAATATAGTATGATTGATACAATAATAAATATAAACAAGGTACACAATTACAAGTCTTTCTTGAGTAATTAAAGAAAAATTTCCTATGGGAAGCCTAAGATGGATTTTGAAGAATAATTAGTTCACTAGGCAGAAAATGAGGAAAGATATTCTAATAAAAAATATGAAATAACATGGTATATTGAGGAAGTTTGAAGTATTAATAATTACTGGTGGAGCACAAAGAGAAATATGGAGGAGAAAAATGGACCTGGGAAAAAGCCACAGCCCAGATCATGAAGAACCATGGGTACCATCCTAATAAGTACGCATTTCTTCCTAAGGTTATATGGTGTTTGAAATAAAAGTTACATTGATGTATGGCCAATAAGGGGTCTGGTAAATTGAGGTAATAAAGGCATAAAAGGACGGCCTCTGGCACCATTATCCATTTCAAAAGGTAATAAAAATACCACAGATGACACTTTGGCTGGAATACCATTTAAGAAAATTAAGCTTAGAATGGGAGAGTTTGACTAGATAATCTTTACAGTCCTTTAAATCATCAATTTCCATGATTCTTTGGCATTTGGGCCATGATGTCCCAGCACACACTCCACTAAACTTCTGTTAAAATCCACACAATTTGTTGTCAACGTATTGTGCTATATAGTTTGATGAATACAAAAAGAGGCCTTTCTGGAAAGTGCCACTTTGGCAGGTGGGGCTGAGAGTAAGTAGCTCAGATTTGGGAATTGCTAATGCAATCTTAGGTGAACATGTAAGGAAATGAGAAAGAAGGTAAACATGTGGGAGGTGGACATGGGCTTGTTTAGGAGTAAATTAGGACATCTCAAATAGAGCAGCTCCTCCCTAAAATGGACCATTATTCCCTCTATAAAAAGGCCAGTCTGCCAAACTAGCAGCACCCTGCAAGCTGCTTCTGTCTCCTACTTGTTCCTCTGGTGAGCTAGGTAAGTGAGCAGGAGTTCCATTCTGCTCAAGGGTACTTAGGGCTATAAATTAAGAAAGTTCAGGGTGTGCTCTAAAGCAAAGCGGCGCTAGATACAAGGCTTCTTTTTAGTATACTCTGGGCAACTATGGTATAAGTTTAAGTTTATTGAAAAGAAAAATGAAACAATGACTAGGACTATGTATATTATCTCCTTTCTTTGAGGTCATTTCCCTAATATCATGGATATCATGGAATTCTAATTATCCACAGGCAGGTTGCCTTCTCTACTGCTCAGCTTTTTCTATTGTGAACCAAGGTCTGAGGGTCACTTCCTGCTTGAAGAATGAAAACAGAAGCTGAATCTAATAGTAGTTGCCTCTAGTTTCATATCGCCTAGGCTTGTTGTTGGCTATGCTCACTTTGTCTACTTTATCTGACCTAGAGGTCTTGAGAATTCAGCTCAGCCATTGATCCTCCTTAGTTGGAGTCAGGCATGTCATATAGATGGACCTGTACCCACAGCATTACTGCAACCTAGAGAGAAAGAGGAAGCAGATGAAGTGGAACACTCAGGACTTTTAAAGCCACAGAACAAAGATGATATTATCCCTGGTAATGGCAGGAAAATCAAAACAGAAAGCCTTTTTTTTTTTTTTTTGCTTGTCCAAAATACATATTAACATTTTATTCTACTAGAACAAAAAGAGTTTGGACATGTCTTTGGTCCCTTCTTCTTTAAGAATGCAATGCAGACCCTAATTTCTTTTAGATGATGTCAGAATGATGACAATGCTGGTGCGTTTGACTGGTAGATGCAGGGTTCAGGGTGGGGCTGCTCTGAAGGGCTCTCCAGGCTCTAGAGCTCCCTGTGGATCCCGGAGTTGAGGCTTTTGCTGTCTTTTGCTATATTAATTCAGGAATGGAAATAAGACCCATGGATTACTTTCCTACTTCCATCACTCTCTTGCTACAAGGCTTGAACAGGTCATTCAACTCTGGATTCGTTCCACACAATAAATTGTGGAACACAATTACACCACAATAAATTTAAACGTGCCTAATTCTGAACAATTATTATAGATAATTAGATCTATTTATGTGTTTCAACAAGTAATAAGAGTAGTAAGGGGTTGGTCCCTCTTTTTCCTCCCTTTAGGTTCCTCAAACTTGAAAAACAAAATGCCTAAACTCTTGCAAGGCATCATCACTGTCATTGATGTTTTCTACCAGTATGCCACTCAGCATGGGGAGTATGATACGCTGAACAAGGCAGAGCTGAAAGAACTTTTGGAAAATGAGTTTCATCAAATTCTGAAGGTAAGAACTCCATGCCAAGATGGAATTACGCAGGACTTTTCTTCTTCATCCCTTTCCACCTTCTTGTCACAGATGTCAAACATCCTAAAGGATTCTCCCTACTTGGTGATAGAGAACAGGATTTGGTAAAGGTTTAAGATAAAGTCAAGAGCTGTTCCATAATGGTTTCCATAGCATGACTAGGGGAAGTGATCCTACTACACAACAAACAAAACACATAGATTAGATACTATTCTATCTAAGTGACCAATTCTTACAAACACAGTCTGCCTCAGAACAATTTTCCGATCTAGGTAAATGCCTAGATTTCCAATTTCAGGAAATTAGCATTTACCCCTGAATCACAAAAGAATATGGCTACCACCTTATAAATGTCAGCTCTAGAAATTAATATTTGGAAGCTTAGATCAGACTTTTGAGTTTCAATATCTTAAATCCAACTGCTTACTGAATATTGTTATTTGGATTTCTATAAATTTTAGTTATGATATTCAGATATCAGATGTCAGATATTCACTGTGTCAGCTATGAATCTCATAATCTTCCCCTCAAACCTTATTCCTTCATCTTTTTACCCAAGGCAAAAATCTGGTGTCATGTTTTATTTTCTCTCTCTCAGCAGATACCACTACCTTTTAACCTCCATCAAACTGATCAATAATCTCTCAGAGGCCATTTCTCTTCATCACGATTTTTAGTCCTCTGGTTCAGGCCACCTACTACTTCTTATCTCAGCATTAGATGCAAATATAATCATTTCACTACTCAGCTAAAAATCCTTCAACAGCTCCCAATTGCTCTTAAAGTACAAAGTTCCTTAACATGACTTTTAAGTCATAATCTTGTTCCTATTTATCTCTTTATCCACATTTCTTAATTCTTCAAACTCTAAATCTAGCAGTCCTGGATTTCTTTCAGTTCCTTAAATGCTCCAAGCCTTCTTTTACCTCCAGCCCTTTGTTCATATCATTCCCTCTGCCTAGAACAATCTTTTCCCTTCTCCTCATCTTCCTACTCCTTTGTTTGGCCAATTTGAGTCCATCCTTAAAAAGGCATCATTTACTCTCATTAAACTTTCTAAGATCGCCATTGGTTCCTCTCTGATGTACTCTGGTAGAAACCTTACCACAATAAATTATAAGTTTGTTTGTATATCTGACCAACTCAACTTGAAATTCCATCTTTTTCAGAAAGCAAACTTGTTTGTTGATTTATACTCACATATAACATAATGCTAGGCAAATAGCATAATAAATCTTTGTTCAGTGAGTAAATTAATTACTTAGCTAATTAATTTAATTGGACAAAGAAAGAAAATTTATATAATTAATGTGGGCATAAAATTACTTATAAATTAGCTAATCATTCATATTTGACCCATCATTTACCAAAAATAATCAGCCCTCTTGTTCCCTTTCCTTTTTCCATTGCATCATTTTCTAGCTATTTCTCACCACATTACTCACTATATACGCCTTTTTCTCTTTCTGGTCTGGATACAGGAATCCAGACTAAAAGACTATATGAATAAGTTCCACATGAATAAGCCAAATATTTACATTTCACATCTTCCCTTCAGTTGTTAGGCTGGCGTATGGCCTATACTAACAGAGTTACACTTTGGACCTTGTTCTTACACAGAATCCAAATGATCCAGATACCGTGGAGCTGATTTTGCAAAGTCTGGATCGAGACCATAACAAGAAAGTGGATTTTACTGAGTATCTTCTGATGATATTCCAGCTGGTTCAGGCTCATAATAAAATCATTGGCAAAGATTACTACCAAGCTTCAGGGTCAAATCTGAGAGACGACAGTCACCAGCACCAAGAGGAACAAAATGAAACAGAAGAAGAGGAGGACGAAGGGCAAGAATCCTCTTCCAGTCATTCAAGTTTGAGTGCAGGAGAGAACAATTCCTATTCCAGAAACTCCAGAGGAAGCAAGAAACATAGGCCTAAATTCATATCCAGCAGCCTGCATTACCAAAGAAATTTGTCTAGTTCTGGGCACAGGAAAAGATCTGAAGAAAACATACATTCAACTTTAAATGACTTCAAGAGTGGTGAGAAAAGCAAAAATGGGTCACATGAGAAAGAAAGGTCTGAAAGTGAAGAAAGTGGCTATGTTCATAAAAGTAATTGCAGAAAACCATCAAACTTAGCAACTGGGTCTGACACTTATGGACAACAAGAGCATCCACAACACTCAGATGATCAGTCTTCCTGTTCTGAACAAAACTGGTCTGACTCAAATGAATCCTTAACAAAGAAAGAACATAAGAAGAAATCAAATCACTCTCCTAGTAAGCAGCACCATGAATTCAATTCAAAAACCTCTGCAGAACAAGAAGATCGGTCAAATTCAAATAATCCAACTGCTTCAAGTTACAAAAGTCGTGAGTTGGGCTTAGGGCAACCTTCTAGCCGTGGCCCACATAAGTCTGCCTCAGGTCACTCTCCTTACTTACGTCAACATGAGGCTCATTTAGGAAGGTCCTCTGGCAACAATGAACGGAAATCTAGCTCGAATCATTCCACTAGCCATGGACAGCATGGTTCTACATCAGGAAAGTCATCAAGTTGTGGCCAACATGAAGCTAGCTCAAGCCACTCCTCGAGCGCTGGCAACCATGCTTCAGGCTCAGGCCAGTCTTCTGGCTATGGCCAACATACATCTAGAACGAGCCAGTCTCCTGGCCGTGGCCGACATGGGTCCAGGACAGGACAGTCTTCCAGCTACAAGCAACATAGGTCTGCTTCAGGACAGTCCTCTGGTAATAGCCAAAACAAAAGGGGCTCATGGTATGGCTCTACCCATGGACAACATAATTCCATATCAGGACAGTCCTCCACCTTCAACCAGGAAAGATCTACCTCAGGGCAGTCTTCCAGCTACAGTCAGCATGGCTCTGGCTCACATCAGTCTTCGGGCCGCGGCCGACACGAATCTGGATCTGGTTCGGGGCACTCTTCCAGCCATGGCCCACACGGCTCTGGCTCAGGTTCTTCTTCCAGCCGAGGCCGATATGAGTCTGGCTCAGGCCACTCTTCTGGCTTCGGTCAACGTGAGTCTAGCTCAGGACAGTCCTCTGGTTCCAGTCAGCAGGGATCTGCCTCAGGGCACTGCTCAGCCTACGGACAACATGGTTCTAGCTCAGGACTGTCACCGAGGGGTGAACAACATGGATCTAGCTCAGGTCAGTCTTCCGGCCATGGTCAGCATGGGTCTGGCTCCCGTCAGTCTTCGGGCCATGGCCGACGCGGCTCTGGATCTGGCCAGTCTCCTAGCCGGGGCGGACATGGGTCCAGGTCGGGACAGTCTTCCAGCTACGGCCAATATGGGTCTGGCTCAGGAGAGTCCTCTGGTTACGGTGAGCAGGGATCTGGCTCAGGTCACTCCTCTGGCTATGGACAACACGGATCTAGCTCAGGTCAGTCTTCCGGCCATGGTCAGCATGGGTCTGCCTCCCGTCAGTCTTCAGGGCATGGACGACATGGCTCTGGAGCTGGCCAGTCTCCTAGCCGCGGCCGACATGGGTCCGGGTCGGGACAGTCTTCCAGCTACGGCCAACATGGGTCTGGCTCAGGACAGTCCTCTGGTTATAGTCAGCACGGAAGTGGCTCAGGGTACGGCTCTAGCCATGGACAACATGGTTCCACGTCAGGACAGTCCTCCAGCTCCGGCCAGGAGGGATCTAGCTCAGGTCAGTCTTCCGGCTATGGTCAGCATCGGTCTGGCTCCCCTCAGTCTTCGGGCCATGGCCGACACGGCTCTGGATCTGGCCAGTCTCCTAGCCGCGGCCAACATGGGTCCGGGTCAGGAGGGTCTTCCAGCTACGGCCAATATGGGTCTGGCTCAGGACAGTCCTCTGGTTACGGTGAGCAGGGATCTGGCTCAGGTCACTCCTCTGGCTACGGACAACATGGTTCTAGCTCAGGTCAGTCTTCCGGCTATGGTCAGCATGGGTCTGGCTCCCGTCAGTCTTCAGGCCATGGCCGACATGCGTCTGGATCTGGCCAGTCCCCTAGCCCTGGCCGCGGCCGACATGGATCTGGTTCTGGGCAGTCTTCCAGCTACGGCCCACATGGGTCTGGCTCAGGGCAGTCTTCCAGCCGTGGCCCATATGAGTCTGGCTCAGGTCACTCTTCTGGCGTAGGTCAACATGAGTCTCGTTCAGGACAGTCCTCTGGCTACGCTCAACGCGGATCTAGCTCGGGTCATTCCTCTAGCCGTGGACAGCATGGTTCTACATCAGGACAGTCATCAAGCTGTGAACAACATGGAGCTAGCTCAGGTCAGTCCTCCAGCTATGGCAACCATGGCTCCGGCTCAAGTCAGTCTTCTGGCTATGGCCGACACAGCTCTGGATCTGGCCAGTCTCCTAGCCGTGGCCGACATGGGTCCGGGTCAGGACAGTCCTCTGGTTATAGTCAGCATGGAAGTGGCTCAGGGTACGGCTCTAGCCATGGACAACATGGTTCCACGTCAGGAAAGTCCTCCAGCTTTGGCCAGGAGGGATCTACCTCCGGGCAGTCTTCCAGCTACGGTCAGCATGGCTCTGGCTCACATCAGTCTTCGGGCCACGGCCAACACGGGTCTGGGTCTCGTTCGGGGCACTCTCCCAGCCATGGCCCACACGGCTCTGGCTCAGGTTCTTCTTCCAGCCGAGGCCCATATGAGTCTGGCTCAGGCCACTCTTCTGGCTTCGGTCAACATGAGTCTAGCTCAGGGCAGTCCTCTGGTTCCAGTCAGCAGGGATCTGCCTCAGGTCACTCCTCTGGCTACGGACAACATGGTTCTAGCTCAGGACTGTCACCTAGGGGCGAACAACACGGATCTAGCTCAGGTCAGTCTTCCGGCTATGGTCAGCATGGGTCTGCCTCCCGTCAGTCTTCAGGGCATGGACGACACGGCTCTGGATCTGGCCAGTCTCCTAGCCGTGGCCGACATGGGTCCGGGTTGGGACAGTCTTCCAGCTACGGCCAGGAGGGATCTAGCTCAGGTCAGTCTTCCGGCTATGGTCAGCATCGGTCTGGCTCCCGTCAGTCTTCCAGCTACGGCCAACATGGGTCTGGCTCAGGAGAGTCCTCTGGTTATAGTCAGCACAGAGGCGGCTCAGGGTCCGGCTCTAGTCATGGACAACATGGTTCCACGTCAGGACAGTCCTCCAGCTTTGTCCAGGAGGGATCTAGCTCGGGGCAGTCTTCCAGCTACGGTCAGCATGGCTCTGGCTCACATCAGTCTTCGGGCCGCGGCCGACACGAATCTGGATCTGGTTCGGGGCACTCTTCCAGCCATGGCCCACACGGCTCTGGCTCAGGTTCTTCTTCCAGCCGAGGCCCATATGAGTCTGGCTCAGGCCACTCTTCTGGCTTCGGTCAACATGAGTCTAGTTCAGGACAGTCCTCTGGTTCCAGTCAGCAGGGATCTGCCTCAGGTCACTCCTCTGGCTACGGACAACATGGTTCTAGCTCAGGACTGTCACCGAGGGGTGAACAACACGGATCTAGCTCAGGTCAGTCTTCCGGCCATGGTCAGCATGGGTCTGGCTCCCGTCAGTCTTCGGGCCATGGCCGACGCGGCTCTGGATCTGGCCAGTCTCCTAGCCGGGGCGGACACGGGTCCAGGTCGGGACAGTCTTCCAGCTACGGCCAACATGGGTCTGGCTCAGGGCAGTCCTCTGGTTATAGTCAGCATGGAAGTGGCTCAGGGTACGGCTCTAGCCGTGGACAACATGGTTCCACGTCAGGACAGTCCTCCAGCTTCGGCCAGGAGGGATCTAGCTCAGGTCAGTCTTCCGGCTATGGTCAGCATCGGTCTGGCTCCCGTCAGTCTTCCAGCTACGGCCAACATGGGTCTGGCTCAGGAGAGTCCTCTGGTTATACTCAGCATGGAGGCGGCTCAGGGTCCGGCTCTAGTCATGGACAACATGGTTCCACGTCAGGACAGTCCTCCAGCTTTGGCCAGGAGGGATCTAGCTCGGGGCAGTCTTCCAGCTACGGTCAGCATGGCTCTGGCTCACATCAGTCTTCAGGCCGTGGCCGACACGAATCTGGATCTGGTTCGGGGCACTCTTCCAGCCATGGCCCACACGGCTCTGGCTCAGGTTCTTCTTCCAGCCGAGGCCCATATGAGTCTGGCTCAGGCCACTCTTCTGGCTTCGGTCAACGTGAGTCTAGCTCAGGACAGTCCTCTGGTTCCAGTCAGCAGGGATCTGCCTCAGGTCACTGCTCTGCCTACGGACAACATGGTTCTAGCTCAGGACTGTCACCGAGGGGTGAACAACACGGATCTAGCTCAGGTCAGTCTTCCGGCCATGGTCAGCATGGGTCTGGCTCCCGTCAGTCTTCGGGCCATGGCCGACGCGGCTCTGGATCTGGCCAGTCTCCTAGCCGGGGCGGACACAGGTCCAGGTCGGGACAGTCTTCCAGCTACGGTCAATATGGGTCTGGCTCAGGAGAGTCCTCTGGTTACGGTGAGCAGGGATCTGGCTCAGGTCACTCCTCTGGCTATAAACAACACGGATCTAGCTCAGGTCAGTCTTCCGGCTATGGTCAGCATGGGTCTGCCTCCTGTCAGTCTTCAGGGCATGGACGACATGGCTCTGGAGCTGGCCAGTCTCCTAGCCGCGGCCGACATGGGTCCGGGTCGGGACAGTCTTCCAGCTATGGCCAACATGGGTCTGGCTCAGGACAGTCCTCTGGTTATAGTCAGCACGGAAGTGGCTCAGGGTACGGCTCGAGCCATGGACAACATGGTTCCACGTCAGGACAGTCCTCCAGCTCCGGCCAGGAGGGATCTAGCTCAGGTCAGTCTTCCGGCTATGGTCAGCATCGGTCTGGCTCCCGTCAGTCTTCGGGCCATGGCCGACACGGCTCTGGATCTGGCCAGTCTCCTAGCCATGGCCAACATGGGTCCGGGTCAGGAGGGTCTTCCAGCTACGGCCAATATGGGTCTGGCTCAGGACAGTCCTCTGGTTACGGTGAGCAGGGATCTGGCTCAGGTCACTCCTCTGGCTACGGACAACATGGTTCTAGCTCAGGTCAGTCTTCCGGCTATGGTCAGCATGGGTCTGGCTCCCGTCAGTCTTCAGGCCACGGCCGACATGCGTCTGGATCTGGCCAGTCCCCTAGCCCTGGCCGTGGCCGACATGGATCTGGTTCTGGGCAGTCTTCCAGCTACGGCCCACATGGGTCTGGCTCAGGGCAGTCTTCCAGCCGTGGCCCATATGAGTCTGGCTCAGGTCACTCTTCTGGCGTAGGTCAACATGAGTCTCGTTCAGGACAGTCCTCTGGCTACGCTCAACGCGGATCTAGCTCGGGTCATTCCTCTAGCCGTGGACAGCATGGTTCTACATCAGGACAGTCATCAAGCTGTGAACATGGAGCTAGCTCAGGTCAGTCCTCCAGCTATGGCAACCATGGCTCCGGCTCAAGTCAGTCTTCTGGCTATGGCCGACACGGCTCTGGATCTGGCCAGTCTCCTAGCCGTGGCCGACATGGGTCCGGGTCAGGACAGTCCTCTGGTTATAGTCAGCATGGAAGTGGCTCAGGGTACGGCTCTAGCCATGGACAACATGGTTCCACGTCAGGACAGTCCTCCAGCTTTGGCCAGGAGGGATCTAGCTCGGGGCAGTCTTCCAGCTACGGTCAGCATGGCTCTGGCTCACATCAGTCTTCGGGCCGCGGCCAACATGGGTCTGGGTCTCGTTCGGGGCACTCTTCCAGCCATGGCCCACACGGCTCTGGCTCAGGTTCTTCTTCCAGCCGAGGCCCATATGAGTCTGGCTCAGGCCACTCTTCTGGCTTCGGTCAACATGAGTCTAGCTCAGGACAGTCCTCTGGTTCCAGTCAGCAGGGATCTGCCTCAGGTCACTCCTCTGGCTACGGACAACATGGTTCTAGCTCAGGACAGTCACCTAGGGGCGAAGAACACGGATCTAGCTCAGGTCAGTCTTCCGGCTATGGTCAGCATGGGTCTGCCTCCCGTCAGTCTTCAGGGCATGGACGACACGGCTCTGGATCTGGCCAGTCTCCTAGCCGTGGCCGACATGGGTCCGGGTCGGGACAGTCTTCCAGCTACGGCCAATATGGGTCTGGCTCAGGAGAGTCCTCTGGTTACGGTGAGCAGGGATCTGGCTCAGGTCACTCCTCTGGCTATGGACAACACGGATCTAGCTCAGGTCAGTCTTCCGGCCATGGTCAGCATGGGTCTGCCTCCAGTCAGTCTTCAGGGCATGGACGACACGGCTCTGGATCTGGCCAGTCTCCTAGCCGTGGCCGACATGGGTCCGGGTCGGGACAGTCTTCCAGCTACGGCCAACATGGGTCTGGCTCAGGGCAGTCCTCTGGTTATAGTCAGCATGGAAGTGGCTCAGGGTATGGCTCTAGCCGTGGACAACATGGTTCCACGTCAGGACAGTCCTCCAGCTTCGGCCAGGAGGGATCTAGCTCAGGTCAGTCTTCCGGCTATGGTCAGCATCGGTCTGGCTCCCGTCAGTCTTCCAGCTACGGCCAACATGGATCTGGCTCAGGAGAGTCCTCTGGTTATAGTCAGCACAGAGGCGGCTCAGGGTCCGGCTCCAGTCATGGACAACATGGTTCCACGTCAGGACAGTCCTCCAGCTTTGGTCAGGAGGGATCTAGCTCGGGGCAGTCTTCCAGCTACGGTCAGCATGGCTCTGGCTCACATCAGTCTTCGGGCCGCGGCCGACACGAATCTGGATCTGGTTCGGGGCACTCTTCCAGCCATGGCCCACACGGCTCTGGCTCAGGTTCTTCTTCCAGCCGAGGCACATATGAGTCTGGCTCAGGCCACTCTTCTGGCTTCGGTCAACATGAGTCTAGCTCAGGACAGTCCTCTGGTTCCAGTCAGCAGGGATCTGCCTCAGGTCACTGCTCTGCCTACGGACAACATGGTTCTAGCTCAGGACTGTCACCGAGGGGTGAACAACACGGATCTAGCTCAGGTCAGTCTTCCGGCCATGGTCAGCATGGGTCTGGCTCCCGTCAGTCTTCGCGCCATGGCCGACGCGGCTCTGGATCTGGCCAGTCTCCTAGCCGGGGCGGACACGGGTCCAGGTCGGGACAGTCTTCCAGCTACGGCCAATATGGGTCTGGCTCTGGAGAGTCCTCTGGTTACGGTGAGCAGGGATCTGGCTCAGGTCACTCCTCTGGCTATGGACAACACAGATCTAGCTTAGGTCAGTCTTCCGGCTATGGTCAGCATGGGTCTGCCTCCCGTCAGTCTTCAGGGCATGGACGACATGGCTCTGGAGCTGGCCAGTCTCCTAGCCGCGGCCGACATGGGTCCGGGTCGGGACAGTCTTCCAGCTACGGCCAACATGGGTCTGGCTCAGGACAGTCCTCTGGTTATAGTCAGCACGGAAGTGGCTCAGGGTACGGCTCTAGCCATGGACAACATGGTTCCACGTCAGGACAGTCCTCCAGCTCCGGCCAGGAGGGATCTAGCTCAGGTCAGTCTTCCGGCTATGGTCAGCATCGGTCTGGCTCCCCTCAGTCTTCGGGCCATGGCCGACACGGCTCTGGATCTGGCCAGTCTCCTAGCCGCGGCCAACATGGGTCCGGGTCAGGAGGGTCTTCCAGCTATGGCCAATATGGGTCTGGCTCAGGACAGTCCTCTGGTTACGGTGAGCAGGGATCTGGCTCAGGTCACTCCTCTGGCTACGGACAACATGGTTCTAGCTCAGGTCAGTCTTCCGGCTATGGTCAGCATGGGTCTGGCTCCCGTCAGTCTTCAGGCCACGGCCGACATGCGTCTGGATCTGGCCAGTCCCCTAGCCCTGGCCGCGGCCGACATGGATCTGGTTCTGGGCAGTCTTCCAGCTACGGCCCATATGGGTCTGGCTCAGGGCAGTCTTCCAGTTGTGGCCCATATGAGTCTGGCTCAGGTCACTCTTCTGGCATAGGTCAACATGAGTCTCGTTCAGGACAGTCCTCTGGCTACGCTCAACGCGGATCTAGCTCGGGTCATTCCTCTAGCCGTGGACAGCATGGTTCTACATCAGGACAGTCATCAAGCTGTGAACAACATGGAGCTAGCTCAGGTCAGTCCTCCAGCTATGGCAACCATGGCTCCGGCTCAAGTCAGTCTTCTGGCTATGGCCGACACGGCTCTGGATCTGGCCAGTCTCCTAGCCGTGGCCGACATGGGTCCGGGTCAGGACAGTCCTCTGGTTATAGTCAGCATGGAAGTGGCTCAGGGTACGGCTCTAGCCATGGACAACATGGTTCCACGTCAGGACAGTCCTCCAGCTTTGGCCAGGAGGGATCTAGCTCGGGGCAGTCTTCCAGCTACGGTCAGCATGGCTCTGGCTCACATCAGTCTTCGGGCCGCGGCCAACACGGGTCTGGGTCTCGTTCGGGGCACTCTTCCAGCCATGGCCCACACGGCTCTGGCTCAGGTTCTTCTTCCAGCCGAGGCCCATATGAGTCTGGCTCAGGCCACTCTTCTGGCTTCGGTCAACATGAGTCTAGCTCAGGGCAGTCCTCTGGTTCCAGTCAGCAGGGATCTGCCTCAGGTCACTCCTCTGGCTACGGACAACATGGTTCTAGCTCAGGACTGTCACCTAGGGGCGAACAACACGGATCTAGCTCAGGTCAGTCCTCTGGCTATGGTCAGCATGGGTCTGCCTCCCGTCAGTCTTCAGGGCATGGACGACACGGCTCTGGATCGGGCCAGTCTCCTAGCCGTGGCCGACATGGGTCCGGGTCGGGACAGTCTTCCAGCTACGGCCAACATGGGTCTGGCTCAGGGCAGTCCTCTGGTTATAGTCAGCATGGAAGTGGCTCAGGGTATGGCTCTAGCCGTGGACAACATGGTTCCACGTCAGGACAGTCCTCCAGCTTCGGCCAGGAGGGATCTAGCTCAGGTCAGTCTTCCGGCTATGGTCAGCATCGGTCTGGCTCCCGTCAGTCTTCCAGCTACGGCCAACATGGATCTGGCTCAGGAGAGTCCTCTGGTTATAGTCAGCACGGAGGCGGCTCAGGGTCCGGCTCCAGTCATGGACAACATGGTTCCACGTCAGGACAGTCCTCCAGCTTTGGTCAGGAGGGATCTAGCTCGGCGCAGTCTTCCAGCTACGGTCAGCATGGCTCTGGCTCACATCAGTCTTCGGGCCGCGGCCGACACGAATCTGGATCTGGTTCGGGGCACTCTTCCAGCCATGGCCCACACGGCTCTGGCTCAGGTTCTTCTTCCAGCCGAGGCACATATGAGTCTGGCTCAGGCCACTCTTCTGGCTTCGGTCAACGTGAGTCTAGCTCAGGAGAGTCCTCTGGTTCCAATCAGCAGGGATCTGCCTCAGGTCACTGCTCTGCCTACGGACAACATGGTTCTAGCTCAGGACTGTCACCGAGGGGTGAACAACACGGATCTAGCTCAGGTCAGTCTTCCGGCCATGGTCAGCATGGGTCTGGCTCCCGTCAGTCTTCGGGCCATGGCCGACGCGGCTCTGGATCTGGCCAGTCTCCTAGCCGGGGTGGACATGGGTCCAGGTCAGGACAGTCTTCCAGCTACGGCCAATATGGGTCTGGCTCAGGAGCGTCCTCTGGTTACGGTGAGCAGGGATCTGGCTCAGGTCACTCCTCTGGCTATGGACAACACAGATCTAGCTTAGGTCAGTCTTCCGGCTATGGTCAGCATGGGTCTGCCTCATGTCAGTCTTCAGGGTATGGACGACATGGCTCTGCAGCTGGCCAGTCTCCTAGCCGCGGCCGACATGGGTCCGGGTCGGGACAGTCTTCCAGCTACGGCCAACATGGGTCTGGCTCAGGACAGTCCTCTGGTTATAGTCAGCACGGAAGTGGCTCAGGGTACGGCTCGAGCCATGGACAACATGGTTCCACGTCAGGACAGTCCTCCAGCTCCGGCCAGGAGGGATCTAGCTCAGGTCAGTCTTCCGGCTATGGTCAGCATCGGTCTGGCTCCCCTCAGTCTTTGGGCCATGGCCGACACGGCTCTGGATCTGGCCAGTCTCCTAGCCGCGGCCAACATGGGTCCGGGTCAGGAGGGTCTTCCAGCTACGGCCAATATGGGTCTGGCTCAGGACAGTCCTCTGGTTACGGTGAGCAGGGATCTGGCTCAGGTCACTCCTCTGGCTACGGACAACATGGTTCTAGCTCAGGTCAGTCTTCCGGCTATGGTCAGCATGGGTCTGGCTCCCGTCAGTCTTCAGGCCACGGCCGACATGTGTCTGGATCTGGCCAGTCCCCTAGCCCTGGCCGTGGCCGACATGGATCTGGTTCTGGGCAGTCTTCCAGCTACGGCCCACATGGGTCTGGCTCAGGGCAGTCTTCCAGCCGTGGCCCATATGAGTCTGGCTCAGGTCACTCTTCTGGCGTAGGTCAACATGAGTCTCGTTCAGGACAGTCCTCTGGCTACGCTCAATGCGGATCTAGCTCGGGTCATTCCTCTAGCCGTGGACAACATGGTTCTACATCAGGACAGTCATCAAGCTGTGAACAACATGGAGCTAGCTCAGGTCAGTCTTCCAGCTATGGCAACCATGGCTCCGGCTCAAGTGAGTCTTCTGCCTATGGCCGACATGCCTCTGTATCCAGCAAGTTTTCTAGACGTGGTTGACATGGTTCTGGGTCAGGAAAGTCTTTCATCTATGGCCAACATATGACTTTCTCAGGGTGTTCTTCCAGCCACTGCCCCTATGCATCTGGCTCTAGCCAGTCTTCTTGCTTTCGTCAACCTGAATCTTGCTCAGAAAAGTCCTCTGGTTCTAGTCAGCTTCGTTCTGGCTCAAGTCACTGCTTTAGCCAGGGACGACATGGATCTATGTTAGGGCAGTCATCAAGCTGCAGCCAATATGGCTCTAGGCCTGATCAGTCTTCCAGTTGTGGACAGCATCCGTTTGGATTCCAGTAGCCTTCGGGTCTTGGACAACACTGATCTGGCTCTGTCCACTCTCCTAGGTGTGACTGACATGGGTCTGGGTCATGGCAGTCTTCTAGCTATGGCCTACATGGGTCTCACTTAGGTCCGTCTTCCAGCTGTGGCACACCTGATTCATACTGAGATCTATTCTTTAGTTGTAGCAAACATGATTCTGGCTCCACTCTGTCTCATTGCTTTAGTCAACATGAGTCTGGTTCAGATCAACCTTCTGTTTATTGTCATATTTTCAGCCCTATTTACTCCTCTAGCTATCAGGAACATTGTTCTATAAAAAGACTTATAAACCTAGAGCTGATAGGAATCTTCATTAGGGTAGTGTTCTACTTACAGGCATCCTGCATGTGTTTGTGGCCATTTGTTTCATTTTGAAAGATATCATTGTGTCTCCTGCTCATCCTTATTGTGCTTTTTTTCCTGTCATTTTTCTAGTTCTTGATAATATGGGTCCCTGGAATTTTAGTCATCTATATCTGTGTCATGCTGCTCTGGTTGTGGTTTGTGTTATGGCAATTAACAGAACTTTTCTCACTCCTGTCAGGTGTCTTCCTCTGAAAAATGCATCTGAATCTGTTTAGTTTTATTTAAGCACCTAGTCTATTAAAAGTGTTATAAGTCGAATTTAGCCTGAATCTTGCTGTATCCATTTGAATTGTATTGGAGGGGCATCAAGAAGTAGTTATAGAGAAATTGGAAGCCCCTCTGCTGGTGGCTTTAGACGAGTTATACCCTCCAATTGACAATCTAGATGCAGTAAGTACTATGAATAAATTGTCAATTTGCAATGAGGGTTCTAATCAAGGTGGGTGTTCCTATTGAAAAGGAGGAAATAACAGTGAAAGGGAAAGTTCAGGCTCACATTTTCTGTTTTCATCCTGGCACTTCACTTTATGAATATGTCCAAGAGAAGAGGTGCTACTCTTAGGGATGAATAATAAATATAAATGCAATTTACTCAAGTTGCAATTCAAGAAATAAAAAATTCACCTATGAATTCATCATGAAAAACCAGAAACATCATAAAATTCTTTCTAAAAGTGAATCTTTTTTCTTTTAAGCCTATAACTATAGCACATGTCTTGTTATGGGGTTCCTTCCCAAGACTTTTAGGCATTTGGGCTACTTTGTTAGAAAATACTGAGTGGAGTAACTGGTTAGTATGAGGGTTAAACTTTGAGGGATAATGGAAAGCTTTAAAACGGTTTTGGGTTTATTTGGAGCTGTCTTTTTTAAGGTTAATCATTCAATATTAGATGGTGGCAAAGCTAAGCTTACATTTCTAAAAAGCAAAATATTCATTTCTAAAAAGCAAAATATTAGGAATGCATTACCAGTCCTGGATACAACACTTTGTTTTACAGCAATTCGTGTACCCTAATTTTCAGTGTGTCCCATGTTTGGTGTGTCCCAATTTTTGGTATTGTGGCAGAAGGTGAAGGCTCTAAAAGCAAAGATGCATCACTGATAGTGTCTTTCCTTATGAAAACCATCAAGTCCCTTTCCTTGGATATACCTTTAATCAGTAAGGTAACTAGTGGCATAAAAAGTAGTGTTAGGGGCTTTTCCCTGGCCAGTTAGCAAGAGCATTATTTCTTAAAGAACAGGTATTTATCAGTTCAGGATTAAAAACATTCAAATGTGGGCTTTAACTTGGTTTCAGCAAGAAAGACCTTGCTCCCCATTTCTAAGAGTCTGCTCAATATTGGAAAACACATTGGAGTTATTCCATGGAAATACAATGATTCCCACCTGCTACTATAGTTCAATAACATTTCCACCTAAAAAAATACCATCCATGCCCAGACGAAAAGGAAGGGTATCTGCCACCACTATGTAGTTCCTTAATTTGACTGTAACATATTTGTTTCAAGTCTTGGATTCAAACAACTGGATTGCATGAAAATTGACAATAAATAAATGTTAATTAAATACTAAGGTTTTTCTCATCTCTGCTTCATTTCACTTCTTACATGCAGGTGGTCAGCCTAGAAATCAACCCAAATAGTTATTTCTCAACATCCTATTTTTCACAAATAATACAGAACATATAAAGCATTCTTAAAACTCAGTAAGATAAACTGTTTCATTTTATAATGAGCAAAATTCCATGGCACTGGTATTGGCAATAAGTTTTTTTTTAATATGACACCAAAATCACATAGAATAAAAGCAAACAAGAGGGACTATATCGAACTGCAAAGTTCTTTACGACAAAGAAAGCAATCAGCCAAATGAAAAGGGAACATATGGGACGGGAGAAATATGTGAAAACCATACATCCGAGAAGGAGTTAATATCCAAAATATATGAGGAATTCAACTTAATAAAAAAATTACCCAATTAAAAATATGGCCAAAGGACGTGAACAGACATTTTCCCAAAGAGGACATACAAATAGCCAATAGGTATATGAAAAGGTATCAGCATCAGCAATCATCAGAGAAATGCAAATCAAAACCACAATAAGATATTACCTCACACCTGTTAGGATAACTATTACCAAAATGTCAAGAGACAAAACTGTTGTTGAGGATATGGAGAAAAGGGAACACTTACACCTTGTTGGTGGGGATTGGTGTAAGTTGGTACAGCCATTACAGAAAATAATCTGGAGATTCCTGAAAAACTTAAAGATAGAACTACCATACATATAATTCAATATTCCCACTTCTGGGGATTTATTCTATTTCCAAAAGAAAGAAAACCACTATCTTGAAAAGATAATTGCACTCTCATTTTCACTTCAGCATTATTCACAGTAGCTAACACAATGATACCTAACTATCCATCAATGGCTGAATGAATAAAAGGGTGTTGCACACACAATGGAATATCATTTAGACTTAAAAAAAGAAGGAAATCCTGTCATTGGTGAAAACATAGATGAACTTGAAGGACATTATGCTAAGTGAAAAGCCAGACCCAGAAATATAAATGCTATATGATTTTACTTATTAATGGAATCTTAGAAAGTTGAACTCACAGAAATAGACTAGAAAAGTGATCATGGGGATCAGGAGGTAGAGAAAACGAGATGTTGAGGAATGGGTAAAACTTTCACTTATAAATGTAGCACTTATAAATATAGCATAGTATGTACATAGCATGATGACTATAGTGAATAATGTATTATATACTTGAAATTTGCTAAGAGAATAAATCATAAACGTTCTTACCACACTAAGGAAAAAAGACTACATGAGGTGATACATATGTGAAAATCAGCTAGATTGTGGCAATTTCACAGCATATATATTTATCAAAACTTTACCATGCATATCTTAAATATATCTAATTTATTTTTCAAGTATGCCTCAATAAAGCTGGAAAAAATGAATATTAAAATGAGCAAAAGATGTGAATGGATACTTCACCAAAGAAGATGTACAAATGGCCAACAGGCACATGAAAATACACTCAACGTCACTAGTAATCAGGGAAATGCAAATTAATAAGATACTTTTACACACCCACTGGAAAGGTTAAAAGTAAGATCACTGGCATTACCAAGTACTGGTACTGCTACTGGGAAAGTATAATGATACAACTGCTTTGGAAAATGGTATGGAAACTTCTTTTAAAGTTAAATGTAGTCATGCACCACATACCATTTTGGTCAATGACAGACTGCATATACTATGGTGGTCCCAGAAGGTTATAATTGGGCTGAAAAATTCCTGTTACTGATTGATGTCATAGCCATTATAAGGTCGTAGTGCAACGAATTACATTTATAGAGCCGATAGTGTAAACTTGCTACAATGGTGCAAACAAACCTACTGTACTGCCAATCACATAGAAGTATAGCACATACAATTATATACAGTACCTAATACTTGATCATGATGATAAATGATTATGTTACTCATTTAAGTGTTTACTACACTATATTCTTTGCTATTTTATAGTACATTCCTTCCACTTATTTAAAAAATAAGTTAACTGTAAAATAGCCCCAAGTATGTCCTCAGGAGATATTGCAGATATTCCAGAAGAAGAAATTCTGTAACATATATGAAGTTGACAACTCCATACATGTTATCATCCCTGAAGACCTTAGAGTGAGACAACATATGGAAGGTAGAAGACAATATTTGTCTTAGTTTAACAAAAAGTTTTTAGTTTTCATTTTCAACAAAAAAATTTTTAATTTAAAATTTTAAACAGAAAAAAATTTATAGAATAACAATGTAAAGAAAAAAAGTATTTGTGTTCAGCTATACAACGTGTCTGTGCTTTAAGCTAAGTGTTACTAGGAGTCCAAAAGTTCAAAAAATGTAAAAGTCTACAAAGATAAAATTACAGTAGGCTGGGCGCGGTGGCTCACACCTATAATCCCAGCACTTTGGGAGGCCGAGGCGGGTGGATCATGAGGTCAAGAGATCGAGACCATCCTGGTCAAATGGTGAAACCCCGTCTCTACTAAAAATACAAAAATTAGCTGGGTATGGTGGCACACACCTGTAGTCCCAGCTACTCGAGAGGCTGAGGCAGGAGAATTGCTTGAACCCAGGAGGCGGAGGTTGCGGTGAGCCAAGATTGTGCCATTGCACTCCAGTCTGGGTAACAAGAGTGAAACTCCATCTCAAAAAAAATAAAAAAAAAGAAGTTACAGTAAGTTAAGGTTAATTTCTTACTGAAGCAAGAAAATATTTTTATAAATTTAGTGTAATTCAAGAGTACAGTGTTTATTCAGTCTATGGTAGTGTACAGTAATGTCCTAGGCCTTCCCATTCACTCACCCCTCACTGACTGATACACCTCGAGCAGTCCTGCATGCTCGGTTCATGGTAAGTGTGCTATACAAGTGTACCATTTTTTATCTTTTATGCCATATTTTTACTGTACCTTCTTTATGTTTAGATACATTTAGATGCATACTTACCATTGTGTTAGTTGCCTCTAGTACTCAGTACAGTAACATGCTCTTCTGAGGCTACAGATGTGTAGGCTCACAGCAACAGTCTGTACCACAAAGCCTAGTGGTTTAGTAGGCTATACCACCTCTATCTGCATAAGTACGCTCTCCGATGTTCACCTAAGGCTGCATTTTTCACAACATATCTTAATCATGTGTTAAGCAACACATGATTGTGTACTTTACTATATGGCCTAAAAGTTCTACTCCTAAGCAAAATGATAACATATGTCTACATAAAGATTTTTACATGAATGTTTATAGCAACTTCAATAATAGCCCCAAACATGAAACAATCCAAATGTCCACCAACAAATGAGTGGCTAAACAAATTGTGGTATGGCTATACAATGGAATTCTACTTAGCAAGGAAAAAAAGAATAAACTGTTGATACATGTAACACAGATGAGTCTCAAAAACATGTTGATCAATAGAAGCCATCCACAAATGAGTACACACTTATGATTCCATTTATATGAAACTTACTAAAGGCAAACCTAATCTATAAAAACAGAAAGTAGATCAGTGGTTGACCAGGGCTGGGAGTACTTGTGAACTGGCTGGAAGAGTCACATAGAAACACTTAGGGTGATGGAACAAATCTATATGTAGATTGCAATAGTTGTTACATAGATATATACTTTTCTCAAAACTCACATAATCATATACATTAACTATATCTCAAAAAAAATGATTGTTTAAAAGCTTTTTGTGAGACTTGACATGCAAATTTTTGTTTGTTTTTTGTTTTTGAGACAGAGTCTCATTCCATCACCCAAGCTGGTGTGCAGTGGCGCAATCTCCATTCACTGCAACCTCCATCTCCCAACTTCAAGCAATTCTCCTGCCTCAGTCTCCTATGACCACAGACACCTACCACCACTTCCAGCTAATTTTGTATTTTTAGTAGACAGGAATTCACCGTGTTGGCCAACCTGGTCTCGGATTCCTGACCTCAGGTGATCTGCCCACTTCAGCCTCCCAAAGTACTGGCATTACGTGAGCCACCATGCCCGGCTGACACACAAATTCTAAAATTTATGTAGAAGAGCAAAGAATCCAAAATGGCCAGGATAATTTTTAAGATGGAGGGGAGGAGTTTCATCTTCAGAAATCAAAATATATTACAAAGTTGTATTATTTTAAGCAGTGCAGAATTGATATAGGAACAGACATACAGACCAATGAGACTCCAGAAAAAGATCCATGCATACTTGATATACAAGAGGTTTTGCTTATCTGTGGAGAAAGACAACTCTTTCAATAAATGGTGCCAAGGTAACAAATTTTCCATAGGAAAAAAATTATCTCTATTTCACAACATTTACAAAAATCACTTTCAAGTAGATAAAACCTAATTGTGACAAGCAAATTTTTAAACATTTTTGAAGAAAATATAGAAGAATATCTTCATGACTTCAAAGTGTGTGCAGATTCTTTAAACAAGAAATACACAAACCACAAAGACTCATGACTTTTACTATAAATTCCAAATATCAGTAAATCCAAAGACTCTCAAAAAGTAAAAAGGACAAACCACAAAATCGAATAACATTTTTGAAATGCCTATAAACAACAAATGATTAATAGCCAGCTTATAGAAATAACTTACAAAAATTCAATTTAAGAAAAAAACAGCAAAACTTATCAAAAGAAAATTCACCAAAGGTAATCTGAATGGCAAGTGACATTTTTAAAACAATGCTCAGGGAAATAGACAATTAAAACACAATGAAATTCATTTCATACCCATCAGATCAGAAAAAACCTAAAGTCTGACAATATCCAACATTGAGAGGATACTGAACAGCAAATGTCTGAATTGGTAACTACTTAAGAGGAAATCTGGCAACCACAGACAAGAGTCTGTAAGAGCAAAATGTTACAGACAACCTAAAAGTTCAACAGAAGAATGGATAAATAAATTGCAATATACCTAGACACTAAAATGCTATGTAGCAGTTAAAATTCATGAGCTACAGGTATGTATGATCAACATTCATACATACCTGTAGCTCATGAATTTTACACTTTTGGACAAATTCCAAAAGTGTAATGCTAACTGAAAAAGTTGTAAAACAAGTATACATGGTGTGATACCATTTATACAGTTTTACAATATACATAACAATACCATATATTGTTTGTGGTTAATACATATCTGGTAAATGTAAAAATCTTTATGGGAATGATAAACACCAAATTCAGAACAGTGTGTACATCTGGAAGGAAGGAAGGAAGGAAGAAAACAGGACAGAGATTGAGCAAACAATACCAAAAGTTTTCCTAAGCAAGTATTCATTATACTATTCACTTGTAAATCTATACTTACTTGTCAATCTTAAATTATTTCATAAGAAAAAGGAGAACACGAAGAGCAGTGTTAGAATGCCCATCAAGGACTGCTCAAAGGAGAGTGTTCCGACAAGCCAGTCTATTGGTATATCTGGTGCAGCATGTCCTACTTTTTTAAATAAATGTCTCACCACGTGAGTGCCTAGTGATACTCATCAGCTGAACCATACAACAAACCCTCTGCCATACACTTCATACTCACCAAGGGGCCTTCTAAAAAATCTGGCTTTCCTTGATTTTCCCAAAAAGAGAAAGCATTCATCAGCAAGATTAATATAAACACCCAGTGTTTCTGATAATGCATTTCTGACTATAAATTGATAAAATGATTCTCTGGTTTTCATACTTTAGTCCCTGATGAGTTCAGTCACAATAAAACAGCTTCCCCAAATCTGATCAACTCTGGGGCACTGATATGAGTGAGCTTCTGGGTATACAGGGATGAGAACCAAACCCTGACCCTTTTTCTGGGCAACACTCCAGCCTTATTCTTTGCCTTCCAAGGGGCCAGGGCAACAAAATTTTTCTCATAAGAGAAAGCAAAGAAATTCCCAATAAATATTTAGTTATATAGTTAAGCCAAGTTTTTCATAATGTTTCTCTTTTCCTTGTTACTACTCTAGAATCTTAAGAACCATAATGTTACAGATAAAAGAAGAGAAGAGAAAGAGGCGGGCTGCTTCAGGCAGGATCTTACAGAATCTCAATGCCTCATCCAGAGTCTGGATCTCACTTTTGTTAGATTTTTTTTTTCCTGTACACTCAAATGTGATTAAGCTCTGGGAGACAGATTCACACTAAGCAAAGTCTCGAGGGTCCAATTTATTTATTCACTGACTAGAAGATATAACTGTATTGAGAACAGGAATCCGTTGTTCATCATGGCGCATTCCCTGTCATTGGACAGATGCATTAGAGAGATATCAGGTTATTAGATGAGCTTCAGAGCTAAAGAGTTTTATTCTACAGGGCTATGCTAGGGTAATCTGATGATTTCAAAAATTTTTCCTAAAAGGGATAGAAAAATACAAAAGTAGCATTTTTATTGAGCATCTTGTGAGCTGGGAACATGACATTATGTGCTATATGCTTGACATGTATTATTTATTTATTATTATTTAATTTCATCCTCATAGCAACCCTGTGGTTATAAATGTTATGGTTATTTTACTGAAGAGCAAACTGAGACTTTAAAAGTCAAGTGACTGGCTTATAGTAAAGTCAGGTTTTATATCTAAATCTGTTTGACTCCAAAACATACGTGTTTGCTAATATAACAGTCTTCTGCTTCAGTAATATTTCCCTCTAAACAACTACAGTCCAACTGCTAGGACTGCTGCAATCCATTCTTCCGGACACTGCTGGAGACACACCAATTAGTACTCATCCTCAGACTCCCCTTTCCTGCTTCAACGCAACCATACTTAATGTCTTGAGAGAGACCTGAGGAACACCCTGCTCATTAGCCCCATTTAATTTCCAAAGGGGCTGCAGATAACTCATCTCTTCACATTTTATTTATTTCATCACATTTAATAGTTCTCATTAGTTTCAGTTCCAGAGGATGGCATTTTCTGGCCTAAGCTCCTTAATGCATGCCTTATTTTGAAGGTCGCCATGGACTAATAATAAACAATTACACACAGTCTGGTACTTTCTGAAAGACAAATATCTGATACCCAATTCCTTCAATAGCCTGTCTCAGCCCTGTTCCTCTATCCCTCCTGCTCGCTCAGCCTCTCTGACTGTGTGTGTGCTCTACCCTAGATACAAAGGATTCCTAAGCAGCACCACCCACTTTGTTTGTCCTCATCTACAACTTCTTGCCAGAACATTCCAAATATTGAAGACCTAAAATTGTGACAAATCAGCCATGCAATATTCATAGACTTCACAAGTAGAGAAGTGAACTCCATGTGTAAAAACACAGAGGAAATGTGTGCTCATGGACCAAAGAGACACACAATATGTCTTTGGCTGAAGCATGTAGGAAAAACAGTATCAGAAACTCAGCTGGAAAAGCAAGTTGCAGAGAGGCTGGTAAAGGACTTTAAACAGAATCACATGAGGGAGGTGGAGAAGAAAGGTCAGTGAAGGAGACTGATAAAGATGAATCAAAGTTGGAGGGGAAGCAGAGAAAGTGGTGTTTCAGAAGCCAAAGGAAGGGAATTTCATTAAGTAATGAAAGATAAAATGCATTGTATAAAGTTACGATGAATACCCTTTTGCCAAATAGCATATTGGCAGAAGAATAGACAACACAGGTCAATATAACAATAAAGAGCCCAGAAACAGATCCTAACATATATATTTTTTCATTAACTTGTAAACTGTCTGCTACACAGTTTATATATGTAGTGCACTTAGAAAAGTATCTGGTCCACAGTTATCATCTAATAAATATTAGTGACTATCTGTATTACTACTTGTTATTGTTATAATTATTATTAAATATCAGTGTGAAAAGAAGAGATCCTTTAAAAAGTCTGCTAGTAAAGAGGAATTAAGAGAGTAGGCAAGGAAGAAAGCAAAATCCTTTATAAAGAAAGAAATTAAAGTATATGCTGGAAACAAAGGCAGCACTCGATAAAAATTTACTGAACATGAATAATACTTATAAGCCAAGTGGAAGGAGATTTATAGAAAGTAAGAATCTGTTGATACAGAGAAAGGAATCGTTGGATCAAGGACCTCGAAGAAATGGCAGAAGTGGAATCGAAGATACACATAGAGAAATCAGCCTTGGAAAGGAAAAGAATACCTCATATACTCTTGAGACAAAAAGGAGATTAAAATTCAGCAAAAATACAATTATCTACATGTTTCTAAAAGAGGTTCCTACAATGAACTACATCAGAATCACCTATGGTAATTATTTAAAAAGCAAATTCATGGCCTGTATCCCAGATCCATTAAATCCAAATTTCTAGTAGATGGGACCCAGGAATCTGCATTTTAGTGGTCTGTGACCCAGTTGATTCCTTTTGGAAGAATCAAAGTTAGGAGAATTCACATCTGTTGGCCCCTATGGAGAAAGCAAAACTGGCTCCTTGCCCAACCTCCATTTTGACTAAGCATGTAAAGTCTCACCATTGGAGAGGAAAAACAAAAAATCTTTACAATCCTGAGATAAGCTAAAAAAAAGGGGATGAAGACTCTACCTAGTCTTCCAAGTCAACGAAGGCTTGAGCCCTTTAGTATAAATTGCTAACTCTCTAATGCAGACAACTTAGTCCCTGACTTTTACAACACTGATACCTACAAGCATGATAATGACACAGGGGAAATTTGTGTTTTATCCACATGAATAGACGAATTGTAATCGTGGTAGCCTAGTGATTTTTTTCCTTAAAATATCTACTGTGTCATTTAAGAAAAGATTTTTCCCAAGAGTGGGCTCCTCATGCTTTTTAAATCACTTCCTAATCTTAATGAAGAAGGAGGTAAAGTGATCTACTAAAAGGAAGATGGGGAGGGAGTGAGGCAGGAGGCTTGGAAAGGTTTGAAAAGGAAAGGTTTGAAAAATCCAGCTGAGGGGTCTGGGAAAAGCAATCCACTAGGGATGATGGAAGGGATTGCAGGCAATATTCAGAGCTTGGGCAAACTTAATATAATAATGTGTAGAGATAAGCTAAGGCACCATATATGTGATATTTGCCATCTAACAGCCTGGCAGAAGTGAAAAAAAAAAAAGAAATTAGGTTAATCTCAGGTTTGAGACTGGCAGGGCAGGTACAAGGAAAAATGAAGGGTCCAAGGACACAATAGAGAAAGCTATAGGTATGGGAGGAAAAACCAGAAACGCTTATAGCAGGGATCCCCAAACCCTGGGCTGCAGACCAGTACTAGTCTGTGGTCCCCAAACCCTGGGCTGCAGACCAGTACTAGTCTGTGGCCTGTCAGGAACCAGGCTGCACAGCAGTAAGTGAGTGGCAGCCCAGTGTACATTACCACCTGAACTTCACCTCCTGTCAGATCAGCAGCTGCATTAGATTCTCATAGGAGCGCGAACCTATTGTGATCTGCGCCGGGAGCAATCTAGGTTGCGTTTTCCTTATGAGAATCTAACTAATGCCTGATGACCCAAGACGGAACAGTTTAATTCCAAAACCATCCCACTCTGACCGTCCTCCCTTCCATGGAATAATTGTCTTCCATGAAACCGGTCCCTGGTGCCAAAAAGGTGGGGATTGCTGCCTTACAGTCCCTCTCCTTGGCCCAAACTGTATGTGTGTGAAGGGAGGAATAATTTTATAGCCTAATTTCCCTTAAGCAAGATCTTACACTCTCTACTCCATTACTGTAGGAAAGATGGGCCTTGCTAGTAGCAGCAACTTTTCAGGTAAAATAAAACAACAGTATGAAATATACTAGGAGCCATATACCAATGTCTCACTACTTACCCCTTTTTTACCTTCACAATAACTCTGATGCAGAAATCCTTAAACTTCTCCATATGCAAACTGAGGTTCTTCCAAGTTATACATCCAAGGACACACAACTCACCCAGATGTAGTTCAGATTTGAACTCAGGTGTGTCTGACTACAAACTCATTTGCAATCTCCTAGCCCACAGTGACTTCACCAGAACAGCTAGGCTCCACTTCATGGGCAAAAGAAAAACAGCGCATCAAAGGAAAACCAGATTTCCAGCAGAGCAAGGGGTTGCAGGGACTAAGGATATAGGGATATTTCTTGGCAATAAAACTACAGAGAATGAAACACAATGCAGGAGAATTAGCAGTGAGTAGCTGAATATTATATCTGAAGGCGCATATGCATGGGGAGTGGTGTAGGTGAAGCTAAGAGCCAAGTGAAGAAGGAAATGAGAAGAAGAAAATGAATCGAGTCCACTCACCATCATTATCTCTGACATCTCTCAAAGGAAGTAGCGTGGGAAACAAAAGGAGATTAAAGCAAGTGTGTCTAGATAAGAAGATTCATCATGCCTGGCAGGAGGGGGAACTCAGTGTACCCCTAACCCACTCCTTTTCTTCTGCCCACTTTGAGGAGTCATCTGGTTGACTTGGTGTGTTCTTTGTTGAGATGCTTACCAATTGCCAACAACAATCACAATGCCTTATAACATGAGTGAGGCCCACAATTTCAAAAGTGTAATGATAGAATCCAAGATAGACATGAAAGAAGGCAGGAGAGGGACTGGCAGACGGAAAAAATGAGACAGGATGAAGAGCAGGTTTACCTGAAGTGCATACTCTTCAGTTCTTCTGCTCTTACACCTCAGAGGAATTCGCACACAGACGTACTTCATTCTATTGTGCCCCACTTTATTGTGCTTCACAGACTGGTTTTTAGATATAGAAGGTTTGAGGCAACCCTGTCTAGCAAGTGCATCAGCACCATTTTTCCAACAGCACGTGTCACTTCATGTTTCTGTGTCACATTGTGGTAATTCTCACAGTATTTCAAACTTTTTCACTATTATTATATCTGCTATAGTAATCTGTAATACGTGATCTTTACTGTTACCCTTATAATTGTTAGGGGGCACTATAAACCTTTACTATATGAAACAGAGAACTTAATCAATAAATGAGTGTTCTCATGGCTCCACTGAGCAGCTGCTCCCTCTTGTTTCTCCCTCTAGCCAGGCCTATCAATTCCCTAAGATACAATATTGAAATTATGCCAATTCATAACCGGACAGTGGTCTCTAAGTGTTCTAGTGAATGGAAAAGTCACATATCTCTCAGTTTATTTATTTATTTATTTTCAGACAGAGTATCACTCTATCACCAGGCTAGTTCAGTGGCAGGAACTCGGCTCACTGCAACCTCCACCTTCCAGGTTCAAGTGATTCTCATGCCTCAGCCTCCCAAATAGCTGGGATTACAGGTACACACAACCATGCCCTGCTAATTTTTAATTTTTTTGTAGAAATGTGGTATCATTATGTTACCTAGGCTCATCTCGAACTCCTGGCCTCAAGTAATCCACCCACCTCGGCCTCCCAAAGTACTGGGATTATAGGCATGAGCCACCTGGCATAGCTACATGTATCTTACTTTAAATATAAAATTAGAGTCGGGCACTGTGGCTCACACTTTTAATCCCAGAACTTTGGGAGGCCGAGGTGGGTGGATCACCTGAGATCAGGAGTTCGAGACCAGACTGACCAATATAGTGAGTCTCTACTAAAAACACAAAAATTAGCCGGGCATGGTGGGTGCGGGGGGCGCTTATAGTCCCAGCTACTTGGGAGGCTGAGACAGAAGAATTGCTTAAACCCAGGAGGCAGAGGTTACAGTGAGCTGAGATCGTGCTACTGCATTCCAGTCTGGGCAACAGAACAAGACTCCATCTCAAATAAATAAATAAATAGAAAGAAAGAAATGATTAAATTGTGAGAAAGGCATGTCGCAGAGAGAGGCCAAAAGCTAGGGCTTTTGTGCCAGTTAGCCAAGTTTGTGAATGCAAATGAAAAATTCTTAAAGAAAAGGAAAACTGCTACTCCTGTGAACAAATGAATGATGAGGAAGCAAAACAGCTTTATTACTGACCTGGAGAAAGTTTAGTGATCTAGATAGATCAAACAAGCCACAGCATTATCTTAAACAAAAACCAAATCCAAAGCCTAATTCAGTGCAAGGCCCTAACTCTCTTCAGTTCTATGAAGGCTGAGACAGGTAAGGAAGCTACGGAAGAAAAATTTGAAGCTAGCAGAGGGTGAATGAGGTTTAAGGAAATAAGCCATCTCCACATAAAAGTGCAGGTGAAGCAGCATGTGCTGATGGAGAAGCTGCAGCAAGTTACCCAGAAGATCTAGCTAAGATAACTGATGAAAGTGGCTACACTAAACAACAGATTTTCAACGTAGACAACACGGCATTCTATTGGAAGAAGATGTCATCTAAGAATTTTACAGCTATGGAGAAGTCAATTCTTTGGCTTCAAAGGTCCAAAGGACAGGGTGATTCTCTTGTAAGGGACTAATGTAGTTGGTGACTTGAGGTAGAAGCCAATGCTCATTTACCATTCTGAGAATTCTAGGGCCCTTAAGAATTATGCTAAATCTACTCTGCCTGGGCCCTATAAATGAAACGGCGAAGCCTGGATGACAGCACATCTATTTATAGCATGGTTTACTATTTTAATCCCATTGTTGAGACTACAACTCAGAAAATAAGAGATTCCTTTCAAAATACTATTGCCCATTGACAATGTACCTGGTCACCCAAGAGCTGGGATGAAAATGTGCAAGGATGTTGTTTCTGCGCCTGCTAACACAACATCCATTCTGCATCCCATGGATCAAGACGCGATTTCAATTTTCAAGTCTTCTTGTTTAAGAAATACATTTTGGAGATTATAGCTGCCATAAATAGTGAATCCTCTGATGGACCTAGGTAAAGTAAATTGAGAATCTTCTGGAAAGGATTATCCATTCTAGAAGTCATTAAGAGTATTCATGATTCATGGAGAAGTCAAAATATCAACATTAACATGAGTCTGAAAGAAATTGATTCCAAACCTAACAGATGACTTTGAGAGATTCGAGACATCAGTGGAGGGAGTAACTGCAGATGTGGTGGAAATAGCAAGAGAACTAGAATTAGAAGTAGAGCCTGACAGGTTTACCTATGTAACTAACCTGCACATTGTGGACAAATACCCCAGAACTTAAAAGTTTGATTTAAAAAAATAAAAATAAATTGATTAAAATTTTTGAAAAAGAAGTAGAGCCTGAAGATGTGACTTGGTTGCTACAATCTTACGATAAAACTTGAACAGATGAGGAGTTGTTTTTTATGAATGAACAAAGACAGTGATTGCTTGAGATGGAATCTATGCCTGAAGACGCTGTGAACACCGTTGAAATGACAACAAAGAATTGATGATATTCCAGAAACTTCGTTGATAAAGGAGCGGCAGGGTTTGAGAGGATTTACCGATTTAGAAAGAAATTCGACGGTGGGTACAATTGTATCAAACAGCACTGTATATTACAGAGAAATCTTTCGTGAAAGGAAGAGTCAGTCAATGCAGCCACTTCGCTGTTGACTTCTTTTAAGCAATTGCCACAGCCACCCTAAGCTTCAAACACTGCCACCCCATCAGCCACCAGCCGTCAACATCAAGGCAAGACCCTCCACCAGCAAAAAGATTACAACTGGCTGAAGGTTTATTAGCATTTTTCAGCATTAAAGTATTTTCAATGAAAGAAGGTATACTTTTTTAGACATAATGCTATTGAACACTCAATAGAGACTACACTACAGTGTGAACCTAACTTTTATATGTACTGGGAAACCAAAAAATTCATGTGACTCACTTTATTATAATATTCTGTTTAATGCAGTCATCTGGAACCAAACCTGCAACATCTCCAAGATAAGTTTATGACAACAATATCTAATAGTGATATAAAACCTACTATGCACTTAGCACTCCTATGTATAACTCTCTCAATTATCCTATAAGATAGATAATACCATATCACCATTTTACTGATGAGGTACAGAGGTTAAGGCATTAGCTATGGTCACAAAGCTACCACTGAAACCAAGCAACGTGACTCTAAAGTTTTTGTTATTAACCCAGGGCACCACATGTCACTATGCAATTCATTCACAATTCCAGTGGTGCCAAGAGGGAGCAAGTTGGCACAGAAATCCAATCCATGTCCCGGTTAATAGTCCACACATACCTAGTTCAAAGCTACATCCACCTGAGTACTTTTATCTTTGCCCCAGGCACCTTGCATTTGCCAAGGTGTGAGGTCAGAGGACTAGGTCCATAAAAAGAGGAAGTCTTTCTTATTCATATAAAGGTGCCATAGAATCTAGCTGTGGTGCTGCCTTAGCCAGGGCACTACACTGACCTATTTCGATTGAGAAGACATTTACAAGGGTGCTTAATAAGCACTGTTTGTGATCATGAATTTGGAAAATGGATAAAGGATACCATATTCTTATATTGAAAAGCTATGGTGCACCTAGAAGAAAATAACTATTAAATATACACATAGATTTTAAAACATAATAACATTGAATGGAAATCAAGTTGCAAACTATTAATATGCAGAGTACATTACATAAATTTTAAAAGTTACATGATACATATATATATATATATTCACACCCATATTTATACACACACAGAACGCATACATTTACCAAATTCATTATGGTGGTGCTTCTGATAAGGAAAAAAAGAGATTGGAACTTGGGAGTGAGAACACAGGAGACTTAAATGGACCTGCAATGTTTTATTCATTTTAATAAGACTTGAAGCAAATATGACAAAATGTTTACTACTATCAATTCTAGATGGTAGCCATGCAATTACTCAAGATAAAAATAAAACGATTATTATTTTAAGGACAGGTTTCGTGGGAACTTAAGAGTAGGAGAGCTAGAGGCTATTCTGTGTGATCAATGAGTGACATTTCAGGGTTCACGCCTTCAGAGGTGGAGCAACAGTTATGGGTGATGACAAGGTCCAGGGTGTGGTCACTTGAATAGCCGGATGAGGTAGAGTGGAGGTGGAAATCAATGGAGTGTAAGAAATTATGGATCCAGATGTATCACCAACATAATTGTTGAAGTTTTCCAGAATGATTAGAATAGCTATGGTGGAAAGAAAGAGACAGTTGTCAAAGTCCTCATTGAAGACTTTGTGGGGAAGGAGATCAGTCAAGGAAAAAATAAGGGTGGAAAGAGGGTGGAATGTATGTGCATCAGTGAAGGTGTGGCATGCTCAGCCCACTTTTAGGCTACAACACAACAGAGGGAGAATGTGTAACCTGTACTTGGAACTGCTGAAAAGTAGTATCTTTCAGGAAAAGTCTAGTTTCAGTTAAGGTGAGGAGGTAGTTACTTCAAAAATCCCACTGAAATTCTAACTTTGTAATTCACTGACCCAAAGCCATATGTTCAATCAGAAAGGAGCAATAGATTTTACCAATAACCCAAAGAAGAAGAAGAAGGAGGAGAAGAAAAAAAGAGAGAAAAAGAAAGAGAAGGAGAGAAAGAAAGAAAGAAAGAGGAGGAGGAAGAGGAGGAGAAGAAGGAAGAAGAAAGAAAGAAAGAAAAAGAAAGAAAGGAGAGAAAGAAGAGAGGAAGGAAGGAAAGAGGAGGAAAGAAGAAAGAGGAGGAGGGTAGGAGAAGAAGAAGACAATGAGGAGGAGTCGGGAAAGGAGGAAGAGCAGGGGAGGAGAAAGAGAAGAAGAAGAAAGAAGAAGGAGAAAAGAGGGGAAGGAGGAGGAGAAGAAGGACAAACAAGAGGGAGAAAGGAGGAAGAAGAAGGAAGGGGAAAGGGAAAAAGGAAGGGAGAAGAAATAAGGAGTAGAAAAGAAAGAAAGGAGAAAGAGAAAGAAGGGGAAGGAGAAGGAGGAAGAGGAGAAGAAAGAAGGAGAAAGAGAAAGAAGGGGAAGGAAAAGGAGGAAGAGGAGAAGAAAGAAGAAAAGAAAGGGGAAAGAAGAAGGAGGGAAGGAAGGAAAGAAGGAAGGAAGGGAGAGAGAAAGAGAAAGAGGAGGGAAGAGGGGAAGGAAGGGGGAAGGGGAGCAGGGAAGAGGGGAGAGGGAGGAGAGGGGAAGAGGGAGGGAGGGGAGAGGAGAGGAGAGGAGAGGAGAGGAGAGGAGAGGAGAGGAGAGGAGAGGAGAGGAGAGGAGAGGAGAGGAGAGGAGAGGAGAGGAGAGGAGGACAACAATGATGACTGGGGTCCTGTTATATTGGAAATAAAACTGTCAGCTGTTTGAGGAGATTGTCAGAAAGCTAAGTGCCAATCAGTAAAATCTTGGAAAATCAAGTTGGCTCATAAAGAGTGAAATGACTTAAGGGAGCAGGTAAAGAAATTTCAGAATATTTTAAAGGAGGAGATGGTTTTGGCTCTGGAAACAGGTCCGAGAAAGTATGAAGGAATACATGGAAAGAGGAAACCACATAAGAAAAAGCTTGAGATTTAGAGTCCAAAATGGCCCCATGTTGAAGGGGAAAACCGATATATCGAGACCTAAATCCTCTTACAGATAGAATTTAAAAAGTGATCTATCTTAAAGATATATCAGAATGGTGAAAAGGCAGGCAAGCAAGAATCTAAAAAGGAAACAAAAATAATTGATAATTTCAGATTTCTTCTCATGCCATTTTAGGGCTAAGAGAAACTCAGGGGTCTGAATTTCTGCCACAACCAAGACCAAACATGTGAAACCAAGTTTTCCACTCAATAGCACTGAAGGGCCTCTCTGCAGCGTTTGCAGTCATCTTGGTGACACTAAGAAAAGGAGACAAGTGTCCTCTCAGCTCTGGGATTCCCATACTTACAGACAGACAGGTTTGTGGTGTTCTTTTGTTGTTGTTGTTGAGATGGAGTTTGGCTGTTGTTACCCAGACTGGAGTGCAATGGCATGATCTCGGCTCACTGCAACCTCCGCCTCCTGGGTTCAAGCGATTCTCCTGCCTCAGCCTCCCAAGTAGCTGGGACTACAGGCGTGCACCACCATGCCCAGCTAATTTTTGTATTTTTGGTAGAGACGGGGTTTCACCTTGTTGACCAGGATGGTCTCGATCTCTCGACCTTGTGATCCACCCGCCTTGGCCTCCCAAAGTGCTGGGATTATAGGCGTGAGCCACCGCGCCCAGCCTGTGGTGTTCTTATTCACCACTCCTCACGTTCACTCTGGGGCAAGGGAAGAGCACAGGCCCAGCCCATACACTACATTCTACTCTACTTTTTCTCCAAACTCCTCTCCGCTCTTGTTTAGATGGGCTTTTTTCTATTCTGAATAGGGAAGATTACAAGGAAAAAAAAAAATGCGCCCAGTAGCATCTTCTTTCATACTTTAATGTCTTACACCTGCACTTGCCTTTTGAATTTAGAAGAGAAAAATGTTGATCTCTTTGTCCTCAGATCCCCCAGTTTGGACTAAGGGACCCTCAGAATAAATCTGTGGGAAACCCAGAGGGGGACTAGGAAAGACCTCGTTCACTCTTCACATATCTGGCCATGGTTGTTTTTGTAGCTCTAAAATATTTCAATTGCAAGTATTTAAAAATTGAGCAAAATAAAATCATTTTCAAGTATATAATCAATGACACCAGATCCACCTTTTCTCTGTTGGTGTGGATGAGACGGTAAGAATACCAAGTGCTTGCAATGGTGGGGCACAGGAAAACAGGGATGAAAAACTTTTTATGGTTAACCAGTCTGATAAAACCACCAACCCCTTCTGTCCCACCTCAACAAGACACACGCTCGAAATGAAATGTCCCATTGTATTTACAGAGGGGGAGAAACAGACAGTGAGGAAGGACAGGATGGGAAAATAGAGGAAGAAGTCTTGTTCTGCACTAATAACAATGTTCAAAGGTTTGCCTGGCTTCTCCCCCTACAAAGCAAAAACAAGGTAGCAACAGAGTTCTTTTAGTTTTCTGTGCAGACCCACATATAGATAACTAAGTAGTAACACTTCCTTAGTGTGTCAAAAAACTCGTGTGCACATTCCACCAGAAATAATTCCATCTAGATCTGGTCCCTCCCTCTGGGGTGACTGTATCTCCTGCAGGAACTCAGTCCTCACTCAAAAAACATCAAATTCCCTTTAATCCCATACCCTCAATCACGCCTTGCAAAGGTCATCCCCCAATGAAGTCTGGCCACCTGATTCAGATCAGAAACCCAAATAACAATAGAGCATATGCTGTTTCAATGGCCCACTAAATATTAACAGCTAAGAATAGCCTACACCTAACGAGCATTTACTATATGTTGGCAGTGCTCTAAGAACTTCTTGCATATCAATCCTCACAATAACTCTGTGAGGTAGGTATTACTCTTACCCTTATATTACAGGTAAGAAAACTGAGAAACGGAGAAGTTAAGCAGTTTTCCCAAGGGTACACTGCTGTTACGTGGCTGAGCCAGGATTTAAGCCCAGGCAACCTAACTCCAGGGACCATGTTCTTAACCACTACACGATTCTTCCCCTTGGAAGAGGACAGAACAGATAATATGATGGTTACATTTAGAAATATACAATTAGGTCGGGCGCGGTGGCTCACGCCTATAATCCCAGCACTTTGGGAGGCCGAGGCGGGTGGATCACGAGGTCAAGAGATCAAGACCATCCTGGTCAACATGGTGAAACCACGTCTCTATTAAAAATACAAAAATTAGCTGGGCATGGTGGTGCACGCCTGTAGTCCCAGCTACTTGGGAGGCTGAGGCAGGAGAATTGCTTGAACCCAGGAGGCAGAGGTTGTGATGAGCCGAGATCGCGCCATTGGACTCCAGTCTGGGGCACAAGAGTGAAACTCTGTCTCAAAAAAAAAAAAAAAAAAAAAAAAGAAATACACAGTTTACAATTTGCTCATGGCCCTGCTTCCCAATGACTCCTCATTCCTTTAGCCTCACTGTTCATGTCTGATGCTTTCCGTCTTCTTATCTAAAATGCAACATGTTGCATTGTGTTAACTTGGCATAATGGAGTATAAAACAAAGCTTCAGTAGGAATATAATCCTCATGTAAACTTTAAGAACGGTCAAGGACCTATACTCATATCTTCATCGAAATGGACTCCAAGTATCCAACTTAGCAGACCAGATAGATGGTGTTAGCACTCACAGAATTCAAGCATTCAGAAGGTAGAATAGAGCAGGCTTGGAGAATAGATAAACTTAGCTCAGGGCATTTGTTCATTCAACAAATATTTTTAAAGCATTGAATGTATATCTGAAACTGTTCTACCTTCTAAGCATTCAGCAAGGAGGCAGAACAAGTCCTTGCCCTCAGGCAACATTCATTCTAGGGCACACTAGAAAAGACTGAAAAAGTAAATAATAAGTAATGAACACTGTGCTGTGACAAAATAACCAAGGGAACATCTTCTATATGGGGCATTCAGGGACAGAGCAAATTTGAGATGAGCAAAGATAGGCAGGTAGATTATCAGATCTTAACGACATGTTGTCATTGTGCCTTCATGCCAGCTTCCCAAGAACCATAAAACATTTTAAAATAATTTATCATGTTGTAATGCAAACTTCTTAACCTGATGCTCCAGGCTCTGCTCCAATCCAGCCCTGCCTATCTATCCTCTTCTTACCACCGATCCCAAACACATCCTCTCCATTCCATTTAGGCTAATGTCCTTACTGACACACAACATATCAAGTTCACCCCCAACCTTGTTCTCTCCCATACGCCTATTAATTCTACCCATCCCTCAAGACCAAGCTTCAGTTCCACCTTCCTCATTCTTATCCACTCAGGCTTACTGAACACCCTTCTCCTTTAAACAACTAGTTCCCAGGCAGTGAATTACCTAAAAATAGCCTTCCGTCCTCTGCTGCTGTTTCACATGTGCTATAACCCAGGGCTTTAGCACAGGGCACCACCATATCCTCCCAGCAAGTGAAGGCATGAAGGGAAAGGGGTCTAGCACATGTGCAGAGCTGCCTGGGCCAGAGGTGAAGGTGAAGAGAACTGACTCAGGCTCAGAGAAGCAGCTCAAGGGGAGCAAGCACCGAGAACCAGGGCACAACTCCCAATTAGGAGGGATGCAAAGTCTCCACTCAAGTGGAAAGATCTCAGCAGCTCTAGAAGGAACCTAAGGATCCAGATGGGATATCTAATTGAGGAGTGAAAAGCACAGCATAAGTCCCGTCTCATAGAGAGTCCAATACCGGATAAAGGGAGTAGAGACTTACAACCAGGGGATTACCAGAGGCATAACAACTGTCAGCAAAAGGAATCCAGTGAAATATTCTGGAACCTACAAATCAAGAATGGGTGACCTAGTTTAAAGACCTGACCTAATTCTAAGCTGTAGGTAGAGCTCATTAGCAGGCTTGTCTTGGAAGAAATAGGGAAAGTAGATTAAAGAGAGATGAAGGCCAAAAATGGTTACATATTGATTATTAGTCTGTGAGGGGCAGGAGACATGCTTCATGCCTCATTTCTATCCTCCATACCACTTAGCAAAATAAATATTTACTGATTATGTAAAAAGAGAAAGATCACAGACAATCTGGTTATAACCCAGTGAGGGGAAGTATGCCAAGATAATCTGAGTCATCATTTAAGCAGGTTATGTATTGTGAAGTCTCCATCACCCTGACAAACACTGGTAATGTGATCTGGTGAATGAACACCAGACTAGAAATGAGGACGTGAAACCAGACCAGTTTTGTTAGAAACCTCTTACAAGACCCGAAACAAGCCACTTCACTTCTCTGAACCTCAATTACCTCATCTATAAAGGGGTAAACATAATAACTCCAGTTTTTTCATGTCTAGAACACTCTTCCCCCCAGATCTCTAATTTCCTCATTTCTTTTGAATCTTTGCTAAATCTTGCTTTCCTAATGAAGCCTATTTAATACCGTCCACTCTATTTCATGCTGCAAACTGCCCATCCCACCAACCCTATCACTCAGATACACACTGGTCTACATTTTTTCTTTTTCATAGCAATTCTAACATATTACATAATTTATTATCTGTATTGTTGTGTGCTAGAACGTAAGCACTACGAAAGCAAAGATGTTTGTTCTATTCTATTCATTGGTATACTTCACATCTCTGGAAACTGGAACAGAGTAAACATCCAATAAATGTAGAATGAATACATGAATGGATCTTTAAAAAGGCCAAAATCTTGTGAAAGACCAGAATAATAAATCATTTATATTCTCCCTGAGGCCAGGATCTGCCTCCCACACCCTCAAGCATCCCTATATCCCTTGGTACCATATATCATAGCGTGAAATAGGTATTCAATAAGTCCTTACTAAATTACAATTAAGTATGAGACCCAAAAGAGTCAAACACAATCGCGTGCTCTGGGGCCACCTGCTGGCAACTCTACTTAGTAGTCACCTAAGCAACCAAACTGACAAGAATTCCCAGCGGTGAATGGAGTGGCTGGCAGGGAATATCTTCCTTCAGCCGGTCAGAGAATCAGCAACAGACCGATCAGGAGGAAGGAGGCTAGGCTGGAAATCAGACGTTTCCAAAACCTGCTCTGAAGGACCATACACCCACTGTTTCCCAGAACTCACTTTCTACTTAACAATAATAACGGCAAGTACCCTCTACTGTGTCAAGCACGTTCATGTATCATCTCATTTAATCCTCACATTAATCCGCTGTACCATCTTTACCACTATTTTATAAACCACCATTTCCTTTTGCAATAATTGCTTTACTTAAAGTGAAGCAGTGAAGAGGTGAAAGTGTGTAAACTATTATTAGTAAGAAAAATCAAGGCACGACATTTGGGGAGTACCAAGGCACATGTGCGGGCCGAGTGTGAGACGCCTGGAGCGGACCAACATGCCCCAAGGGTACTGTCCTACCAGCCTGCCCCTCAACGCAAGCACAACCTCAGTCGGGCGCTCTGGATCCCAAACTCCGCTCCATTTCATTCGGATCACAGCAGAACAGGGAGGCAGCCCGCGCCGGGGAAGGCCACTGGCGAGCTCTGCGCCTGGGATGTGAGTGCAGGGCCCTCAAGGCCCTTCTCGTGGGAGACCGGGGCAGGGGGGCGGGGTGCGCAGGCGCCGAAAGTGCAGCCCCTCTGTCCGGAAGCTGCTTTCCCTACTTCCCTCGGCGCGACGGGAACCTCTATTCGCCAATCCCTCGGCTGAGGCCGGATACCTGAGACAGCTCCTCTTGCTGTTTCCGAACGCACAGCGCGGAGCAGCCAGAGGGGATACGAAAGACCTAGGCCGATGGCCCTTACACACTGCCGCCCCTTGGGTCCCCTTTCTCTACCAGGGTAAGGCTCTGATGTGAGATTCCTGTGTTCTGGAAGGATGTTCTCGCCGAGGTCCGCGACCGGGCCCAGCACCTGCGTGGGGCAGCCCCAGTGGTCCTGACAGAGAACTGGGCCTCGGCACGCAGGCCCCCGCTCTGGGTTCCAAAGGATCCCTGTGTTGTCGGAGCTTCTTTAGCCCTTGTAGGCGCTGGGACCCTTTGGTGGGATAACGCCTACGGTTCCCTACTCCGTCCAGGACCAGCGCCCGGCCTGTGAAAGACTTCCCTCAGCCTCTGCCTTATCCAGTAAATAAGGACTTCAGGTAACCTGCAAGTGCGTCCCCTGCTGGCCGGTCGGAGCCTCACCACCTTGGTTCGCCCGACAGCCTTGGCTACATGGTTTCCAAGTGGAGTACCAAGATAGTCTTTATTTTATTTTATTTTATTTTATTTTTTTTGAGAAGGAGCTTCGCTCTTGTTGCCCAGGCTGGAGTGCAGTGGCACGATCTCGGCTCACTGCAACCTCCACCTCCTGGGTTCAAGCAATTCTCCTGCCTCAGCCTCCCGAGTAGCTGGGACTACAGGCGCGTGCCACCATGCCCAGCTAATTTTTGTATTTTTAATAGAGACAGGGTTTCACCATGTTGACCAGGATGGTCTCGATCTCTCGACCTCGTGATCCACCCGCCTAGGCCTCCCAAAGTGTTGGGATTATACATGTGAGCCACCGCGCACGGCCACCAAGATAGTCTTAAGGGCTACATGCACTTTTTAAGATGCTTATTTGTTCTTAGGTTTGTTAGAAAAAATTAAAACCAGCCCAACACGGCTATCTTGAATATTATCTTAGTATAAGGCTAAATTCTTAAGTGAGTAGTTAACATTGGTTTATTAGGCCAGGCATTGTGGCCCATGCCTTTAATCCCAGCACTTTGGGAGGCCAAGGTGGGTGGATCACACGAGGTTAGGAGTTGGAGACCAGCCTAGCCAACAACTCTACTAAAATTACAAAAATTAGCTGGGCATGGTGGCACACTCCTATAATCCCAGCTACTCAGGAGGCTGAGGCTGGAGAATTGCCTGAACCTGGGAGGCAGAGGTTGCAGTGAGCCAAGATCGTGCCACTGCACTCTAGCCTGGGCAACAGAGCGAGACTCTGTCTCAAAATCAATCAATAAATAATATTATTATTAAATATATATACACAGATATTGCAAAAATCTTGAAGGTGGTACTCAAATGACTGAAAAACAGCCTCACAGAATTAATCAAGAGAAAAGCTCGTGTGATGCTTAATTTTATATGCAAATTTTGTAAACCAAAAATTATCTGAGATGGGTCTCAAATCAACTTAAAAGTTTATTTTACCAGGGTTAAGGACCACTCCAGAGACAGGTCTATGCTTTCCCCAATGATCATTTTTGAGAACTTCAATATTTAAATGGTGAAAGCAGGTTGGAGAAGAAATAGGGAGGGTATGGTCACATTACTGAATCCACATGTTGCAAGAGAAAAGGAGAAGGTGAGGGAATGGTCAATTATGTTTTCAATGCTTAGTAGAGGGTGCCTTTCACAAGGTAGGGTGAACATCGTGTGGAGATACTTAACCTTTTATCAGTAGCTGTCTGCCTAGGAACAAAAGGAAAGGCCATTGCTTGCGTGACTTAGCTTTCGCTGAATTTTTTCTTTGGCATAGTGAACTTTCCTTTCACATTTTAGAAGATATTTTTGGATAGGATTAACATTTAAATCAGTACACTTTGGGTAAAGCAGATTGCCCTCCCTAATGTGGATGGCCCTCATCCAATCAGTTCAAGGCCTGAATAGAACAAAAAGACTAGCATCCTAAGCAAGAGAAAATTCTCCAGCAGACTGCCTTAGGACTCTTTATCATCAGCTCTCCCACGTTTCTAGCCTGCTGGCCTACACTGCAGATTTTGGACTCCCCAGCTTCCATATTCAATCAGCCAATTCCTTATAATCTCTTTCTATAAATGCACATGCCGTTAGTTCTGTTTCTGGGAGATCTAATACAGCAGATGATCTTAAATAGTCCTTCCCTCTCTGATACTGAGTGGAGCTTCAAGGAGGACAGCAAAAGAAAGAGGGCTTGACTCCAGTATCCAAAGTACTGAGGGCTCACCCAAGGACATGCTCACTGGACATATTGCCCTAGCTTTACTTCTTCACTCCCCCTTGCCACCAGATCCCTTGGAAGCTAGGTTATAAGGCAATTCCACTGCTCACTCTTCCTGGAAGAGACCACTGTAGTGGAATGTTGATGGAGCTCCGCAGCCAAATCAACATATCCAGTGTCCTGACTCAGCCTCTTCGCAGCTTGCAACCTTAGCTTATCAGAGTCCCTTCCCTTCTCTGGAATTCCATTGTATCTGTATGATGAGAAGGCTTGATTATATGACGTCTAAGGTCTCTACTAGAGGTGAGCACCTTTTCCCCACTCCTGGCCTCTTTTCAGTCCTTTCTTCTCTTTGCCCCTGAGAGAGTAGAAGGATTTAACTGATTGGTAAATTTTGTAAGAATAATTGGCTTAGCTTTGCCTTGCTGCTACTTGGGAACTGCAGAGATCCCCATGCCATAACAGGGACTTAGTCTTAGGCAAGGATGCCTGCCCCAGCCCAGGCCTGTCATGATTGGGTGGGTAAGTCAGCCTAATTTTCAAATCTAGTATGACCAAGCCCCAGCTAACAGACCTAGGGCTACTACGCCTTAACCACTATCAGTAAAAAAGATGACATTTTGAGCATCACATTTTCTATTTTTCAGTGCAGTTCAGAATAAGGGCAAAGAAATAAAACAGTGCCATTATTGAGATCCCTTTGCAGAACACAATAATTCCTTCTAGCCCCTTCTAGCACTTATTAAACAAAACAATAAAAAATGTCTAATGAATAAATTCACACTAAAGGGCTAATATAACCCTTCATAGGCTATCTATACTTTAAAAAACACTATGAAAAAAAAAACAGAGAAAGGGCAATGCTTTGTGGCAAACATTATACAACTATACTCCCTCAGTGGAAAGTATATTTTAGAGTAAGACCTTTTTCAGGGTCCCTCTGTTCATCCCCCCCATCTGTTCATCCGTCAACAATTACTAAGTAAGTTAAAAGTAGAGATTTTGGAGTTAAACTGTCTGAGTGCAAATCCTGCTTATGTCCCTGACAAGCTCTGTGACCTTGGGTAGGCTGTTTAACCTCTCTGTGCCCTAGTTTTTCCATGCACAGAATGGGGATAATAGTAAGAACTTGAACAACACTCGGTAAACACCATAAAATTTCTGTTACGTGTAAGACACTGTGTTACTCCTAAATCCCCCAGGATTTACCTCTAGAATAAAATCTATAGAACCAAGAAACGAAATTGATTGCAGAGGGTGTGCAAATGGTAAAACTAAATCGAATGTAAACATTTGGGCCAGTAACAAGGACACATTTCTGGAGAAACATGACTTAACAAACAAGACTCTTTTCCCAGGGTGAACTCCTCAAACTGATATCAGATTGACTAATTCAGTTTCCGAACCCAGGAAGGTCTTTGGGGCACTTGGGACACACCTTAGCAGCATGCACAGGGATTTGCTCGGATGATACTGAACGTAATTGCTCCAAGCTGCCACCAGGTGTCTACAGACACTCACACCCCTCTGACTCCTACGTCAACAAAGCTGTACTTTAACCGAGAAAAGTTACCAGTCCAAGGGCACACGGTCTGTTAGTGACGAACTCTGTGCTAGAACCCAGGTTTGTGTGGCTGGTTATTACTCAGTCCCAACTCCAAAGTGCTCCTGGGATAGAAGAAGCAAATTTCAGGCTCCTCCGGGGCCTGACATACCATCATATTTCTGCCTCTTTGAAGGATAACATCAGCCACCCCAACCAAAAAAGAATCCTCTACTCCATCAGAAAAGAGATTTAAATTGCCCCTCAGTCTCCCTGAACCTCAAGCCCAGGGTCTGACATTTTTCACTGCTGAGAAGTTATTCTTGGCTCTGCCTTCAGATGTCAGCCCTGAAATTCTCAGCTTAGACCAGCAGGCCCAGATGTATTCCTCCTTTTGCCTTCAATGGTCCTCTCCTGGTGACCACAGAAGTACTTTAGGAAGCATTCAGTGCAGAGCAGGGGTCCCAACTGCAAACATGCCCTCTTCCCCATCTTAGATCTAGCTGTTGACAAACATAGAGGTAACTGTATGCATCTTTTTTCTTGGTAAACACTGAGTACTTACAGCATGGAGTCCATCATTAGCCACCAAGCATGTTCACACTTGCCCTACACCTGGGAGCACATGATCTTGCCAATTCTGCTGCCACAGTCTCAATTCAACACATCTTCACTGAGCATCAGCTCTCAGCAAGGTGCTGAATTGCATTCTATGCCGGATTACAAGTAAAAAGCAACCAAACAAAAATCTACCCAGTCATGGGGTCCAGTTAGTCTGGTAATAGCTTCGCCAGCCATTCTGTCACCTTGCCACTAACATAGGGGCTCTTCCCGCTCACTTCCTTTGTAGCTCAGGCCCTGATCTGAAAAATAGAAATTGCCAACACTTCTGCAAAGGGGTGGGTCTCTTTAGGAGCTGGTGAGCCACTATAAGTTTTTACTTACACTTTTGGTCATAATGGTAGGAAATGAAACCAGGCAGAAAATAAAGACCACAGGGGAGGGGTCTAGAGCAAAACACCCTGGAAATGCCAAACACCAGAGCAACTCCATGAGCCTGTGATTAGTATAGAGAAATGGGTAATACCCTTTGACTCCCAAGGCACTGCCAAGACCATGCCCAAGGCATCTTAGAGCTAAGATTGTTGGACTTGAAAGGGAATAATGTCTTTTTTTATATATATATAATGTCTTCTTTTTTATTCCCGCCCCCAGCCATTTTGTACTTGACAAAACTAGAAAATATGGAGGTAAAGTGACATGTCCCACATATGACTGATCAGTGAAAGAACTGGGATGTGAGCCCAGTTTTTCTGACTCTATTACAACGTTCCTCTTACAAGTATTCAGTGGTGCCTGCTTCCTTATAATGTAACAGTGAACTTGTAGCAACTTGAAGCTGGGGTTGGTTCACCCAGAAAGCTGCAAAGCTAGCATACAAACTAGCTGCAATTTCAGTGGAATACTCTGACCTGAGTTTAATCTACTGGAAAGCTGATTGCTAAGGAGCCAGCCCATGGGTTCACCCAGGGGTCTTGAGGCTCCAGGAGGCCAACTCACACTAGCCATAGTCAGCATCTCCTGGCAAGCCAGACACCAGTAGTCACATGTAATAGACATTGGTCCTCATCATCTACCCAGGGCACTGGCACGTGCCTGTCATGGTGCACAAGATCACACAGATGTCTACACCATGTATCAGAAGTTCACAGGGGAACAGAGGGTCAGGACAGAGAATATTTTTCACCTTGAGAGATATTTTGAATTAAAGAACCAGAATGTCCTTTTCCTAAATTCTGCTAAGGGAAATAAAATGTTTTCTTCTCCTTTTTAAAAAACATCATGGTGACTTCTTTGTTGGTCCTTGTTCCCCAAACATCCCCTGACAACATGTTAACAAGCATTTATCGGCCCGGCAGCGTGAGCGCAGAGCCGGCCGCGACCCGGAGCTCGGAGTCCCGCGGACCGCGCCCGCCGCCGGCCCCACCCATCCGGGTCGAGGAAGCCAAGGCCATGGCCGAGACGGAGGAAAGGAGCCTGGACAACTTCTTTGCTAAGAGAGACAAGAAGAAGAAGAAGGAGCGGAGCAACCGGGCAGCGAGTGCTGCGGGCGCAGCGGGCAGCGCCAGCGGGAGCAGCGGAGCCACGGGTGCTGCGGGCGGCGGGGCGGGCGCGGGGACCCGACCGGGCGACGGCGGGACCGCGAGCGCGGGGGCTGCGGGCCCAGGGGCCGCCACCAAGGCTGTGACGAAGGAGGAAGATGAATGGAAAGAATTGGAGCAAAAAGAGGTTGATTACAGCGGCCTCAGGGTTCAGGCAATGCAAATAAGTGAAAAGGAAGAAGATGATAATGAAAAGAGACAAGATCCAGGTGATAACTGGGAAGAAGGTGGAGGTGGTGGTGGTGGTATGGAAAAATCTTCAGGTCCCTGGAACAAAACAGCTCCGGTACAAGCACCTCCTGCTCCAGTAATTGTTACAGAAACCCCAGAACCGGCAATGACTAGTGGTGTATATAGGCCTCCTGGGGCCAGGTTAACCACAACAAGGAAAACACCACAAGGACCACCAGAAATTTACAGCGATACACAGTTCCCATCCCTGCAGTCAACTGCCAAGCATGTAGAAAGCCGGAAATACTGAGCCTTCATAAGGGTTGACTACCTCAGATTTGCTGCACTCATTGTGGACTTCGTGTGGATCACAACTTCTGGATAAGAAGCTTACAACAACTATTAAATGTCGATGTGAACCTTCAAACCAGCTCTACTGGATTTTTATCAGAAATCCTGCATAAAAAGTCAGCCATCTGGGTTCTGATCTGCTGTAAAAGATGAAGATTTAAGTGACCTTAATTAACCTGTCCTGTGCCCTACCCTTAAGGAGTACTCTCTGTAGTAGGCTGTGGCTATGTTAGACTTCCTGGAACACACCACTGAAAAGAACTGATATGTTCAGATCATCTGTGTAGGGCCATGATTTGTAGTTTAAATTTTAGTTGCATTCTGAAGAAACCACAAAATAAATTCAACCAAACTGGGGTCCACCAAATGGGGAAGGGGTAAGGGAAAGAATAATCTTGTGGGGTTTTCTGGTAATTGTTTTATTTGGGGAGTGCATTTTGTTTTGTTTCTGTTCTACATTAAGGCCTTTTTTGCTTTGACTTGAAATAAGTTCTTTGACAGCATATTGCCCTGTTGAGTAACCTGAAGTATGCATTAGGATTGTCGAATGTCTCGTGGGAATGCCAGTCCTGAGGGTGGAACCAAATAGCCTTTCATGTAAAGGGCAGTGGATGCTGGAGGCTCAACTTCAGGTGCTGCTAATGCCTCGTCTAATCAGGTCTAAATTGTATAGTAAACTGCAGTGGGAAGAATGCGCTTTCTGCTGAGGCTAAGAGGTTCACTGATCGTTCTTACAAATTCAGAGCAATGTGAGCAAAACCTCAGCTAAAACCCATTTAAGTGTCATGGATTGTGCATGATCTTTGATAAGAATTCCTCATATACTTGTGCCCAAATTTGCAAGGTATTGGCTGTTCATAGATGCAGTGATTGTCCCAGCTAGCTCTGTTTTCAACCATTTGGTGTGTCTTTATGTTCCTTTGGAGAGTCAGGGCGAAAGACAGGTGATGTAGCACTTCTGTTTTTAATAGTTACAGCTTAAAATACCTATTAATCATAGTTTTTGGTCCTTTAAAGGGACCTGAGGAAGCTACCCAGAATTACAGAGGAGTGTCCACCTAATGAGATAGTCTGGCAGTTTCCTAGTTTTGTATCTTTCAATAGAAATATCTGAAAGTGGTAATCTGACTACTTGATGCAGAGTCTGGGTTTCTCTATAATAAATCCCTTTGCCAAATGCATGAGTTGCAGACTTGCTACTGGCAAGAGTGAAGCAAGTGGGTGAGTAAAACTATTTTGATGTGGGAGCATTTTTGGATAGGAGTTTAGTCTTGATGAAAGTGTCCGTGCAGGAATTGGACTCCAAGGGTGATTACAGTATCTCCTGATGGGACCTGCCACCCATGTCTGGGCAATAATGTTGGCATTTGAGGTGGCAGGCAGGATGCCTGCCTTCTAATGTATTTGAGTGAGTGACTGAGCCAGCCAAGGGGAGGTTGGATGATTAAATCAGAAATGGGATTCTTGGTAAACTGAAGACTTCATTTGGGAACCAAAAACCTTAAAAAAGTCTCTTCATTACTGAACTGTGTATTTTCCCTGAAAGTATGTATTTTTTCCCAGCAAAATTTTGTTGGGGGTTATGTTACTGAAGAATGAACAGAGATGACTAAGTGGAGGTGTTATGTAAAAGCATACTGTACCCGCAGCAGATTTAAATTCCAACTCTTTGTTACAACTTTTTAAAAGATTGTGAAAATATCAAAATGTACATGAATCAAGTTTTAATATACTGTATGATGGGTGGATGAGGCTGTCCATTGTACCATTTGTTTGAATTCTCAGGCATGGTTTGGCAGTGCAAGAACTCTGTAACATTAACAAATTCAATAAAAAGTAAATATAAGGAAAAAAAAAAAAAAAAAAAAAAACAAGCATTTATCACATACTACAATTTCCAAGCCTACAAATGAGTCTACACTGATTTTACTTGGTGTGGAATCAGTCTACACTAATTTCACTGGGTGGTTGTTTCCAGGTGCCTCCTGAAGGAAGCACTATAGACTCATTTTCAACTGTCCCCAACGCATAGCTGGAGAAATTACTTCTGGGAAGGCTTTTGGTAAAGCAAGCAGGTAAAACAGGTCACCTTCATAATGTGTGACTTCAGATTAGCCTCAAAAGAGGACTTCTGTGGGTCTTGTGTTCTCTTCCAGACTTCCTGCCTCTGTTTTTGTTGGCCCAGATTTAAATTCTCTGTGCCTTATATACCTCTTGCCTTTTTTTTTTTTTGACTTTTTAAAGAAAAATATGGAACGCTTCACGAATTTGCGTGTCATCCTTGCGCAGGGGCCATGCTAATCTTCTCTGTATCGTTCCAATTTTAGTATATGTGCTGCCGAAGTGAGCACCCTCTTGCCTTTTAATAACAAAGTCACACTGCAAATCCTGGTCTGTAGTGCTTAGAGCAAAAGGGAATATTGGGAGTGAGCCCCTTCCTCCCTGGCCCACCACATGGATAGGGATTAAACTCCATTTAACTCTGACAGAGATCATTCAGCCTTATCATCCCAATTTTCTGGAAGGTCGGAATCCTGTCACTGGCCCACTCGAGGGAGTTCTTAGTCTTCAGGACAAGCCCTTTTTTGTTTTTTGTTGGTTTGTTTGTTTTTAAAGTGAAAGTGAGTTCATTAGGAAAGTAAAGGAATCAAAGAATGACTACCCCACAGGCAGAGCAATAAGGACAACCCCTTTTATAATGCCCTTGACTATTTCTAACCTAGAGCTATCAGACTTCTGGGTAAAATAAAACTCCTCTTATTAGTGATTAGCATAGTCAGTGTGCAGTAATGTCAGCAATGATGTTAGTATGAGCAACAAGAGTACCAACAACAGCAGCTATCAAATGGTCTCTTGTCATTTATGAGACAAGGGAAGGAGACTAGGTTTCTACAGAGCAGGGCTTCACTGTGGTATGTGCCATCCAGACTGTACCCAGGGCAGTTGCTGCACCAAGGCCAGCAGGAAGAGCCATACTAACCTTTGCCATTCACCCAACCAGAGGGGACAGCCAGAGCTTAGAGGCACAGCCAGAGGGCCAGCCTGGGATGACTGAGCCGGCCTTTGCCCAACCTGGCAAAGGAAAGACATTAGACGGGATGTAGGTCTGTTTCTACTAAGAGGCAGCACTTGAAGTCTACAAAAACAGCTTGCCCAGATGTAGTATTCCCTAGAACTTGCTGAACCCAGGGAGCCATGGCTCAAAACTCTTGCAGAACCTCTCCCAAGACTTCTTGTGCAACTTCAGCCTGTCTCTCACTGTGTCTTTCCCAACAGATATGAAGATAAGGGGATGAGACAGAGAGACCTTGGGTGAAAGAATGACTCTGGTATAATTCACCAGATCTTAAAGTACCTGGAATGCCTCACTTTTCGGAAGTGAGTTGTCAAAAAGTGTGCTTAGGTCTCTCTTGAAAGCCCAGAACTTGCCATCCTAAATCTCCAGGGCTTCTGCAGCTCTGGATTCTGTCTCCATAGGCCAGAGGCACCAAGCTCTTCCTTAATGCTGACTTCTTAAGAAGCTCCCCAAAAATGTGCTGCATTTCTTCTTCACAGCATGTATCACAGCTTGTAACTATTTTTGCATGTGATAATTTGATTCTTAAATTAAGCACCACAGAGTCAGGAATTGAATCTGTTCTTGTATCCTCTAGATACTGGCCCAAGGGTTGGGATACAGGAAGCTCTATAAACACGTGTTGAATAAATGAACATATGAACGAATGAGTACCAGTCAGTTTTGAGTAGCATGTTTCATGAGAGGAGTTGACAAACTATAGCATATACAGAGACAGCAGCCAGGATTGGGAATGTTCTTGAGATCTTATTATGTGAGAAAGGATTGAAATGACAGAGGCCATAGAGACCGAGATGAGGATATGTAAGAAAGAGACTGGCCCATTGTTTCCTGATGTCACAAGGAGGAAGGATTCATGAGACTTGACTTATATTGTTCCAGAAGACAGAATGGGAACCAAGAAGCAAAAGTCCCAGGCAGATTATAGCTCCAAGCAGATGAATATCCCCATAGCTGGAATTGTGTGAGGATGGGACAGTTTATTCAGTCTCCCATCACACTGAATGGTCACAGAGGCTGGATGCCACCCTGCAGGAGTGGGACAGGCTGGGCCTGCATCTCGCAAGAGGTTCAGCCAGCAGACCGATTACTGAGATTACCTGGAAGATTCCAAGTTCATTTCTCCCATGCTCCAGGAGAACAAAAGGACAAGTTTTCATGGGTATGAGTCTTGCAAGACCCCGAGCAAAACTATGAAAGAGGGAAAATCCGACAGCCTCCCTCGCTTGCCTTTGCAGAAGTCTTATTCGCTCTACTAGCAAAACTCCTAACATTCACATTCTTGTTCTGGGTGCAAGCACGTGAAGAAAAGAACCCACTTTAAAAGTGTTAATGCCTTACTATGTCAATCCATATTTTGAAAGAGGGTGCCTGAACAAAGCAATGTGCAGATCTAATGGTAGGGCTTTTGGCACAATAGCATTTTAACAGTAAAGTCTTAGATGTCTTCCAGTCATCAGCTAACAAGGGCTCAGAACCTATCCGTGTCTAGCATAGTGCTAGGCATGGGGAATGAGCAGCAGATTGAGAGGTGGAAGTTCTGGGTTCAAGTCCTAGCTCTGCCTTATACTGACTATGTGATCTTGATTAATTACTTAGCTTCTCTGAACTTCATCTGCAAACCTCACATGTACCTCACAGGGTCAAATGAAATACCAAATATGAGAGTGTTTGGTAAAATGTAAAGTACTCTGGACGTAGCATTATTGTGATTATTATTTTTAGACAAAAGTGGAAATGCAAAGCAATGTGAGGTCCAGACTCTGTCTTCAGACAGCTCACTATTTAGTCACGCCACACAGCAAGGCTACACTGAGCGACTCTTCATTATTCTCCCCTTCTGGAACACAAACATGCAAAAGAACAAAGGAAGAGTTGGGGGTGGAATACACTGGCAGCTCTGGCCCAGGGAAAAGACTGAGCGAAGCCCTGGCCATGCCTGATCCCTGCCCAGAGCCCTGTCTTCTTTCCTGGCACTTCTCTTGCCTCCATTGCTCCCAGTAGCCCAAGGGCCTCTGAACTCACTACCATTCACAACCACTTCAGCCACAGCGGATATCCTCAACCTCCGCCCTTCCCATCCATACTTTAGAGGAGACGGTTCCCATAAACCAAGAACAAGCTTGACCCATTTAGGAAGTTAAATCTTTGTTGCAAATAAAGGGTTTCATTATTTCACATTATGTTACATAGAACTGACTCAGAGCAAATTAAGAGTGATTTCCACAATGGCGTGATGACCTTGCTTTTCACCGATGGTATGGCAGTACAAGAAGAAATCACTGAAACTGCAGGACTAAGGATTTAACTGAGATTCAAGAATATATTTCCTGACAATAAGTGAACTATAAATAAAATGGAATCTCTGCATTATTGTCTGTCTGCTTGTTTGTTGTTCTGGTAGATTAAATTAGAGTAGGCAAACTTTTTCTTTAAAGAGCCAGATAAAGATTTTAAGTATTTGTGAATCAAAGATATTATAAAATTACTTATATATGATTAGCAAAAACAAATTTCCACAATTTTTATTGGCAAAAATCCAAAATATAATAATAATTGATACAATGTTTTTGTAATACAAGTCTACCAGTGAGAAAAATTTAATTCTGTTTTGGGGGAGCAGGAGGGTAACATATCATTTAATTGGGATTCAAACCCATTGTCCCCTATTACCTTTTTTTTTTTTGAGATGGAGGTTTGCTCTTGTTGCCCAGGCTAGAGTGCAGTAGCTTGATCTCGGCTTACTGCATACTCTGCCTCCCGGTTAAAGTGATTCTGCTGCCTCAGCCTCCTGAGTAGCTGGGATTGCAGGCACTCACCACAATGCCCAGCTAATTTTTTGTATTTTTAGTAGAGATGGGGTTTCACCATGTTGGCCAAGCTGGTCTCAAACTCTTATTATCAAAATCAATTGAAATGTTCATCTGCTAATGTTGATATGTAATGCATAGTCCATTTTTTAAAATGTCTTTTCACACAGATAGATACTGCCAAACACTGATATCCACAAACAATTGGTTTTCATTGAGTGTATTTATCACTTGGAAGGTATTTCTAGAACTCTACAAGATTCATTGCTTGATATTTGCCTACAACATATCATTACATTAAAGAAAATCACTTCCATTGACGGTTGGGGAAAAACTCTTTAATTGCAACGCAATGGATTTTGAAATATGGAAATTGGCTTTGCATTTGCATCGATGTCCAGGAAACACTGCTGGAACTGTAATTTGAGCTAAAAATATATTAGCTAAAATTCATGTGAGAATAAAAATTCCACCTTTTTTTTTTTTGAGACAGAGTCTCACTCTATCTCCAGGCTGGAGTGCAGTGGCGCAATATGGACTCATGGCAACCTCTGCCTCCAGGGTTCAAGTGATTCTCCTGCCTCAGCCTCCCAAGTAGCTGGGACTATAGGCATGTGCCATCATACCCAGCTAAGTTTTGTATTTTTAGTAGAGATGGGGTTTCACCATGTTGGCCAGGATGGTCTCTAGTGTTGGGATTACAGGTGTCAGCCACTGCACCTGGCCCACTTTTTATAACTTTCGACAGCACAAGAAATACATAAAACACTCTAACATTGCTTGTTAGTCAACCCAATGTTAGTTGTCTCTAAAATAACTCTACCACTATCCAAGTTTCACAGTTAAGCACTGTTTTGCCTTGCAATTTTAGGTTGAATTTATTAAGAAATACTATTAAGTCTGCCACAAAAGCTAATTTCCAAAGCCATTTAGTGTTCAAAAATAGTGAATGAATGTAGCCAGCAAACATGAAAAAAACTCAGCATCAGTGATCGTTAGGGAAATGTAAGTCAAAACACAATGAGATATCATCTCATGCCAGTCAGAATGGCAATTATTAAAAAATCCAGAAACAACAGATGCTGGTGAGGTTGCAGAAAGAAAGGAGCGCTTTTACACTGTTGGTGGGAGTGTAAATTAGTTCAACCATTGAGAAAGACAGTGTGGCAATTCCTCAAAGACCTACCGGCAGGAATACCATTTGACCAGTAATCCCACTACTGGTTATATACCCAAAGGAATAGATATTATTCTATTATAAAGATACATGCAAACACATGTTCATCACAGCACTATTCACAATAGCGTAGACATGTAATCAACCCAAATGCTCGTCGATGATAGACTGGATAAAGAAATGTGGTACATATATACTATGGAATACTATGCAGCTAAAAAAAGGAACAAGATCATGCCCTTTGCAGGGACAGGGATAGAGATGGAAGCTGTTATCTTCAGCAAACTAATGCAGGAACAGAAAAACAGACATCACATGTCTCACTTAAAAGTGGGAGCTGAACAATGAGAACTCATGGACACACGGCAGGGAACACCACATACTGGGGCCTTGGGGGTGGGCGGAGGGAGAATATAAGGAAGAATAGCTAATGGACGCTGGGCTTAACACCTAGGTGATGGGTTGTTCTGTGTAGCCAACCACCATGGCACATGTTTACCTATGTAATAAACCTGCACATACTACACATGTACCCCAGAACTTAAAATAAAAGTTGAAGAAAAAAGTAGTGAATGAGGGTGATTCTCCTCATTCAAAACAAAAAACAAATCCAATCTTAGCCTCAAGCTCAAAAAAATCACAGTAAAACTTCACAACTGCTGAGCCGTCAAACTGCTGTGCAGGATAGTAAGTAAGGATATTCAGCTTCCAGACCTAACGAAGAAACTCACAGAACTGGCCAGAGTTAAGTCACAAGAGTGAATGAAGTTCTCCATTTACACGGCTGGTTCAATGGCGTATGAAAGATTCAATTATTTTCTGCAAAGAACCTGCCGATAACTAGCCCAATGGACAATCACAGGCCTTAAACACTACATTTTCATAAGCTTTGAACATTCTCCAAAAGGCTTTTTCTTCTCTACATGTATTTTAGCACCAGTTGTAACATTTCTTAGCAGAGTTCACTTCAGGAAATCACAATTTTCTCTACTTTAAAAGTATCTCTGCACATAGTTGTTCCAAATGAACATTTCGTGAAAGCTACTTCTTTAGCAATCTCAAACTCAGCATTAACTCCTCAAACAAACAACTCAACAGTGTCAAAACATCTTGTCAATTCAAGAACCAAGGAAAATCACTCAAAATCATGTGCCGCATTTTTAAATGGACTATTGATGCTGTACCCAATGTCTTCCCCGACTCGTCACCCAAAAGCTAGTAGTCTTAAGCAAGTTTATTTTTCTCTAGGCACATTTCTTCAGCTGCTGCAATTGAACATGATTTAATTAACACACCATTGATTAACTTGTTTGGCTAACAAATGAGCCACTCAGAAACTTGATTGCAGTCTCATTTTCATATTTTGTAAAGAGATTCTGCTATAATGACATATTTTATTTTAAATTTTCTATTTTTTTTTTTTTTTTTTTGAGACAGAGTTTCGCTCTTGTTATCCAGGCTGGAGTGCAATGGCGCAATCTCGGCTCACTGCAACCTCCGCCTCCTGGGTTCAGGCAATTCTCCTGCCTCGGCCTCCTGAGTAGCTGGGATTATGGGCATGTACCACCACGCCCAGCTAATTTTTTGTATTTTTAGTAGAGACGGGGTTTCACAATTTGACCAGGATGGTCTTGATCTCTTGACCTTGTGATTCACCTGCCTCGGCCTCCCAAAGTGCTGGGATTACAGGTTTGAGGCACCGCGCCCGGCCCAATTTTCTAATTTTTATAACTGTTGCTTCCTGTGGGTTGGAAATATTGTGATTAGTGCTTAGTCTGATCATGTCAACATACAGCTCTATTAACACAGCCATAGTGTCACTGCATGATAAACATAAATGCTTTGCCATCTGATTCATAACCAACAAAAGAATCCAAACTCCACTATGCCTCAAAAGTGTGACATCTGAGGTCCATTTCGCTCTTCTTTTTTGTTTTGACATGATGGGCATGCACTAGTAATTAAAAATAAAATACAATGTCATGGTACAACTATAAATGTGGCTCCCCCAACAGTGTCACATTGCAATAGCAGTACTGGAATTTTTAGCCCACCAGCAGCTGTTGTCCCATGAGAGCAGCCATAGGCAATGTTATGTAATGACTTGAGCATAGCTGTGTTCCAATACAACTTTATTTATAGACACTAAGATTTGAATTTCATATGACTTTTTGTGTCACAAAACAGTATACTTCTTTTGATTTTTTTCAATCAGTTAAAAATGTAAAACCATTCTTAGCTCGTGGACTTTACAAAAACAGCGGGCTTGATTTGGCTCATGAGCCATCGTTTGCCAACCTTTGAATTAGATGATTGTGTTGCCTTAGATGGTTTAGCTGTAGTTGTAGTTGGGGCTACTTGGAATCAGGGAAACAGACCAGAAGACTTCTAATTTGTCCCCGAATTTGGGAATCTTTTGCATGTGTCACAGACTACGGGTGCTACGATGCAATCAAGACCGTCAGTTGAGTCAGCGTCTATATCCAGCATGCTGGGACAGGATAAAAGGGCAGAGGGTAACGGAGAGGTAGGAATAAAGAATCTCCCCTCAAGGAGCTTGCAGTCGCGTTGATAAGACTAGATTTCCGCACAGGGACACTAGGAAGATGGGACAATTTTAACATACACTTTTAACATTGTTTAAGATCTCTTGAATATAGTCAGTATCCAGGAAATAGTGTGTGAAGGAATCTGAGTAAATGATAAATAGTATGGCTGTTTCTATACCTAATAGGAGCTCTGTATGGTTCCAACTCTTAGGCCCCTACATCATTCTGTGGTCTGACTCCCTGGATATAAATCTTGTCACTGCTGTTTTCCATGTCTATAACCTTAGACAAATTACTTAATTTCTTTTAGCCTTAATTTCCTCATCTATAACATGAGAGTGATAATAGTATCGATCTCATATGCTTGTTGTAAGCATCAAATGAGATGATGCATATAAAGTACTTAGCATAGTTTAAAGAGCTCAATAAATATTTGCTAAAAGTTTGATTACTAGAGACAGGAAGATAAATGGGAGGCTTAAGAATTAGAGAAGGCTTCATGAAAGGAGGTGAATCTTAAAAGAACATGTATAGGCCAGGCACGGTAGCACATGCTATAATCCCACTACTTTGGGAGGCCAAGGTGGGAGAATCACCTGAGCCCAGGTGTTCAAGACCAGCCTGAGAAACATGGCAAAATCCCATCTCTACAAAAAATATAAAAATTAATCAGGTGTGGTGGTCCATGCCTATAGTCCCAGCTACTCATGGGAGGCTGAAGTGGGAGAATAACTTGAGCTTGGGAGGTCAAGGCTTCACTGAGCCCTGATGGTGCCACTGCACTCCAGCCTGGGGGAGAGAGCAAAACTTTGTCCCAAAAAACTAAACTAAAAATATGTGTAGAGATGGTAGAAAGAAGAGTTCAGGCAGGGGAGCCAGACACAAGCTTGGACACTTCATTTGTTGGGGAGTATTTGGGAGGCTTCAAGTTTCCTGGTGAAGCAGCTTTTAAGGCCAGTGGTGAAAGGCTGAGGAATAAAGGCAGAGCTGGTTCACGCTGACCTTGCAGATAACTAAAAGTGCAGTTAGGATCCCTGTTAGGTGCCTTGCCTGACTGAGGGCCCAGCCACCGCCATAAGCACATCAGTGGAGGGACCAAAGCCAAGAAAGCCACCCAGGGTACTCTCAGGGGGCTTGCTAGATGTGGGTCACCTTGTCACACCATCAGCAGTGGCAGCTGATATTTATTAAGCATCTATGAGCAAGGCATTGTGCCAAGGAACCAAGATATATAAGACATTTTATGATTTTAAAGAGATTATAATTCATTCTAGATAGTACAGCAGAGCGCATCCCAACTCCACTGATACTCTCTGTTAATAGGAAGCATAGGGCTTGGGATCCTGGGATTCTGATCCCAGCACTGCCTAGTGGTGTGCCATTGTGTTCATGGGCCTCTATGTCCACGTTACAAACAAATCAAACTCGATATCACAGTTTTCAAACTCTGACTGCAGAATCCTTTCCTCATGGAAAAGCTTAGGATATTTTAAAGATAAAAGCAGTGAGTTGAATGGGAATATACAGTGGAGTCCTGTCCCCTAGCTCAGCCTCTGACAGGTGCCAGGGAACGCAGTTTGAAAAATACTGGAATAGGGCTAAGCAGTGCCGGTCTGTTCCAGCTTGAGGACTCTGTGGAGGTAGATGTTGCTGTGAACCAAAGAAGTTCTATGAAAGATAAGACATGCTCCCCGAGAGAGAAAAAAAAAATTCAAGGAGTGTTTTGTTGGGGGTGGACATTGAAGGATGGGTAGATTTAAAGAGATTGAGGGGATAATGAAACCTACTTCAGAGGACTTACCACCTAACTGGAGATGTGGAAATGCACCCAGGGATAGGCAAAGAGATCATTTTAAATAGAGCAGGTGAGTTTTGAAGGGGAGATGGAATCAGAAATAGGAGACAGGACAGATTATGAAGACCCAGATAGAGAAAGGCATCCCGCTGCTAGGGCATCTGGTGCCCACCCAGATCAGGGGATTCTGTGACACAAGAACAAGAGAACTATTGAGGAGTCTGTGTCACGTCCCACCGTGGCTATGGCTCACAATCATCAAGCTTCCCTGACACATGTCACATCCCTTGTAAGTTCATCAAGTGCCACATTCCTAAGCTCTGTTGTCACAAAGTCTGTAAGGGAAAGAGGTGGGGTCCAAAGGACAAAGACTTAATACCCAAGACAACTGTGCCCAGATTTTCCAAACAGTAGCTAGTGTGAGCCTAAGGAGAAACAGAACTATTGCCACAGGGAACTCTGAGAGGCTTAGCCATGTCAGGTAGATCTAATTTCAGGGGAGCTAAAAGCTGTTAAATTACCATCATGTCCTTAATCCTAAAATGCCATTAATCCCCTGTAACACTTCTGCATTCTTATGAGTATGTGGGTGGCAACAGCTATTATCTTCATTAAACTGGGAAGTAGAGGCCAAGGAAGAATCAGTCACGATGTCTAATGCAACAAGCAATGTGAGATGGGGACTTGAAATCTGAGGAGACATTCAGTAAAGAGAGGAGCGGATGGAAGACAAGAGCAAAGGACTGGAAATGAAAAGAAGACAAACTCCAACAGAGGTTTCCATCTCAGCTGGAAAGCCTTCCCTAATCCCCCTCTGAGAGAACAGTGCCGTGCTCTGCGCTGGGAATGTCCTCTTGCAGCACCCCTCACACTGTTGTGCGATCAATCCTTTACCTATTTCCTTTTTTGGACTGAAAGGTCCGCAAAGTCATGGAGCCTGTTTGTCTTGTTCGTGGTGTGTCCCCAGCATCTAATGTTTACAGGTAAAGGAAACTAGAGAGCCTGGGACAGGGAAGGAAATGAGACTCAGAAGCACATGGTTAAACATAAATAAACCGGCTTCCCAGGACCAAAGAGGCCTCTGGTGAGGCTAGAGAGAAAACTTCACCTCCTTCAGGCCATTATCAAATGTCACCTTCTCAGAGGGGCCTTCCCCGGTCATCTGTCCAGTTACAAGTCACAACCTGTCCCTGCCCCCCATTCCACCCAGCATCCCAGCACTTCCTGTCCCTTCCCCTGTTTGTTTCTCACCATGGCACTTGGCACTGACATACACACTTGTCACTTCTTTGCTTATTGTATGTCTCCCCAGCCTAGAATGTAAAAGCTATATGAGGCAGGATTTCACTGCTGCGACTTCATCTCTAGAAGAGTGTCTGATACATAGTAGGTTATCAATGAACATTTGTTAAATGGACAAACCATAGAATGGATGACCCTTTCTAACCCAAGGTCTGTGGTAGTCCTCCCAACTTTTGCAATGCAAACACTTCCTCCACGATTTCTTTCCTGTGTCTCCCCCTCCTAAAGACCCAGGGGAAGTACCAAACCTTTATTCTCTGCTTAGTCTCTTTCCAACCTTTCATTCCTCCTCTTTGCTCTCAACAACCTCCATTCTTTGCCCTCTCACTTCTCTCTCTCATTCTGTAGATTCATAGAAACATCCAAAATGGCCAATTTGACACCAGCCCATGTGTATTCATACAAGAACCTGCCTTTAACTGAGGCCCCAGGAACACAATGCAAGAAGGTGAAGGAAACCCCCAGTGCTAAATGGCTAGAGAGGAACCCAGACCTTCCAGAAATCTATGAACAAATTCTTGTTTTTCACAAGGCACCACTTCTTGGATCAAGGAATTCCCCTAATATGCCCTGTTGCGTAAAACAAAACTTCCTATTTTTTGTCTTGATCTTACCTATCTCAAGCCTTAAAAAGATGGGGACTTCCTTATTCTAGTATTTTAGGTCATTGTGAGTATAACTATGTTCATATAATACAGGCCTTTCTCGATCTTATAGTCTTGCACTTAACTCTTCTCTGCTGTCATTCTCCCTAAATGAAGAGACTTACTTTGGCCACTCAATCCTATCCACAAGCATTTACCCACCAAGCCAGAGCACCTACCATGCCAGGCACTGAGGCTACAAGGTGCTTACTTTCTAATGGGGGAAAAAGATAATAAATGAACAAATATGTACTAATTCAGGTGACAGTAGTGAGTGCCGAGGAGAAAAATAAAGCAGAGTAATAATTAGAAAATAATGATGGTGGGAAAAGTTTGCTATTTACAGAATGACCAGGAATTTTTCTGATGAGGTGACGCTTGAGTAGATTCTTGAATTAAATGAAGAATTTAACCATGTGACTGAGGGAACAGTATTTATGAAGGTATAAACAGCAAGTACAGAGGCCTTGAAGTAAGAGATTCTTTGTCATCACCTTCTAGTTACCTTTTTCTAATGTTTCAAAATTACTTCTTACTTAAGGATTTTGGAGGCCAAAACTGTGTCCAGTACTTTAGAAGCCAGTCCACTGAAGACTTTTTATAATGATGATAATAAAAATAATCATAGTTTACATTCACTGAAGGCTTACTACGTGCCAGTCACTCTAAAGGCTCATCCAGCTCATAAGCACCAGAGCCAACATTCAAACCCAGGCAGTCTGGCTCTAGAGCGAGGGCAGCTAAGAGTGTTTTTGTTTCATTTGCAGTCCACATTTCAGTGGTATCCATCATTCGGTTCTCCTTTTTAAGTTATTCACCCTAAGGCATTTCCCAGGGCATGCTGTAAGTTAAGAGCTGAGCTATGAGCTAGAAAAACAAACATGTCTAAATCACCAGTGGAGCACTTAGGAAGGGCATAGTTCTGCATGGAGGCAAGGCAAGCCAGGAGAGCAGCACAGAGGACGAGTGCTGCGCAGGAGGTGGCAACACAGTGCAGGCAGACACAGCCATGAGGCTGGCAGACAGATGTGCACACTAAAGCACGTGCTCAACAGGCAGCACAGTAATTCCTGGGCCCCCCTTCCTGGGTCAGAGCCCAGTGTTCCATATGGATGATTTGGGTAGGTTTCAGTAGTAATATTAATTATTGTGATTATTACTATTATAAATGCGACTATGTATTAAGTAACCACATGGGAAGCATCATGCTAAGACATCTACATACAGAAAAATAATACTGAAGGCAGCTAACCTGTCTTGAGTGCCTACTATGTGCCAGCAGAGTTCTCAGCTCTTAGTTGTCACGAAAACTCCATGCTGTGACAGATAAGAGGTCCTGTAAAGGCTAATATCTTGTATGTTCACATTTTAAAATGGGCATTTACTGAATAATAGAAAGAAAAAAGGTGGATATTAGTTTTGTTGAAATAAGTCTACAACAAAAATATTGGCCTGATATTATGGACAAGAATTCCTGCATCCTGGGAAGACTGAGGTAGAGACACCAACATGAGATCAAGATCCTATTATAAAATCAAGCAAAAGCTGGTTTTTCAAAGGAAGGACTCCGGATGAAGCTGAAGCTGCTGATCTGGTATTAGAGACTGGCCCACCCGTACCAGGGGGCACAGGACTAGTTATTGCTGAAAATGTAAGAGTTAACAAGTGAGTGAGTGAATTACAGATGACTCAGCATATACAGATTGCAGAGCAGGTTAGCATCTACTTGAGTATACAGTGTTTAGTATACAAGCATTGCCCTGTCTGTCAGTCTCCCTTCTCACTTTTTCTCCACTGTCCTCCCTTCCCTCTTCTCCTGGGACAGGAAGGGTTTTGGCCTCCAAAACCCTTAAGTAAGAAGTAATTTTGAAACGTTAGAAAAAGGTAACTAGAAGGTGATGACAAAGAATCTCTTACTTCAAGGCCTCTGTACTTCAAAGGCAGGTGAAGCTGCTGATTCTGATGCTTCATGAAGCTAATGATTTATTCATTTTCTGCCTCAGAATGAGTCCTTCAAGTTTGATGACGGTTTGCAAAACCAGGAATAGAAACCAGTTCTTCTGACCCCAGATTCAACTTCTCTTCCTGACCATGCAGTTTCATGTACTTCACACTGTATTTCTTACTAAATAGATTATTTTGCATTTGCCCACATTTGAAATTCATATCAGTTCCCTGCCCATTATGGACTAAAGAGAGACGTTCACCCAAAATCACCTCTGAACAAATAATGGAAATGATCTTCCCCTGCTTCCCTGTCTTTTTCCCACCCGATTCATAGTCCTTCCATTGTGGAAATTGCCCACCTCCTCTTCTGTAAGGTGCCTTGCTCTCCAAGAAGCGTTTGATGAGAGCCTTACCCATGGTGCTAGGTGGCCATGGGAATGTACTGTGAAAGGCCAGGTTAAAGCAAAGGTAAGAGTGTAGCTTTAAACAAATTCTATAAAATGTTTAACTCTCTGTAGTCCACATTCTCAAGACTTAAATTAACAGCACAAATCTTATTAGCCTCACAAAGTTCCTTCATTGTTTCTCAAATAGGGAAGTTCTGGGAGCATCTCACCACTGTGGGTGGCCAATGTATTAAATCATAAGAGCAATTAATCTCTGTTCATAAAGTACTTGAGCTCCTGACACATCCTATAAATGGAGGCCTAAATAACCTCAGGAATGTGCCCAAGGAGGTCAGGACCGCTGATGCTCAGTGAGTTTCCAGAAAGGAGATTACAGCCAGGCCACCTTGGAAGGGAAGGGGAGCAACATACTGCCTGCATAACTCCCTGAGCCAGGTACTAGGCTAGGCACTCACATACTCGAGCTCATTTGATTTCTACAACAATCTGAGCAGAACTGGGATTCCCACGCTGATCAGTCTGACTCATACTCATCTTCTCTCTGCCTTGGACTGGATCCGTAAATGTGACAGGAAAATGTAGAACACAGAGTCTTGGGACAAGTCCACATGTCATATGCTTGTATTAGGAAATTTGAATTCTTGTGTGACCCTGCATAACCTTGCAAAAATCACACTCTCTCTCCTGAGATAATTTTTCCCTTTTCAAAGGCAGGAAGGCTCTGGGTACTTGAAACAGTACGATGGAGTCTGAGAGGCTTGAGATGACAAGGAAACTCCTTGCACTCACCTTCAACAGCCCAGCTCCTCATGGCACAGAGACGGGCTCCAGAACACCCTTCAGAGGGGACTCTCAGCCTCTTCTCTTGCACACAGCAGGAGCAGCCCAGGTAACATGTCACAACAAAATCCTGCCTGGGCCTCTCCCTTTGCTGCCACTTTTTCTCCCTGTCCTCCCCTAAGCCCTGAACTGTGCCATCCTCCCCTCCTTTATTCTCCTGGGACAGGAAGGTGCTGCTAATTCTGATGCTGCACAAAGCTAATGATTTCTTTCCTGAGGGGTGACTGGGGCCATGTGGAGCACCTGTGACCACAGTAAAGAGATCGAAGATTAAAGGAGGATGATTGGGCAGAATTCCCATGGCAAAGTGGTGTGGTAATGGTGCCAAGTCATGACTCAGGCATGTAGAAGGGTGTGAAGCTGCTGTGGCGTAAGCATTAAGGGCAAGAGCAGCAGAAGAGAGAGCACTTGTCTGGGCTCGTCCTACTGTGCAAGAAGAATTGATCACGGTGAAGTTTTGCTCTTATTCCAGCCTGGCCGCAGCTTTGTCATAATCTCTTCCCAGAATCCTTTTGACTGTTAACAGCTCTGTCTTCCTCACCAAGCATTTGTCAAGAAGATAAACGAATAAGTGAATGAATGAACCAGGTAACCAGTGAAGAAAACTCTTACTTGACTTCCAACCCCTCAATTCTATCTTCTTGTTTCTTGACTAAGCTGAGAGTTTGCTAGGTGGATAAGACAAGTATATGTATTATACAAGCATCAACTGCTTCCACTTATGAGACCAGGCAATATATCACAAAGGACTGGGGGCACCACCCTTCCCCAGTCCCAGGTAATTTCCACCAAAGCCCCTATGCCATCCCCTAGTAGCCTAATACTCTTGCTGTGTTTTGCCGGCAAAGACCTCATCAGGATTACTTTCCTGACTCAATCTTTCATGAAGGCTCTGTGGCATTACCTGATTTTGTCTCCCTGCTCTCTCAGGACCTGGATCTGGCATCCTACTATGCCTGACAGCTAAGGGAATAAGACACAGGCATGAGCTTCTTGGGGACAGCTGGCCGTCTGCTCCTCTGGGGAGACTTTGAATTGACACCTACAAAGAATGGACTGGGCACTGACCTACCTGGGTCAGAAGCAGGGAAAGATGACCTCCAGAAGCCCTAACGAATCCGCTTCTGACCAATCACTGCTTTCAACTTGCCTGCTGCTCCCTGTACATATGACCAGTATCGCACATGCATTCAGCTTCCCTGCTGAGTGAGAGCTGGGGCTCTTAGGCTGTGTCTCAGGTCCCACCTCTCAGTTTGGCCTGGAAATCTTAGCATCCAGATATTTTTGGAGAAACTAAAGCAGTTCCTTCATTATTTCTGCATGTAAACTCTTCAAGACACCAGCAGCCATCTCCCAAACCTCCTGAAACTATCACAGCCCACTACTGGCTCATCTACCAACATCATCTTCCTGCCCCATACTCTGTAAGGCCCTAGAATTTTCACACTTTATTCTTTTTATTTCCAAGAGCCAACAAATCGCAAATAAGTTCTAAATCCCAAATGAACACTGCTCAGGGGGCACAGACTTGCAGAGATAAAACATCATTCCAGTTCAGCCACCCACTGGAGTCCCAGCACTATGGCAGGGCTCATGGGAGAATCAGGAGGCGAAATCAAGGCCTCTTCCCTCAGAGAATTCGTCATCTAATTCAGAGGCAAGAATTATAAATAGGTAACAACAGAAAGTGCTAAAGAGCCACATGAAATAAGAGCCTAGTTGTATGCTTTAGAATCTCAGTCTACCACAGGCATCAGAGCTAGAGAGAGCTAGTCAGTCTCACATTTAAAGAACACCTACCTTGATAACAACAAAGAGAGCTTATAGGAGACAGAGAGAGGAAGGAGGAGAAATCTGTCTTTCATAGTGAGGCAGAAAAATACGGTCTGGAGGCAGGGAACATAAGGCCGATTCACACTTCCGCTATGAGAGGAAATATCCTCTCCATAGGGCACACATCAAGCAAATGACTTTGTAACTTTACTTCATCCTCTTCATTTACATAGAGCATATCCCAATAGAGGGTACTGAACTCCCAAAAATTCTGTAACGGGACCTTTGAGCCCCTATGCTCAGGCCTGCTCCCACACTGTGAAGTGTACTTTCATTTCAATAAATCCCTTCTTTCCTTCCTTGCTTTGTTTATGCATTTTGTCCAGTTTTGTTAAAGATACCAAGAACCTGGACACCCTCCACTATTAACAATAGAGCTCAAGTCCAGTGAGATAGGCAGGGAGAGACCCAGCCATCTATAAGGATACAAAATAGAACATTATGAACACCGTAAGAGGACTAAAGAGGATGGGGGAAGAGAGAGTCTGACTAGGAAGACTCAGAAATGTTTTCATAGGAAAGGTAAATATTTAAATGTATTTACATGGTTAGAATTTTGATAGAAGACAGGGAGAACGGGATCCAGGAAGAAGAAGCCAAGTGAATAAAACAGAAACAAGAGAAAATGGAGGATTGACTTAGAGAACATCGAGAAATCCAGTGTGGTTGGAAAAAAGTAACAATACATCACCAAACACATCTGCTTGCCATGGAAGGCCTTGAATAACATGATAAAGTTTTGGGACCCGATTCTTATGTAAGACTATAAACCTTTATTCTTAAAGGACATGATAATCCTTCTTGAGAAGAGATAATTCCGCTGAGAATAGTGTGGAAAATAAATTAGAAAGGAAGATTGGAGGCAGGAATCTTGAGAGTTGATAGTTACACAAAAGTCCAAGCAAATAGTAACCAGGACGTCTCCTGAGAGGCAGCAGGAATAAAGATGAGGAAGGGAGAGGAACATGAAACAAGTTTGTACAGAGTCGCAGAGCACAAGAGACCTCTGGAGGCACGGACTTGCAGAGAAGGAAGTCATCCAGTTCATCAGCTGTCACTTCAGACTCCTTCCTCGTTTTGTAGATAAAGGGGGAAATAAAGTCACAAAATGGAAGCATCTTCCCCAAGTTCACAATGAAAGTACATTCAGGGCCCTGAAGAGAAGCGAGGGCTTCCAAGTCTCAATTCAAGGGCTCTCTGGAGCACCAGGGAGAGGAAAGGCCAGGAAGGGCTGCAAGGAAAATCAGGAGGAGACCTGACTGTTCTCGAAAGGGGAACAGGCAAATGCCTGAACTTTGGCTTCCACATACCATCTTCCCTAAATTCACCTCTTCCTGTTCTGATAGAACTGACCTGGGAGGGGAGCAGTGAGAGAACTGGAAACACTGAAGGAATCATAAGAATGCCTAAAATACAGTGGGAACATCTCAGATTACAAAGCTCTTCACCTATCTTCCCTACCCCACTTCCTCCACTCCCACTTTAACTCAGGACACATGCATTCCTTTAGTCAACAGACCTTCATCAAGTGGCTGCTACTGTGGGTTTTCTGGTAGCTGCTGGGTCCTAAGATTGCACAAGACCCCTGGGAGGTCCAGAACCACAGTTCAACTCCACAACCCTCGCCTTTGCCCAGCTGTGTGTCGGCCGGGCAGGTTTAGCCTGTTGGCATCCTCATGTCAAGCCTTTTAAACCAACCACCCTGCTCTCAAAAGCAACTCAAAATGGTTTGGTAGTTCCTCAAATAATTAAACATAGAGTTACCACGTGACCCCGCAACTCCACCCCAGTTGCAGAGGCCTGAAAACACATCCACACAAAAATCTGCTCATGAATGTTCACAGCAGCGTGATTCAAACAGCAGAAGGAGGAAACAGCCCAAAAGGCCACCAGTGGATGAATGCATAAGCAAAATGTGGTACACGGTCTATTCACACTTAAAGGGAAAGAAGTGCTAAGCCTGCCTCAACATACGTGAACCTTAAACACACTGTGTTATGCGAAATAAGCTAGTCCAAAAAAAGAGGGCACATATCGTATGATTCCACTTGCATTAAATATCTAGAACAGGCAAATCCATAGAGACGGAGAGCAGATTAGTGGCTGCCAGGGGCTGGAAGAGGGCAGAATGGCAGATGACTGCTAATGGACACAGAATTTCTTTCAGAAGGATCTTGGCAATAGGTGAACAATACTAGATAGCATTGAATCGTACACTTTAAATGAGTGAATTGCACGGTATGTGAATTATATTTCATTAAAGCTCTTTAACTAAAAGAATAAGAAGAAACTCAGAAACCTGACCTGAATGATCCAAATTCTGCCATGGCTGGCCACTTTGAAGATATCGGTTTTGACTTGTTAACCATGTGCTAAAATTCCACGGGCTGTGTTAACAGTGATCTCTGACACTTGCTGGCTCATTTCTTTGTGGAGAAGATATGGTATGCGATGTTGGGGAAGGGAGCGACGGTGGCTCCTATATCCAAAAAACAAAAGCCTGCAGTAGAAGAAAGGGCTGGCTGCAAGCCGGGAAGGAGGAGCACAGCTCCAGACTGAAACCTGCGCACTCAATCCCCAGGCAACCTAAGCTTCTTTCCTTTGGCTCAGAACACATTTTCTGACAAAATAAAAATATCGCTGATATCAGAGTTACCTTCAGAAACCACTGACTCCCACAGATGTTATTAAAAAGGAAAGGGCCTATAATTAACAGGACGGTAATTCACCTGCAAAAAAATTTTCAAATAGAAACTTCTTTGTGCAGATGATAATAAATGACCTTTCAATATCAAGAGATCTCAAAGGGTTCTATGTCTATTAATTAGTCGTGCTCCTCTCCAGGGGAAGGTGTTCCTTTACCCTATCTGCAGTTTATCCACCTGCTTAACGCCAAAGGGCTAAGCAGGAAAAAGTGCCTGCCCCAGCCTTACACAGAGATCTTCCTTTGTAATACAACAGCCATCCTCTGAATCCTGTAGGATTCATCTCAGTAGACACCCAACATCTCAAAAGAAGGAAAAAGGAAGTCCATGATAATTATCCTTAATGATTTGGCCAAAATATGACAAGGAGACTCCCTGAAAACTCCATTAGCTCAAAGTGGTACCTGCCACACCCCACTAGGCACATCTGCATCCAAAGGGAGATGGACAGATGTAAGCCTTTCCTAAGGGTTACAATAGTAGCAAGGACTGCAGGGAATAGGCAGCAAGTGGAACGTCTTCAGTCTCAGCCAAACCAGTGCCTGAGCTGTCAACTGTAAAGACAAAAGGGGATTTTTTTTTTCTCTGCAGGTTTTGTTTCTGTAAATAGAAGCATCTGTCTTATCTCCCCAAATACATGACAAGATCCATTAGTATTGAAGCCATCTAAGTTCTGGAGAAGCATAGGAAAATAATATATGTTTGATTGGTTAAGGGTCAGGAGATTCTCATTTCAAGGTCAGATTCCTTCACAGCATGTCATAAGGAAGCTACTTGTTCTTACTCACTTTGGTCTATGTGGAAAGTTATTTCTCTCATCAGTGAGGGAGTAATCACCAGTCCTGTTCTAAAAGAGGCAACATAACACAGGGGTTGCCAACAAGGGCTTTGGAATCAGGAAGACATGGGTTCAAACCTCAGCTCAACCAGATGCTGGCTGTGTGTCCTCAAGTGAGTTATTTATTCTTCTCTGAGCCCCAGTGTCCTTGTTTGAAAAAATGAAAACAATATTCTCAGCCTCATGGAATTGTGGTGGGAATTAAACAAGATAATAAGTTGCTTATAGATTTGGAATATTAGACTTTGTCAGGTGCACAGGATGCAGCTGGAGGCCATTATCCTAAGCAAATTAACACAGGAGCAGAAAACCAAATACCACATATTCTCACTTATAAGTGGAGGCTAAACTTTGGGTACTCAGGGACATAACAATGACAGCAACAGACACTGGGGACTACTAGAAGGGGGAAGAAGGGGAGAAAAGGTTGAAAAACTATTGGGTACTATTCTCACTGTCTGGGCAGTGGGCTCATTCATATCCCAAAGCTCAGCACCAAGCAGTATGCCCATGTAATAAACCTTCACATACACTCATGGAATATGCAGTAGAGATTGAAATTATTTTAAGGAGATAATATATTGAAAATGCTTAATGCAGAGCATAGCACACATTAAAACTTCAATAAATTGTAGCTTAAAAACATCTTGCCTTTGAGACCAAAGGTCACACTACAACATGACTGCTTTTAAAGCAGCAAAACACAGTGAAAAATAATTTTTAAAAATAGGGTATATCCTCATACAATGTATAAATGTTCATGAGAAACAGAACACCCACAACTGCTTCCTCCATTTTCCACAGAGAAAGACTGAGAAGCACAAAGTTCTGAGGCCTTTATCAAATTTCTGAATAGAGCCAGGCTTAAATATTACCCCTACAGCCACTGCCAACCTTAAGACTGGCATTACAGAATCTCAGAATGCCAATGCCAAAAGAAAGCTCCAACCCTATCCTTTTACAGATAAAGAAACAAAGGTCACATTTGGTGCTTCCTCCAAATGTGTTTTATTTCTAGCCCCTGTGGCTTCCCCATTCTTCCCTCTAGTCAACCCCTCTCTACCCTATTGATGACAGTAATACCTGTGAAGCAATTTAAACCACAGAGAAGGATCTTATGTATCTCAGTGAGACTGAACTTTCAATCCCAGTGACACTGAAAGTTTTTTTTTTTTTTTAATTGAGATGGAGTTTCACTCTTGTTACCCAGGCTGGAGTGCAATGGCGCGATCTCGGCTCACCGCAACCTCTGCCTCCTGGGTTCAGGCAATTCTCCTGCCTCAGCCTCCTGAGTAGCTGGGATTACAGGCACGCGCCACCATGCCCAGCTAATTTTTTGTATTTTTAGTAGAGACGGGGTTTCACCGTGTTGACCAGGATGGTCTCGATCTCTTGACCTTGTGATCCACCCACCTCGGCCTCCCAAAGTGCTGGGATTACAGGTGTGAGCCACCGCGCCCAGCGACACTGAAAGTTTTTAAGGACAAAGACTATATTTTATCTCAGTGCCCACAAAAGGGTGACCTCTGTATGCTCACAAATTGATTGACTGACTAGCTCATCAATACAGTTCTCTGCCCATTCTGTCAGAATGTGTTAAGTGTTAAATGAATGAACACACAGCAGATCCTACACTTAAGAACATAATCTTTCTGTCACTGCAGCATCAAACAAAGAGAATTGCCCATGGAACCAAAAGAAACAGTTGCTAGGGAACCATGGAACATGCCAAAAGAAAGGCGGACACAGCATTGTTGTTCTGTGTCATGATGGCTATTGTCTTCACCCCTGCCCATCCCAACCCCCACTCCTCTTATCTGCCTCTGGGACAACCAAATCTTCTCTAGGTCTTTTATTCTAACAGGTGAGAAGAGACATAACTGAAGAGCACTAAGTAGAGATGCAAAAGCAGGAAGAGAACCTTAATGTGACCCAACTCTCAGAATTTACGAACAGACTTAGGAAAGTCCTGACCCGTGCTGGGAGACCCCAGACAGCCAAGAATGCCAGCTGGAGGGAGGATAACAAGACTACAAAAGGCAGAGGGCCTGGGAAATGCCAACAGAGGCACTGGATCTTAGGCCAGTGAGTGGCCCGTTAGAAGTTACATTTCTTCAGTGTACCACAGTTCTTCTAGTTATCTAGACTTGGAGTCTCACCTAATGATACACCTTCCCTGTCCCTCATCTAATCTGTCCCCAAACCCCCTCCTTTATTTCTGCTATTATCCGTCTACCTTCCTAGAGTTTTGAACTACCACATCCAGGCCAAAGCCCTTGTCACTTCTCGCCCAGGCCATATAATAGACTCCTAACTGATCTCGCTGCTTAGCACTCCTCTTTCAAATTCATCTTGTACACCAGAGTTTAGAGGGACCACCCCGGTCCAGATTGCCCAGAACTATCCCACTGAAAGTCTCATATCCTGGGAAACTCCTTAGTCCCAGACAAACTGAGACATCTGACCACCTGCAACAGAGCGATTAGATTCTTCTCTGAATGATGCTTTGATTATGTGTCATTTTTCCTGACCAAAACCCTGCTTCTCCTTTCTCATTAAAATAAACCCTAAAGTAGGCCCCATATCTGCCTCAGAGAATGTCTCAGAAAGCATATTGGACTAGAGTGAGGAAACAAACATACCAGGCCTGGCTTTAGTCATAGTGGTGAAACCCTTGGCAAATACACTCAATCTAGATGAATCGCAGTTTCCTCATCTATAAAATTTAGAGGCTAAGACTAGATTTCCCTTTCAGTTCCAAAATTTTCTAAGTCTACTCTTCTAAATCCCTCTGCTCAAGCCAGACTTACCAGCTCACTAGAATCCAAACACAAAATATAAACTCTCACCTTAGCACCTTTGATTTTTCCCTTCTCCCCACTCAGAATTTCTTTGCTTTCTTCTTTGCCCACCTGAATCCTTTCAGGAATAACATGAAACTCACCTCCTAAGGGATATCCAGGCCCAGCCACGAGGACACCACAGGCACCTATGTTTCTAATACTTAGCACTTAGCATGTACTATCCCTGGACTTCAAAATATTTTTCTATGTGAAGCTTCTTTATTCAGAGTGAACTAAAATCTTTCTACACTGTTGTGATTCCCTTGCAGAATCCTGAACACATGCTAAGTAATAGCAAGTGTTATTACTAATAACCTACTGGTTGATGGATACATAGGAAAAGGTCCAAACAGGGATCTAGATGTGAGACAAACGTAGAAATACAGGTGAGTATACAATCTTTTGCACCTTACATAAGATTCTCCAGTGCTTCCATAATCCAATAATTCATTTACCCCAAAAATATTTATTAAGAATCTCCCATGCTGGAGACAGTCTTCTGGAATCCAAGGGCATGGAGATGGGAAATGAACACAGGTCTGGGTCTCTAGCAGCATTTCTGTCTCACAGATACCATACACTTCCATGTTGTCCCTCAACTCAAACTTTTTAGTGGTAAGTCTTAGGAGGCTTAAGTGGTAGAAGTTCCACCATCAGCGCCCCTCATTCCCAAAACTAACCATGTATCCATTTCTCCCAAATAGTCCGTGGAGCTATTAAATTAAAAATAATAGCAATTCAACATAGGTTAACACATTAATATCCAAATATCTACTGGCACAAGAAAAAGGTTAGTCTAAGAGACATGTTTTCCAGGAACTATATTCTGGCCAAATATAGACTCTCTAGTTCCAATGTTGACATATGTTTGTAAATGACCATATAGATATCCTTCTTCAGTACGAGTTGACTGTTGCCCTCTATTAGCATTGGCAAGTGACACATATTAAGGATGAACTCAGCCAACACCTCTGTCTTTTGGGACCCTCACAGCACACATACATGCACACACACACACACACACACACACACACACACATTCTCCTAATTAAATGGGGCTGGAACTTAAATAATGTCACCTACTCTAGTGACAAACAGGTTCATGAGCAAGTGGGGGAAGTAAATAGACCAAACGGTTTGCAGAGGGAGAGGTCAAGTTGGGCTGAACTGGGCTGGGCCCCGAGTGATTCAGGCTTTGCCACAGAATGGGTGTCTCCTGGGATGGCATGGTAGGATAATTAAAACCCCTATAAATAGGATGAGCTTTCAGGTCTCCAATATCCTCTCTGACTCCTGAATCTTCTACTCCTTCCTCCGCAAGCAGGTAAGACACACATGGGGGAGCAATGGTAGTATCTACAGGGCTCTCAAGAGTCACATAATACACTAGGCCGGGGAGGTCTGAGACTAATTCCTGTGGGTAATAGACTTGGGTACCTTCTGCTTCCTTTTTCTGGCTCTATCTGAGAATACAAATGATAGCTGGTGTTGACGACTTCCGTGTCTGTGAAATGCAAGTGCCTTTGCTTCAATGTGTCCCAGGTATCTCAAAACTGAAGGCTAGAACTATTGATGAATAGCTTAGTTTCCCACAGGGGAGTGTTTACTTTTTGTGCAAGCTAGGAAAGACCTAATGGTTTAGGGCCAAGGCTCTGGACCGTGGGCCCGGGATTGCTTCAGTCTCATTGTGATGAATTGCAGCACCAAACTCAGCTTGTCCCACGTGATCTGTTATTCATCACTTATTCTTACAGACATCACTGTATGCTTTTGGCAGTTCGGTGTGCTCTGCAGATGGGGCTTCAGTTTGGAGGCCTATAAACCCACTGGGATTTTTCATGCCACAAGAAAAAAATGTAATTAAGATCCAGATCCCAAAGACCCAACTCTCTCGGCACGGCCAATGTGGACCTAACTGATTATATATACCTCCTACAATCTGTCCCCTTAATTTGACTATGTACCCACTCGCTATTTTTATCTGTAACAGCTTTTATAGTCATTATTTTCATTTTATAAGCATGTCCCAAAATCATCCAGGCCAGAGGCATTTGCTGGAATTTAGCCTCCCAGAAAGCTTTCTTAGACCATGGAGACAGGCTTTCATCCTTCTTCCTTGCTTCCGGAACGCTTGTTACAAGGCTGAAAGCTGATCAGTGGGATCTATTTAGTGCCCGCTTCAGTTTGCTAGTTGTTATTAGAAAATTATGGCCTACTATGCTGGCTTCCGGCCCTGCCTCTGCTGAGCTTCCTGTCCTCCCTTCTGTTTGTTCTAATATGAGAGTTTCAATCAAGCAAGTCCTAACTGGAGTAGAGGATGGGATAAGTAAAATACCCGCCATGCTTCTATTGATTTTTAGGAAATTGCCCCTTTTTATAGCAGGGGAACTAAGTCTGCACCATCTCCCACCATAGCAATGATATTTGGTCCCTGACTGTGAGTCAGGGCAAGGAAGGGTTCTCTCACTTCCTAAACTATTTTCCAGATTTAGAAGCATCACTTCCCTCTGGTAATGCTGTCTCTTGGTCATTATCCTAGGGCAGGAGAAATCTTGTTTCTTCTTTTAGGTTCACCTGTATTTGTCGAAATGGCTCAACTCCTGAATAGCATACTCAATGTGGTAGAGGTGTTCCACAAGTACGCCACAGAGAATGGGGACTGCGCCTTATTATGCAAGGAGGAGCTGAAGCAACTGCTCTTCGCTGAGTTTGGAGACATCCTTCGGGTAAGACACACAGACACATAGCCCCAAGGAATCGTGTGAATAACTCTGATGCCTGAACCAGGATCGGATGCTTTGTTTTATTTGGTCATGCTTTACCCTATAACAAAAAAAGTTTCAGGCAGCTTCTTAGTAATCCTCTCCCAGTGTATACACACACACACACACACACACACACACACACACACACCCCTTGTATCTGAGTTTGAACAAGAGGGAATACAAACTTCAAGGTAACAGGAAATAGTTTCTCAGAAGAAAACCTGAGATTCATACCTTGAGTTCTATATTTTAGTGCTATCCGCACATCTTCTCATGTATTCATTCATTCAAATCGATAAAGAGCCACTGAGCACCTGCTCTGTGCCCCTAGGCACAGGGGATACAAACATGAATAAAGGCAGCTTCCTCTCCTTTCAGGATCTCACAGGCAGTGAGAAAAAAAAAAGGAGGTAAACAACTCGAATACAGCCTGTGATGGAATGGGATAACTTTGAAATGAATCAAATTAATTACTAATGGAGCTGATTTTAAATAAGTGTATCTCCTCCCTGTGGTCATGCTCCCATTGATCCAGCAGGGTTCTGACAGCCAACTGATTAAAGACTAGCGCCAAGTCCGCGCCACTTCAGATTAATGGCTTCTCAACCTAGGGAGGTACATGCAGCATTGAATGGATTGGGTCATGAACACTGATACACATCTTAGTATACACAGGACAGCATCTGATTTTGCTCTTTGTTTTTTCTTCTCACAGAGACCAAATGACCCAGAGACTGTGGAAACCATCTTGGACCTCTTAGATCGAGACCGGGATGGACATGTTGATTTTCATGAGTACCTCTTGTTGGTGTTCCAGTTAGTCCAAGCCTGCCATCGTAAGCTAGACAATAAGTCACGCAGAGGTAGGACCTCCCAGCAAGAACGGGGACAAGAGGGAGCACGAGACCATAAGTTCCCAGGAAACACAGACAGACAGAGGCCCGAGGTCCCACAACACAGACAGAGGCCTGAGAAAGAAACGCAGAACTCCCACCACAGTCAGTCTGAGAGACAAGATAGGGACTCTCACTATGGTCAGCCTGAGAGACAAGACAGAGAGTCACACCACAGTCAGCCTGAGAGACAAGACAGAGATTCCCACCATGGTCAGCCTGAGAGACAAGGCAGAGATTCCCACCATGGTCAGCCTGAGAGACAAGACAGAGAGTCACACCACAGTCAGCCTGAGAGACAAGGCAGAGATTCCCACCATGGTCAGCCTGAGAGACAAGACAGAGAATCACACCACAGTCAGCCTGAGAGACAAGACAGAGAGTCACACCACAGTCAGCCTGAGAGACAAGGCAGAGATTCCCACCATGGTCAGCCTGAGAGACAAGGCAGAGATTCCCACCATGGTCAGCCTGAGAGACAAGACAGAGAGTCACACCATGGTCAGCCTGAGAGACAAGGCAGAGATTCCCACCATGGTCAGCCTGAGAGACAAGACAGAGAGTCACACCACAGTCAGCCTGAGAGACAAGGCAGAGATTCCCACCATGGTCAGCCTGAGAGACAAGGCAGAGATTCACACCAGAGTCAGCCTGAGAGACAAGACAAGGATTACAGCCTTGATCACTCAGAAAGACAAAGCCAAGATGCCAGCTCTGGTGAAAGCCTGAGTCACAAATCCAGCAGTGGCCAGGCTAAACGGCAGGGACATATCTTTGCCTTAAATCAGTGTGAAAAACCAGTTCAGGATTCTCATTATGGTCAGTCTGAAAGGCTTGCACAACAATCTGAAACACTTGGACAAGACTCTCGCTTGAACCAGACAAATCAACAGAAATCAAGCTCCTATTATAGACAGTCTGGGAGGCTGGGTCAGGAATCAGGCTGTAGTCAAACAGACAGACAAGACCAGAGTTCCCACTACGGTCAGACGGACAGACAAGGCCAGAGTTCCCACTACGGTCAGACGGACAGACAAGGCCAGAGTTCCCACTACGGTCAGACGGACAGACAAGGCCAGAGTTCCCACTACGGTCAGACGGACAGACAAGGCCAGAGTTCCCACTACGGTCAGACGGACAGACAAGGCCAGAGTTCCCACTACGGTCAGACGGACAGACAAGGCCAGAGTTCCCACTACGGCCAGACGGACAGACAAGGCCAGAGTTCCCACTATGGCCAGATGGACAGACAAGGCCAGAGTTCCCACCACGGTCAGAAAGACAGACAAGGCCAGAGTTCCCACTATGGTCAAATGGACAGACAAGGCCAGAGTTCCCACTATGGTCAGACGGACAGACAAGGCCAGAGTTCCCACTACAGTCAGATGGACAGACAAGGCCAGAGTTCCCTCGGTGGTCAGCCAGACAGACAAGGCCAGAGTTCCCACTATGGTCAGACGGACAGACAAGGCCAGAGTTCCCACTATGGTCAGACGGACAGACAAGGCCAGAGTTCCCACTATGGTCAGACGGACAGACAAGGCCAGAGTTCCCACTATGGTCAGCCAGACAGACAAGGCCAGAGTTCCCACTATGGTCAGACGGACAGACAAGGCCAGAGTTCCCACTATGGTCAGACGGACAGACAAGGCCAGAGTTCCCACTACGGTCAGACGGACAGACAAGGCCAGAGTTCCCACTATGGCCAGATGGACAGACAAGGCCAGAGTTCCCAGTATGGTCAGCCAGACAGACAAGGCCAGAGTTCCCACTATGGCCAGATGGACAGACAAGGCCAGAGTTCCCAGTATGGTCAGCCAGACAGACAAGGCCAGAGTTCCCACTATGGCCAGATGGACAGACAAGGCCAGAGTTCCCAGTATGGTCAGCCAGACAGACAAGGCCAGAGTTCCCACTATGGCCAGATGGACAGACAAGGCCAGAGTTCCCAGTATGGTCAATCACAGATTGGGGAACTACAAGAGCAAAATAAGTACTTCCAAGAGACTGAAGGAACAAGACAAGCCTCTTATGTTGAGCAATCAGGAAGATCAGGGAGGCTAAGTCAACAGACTCTAGGACAGGAAGTGTACCAAAAGCAGGGACAGGGATTCCAGTCTAGGGACTCACAGCAGATCGGCCACCAGGTGTGGGAGCCTGAAGAGGACAGTCAACACCACCAACACAAACTCTTAGCACACATCCGACAAGAAGGACCACTTTGTCACAGAGGGAGGGACCGGCAATTGTGCAGTGGTGAGCAGGGCCACAGACAGGCCCAGACCAGAGAGAGTCATGGTGAGGGGCAGAGCCACTGGGCAGAGCAAGAGCAGGGTCCTCAAAACTGGGATATACACAGCCCTGAGGGTCAGGAAGGTCCATGTGGAACACAGGACAGGCGAACCCATGAAGAGCAGAACCATCAGAGGAGAGACAAGCAAACCCACGAAGATGAGCAGAACCGTCAGAGACGAGACAGGCAAACCCATGAAGATGAGCAGAACCATCAGAGACGAGACAGACAAATCCATGAAGATGAGCAGAACCGTCAGAGACGAGACAGACAAACCCACGAAGATGAGCAGAACCGTCAGAGACGAGACAGGCAAACCCACGAAGATGAGCACAACCATCAGAGACGAGACAGGCAAACCCACGAAGATGAGCAGAACCGTCAGAGACGAGACAGGCAAACCCACGAAGATGAGCAGAACCATCAGAGACGAGACAGGCAAACCCACGAAGATGAGCAGAACCATCAGAGGCAAGACAGACAAACCCACGAAGATGAGCAGAACCGTCAGAGACGAGACAGACAAACCCACGAAGATGAGCAGAACCGTCAGAGACGAGACAGGCAAACCCACGAAGATGAGCAGAACCGTCAGAGACGAGACAGGCAAACCCACGAAGATGAGCAGAACCGTCAGAGACGAGACAGGCAAACCCACGAAGATGAGCAGAACCGTCAGAGACGAGACAGGCAAACCCACGAAGATGAGCAGAACCGTCAGAGACGAGACAGGCAAACCCACGAAGATGAGCAGAACCGTCAGAGACGAGACAGGCAAACCCACGAAGATGAGCACAACCGTCAGAGACGAGACAGGCAAACCCACGAAGATGAGCAGAACCGTCAGAGACGAGACAGGCAAACCCACGAAGATGAGCAGAACCGTCAGCGACAACAGAATAGACAAAACTATGAGGAGAAAGAGAGCTATCAGGGATCTCAAAATCAAAAATCTCAAGTGACCCAGAGAAGCTGTCCTAACAGAGAAAAATTCTACATAAATGAAGACGACCAGAGCCAGGGCTTATGGGGAAGACACACTGAGCCAGCCTTCTTTCCAACCCAGAGCAGTGGGAAGCCCCAAGGCAGAGAACACCGTGGTCACCCTTCCAAGGCAGCTATGGCTCCCAACCCTCTCTATGTCTATGTGCAAGAGCAGAAATCCTATCGGTACTAGTCTATGTGAGCACCAGAGATAAAGCAACACAAACCGAAGAAGAAACCTATATGTTGAGTTCATCTTTAATTCTATTTAAGAGGTTGAGAATGTATTTCTTCCCTCTGTTCTCTCCTGTATCTTCCTGCAAGGTTGTTTTTGAGGACTAGTACTCACTTGAGGGCTTTCAGTTATTTGGGCAGCAATTCTAGGGTTTTCTGATTCAGCAAAATCTAGGTGGTAAGTTGGGTGAGACAACCATTTCTTAATGTTGATCATTTGGGTATTTAAATAATGTCCTGGTTTGCCCTCTGTGTAGATGAGACCTGAATGAATCATTGAAAGGCAGAACACTTCTCCCTAAAGTTCAGAAACAGAAAAGATATCCTGAAGATTTACATTGCAACTGAGGAGAGGAAACCTAGGTTTTGGTGAGCTTTGGCTCCTGTGGATTAAACATAAGGAATTTCAAGCTTCATAATCTAGACTAGAGAGAAACTCAGCGCGAGGCTGCTAGGAGAGCCAGAAACACAGAGTGCATCGCTGATCTTGACTACATGTCCCATGCCAGGCTGTCATTCCATACCAGAGGCACTGTCCATCAGTGCCTACCATTAGAGCTGACTAGACCCATTCCACCTCAATGCCTCATGGTTTCTGATTATATAAAATAGAAAGAATATGTCATATGTTTGCAAATTCCAGGGCATCAAAATTGTCAATCCATAGCTCCTAAGACCTGAAAACTCTTTCAAGATAATCTATGTGCAGACTATGGAATTGTATTTAAATATCCAATAAATAATTGATGAGCAATGACTTTGATGGCTGCTTTCTTTCTTCACTGTGGGGCTGTGCTCTTTTCACTTTTGAGACATTTTCCAAAACTAAGACCTCATTTCTTGACTTCTAAAATGTCTTTGTTTCCTGAGTTCCTGGGCACTGAAAAAAAATAAGAATCAGTACAGAACAAATAACAAAGAGTCAAAACGAAATTTATCTAAATATAATTTTTAGCTCCTTCTCCCCCTACTGAGTCACATTTTACCTTTACCACTCACTCACCACCACATTCAAATTGTCATCGAGTCTTCCCAACTCTACGACCCCATAACTTTTGAGTCTCTTCTCGTGTCTCCATCTCCACTGCCTTAATGGTCCTTCTCCTCAGTGGCTCCCCAGTGACTTGAGAAAAAAATTCACATTCCTTATTGTGGCACATAGGCACATCTGATCAGTTGACCTACCCAGCCTAGTCTCATGAAAGGCCCCTTCCAGGAGCGTCCAATACTCCAGCCACACCAAGGACTTAGCCTTTTCTTAGTACACTTGCTTTCTCATGAATTCATACCTTTGAATATACCATCTCATCAGCATGATTGCCTCCCAGCTATTTTCTGCCTGGCAAAAACCTAGGCATCCTCTGGGTCCCAACTAAAACATCACCTATTCTAAGCAGACTTTCTGGACACTCCAAACTCTGCTTCCTCTAAGTTCACACTCACTTCTGTTATGTCATTTGGCCCACTCTCTACGGGAAGTGTCTCTCCTGCAAAACTGGGAATAAGACCATGTCTTATTCAAACTTGTACTGCTTAGCACTTACTACAGGCAGTGATGTCTAGTGGTACTCACTGTTTCTGAATAAGTAGAAGAAATAAGTCTGACTTTGGAATAAATTCAACTGGACATTAACTGGGCATCTACTGTATATAAACCACAGGGACAAACAAGAGACTGAATGAACTCCTTGTTTAGTTATGGCTCAACGAATAAAACAGTAACCTTTTTAGGTCTTTTAAACAATAAGGGATTTACTGCCTAGAACAATAAGAGCTGAATTATTAGAAATTAGAAATAAACCCCTGGGAGTATTGAGTTCAACACATCACCAGAGTTGCAAAATCAGAAATAAAAAATCAGAAACATGTGATTCAGAAGCTTCTGGCATTGCTGCCAAAATTGCTCATCAACATGTCTCTATAACATTATTTCTCAAAAAAAAAAGGTCAAAAATCTCTGTATGATGGTCTGTAACTCACTTTCACCTTCCAAATGGCATGCAATTATGCCTAATTGAAAAAACATTAATTCGCATCTAGAACGCTAGCTACAAAGAAGTCTAGGAAATATAGTGAGAGATAGGAATGGATGCTGAGGGTCATTGGATTGTATTTACTATAGGAAGAATATAATAACTTGTAACAATAGCCGCTTTCCTGAAGGAAATAAAAATATAGTAAGACAAATATATACAGCAAACAACCATTATGCAAGACACGATGTCATAAGTATAAGAAAATTACTGTGACGACACCAAGAAGGGAGTAAGTAGCTCTACCTAGAAGAACGGAGAAAGTCTTTCACAGAGGAAAGGCATCTAAGCTAGGACTGTGAGCCTGGGGGAGAGAGAAACGCAAAGGGCATGGCTTGTCCTGGGCCTCAAGATCAATGAGAACACCCATATGTTGGCTTCCACTTAAATGACATATTTGTTCCTGTGTAAGATGAGTCTCCTTCACAAATGCTCTCTGTAACTTAGACTCTCCCTAGCAAATTAAATCAGAAGGTGGAGAATAAGAGTGAAAGAACTCAAAATCTGGAAGCTGCTCAACATTCAGTGCGCCATCTACATGCAAGTCCTTTTTTTCTATCTAAAAATACAAAATATCCCAAATTCATGATTCTTTTCATCTCTACTCCTATCATTCCAGGCCAGGCCATCACCTCTCCTAGAACACAGCTTCCTGATGGGACTTCCCATCCCTTTTAAAATGGTACACAACACTGTGCCACTCCCTACTTGAAACTCCCAGTAGTTTCTTTCCATATTGAGAATAAAACCTAACTTCATTCTCAGGGCCTTCCTACAGGATAAGGCCCTGAAAAGCCTCGTCTTTCACCATTCTCCTCTGTATCACTGTTTTCTAATCACTCTGGCCTTCTTTCCATGATTCTAGCAGGACAAGCTGATCCCTACCTGGAAACCTTTCAACCAGCTATATTTTTTGATTACGATAGTCTTTTTCTCAATCTTGCTATGGCTCGATCCTTATTTCATTCAGGTCTCAGTTAAAAAGTTGCCTTGCGAGTGAAGATTTCTCTGGCATTTATTCTAAGAGTATCCTTGCAATTACTCTCTGTCACTTACTCATTTGTGTTGCCAATGTTCTTAACACTTTTCATATTTGATACCTTGTTTTTGCGTTACTCATTTATTGTCTTTTTCTCCCTACTATAATGTAAGGCCCATAAGAGCAAGGATTTGGTTTGTCTTGTTTGCTGCTGTACTCTCTGCATTTCAAACAGTAGCTCATCATGATGTATGTCCGATAAATAAGTGTTGGTTGAATGCTCATAGAAGCCCTCCATGATCTGGCTTCAATGTATGTTTCCAACTCAGTTTCCAACAATGCCCCTAGACTCCAACTTAACTGGACAACTTCCTAGCCTCCATGGCATTGCTTATACAATTTCTTCCACTTAAATGCTGTCCTGATATTTGCCTGACAAAATCCTACCTGATCTTGGGATTGGCATCACCTTCTGAACCTGTCATCACATAGAGCTTATCACATTGCATTAAAGTAAATTTTAAACCCATCTGTTTTCCATCAAGCAGTAAGGTCCTAGAAGACAGAAATTACATCTTATTTACAGTTGTATATTTCACATCAAGCACAGTGACTGACCAATTATATAGATAGAGTTGGTGTTTAAATTTTTAAAAAGATGTATTGAGACCCAGCTTCATCACCTACCAATTTTATGATCTTAAAAAAAATTCTGTTTAAGTCTCAGTTTTCTCATCTATAAAATGAGGTTAAAAATTCCAGTTTATAAAAACAAAAACTAACACGTGTAACCTAATCAAACTAAAGAGCTTCTGCACAGCAAAAGAAGCTATCAACAGAGTAAATGGACAACCTACAGTATTGAAAAAATGTTTGCAAACTATTCATCCAACAAAGTCTAATATTCAATATCTATAAGGAACCTAAATCAACAAGCAAAAAACAAATAACACCATTAAAAAATGGGCAAAGGACATGAGCAAACACTTTTCAAAAGAAGATATACAAGCAGCCAGCCAAGAAATATGAAAAAATGCTCATCATCATTAACCATCAGAGAAATGCAAATCAAAACCACAATAAGATACAATCTCACACCGGTCAGAATGGCTATTATTTAAAAGTCAACAAATAACTGATGTTGGCAAGGCTGTAGAGAAAAGGGAACACTTATACACTGTTGTTGGAATATAAATTAATTCAACGACCATGGAAAGCAGTTTGAAGATGTCTCAAAGAACTTAAAATAGAGCTATATCCCATTACTGGGTACATAGCCAAAAGAAAATAAAGTCTTCTATCAAAAAAGACACATGCCGGTGGCTCACGCCTATAATCCCAGCACTTTGGGAGGCTGAGGTGGGTGGATCACGAGGTCAAGAGATCGAGACCATCCTGGTCAACATGGTGAAACCCCATTTTTTCTACTAAAAAATATAAAAATTAGCTGGGCATGGTGGCACGCACCTGTAGTCCCAGCTACTTGGGAGGCTGAGGCAGGAGAATTGCTTGAACCCAGGAGGCAGAGGTTGCAGTGAGCCGAGATCGCACCATTGCACTCCAGCCTGCGTAACAAGAGTGAAACTCCGTCTCCAAAAAAAGAAAAAAAAAGACACATGCACTTGTATGTTTATTGCAGCACTATTCACAATAGCAAAGACAGAGAGTCACCTAGATCCCTATCAATGGTGGACTGGATAAAGAAAATGTAGTAAAACATATACACCATAGAATACCATACAGCCATAAAAACGAACAAAATTTTGTCCTTTACAGCATATGGATGCAGCTAGAGGCCATTATTCTAAGCAAATTAATGCAGGAACAAGAAACCAAATACCATATGTTCTCACTTATAAGTGGGAGCTAAACACTGAGTACACATGGACATAAAGATGGGCACAATACACACTGGGGACCGCTAGAGGGGAAAAGGAGGAAAATGAGTGTGGATTGAAAAACTTCCTATTGGGTACTAAGCTCAACACCTGGGTGATGGGATTCATACCCCAAACCTCAGTGTCACACAATATACCTACATAACAAACCTCCACATGGACCGGCCAAAGCTAAAATAAAAGCTGAAGAAAACATTCCAACGCTTCTTAAAGATAAATACAGATGATATATGTAAAAGCAATTTCTAATCCAATCTCTTCTTGCTCATTTACTTGGTATTTATCTTTTCTTCTCCTACATTATTTTAATAGAAGGTTAAGAAATAAATTTTGATATGATTTGGGTGTGTGTCTCTTCCAAATCTCGTGTTAAAGTGTGATCCCCAATGTTGGAGGTGGGGCCTAGTGGGAGGTATTTGGGTCATGGGAGCAGATTCTCCATGAATGGTTTGGTGCTGCTGTCCTTGTGGTCATGAGTGAGTTCTCACTCCATGAGTTCATGTGAGATCTGGTTGTTTAAAAGAGCCTGGCACCTCTTCCTTCTCTCTTTTGCCCCCTCTTCTGACCATGTGACATACCTGTTCACCCTTCACTTTCCACCATGACTGAAAACCTCCTGATGCTTTCACCAGAAGTAGATGCTGGCCTCACACTTCCTATAAAATCTGAAGAGCTATGACCCAAAATAGACCTCTTTTCTTTATCAATTACCGAGTCTCATTTATTTCTTATAACAATGCAAAATGTACTAATACAGAAAATTGGTATTGAGAGTGGGGTATTGCTATAAAGATACTTGAAGATGGGGAAACAGCTTTGGACCTGGAAACAGCTTTGGAACTGGGTAATGGGCAGAATGAATGACTAAATGGAAGTAAATTGCTAATAGTCAACACAATGAGAAAAAAACTCCCAGAGGCCTAGGAGGAAAGAATGGTTTCAAAGACCAGGCCCAGGACACTGCTATGCCATGCAGCCTCAGGACACCGCTCCCTGCATTCAGGCTGCTCTAAGGGCCCCAGGTACAGCTTGGGCCCTGCTCCAGAGAGTGCAAGCCATAAGTCTTAGAGGTGTCCACTTGTTAAGTCTGCAGGTGCACATAATGAAAGCATTAGGAGGCATGGCAGCTTCCACCTGGATTTTAGAGGATGCATGGGAAAGTCCAAGTTCCCAGGCAGAAGCCTGCCACAGGTGCAGAGCCACCCCACAGACACTCTACTAGGGAATCTCCAAGGGGAAAAGTGGGGCTGGAGACCCCACATAGAGTCCTCACTGGAGTACTGCCTAGTGGAGCTGTAGGAAGTGGGGCCACTGACCTCCAGACCTGAAAATGGTGGAGCCACCAGAAGCTTACATTCTGAGCCTGGAAAAGCCACAGGCACTCAATTCCAACCCACAAGAGCCGTCACAAGGGCTGCACCCTGCAAAGCCACAGGTGCAGAGCTGTCCAAGGCCCTGGGAGCCTGCCCTTTGCATCAGTGTGCCCTGGATTTGGGACATGGAATTAAGGATTATTTTGAAGCTATAGGGTTTAATGCCTTCTCTCCTGGGTTTCAGACTTGTGTGGGGCCTTTTGCTCCCTTTTTGAACCAATTTCTCCCTTTAGGAATAGGAATTTTTTTTTAGATGAAGTCTTACCCTGTCACCCAGGCTAGAGTGAAATGGCTCAATCTTGGGTCACTGCAACCTCCACCCCGAGTTCAACCTCCTGCCTCAACCTCCTGAGTAGCTGGGATTGCAGGCACACACCGCCATGCCCAGCTAATTTGTTGCATCTTTAGTAGAGACAGAGTTTCACCATCTTGGCCAGGCTGGTCTTGAACTCCTGACCTCATGATCTGCCCATCTTGGCCTCCCAAAGTGCTGGGATTACAGTTGTGAACCACCATGCCCAGCCAAGGAGTGAAAATGTTTATCCAATGCCTGTGCCACCATTATATCTTGGAAGTAAGTAACTTGTTTTGTGTCTTAAAAGCTCATTGGTGAAAGGAACTTGTCTTGAGTCTCAGATGAGACTTTAGACTTTGTACTTGATACTGGAATGAGTTAAAACTTTCTGGGGCTGTTGGGAAGAGATGCTTGTATTTTTCAATGTGAGAAGAACATCACGAAATTTGGTTGGGCTAGGGGTAAAATGATACAATCTGGATGTTTGTCCCATCCAAATTTTATGTTGAAATGTGATCCCCAATGTTCAAGGTGAAGCCTGGTGAGAGGTGTTTGGGTCATGAGGGCATATCCCTCATAAATGGCTTGGTGCCCTCGCAGGTAATGAGAGTTCTTATTACATTAGTTCATGTGAGAGCTGTTGTTTGAAGAAGGCTGGCACCTCCTCCTCTCTCTTTTGCTCCCTCTCGTTATGTGATGCACCTGTTCTCCCTTTGCCTTCTGCCATGACTGTAAGCTTCCTAAGGGTCTTACCAGAAAGAGAGCAGATGCTGGCATCATGCTTCCAGTACAGCCTGCAGAACCAGGCACACACCACCATGCCCAGCTACTTTATTGTATCTTTAGTAGAGACAGAGTTTCACCATGTTGGCCAGGCTAGTCTTGAACTCCTGACCTCATGATCTCAGTTCTCCAGAACCAGCCAAATATATCTTTTTAAAATGAATTACCCAGTCTCAGGCACTCCTTTACAGCAACACAAAACTAATACACATTTCTTCAAGAAAAGGTTTGCGCCTTGTTCTGTATATCATTGCATCACCTAGAATACTTCAGGTGAATATTTGGTAGATGCTTGCCAAATCAATTTCAACTGAACAGACTCTCTGCATCACATCATGACTCTTTTCCTCCACTCCTGGCACCACCATTCTATGCCATTTATTGTAACCTACTGGTAATGTTGCTTTCAGGCACCTCACTTTCTCCCAATACACAGTACCCAACATTGTTCTCTCTCAGATTTCCTGTGTACTGCATCCTAACAAGCCTCACTTAAAAAGCATCCCTAAGGGGTAGCTAGGGTCCCCTCAGCACCACCAATGCCCTCCCTGAATTGCAGGATCCCAGATTGTGACCATTCTATTTTCTCACTCCATAGACACTTCCTCACTTTTTTCTCTCCCTTGGAGTTCACACCCAACAATTTCTAACCATCAACTCCTTGAAAGGCCGATTCAAAACTTATTTTCTGTAATCATCCCTCAGTGACAAGCCCTTTTTCCATTGTTGATTTTCCATGTACTCAGGCTGCACCATGTGCATTTTGCTTTCTGATGTCAGCATTTACAAGTGTTCTTCTGCTGTTTTTGCTATGTATTTCATCCTTCCTAAAAGAGCTATAAAGTCATTAAGAAGCTGATATGTCTCCTGTTTTCTTTGAGAGCCAAGGGGAAAATGAATTTGCACCGTTGTTATTAGCTAACTTATTGAAAGACTTACTAAGGCAGTAGGAGCCTAACTTGAATTGAGCATTTACTGAGTACCTACTGTCAAAATACAATCTCTTAAAAAGTAACTTGCATTCTTAGGAGAAAAACGCACTAAAAACAACAATTAAACAAATACCAAAACCCCTCTCTCATACCACTGACAAAAACTAACTTGAAATGGACAATAGACTTAAATGTAAGACTGGAACCGTAGAACTCCTAGAAGAAATGCAAATCGAAACTATGATGAGATTGCACCTGTTAGGATGGCTACTGTCAACAGGAAATAACAAGTGTCAGGAGGATGTGGACAAAGAGGAATCCTTGCACACTGTTGGTGGGAATGCAAACCAGTAAAGCCATTGTGTAGAACAGAATGGAACTTCCTCAAAAATTAAAAATAGAACTACCATATGATGCAGCAATCCCATTTCTGAGTACATATCTGAAGGAAAGGAAACCAGTATCTCCAAGAGATGTCTGCCCTCTCATATTCATTGCAGCCCTGTTCACAATAGCCAAGAAATGGAAACAACCTAAGTATGAGTCAATGTATGAATAGATTAAAAAATTGTGACATGTGTGTGTGTCTGGGTGCGTGTTCTGTAACTGGCCATAAAAAAGGATATCTTGACTGGGCGCGATGGCTCATCCCAGCACTTTGGGAGGATGAGGCAGGCGGATCATGAAGTCAAGAGATCAAGACTATCCTTGCCAACATGGTGAAACCCTGTCTCAACTAAAAAAAAAAAAAATACAAAAATCACCTGGGCATGGTGGCGTGTGCCTGTAGTCCCAGCTATTGGGGAGGCTGAAGCAGGAGAATCGCTTGAACCCGGGAGGCGGAGGTTGCAGTGAGCCGAGATCGCGCCATTGCACTCCAGCCTGGGTAACAAGAGTGAAACTCTGTCTCAAAAAAAAAAAAAAAAAAAAAAGGAAAAAGGATATCTTGCCTTTTGCAACAACATGGAAGAAGCTTGAGGGTATTATGCTAAGGGAAATAAGTCAGAGAAAGACAAATACTGTATCACTCATACGTGGAATCATAGAAGCAGTGAGTAGAATGGTGGCTGCCGGGTGCTGGGGAGTGAGGACATAGATGCTGGTCAGAGAACACGAACTTTCAGTTCTAAGATTAGTAAGTTCTGGAGATCTAAATGTACAGCATGGTGACTGTAGTTAACAATACTGTATTGTATACTTGAAATTTGCTGACATTCTATTCTGACGAAAAAGAAATTTGCTAAGAGAATAAATCTGAAATGTTCCCACCACAAAAGAAAAAGGTAACTTTTAACTTTTTTTTATGTCTAATATTTGTGGGTACATAGTAGATATATATATTTGTGGGGTACATTAAACACTTTAATACAGGCATGCAACACATAATAATCACATCATAGAAAATAGGGTATCCATCCCCTCAGGCATTTATCCATTGTGTTACAAACCATCCCTTTATACTCTTTTAGTTATTTTTAAATGCACAATTAAATTATTTTGACTATAGTCATTTGGATGTGTTATAAAATACTAGGTATTATTCATTCTTTCAAAATATTTTTGTACCCATTAACCGTCACCACCTCGCCCTAAACCCCCACTACCTTTCTGAGCCTCTGGTCACCATCCTTCTATGCTTTATCTCCATGTGTTCAATAGTTCAGATTTTTACATGACACAAATAAGTGAGAATATGCGATGTGCCTGGCTTATTTCACTTGACATAGTGATCTCCAGCTCCATCCATGTTGCTGCAAATGACAGTATCCAATTCTTAAAAAGGTACGTTTTCTTTGGGAGGCCAAGGCAGGTGGATCATGAGGTCAAGAGATCGAGACCATCCTGGTCAACATGGTGAAACCCCGTCTCTACTAAAAATACAAAAACATTAGCTGGGCATGGTGGCACATGCCTGTAATCCCAGCTACTCAGGAGGCTGAGGCAGGAGAATTGCCTGAACCCAGGAGGTGGAGGCTGCGGTGAGCCGAGATCGCGCCATTGCACTCCAGCCTGGGTAACAAGAGCAAAACTCTGCCTCAAAAAAAAAAAAAAAGTACGTTTTAATTAACTTGAAATGATAATCATTTCACAATGTGTATGTGTATCAAGTCATCAGGTTGTACACCTTAAATTTATACAGTTTTGTTTATCAAGTATACTTCAATTAAGGAGGAAAAATTAAATAAAATTTAAAAGACTTTTTAAAATAAAATTTATTTAAAAATTAAATAAAATTTAAAAGTGAGAACCCTGAACTGGGAATAAGAAAACTTGAATTCTAGTTCTGGCCATGTTACTATTACCACATCCAACCTTGGGTCCTTTATGTCCCCAGACTGTGCTCCAGTTTTCTCATCCTTAAAATGAGGAGGTGACACAGTGCACTCTACAATGTCTCCTTCAAGACTCTAATGCTATGATTTCATAATTAAATATCTAGAACAATCAGCTAGCCTGGTTAAGTACAATAAATATTCCAAAGGCTCAAAACACCCTGGACGCAAACTGGAAAAAGATATTCCATGCGGTTCTAGTGCCATCTGCTGGACAATGGCTTCCTTAAGCCATTCCCTCCTTAAGAGATGTCTAGGCAAAGTGACAAATACTGTTGCAAAGCCAACAGGTCACAGTTTGGCACTCTCCGCGCAGTGAACAAATAATACTTTGATCATATAGATGGTCACCAGCTTCTGCTGAAACAGTTATTGATGTGAAAGGGACATGTGCTGGTTGCTGCCTGATTGTCCCTGGCAACTGTTTTTGTTTGTCTTCTTGGCTTTTTATATCACTGCCCCAAGCCCAATTATTGTAGGGCTTTGCTCTACTTTTGCCTGCCACTAAATGAGACACATTCAGTTCATTCAATAAATTCAATCACAAATAGCTATTGAGCATTTTACTAGATTCCCTAACTGTGCAAATAGAGGTAGTATGCTATGAAGTTAAGAGCAGAGGTTTAGAGTCCAATAGAAATAGTTTCCAATCTTGGTTCACCTACTTAACTTCTGTGTGACTTGAGCCTTGGTTTCCTCACCTTAAAATTTCAATGATATCTTCTTTACCAATTGCCTGTAAGGGTCTGTGAGGTGCCTGGCATGGAACCTGGTGTGTCGTAGGCACTAGGGAACTGTGAAGACACAGCACATGCTCTAAAAGAGCTTGCACTTAGGCAGGGATAGAGGCAAGTGCTAAGCTGTGTGTATAACAATGATTTAATGTGAGAATATTTGCTGATCACTTCGTGTACTCCCAGGGCTCTAACAGAAGATGACAAGGCCCTAAGAAAGAAAACACCACGGAGGTTCAAAAGAGGGGGAGATCACTTGAGATGGGGCAAGACAAATGTCTTCATTGCAGAGAAGGCAACTGTCCTGGATTTTAATGAGTGGTAAGAATTTAAAGGGGCAGATTAATATTGCCCTTGTCCTTAACATCTCACTTTATAGTTCATCTCCATAAAGCCATTTCCCTACTCCAACCTTCGTTATCCATTTTCCACTCCACCTCTCTGCTCCTATTATTCTCAATCCTCTGTTGTGGAATTCTAATCATTCTGCTTATTTTAAAGTTTATAATTTGCAAGTGTGCCTTTCACAATCAATCATACACTCCCTAAAGCCAAGAAAAGCACTGGTCTTATTCATTGTTAAGGCCCAGCAATGCAATGCCTACCAATAAGAGCGACATCTTACATATGTACATCAGGCAGAGCTGCAGTTCAAAAGCCTGAGATTCATGCATTCATTCAACAAACACTGATCATAACAATTTTCTGGCCACTGTGCTGGGCATTGTGGGTACAGATGTCAGATGCATTCCATCAAGGATTCTCAATCTATGAGCAGGTAGACAATCACAATTCTATGTGATTAATCCAAAAGAATAAAACAATTATTTACAAAGAGGAGTTAAAAAAAAAAACTACTAGCTTTCCTTGAGCACTGAATGTGTGGCAGGCACAGTACTGAGTGCCACATGCATCCCTATGCCATGTAATCCTCTCGTGAACTCCAGTAAGTTAGGTGCTTTTTATCATGCCCATTTTACAGATGAGAAAGCTGAGGCATAGAGAGATTAATAATGCACCCAAAGTCATATATCTTCTAAGTGGAGAGAAAATAATTCAGGTCCATGTCTGACTTCAGGAGTCTATGTTTTAAAATCCTTTCGCTGCCTCCCAAACCAACGAGAAGAGCCTACACAATGGGTCCCGCAAACCGTGGAGCAGAATCTTGTGTGTAGCTGAATCAAGCCAAGTCTTTGCTAGAACAGCCACACATAAGACACGATGCACAAACATGAATCAAACCACCTCTGCCCTCAGAGTTCACAGCCTACTGAGAGATGTAGTCCATTTAAATCAACACATTTAATTCAAAGGATACTGTGCTAGGCCTATAATCAAGCACTATTCAAAGAACACTGTGCTAGGCCTATAATCTAGGGCCAGGGGAGCACAGGTAAAGAGAAAATTACATCTTGTTGGGAAATACTAGTGTGACACTTGCTGGAAGAAGGATTTAGCCTTAGCCTTTAAGAATGAGTAGACTTTAGAGAAGCAAATGAGTGAGAAGGTAAAATGAAGGTCACCAGCTTTAACAACAATAGGTATGAGAGATTTGGCTGGGGCTTTTCATTGATACTAATCATAATAGGAAGACAGCAAATTATTGCTTTAAGAAAAAGAAAAAGCAAGCTAAAGCGACCTTAGGTTAAATTAATAGAAGTAGTGTCCAGATAGGAAGGAAATAGAACTCTCTGCTCTGCCACTGCTCAGTCCACACATTATGAGGAACATCGCAAGCTAGAGTTCTAGAGGACCATGATAAGGACTTCTCTCCTAGAGAAGACTTAGCGAAGGTTAAAGGCGTTTGCAAGTATCTGAAGGCTGTCGCGTGGACTGAGAAGCTATTTTACATTGCTTAAGAGAGCCAGCAAGTACAAGTTTAAAAGAAGGCAATTTTACCCATTTTAAAGAGCAATGCCCTTATATTTATAACAGCCCCCAAACAAAGCCCACTGTTTCAGGAAGTAGTGATCTTCTCATCACTAGCCCTGCAAAAGAAAAGGCTGCACGGCCACCAGGCAGGATTACCACAGAGGGGCTTTTGCAATGGGTGGGATTTGAGTTAGATGATTTCTAAGCTAAACTAGATGATCCAATTCCATGATTCAGTGATTTAAAGGGGTCATCTAGTGCAAGCTCCCACATAGCCTGGAAATCTCTGCCTTGACATAATTGCCAATAGTCTCTTAGCCTCTGTCAGAACGTAGATTTAAAATGATAAAGCTAAGGGATATTTTCACTCATGTATCTTACTCCCACTTACTGTATAGCTAGATGAGTTTGTGGTGAGTCAGTTGAGAAATAGAAGCAGCCACGCTTGACACCTCATCCCTCTGTGTGTCTTAGCAGAGCACTGAGGGGCTTGTAAATCACACCACGATTGCTCTCCTAGTAAGTCCAATGGTCTATGCAGCCACTGACCATATGCTTGCTCTGAAAAAAGCAGGGGGAGGGAATGGCAGCCATATGCATTAGAATGACCCTGCACAGCAAGTCAATATCATCCTATATTCTCTAAGTTCAGCCAAGCTCTTTTGGGAAACATCTGTACTTCCAACTCTGCCAACCTCTTCGGAGAGTTATTTCCCCACATTTACAAACTAAAATGGCCCAATTCTTCTCCCTTCATTTGTCTTTGAAGCTCAAAGAAAGGGTCCTCTATTTTTATAAAATTTGCTCCCAAGAAAGACAGGAATTTCCAGAAGACTAGGAGCCACATTCAGGAGCTTGAAATGAGGTTTAGTAAACTACTAAACACTCCTCTTTATAATTTGTCCACTTTGAGAGAGAGGGGAAAAAAAAGCCAGAAAGCTGAAGAACCATATCTCCATGGAAATTAATAAGACTTTTCACCATAATTTGATTAAATAAAACTCTATAAAGAAACCAACAGGAAACTAATATAAGGAAAGGAGTCAGATTCCTTGACAACCTACTGGGTCTCTACCAGCTTGAAATATCCTGGCCATTGATAAGTATACTTTATTCAGCATTTATTTGCTAAGTTATTCATTCAATAAATATTGAGTGCCTACTATGGCACCAGGGATACAACAATTTTTAAAAATAGACAAAAGACATTGTCCATATGGAGTTTACATCCTAATGAAGAGGTAGCAGAAAATAAATAAGGAAAATACGTATTATGTCAGATAATGACGAGTGCTACAGAAAAAATAATAAAGCAATGAAAAAAGAGATGGAATGTTGAGGGTCATAATTTTAAGATGGCCAGTGAAGGTCTCCTGAGAAAGTAACACGGGAGCAAAGATCTAAAGAAGGTCAGAGACAAAACCAAATGAATATCTGGCAGAAGATTCCAAGGAGAGGGGACAGCAGCTGCAAAGGTCCCAAGGCAGTAGCATGCCAGATGTGTTCAGAGAATAGCCAAGAGGCAAGTGGATACAAAGTGCGTAAGGGTGTAGTCACAGGACATGAGGTAGGAGAAGTAACTCTGCAGGCCCAGTAATCCTTCGGGATTAAGCTTTGGGATTTCCTCAGAGCAGGGGGAAGAGTCATCAGGTGGTTTGCCTGAAAGCTTTTCCATTTCCTGCATACACCTAGGATTTTCCCTTATGTGTTTGGAGCCTACATATCTGGGCTAGATGATACTGACTCAATGTCATCCTATGCCTCTGCAGGCTGTCATCTAACTCTTGGTTCTGCTCAATGGTCCAGAGTTCCTGTCACCAAGGAGCAACGTCATCAGGGATGCTGCGCTTGGTTAAGCAGTGTGAGCCAGCCAATGTTATGTGGCTACCTAAGAATCACAAGAGCGCACTAAGCTAAACAGGGTCAGAAAAGGAACAAAACATAATTTCTGTCTTCAAGGAGTTTATAATCCAATTAGAAAAATCAAACAAACACACACACATACATACACACACACACATACTTTGGATTTACTACAAACAACCAACTACAGGTATAAAATTTAATAACATCACTCTATGCTCTATCACATGTACAACATGATGTTTTGTTATATGTATGCTTTGTTAAATGATCACCACCCATCAAGCTAATTAATAGATCTATCACTTCACAGTTACCTTTTTGGTAGTGAGAATATTTAAGACCTACTCTCTTAGAAAATTTTAAATATACAATACGGTATTAATAACCAAGGTCACAACATGCTGTACGTTAGACCCCCAGAAGGCATTCATCCTGCATAACAGAAACTTTGTACCCTTTGACAAACACCCCCTCATTTCTCATAGTTCATTGTTAGTATACAGAGATGCAACTGATTTTTGAATGTTGATTTTGTATCTTGCAACTTTATTAAATTTATTTATTAGTTCTCACAGTTTTTCGGGGGAAGTAGAGTCTTCTGGGTTTTCTAGACTTAAAATTATATCATCAGCAGAGACAATTTTATTCCATCCTTTCCTATTTGGATGACTTTTATGTCCTTTTTCTTGCCTAATTGATCTAGCTAGGACCCCAATATTATGTTCAGCAGAAGTGGTGAGAGTAAGCACATTTGTCTTGTTCCTGGTCAGAGAGAAAAAGCTTTTAACTTTTCACCATTAAGTATGGTATCAGCTGGATGTTTGTCATTTATTGTCCTTACTGTGTTGAGATACATTTCTTCTATACCTCGTTTTTGAGAGTTTTTATCATGAAAGAATGTTGAATTTTTTTCAAATGCTTTTTCTGCAGCTATTGAGATGATTCTGTGATCTTTTTCCATTCATTTTTTAATCTGGCATATCGCATTCATTCATTTGGATATACTGAATCATCCTTGCATCTAAGGAATAAATTTCACTTAATCAGGTGTATCATCCTTTTAATGTGTTAGCAAGTTTGGGTTTTTAGTATTTTCTTGAGAATTTTTACATCTATGTTCATCAGAAATTTGGGCCTGTAATTTTCTTTTCTTGCACTGTCCTTATGTAGCTTAGTATAAGGATAATACTGACCTCATAAAATAAGTTGGAAGTGGTCCCTTTGCTTCCATTTTTGGGAAGAGTTTGAGAAGGATTGCATTAATTCTTTAAATGCTTCTTAAAATTCACCAGGGAAGCAGTCAGGTCCTTGGCTTTTCTTTATGCTAGCTTTTTATCATCATTATTATTATTACTGATTCAATCTCTCACTTCCTTATCTGTCCAGATGTTCTATTTCTTGGTGAGCTGTGTGTTTCTAGGAATTTATCTATTTCTTCTAGGTATCTAATTCGTTGGCTTCACAATTGTTCAATGTAGTCTCTTCTAATCCTATGTATTTGTGTGGTGCCAGTTGTAATGTGTCCTCTTTCATTTTCAATTTTATCTGAGTCTTCTCTCTTTTTTTCTTAGTCTAGCTAAAGGTTCGTCAGTTTTATCTATCTTTTCAAAAAAACCCAACTCTTGTTTTTGCTGATCTTTTCTACTATTTTTCTAGTTTTGAGTTCATTTATTTCTGTTGTGGTCTTTGTTTTTTCCTTCTTTCTTCTAACTCTTTTCTTCTTTTCCCACTTCTTAAGGTGCAAAGTGATCATTTTGAGAGCTTTCTTTTTTGTTAATATAGAAGTATATCACTATAAACTTCCCTCTTAGAATGGCTTTTGCTGTATCCATTAAGTTTTGGTACATTGTGTTTGAATTTGTCATTTGGCTCAAGACTTAAAAAAATTTCTCTTTTATTTCTTCTTTGACCCATGAATTGTTTAGGAGTATGCTGTTTAATTTTCACATATTTGTCAATTTTTGGGGTTTTGCCCTGTTATTGGTTTCTAGTTTCATACCATGTGGCCTGAAAAGATACTTGATATTATTCTAGTCTTCTTAAATTTGTTAGACTTGTTTTGTGGCGTGACATATGAGCTCTACTGTAGAATGCTCCATGTGCTGCTGTTAGATGAATGTTTATATGGTGTTTTTCAGGTCCATTTGCTCTATTGTGCTGTTTAAGTCCACTGTTTTCTTATTGATTCTCTGGATGATCTTCCCACTGTTGAAAGTGGGATATTAAAGTTTCCTCCTATGGTGTATTGCCATCTATTTCTCCCTTCAGTTCTGTTAATATTTGCACACACACACTCTCTCTCTTTCTCTCTCTCTCTCTGATATTGGATAAAAATAAATTATTATATCCTCTTTATTAATTGACCCCATTATTATTATATAATGACCTCTGTTTCTTGTGACCATTTTTGACTGAAATTCTATTTTATCTGATATAAGTATTGTCACCTCTGTTCTCTTCCAGCTACAATTTGCTTGGAATAGCTGTTTTCATTCCTTTGCCTTCAGCCTATGCAGATCCTTAAAACTAAAGTGACTTTCTGGAGCATCAGGAGTAGTTGGAGCAGGGACACAGATGAGCATCTACCAAGTTAAATGCAGGAAAAAACAAACCGATTCGGTGCCTAGAGAAACGAGTAATGTTAAGGAGTAACTGAAGGTTGTTGAGAAGAGCAGTGCTGGTTGCTTTCTTACTCCTATTCCTATTCTTTCTATCCTATTCCTCTGGAAATGTCTTAGGCTTCTCCCTTATTTAGTCACCTTGAATGAGGCGTTTCCTGCTCCTCTCAATCAAGTGCTTCTCAACCCTTGCTGCCACTTTATCATCTGGAGAGTTCTGAAACACTGGTGCTTGGGTTCTATTCTTAGAGATTCTAATTTTACAGGTCAGTGGTGTGACCTTGGTCATCTGGATTTTTAAAAGTTCCCCAGGTGGGCCGGGCGCAGTGGCTCATGCCTGTAATCCCAGCACTTTGGGAGGCCGAGGCAGGGGGATCACGAGGTCAAGAGATCAAAGACCATCCTGGTCAACATGGTGAAACCCCGTCTCTACTAAAAATACAAAAAAAAAAAAAATTAGCTGGGCATGGTGGTGCGTGCCTGTAATCCCAGCTACTCAGGAGGCTGAGGCAGGAGAAGTGCCTGAACCCAGGAAGCGGAGGTTGCGGTGAGCCAAGATCGCGCCATTGCACTCCAGCCTGGGTAACAAGAGCGAAACTCAGTCTCAAAAAAAAAAAAAAGTTCCCCAGGTGGTTCTAACATACAGCTAAAGGTGAGAACCACTGACCTACACACTTCCTCTGGTCAATCTCATCTGCTCATCACATTCCTCCTAATGGCTTCCAAATCTGTATCTCCAGCCCAGATTTCTCTCCTCAGTTTCAGATCTAGATCTCCTACTACCTCCTGGATCCCTTTACCTAAGTGCCTCATAAGCATCTTAAACTCAATATGCTCAAAATTGAACACCTCCTTCTATATCCTTCTACCCCTAAACAATCCTACTGTCTTCCAAGCTGTTCAAGCCCAAAACCCAGACCTCCCCAATTCTTTCCTCTTTCTTACCTTCTATATCTAATATGTCAGCAAACCCTATGGGTTTCTATTTCTTAAGGTTTTCCAGTTCAAATGATTTTTTTTCTCAGCCCAACTGCATCTGCCGGACTATTCAACCCTCCATTTCTCATCTATGTTACTAAAAATGGATTCCTAAGTGACTTCACTGTATTCTATCTTGCCCTCCATTGACCCATTCTCAATGCTACTGCCGCAGAGACCTTTCTAAAATGCAAATCTGATTGTGTCATCATCTCTTGCCTGATATCCTATAATTCTTCTCCACAGCCTGTGGGATAAAATCTACATTCTTTACCTTTGGTCACAAAGTCCTTCATGATCTCCCCTGCTTAGTTCTCCTGACTTCAGCTCTCATCCCATTCTACCTTACACCCTATACCCAACTTGTCCCACAGGATTGGTCACAAACACCACCTTCTCTAAGCTACCTTCCTTGAGCCCACTCTACGGGTGAGGTGTCCCTTCAGGGAGTTCCCATAATGCCCTCTATCATAGCCTTTATTATCCTGGATTAAAATAATGGGTTGACCTGGATGACTCCCTGACCACATTGTAATCTCCTCCATGGCTAGGATCATATATTATTCCTCTTTATATATCTGATTTTTTGCATATGACAAGTGCTTAATTAAGGCTTGTTGAACAAGTGAATGAATGAACGATGGCTGAGGAAGGCCAGCTGTTAAAGAAAGCTTACAACTGATTGACAATTGTACATTTAGCAATAGAAGGTCACTGAAAGCTTCTTCATCAGAAGAATGACATAAATGAAAACACTAATTGAGGAGAATGATTTGATCATGGAGTATATGGTATAGATTTGTCACTGCATAAGGGACATTATATAAATACTAAACGTCATGAGCATCAGTAGAAGCGAGGGCTCATTTAAAAGAATTGGAATATCATTGTCTGTGGTGCCTACTTCATACAGTGTTGCAGACATAAAATAAATAAAATAAAATTTTTGAAAATTTTCTGAATACATAAATCACTATACAAATGTAACAAATTTTAATTATGCAAATAAGACGTGTAGCCACCAAAGAATTTTTAGTAAAACCCAAAGCAGCAGGGCATAGTGAAAAAGAGCATGGGTCAAATGACAGCTCCACTCCTTCACTGTCATGTAACTTTCAGCAGATCATTTGGCCTTTCTATGCCTCAGTGTCTTTATCTACCAAATATGAATACTACACTCATAGGCTTATGATGTTATTTTTGTGTCTTGTATATAGCATGACAAATGGGAGGCATTCAATAAATTATAGCTTTCCTTCCATCTTGAGCAGCCACTCTATACTTGTTCTTATGAGATATTATCCCAAGCATCTGACACAGAGACCAGAGCCCAAAGATATTGGGGTGAGTAAAAGAGTTGTACCTACTGAAACTTGTCTTAGTACTTAAGTAAAAAGAGAGGTGGGAAACTCTTAGCAACTAAGTGAGAACCACAAGGAGATAATGGGGTAAATGGTGCTTTAGATAAATGAATTACATCAAAGATTAACAATGGTTGGGAGAGGGCAACAAACAACTTTGGAGCCTGATTTCCAAGCAGGCAGGTCCACGGGAAGAAATGGACTAAAAGGCATGAGGTCAGGAGGGAAGAATCTCTCACTCACATCCCTCCTTCTCTCTTATGCTTATGAGTCACCCTGTGGCCTCAGGCAAGTCCTTCCAACCTCCACCTCCATCTGATGCTCTGAAAATGGGCATCGCGATAACGTAAGCACAGTAGAAAACTACATGGTTTGTTTTCCTGACAGTGCGAAGCTGCTGAGATGTCAGATCCTAATGGTCTGAGATAAAAAAGTATCCTAAGATGCCAGACCTGGAGTTCCTGGGCGCATGGAAAGAAAAGGCCAATAGAAGAACAAATCTCCCACAACATTCTTGAATTCCAGCAAGTGGATGTTTACTAAAGTTTAATGACGAGACATTGTCCCGAATCCTAACACATAGGAGGCAAAAGATTTAATGCAGAAATGTAAAATAATCAGACTGAATACCCAGAATAACAGAAGCTAATCCTCAATTGACAGATAATGGAAAGAGCACAAAACTCACAGCATTCACAGTGGTTTCAGGGAAGGCAATATTCCACACGAAGGTTTGTGAAAGCAAAAAGGCTCTACCAATTACACACATAGGAGTCTCTTCCTGACCTCACCTCTCTCTCCATGGATCTGTTCCCAGGAATCTGCATTTAGAGACTAAAGAAAGAAAAAGATGAAGAAAATTAACATTTCTCTTCTTGCTTTTTTTCCTATAAATTCAAAAGTAGCTTAGTTCAGTCCTCTATCAGTTTATGGTCTCATTCCTTCTAGCACTCTCCACTCTCCATCCTAGAGAGGGAGCAGGAGTCATTATTGTAATTATGTAGACAGACACCTGGGGCCCAAAGAGTTTAGGTGACTCATGTAAGGTCACAGAGAATACCAATTTCTCAGCTGTACCCATTATCTGAGACCCCTGGGCTCTCAATTTACCACATGGCCAGCTAGAATATATTTAAAAAATAACAATTGCTGAAGAAGGCAAACTTTTACATTCTGATGAAATCTTGTACAAAAAGAATACACAAAGACCATTCTTATTATTTTGAATTATTGATACAAATGATTTCAAGATATTGTCCATAATATTTGCATGCTCCTAAGATCCCCATAATAACATATATCCTAACACATACCCGGTAGTCAAAACTCACTTATCATGTTGCAGTTGTTGTAATGGGACAGGCGAAAAGGAAAAGTTCAGTTCAGAAGACATCTAGTTGATTTTCTGGCTTTGAGTACAAATTCATGTCTAAATGGTTTATGCAGTAAGGAAGATAGTTCACCTGTGCTTCCTATGAGAATTTTGAAGGTAGCATTTTCTCCTGTTCTAGGACTCCAAGGAACAGCATGAAACCCAGGGAGGAGTCACAGAAACAAGGAAGTAGAGTGCATGCTGCCTGTCTGAAGGAGGCATGTTCAGTTGCATTTCCTCAGGGGTATTCTACAGAATGTCACCATCAGATGATATAGATCAGGGATGGGAAGGAGAGAGACAGTCAGTGGTCCACAAGTTTCAGAAACGGTTTATCCATAGACCCGCTTTGGAGACTCACCACATACATCCTATACATGCATAATAAATAAATAAATAACTTGTTTCAATTTCCTTAATCCCAAGTTCACAAATTTAGTTAAAACTAGTGCCTGAAGTACCTGAATGCCTAGAAAGATCCCATGAAACTAGTGTCTTAACTAGAAGCCCGTGACGTTTAAGACATTATCATGATACCACCTCCAAGCAAAAAGGAGTTACCTTGAGCTCCTCCAATGGCCTCTAATGAGTATTATCAGAACCACCCACCACCTGTGCCCTGAAACTTGGAATCACTTGTTCAGGACCAATTCCTTCTTTTGGAGAGTAGAGGAAAAGACGGTATATTAAAAAGGGAGAACTCAGAAGAGAGAGAGAGGAATGACAGAACTCTTCTACTTTTGATTCATCAAATTCTTGACAGCAAAAACAAAATTCACATTGGAAGACAAAGCACAAATTTCAAACCGCAAAATCTACTACCTTCCGGACTATAAGAACCATTTAGTTCTGAATCTCCATGGCTCCTATATCAACTAACTGATTGACCCAAAGGAGCAGACTTCATTTGGCCAATCCAGCAAGTTAGAACCCAATCTCAGCCGCTGGGTGACCTCTGACAGGCAACTTGACCTCAGAGTGGCCCCATTTCCACATCTGAAAGCAGAGGAGGTAGCCATTCTGTCAGGCTGGGCTGGATAGGGAACAGCTAATAAAAAGAGGATCATAAATCCCTTGGCAATAGAATCAGTGTCCTGTAAAAACTTAATAATCATAATTAAGCTATAGCTAGAAGTCTGCAAGGTCCGCACATGACAGTCAGCAGTCATTGTGCTGGTATCTGATAAGAAGACACCCTCTGCTCCGGTGCCATCAGCTGCACAAACTGGTCTTGGCTGTGTCTGGTTTCTTCACACAAAGTTGTCAGAGGAAAAATATTGCTGCAGTCAAGTTGTCTTGAACTAATCATCACCATGTTTCATTAGAGATAAAATCCTGCCAGCCTTCTAAAGATCATGAGTCTCTGTTCCCTGTGGCTCATGAAACTGGCACCTGCTGCAGAGGCCACCCCACTGTAGAGCATAGGTTTGTTCTAACTAAATCATAAGGGGCAAAAGCACTCACCAAACTACAAAAGACAACATCTTTTCACTGGTACTTTCCATAGCAAATTATTATTATCTCGATGCAGGCAGCAAGGAATTAAAAGCAGTAGTATTGAATAATAGTAGAGTAAGAGTTTTAGAGGCTAACATCTGAATTCAAATTCCAGCTCTTCCGCTTGCCACCTTAATTGGCCTTAGGGAAGTTACTTAGCATCACAAAGACTCAGTTTCTCCATCTACAAAATGAGACTATTCATGTTTACTACACAGGATTGGTATAAGAATTAAATAACAGGGACAATAGTTACTGCTGTTTCTGGCTTATAGTGATGGTGATGATAATGACGATCATGACAAACAGAGTCCCCATCACCATGTCTCATAGGCCAGAACTTCCCCCACTAAACTGGAGATGCAGGGCAGAGGTATATTTGGCCATATTTAGTTCTCAGAACCTGAACCAATGCCCATTAAATTTTATTGTACTGAATTGATCATATAACGCTCAGTGCAGAAAATCAGGATGAAATGTGTCAGATGCTTGGATTAGAAAGGTGAGGTCTCTTTGCTCCTCACCTCCACCCAGACTGAGAAGGCAGCACATGGCAGCACCCCCGCCCACACCTCCACTGCAGCCTATCACCCACCTCATCTTTGACATGAATGGCCTTCTTCTGGATACCGAATGGCTATATTCAGTGGCGTTTCAAGAAATATCTGATAGCTATGAAAAATAATACAGCTGGGATGTAACGTCCCTGGTTATGAGCAAGCAGGCATTAGAGGCGACATAGACTATAACGCACATCTTGCAGCTCCTGATGCCCAAAGAGGAGCTGGTAGAATAAAGCCAAATGAAGTTAAAGAGCTGGAAAATGTAAACTATGTATGCATATAAGTATATGGTTCATATGTACATATGTATTATACATATATTTATATTGATCATCTGTATCACTCTCCTCATGCAATAGCAATTGATAAAGTGAGATGGTTGGTTTGCAATCTGAGTGGGAAAGTCACGTTTTTAATGAGCACTAAGAAATACTTCTTTTCATTAGCCAACATTAAAATTATTTTTGTGACCTCAGAGTATCTCTGGATCTTTATTCATTGACTGACTCTGAGCCACGCCATCTATAGTTTGTTGTTAGTGTGAACACAACTATAGCATTTATCTGGTATTTACATCCTTATCCACATTGGAGAATGTTTTCTATCTCAGAATAACCATTTGCCTCATTTAAGAACACTGATGGCCTACACTTTTTGGATAGAAATACCATTTGATTTCAGAATGTGTGCTTAGTAAGACTGAGTGCCCAGGAACACTTCTGGAATAATCTATCAGACATTGCACTCGTGTGATTAACGACTTTTATAGATTTACTCAGTCTTTAGAAATTGTCTAAGATTTGTCAGAGAAAAATGGGGAGTGAAGGAGCGCTGCTCAGCTGTGGCTTGGCCCTTCCCCGTGACCTCTGCTCTTTGCATCTTTGAGCTACCCTTCAACTCTAGGAGTTGTGGACAAACCATAGGAATGTGTGTGTGTGTCTGGTGGAGTGACTGTGGATGACAGGCCCTGGCTACTGATTGATTGTGCATCAATTTAGCAAATTCATTTTCTCATTTTTTTTTTTTTTTTTTCTGAAATGGAGTCTTGCTCTGTCACCCAGGCTGGAGTATAGAAGTGTGATCTTGGCTCACTGCAACCTCCACCTCCCACATTCCAGCAATTCTCCTGTCTCAGCCTCCCAAGTAGCTGGGATTACAGGCATGCACTACCATGCCCAGCTGATTTTTGTATTTTTAGTAGAGACAGGGTTTCACCATGTTAGCCAGGCTAGTCTCAAACTCCTAACCTCAAGTGATCCACCCACCTGGGTCTTGCAAAGTGCTGAGATTACAGGCATGAGCCACTGCATCCAGCCCATTTTCTCATTCCTGATGACCTCTATACATGTCTGCTCTTTGAATTATCCTTCAAACCAGTTGTAATGTCTTAGGGTTTCCCTCACAAATTGAATTAGTTTAATAAAATTTTTTGACACATGTTTAAAAAAAAGAAAGAAAGAAGAAAAGATGCAGTCTCTTTCATGAGCCATTGAATACATATGGGCAAAACCAGTTCACTTGCCCTCTCCTAGGCTGATGTCCGAGGTAGTTTCCTTACTGAGGCAAATTCTGCTTATTCAAACCTTATTTGAATAATAATAGCAGAGGAAGTTCAGACTGGCTCAGATGATACTCTTGAATTGCTTTTAAGATACAGATATGAAGCCAGCCCCGTGGCAAAATCATTTCTCCAACCTCTACTTTTAATCTCTAAAGAACAGCACTGATTAGGCCAGTATAGGAAGAACTAGAATATTAATTTTAATATTAATATCCTACTAACTATTAATAGACTGTTCTTGCCCTCCTCATTCTCACTCCCACCTGTTGTGTCCCATCAATCTAGCCAATCATGCAGTACTTTCAGAAAGATTTTTAAAAATAAAATTGTACTCTCTCTCCATCTTATGGTTTATTGCTACTTCTCTCAAGTGAACCTTTTCTACTCCACCTCTTCTTTCCACTCTCCCTATCGAAAAGTGACTTCTTCTAGACTCTTACAGGGCTACTTTCTAGTCATGGCATTTTCATATGGTCTTGAGTATGATAGATAAATGCAATTCTTTCATTTGTTCAATCAACAAATATGTCCTGAGTGCATGCTCTCTGCCATTGGGAATATAACAGCAAACAAAACAGAAGTGGAACTTGCTTTTATGGAACCTGCATCTTACTGTATTCAATTCCTTCCTTCCTGAATGGATGGATGCTTGAAATCAACTTTCTCTTATGCAAGGTCAACCCTTGAAAGGATCAAAGCAACATGGCCCTTCGCCAAAGAGTGATAAAGTCTCCACTATGGTCTAACTGTTAAATTATCTTTTTCTCAAAATATGCTTTGCCCATTCCTACTCCCCATCTTTCCTCACACTGCCTGGAATACCTCCATTCCACTTGGCCTGGCTGAAATTCACTCACCCTATCCAGAACAACTCCCACCTCCTCCCTGAAGCCTTCCTACACCACTTTACCCAGCAGTGGTCTCTCTCCTTTAACTCGCAGAGCACTTGCGGATGATGACTGAACTTCACAACTGTATTACACCTTCTGAATGCCTCAAATTATTTTCTTCCAGCGCTCTTCATTCTTTCACCTTCCATTTATCAGGTTCTTAATGGAAGTTTTTGATTAGCCAAGTGGCAAGACACTATGAACATTCATGGAACAGATGAGGATAAATGATCTAGAATGATGAAATCAGTATCTAGGGCTTGTTTCGGAGATTTTCAAAGAGTTTGGCACCTTGGAAAACACAACAAAGAAGACTTGAAAAACTGATTTTGAAATGTTGGCCCTGAAAGGAGGCATTACATTTATATTAGAATAACTGAATTTTGGTCTTAGGAGAAGTTGTAATTATTCCCCATTTGTAAAATCTATACGATGTGGTTCACTTCAAAGATCATGTTTGTGCTCCTAAAAGTATTTGTTTTTTATAATTTAGGAAACATAAATTATCTGGTTGGAGATGAGATATTAGCGATTACCCTTTGCCCAGAACTAACAATGAGTCCCCTGAGAGTCCACAGCCAGGCTGGGCCTGGTCAGACACCCAGAGAAGCAGCACCCACAGCAGATAAGGAAGAGCCTCAGAAAAAAAGTCTGTAAAGTTCTAATCATACATCTGACAAAATTGCCAAAAGACTAACACAAACGTTTATTGCACAGCCACTTTAGTGACTATTAAGGTTTTTTAAGGGCCATTTAACTTTATCACACTTAAAAAATTTTATTAAAAATGTATTAAGAGCTGAGTGTCCTGCTAAGTACAATCTAAACTGAGTAAATAAAATACATTCTTCTCTTCTCTTTGTTTCACCTCCTTTCTCTTGAAATCAAACTTTTATTTTAAAATATTCTATGTATTTAATTTGTAATAGGTGATATATTCACATGGTTTAAATATTAGAAAGTATAGAGTACACATATAAGAAAGTGTAGAGTAAGAAGGCACTTCCCCACCCTTCTCCCTACAGGTAACCACTGTTGTTAGTTTGTTTGTCTGTTTCTAATTCTTACAAAAAATTAACATGTACAGGAAAATACCAATATGTAGTCTTATTTTTGGGATTAGACTTTTCTTACCATAACATTTCCTACTCCAAATCATCGGGAGGTAGGGTGGAATGCCTCCCGCTACTGTAAACAACACTTATGGTAGAGCAACGGGCTCAATAAATGCTTATGGACCAAAAGAGACTCACTGAGAGAAGAACCAAAAAGGACACAGCCTGTCTTCTGCTTCTTCACCAACACTATGAACTCAATCAGCTCCTCACTTGAGGCAAAGGCACGCAGACCTTGACTGGTTCCCTTGAGGTCTCTTCATCCCTATCCTATTTCCCTACCTGAGATTTAAATGGTTTTGAGAGAGATAGGAAAAGAGAAATTTAAAAGGAGAAGAGAAGAGGAAAGGAGGAAAGGAAAGAAACCGAAAGAAAGATGCTGAGGGGGAAAGGGAAGGTGGAGCTCCAGAGAAGCATGCACCGCTCTGAGAGGAAGGATCAGAAAGAAGGTCACCAAACACCCAACACTGCCACCACCCTCCTGCCTTGTTCCCACTGCCATCCTTACTTCAAGGACGGAGTAGGATTCCTGGTGCTGAAACACCCAGTATTAGGACTCCATAATTATATCACGACATGAAGTAGTTACAGGATGTTTGGGCCTGGAGAAAACCTTTCACTCTAGACAGACACATGCCTGCCTGTGCTCGTTTCCACATTTGGGAGGCCATGACCTTTATTCCCACACCCAAAGTATCTATTATGTGTGAAGCCTCAGTTCCAACCTTTTTATGGTATGCCTTTTTGTCAGAAGCAAAATGTTTCTCAAAAACTTTTTTTTTCAGTTCTCCACACACAAATCCTCTTATCCCAAAAAGTGGCTTACAATTTCTATTAGAAGCATATCTAAGTCCAGGAAGAATCTGGAATGTCACACAGCACCTCTACCCTTGAGGAGCTACGGCTCTTCTTTCATACTTCAGTTGAGAACCTCTTTATAATCGATAGCATAAAGGCTCCATGGCCCAGTGAAAGATATATGCTTTCTTAATTCACAGTATTCATCAAATTACAAAAATTCATTTGTACTATTTAGTGTGTCTTCATGAAACCGGGGAGGTACTGGTTAGGATAAAGATACTGTTATAGAAGAGAGAATGCAGATCACTTGAAATCCATAACCAGTTTGACAGCAAAGACAGCCAGGAGCCCTCTGCTACTCTAGGTGACATCAGGAGCTGGCAGATGGTAGAAATACCCTTTCTGGCAACCGTGCCCAGTCACCCTGCATGGCATGATGTAAGATAAAAGCATCTGCTGACTTTCAGGGTATAATTACCACCAGGGTGGGGGTGTAATTAAGTAAGGGTAATTTACCCTAAAGAAGATAAAAATTAAGAATTATTAATGACAATAATAATTAGCTCTTTTATATCTAAGAATCACAAAATGCTTTACAAGCTGTAATTATCACAGCTCCCCTCTGAGGAAGGGATTCATATCTTACAGTTCCTCATTTAACAGTGGGATGAAGCAATGGACACCAGGGAAGGCAGAAGGGGGTGGAGTGCTGCCCTCCTCTGTCATCTGTCCTGTAAGTGGTGAAGCTAGAAAGAGGCTCCAGAAAGGCTGACTCTTATTAAGGTGAGTACCCTCATCCCTAAGCCATCACGCAAACAGCTGGTCCATCCCAGGACAAGTGATTCATCTCATTCTAACCTGTTGGCCATTTCAACTGCCACAATGCAATAAAATTGTATCATATCAGCAAGCGTTTTTTAAACCATCTATTAGGAATAAACGATACAAGACTACCTTCAAAAAACTTAAAACCTAATTGAGAAGACAAAACAAGCACCCGTTAAACTAGAGCAGAATATAAAAATTACACATTAGTACTAAATTGTATGATGCTGACTATGTATGCTATAGGGGAAAATTTTTTTTTTAATTTAAAGATCATTCCATGTAAAGGTCAAAGAAGGTTTTGAAGAGGACACTGAACTTCTCTGAGGCCTGAAAGAAACTATACTAGGTTTTAGATTGACAGAGGTGAGATCCAAGAGGTGGGTCAATGAATACAAAGAAACGATAGAAAAACTTGAAAGATTTAACACATAGTTTTTTTAAGAAGTGTTTGATGGAGAGCTGTTTGAAGCATCTTACATTTTTTCAAAGCCATGTAGAATTACCCTTCTTTGAACATTTTCCCAGAATGTCAACATCATAGTGCATACTGGATTCTGGAGAAGTCCATTAGGTTAAAGATGACAATACAAACTTCTCTGCTTTATCTAAACCTTCACTCTGGAAGTTACCCGGTTGAGCTAAGTCAGGGTCTGGGCCAGGTAAATGCCACAGAATGTCAAATCTATCTCTTCTTTTCTGGTTCTAACAGGAGAAAATAGGAGACGAGCCCTTGAATGAGATAAAGATTAGGAAAATCTAATACTCTTAGTTTCTTTTTCTTTCTTTTTTTTTTTTGAGACGGAGTTTTGCTCTTTGTTACCCAGGCTGGAGTGCAATGGCGCGATCTCGGCTCACCGCAACCTCCGCCTCCTGGGTTCAGGCAATTCTCCTGCCTCCGCCTCCTGAGTAGCTGGGATTACAGGCACACGCCACCATGCCCAGCTAATTTTTTGTATTTTTAGTAGAGACGGGGTTTCACCATGTTGACCAGGATAGTCTCGATCTCTTGACCTTGTGATCCACCCGCCTCGGCCTCCCAAAGTGCTGGGATTACAGGCGTGAGCCACCGCGCCCGGCCTTAATACTCTTCGTTTCTTACATGTTTGTTTATTAATCCAGCAGAGCCCCGCCCCCAAAGATTTCAAAAGTGACAGGGGCTTTATATTAATATAATATTAAAGCACCTAAGTAATATAAATTTTATTTTCTCTTTTTAATTCCTCTGTAGTAAAGAGCTCAAGCCTCAACACCAAATACCAGGATAATACTATAGCTATACTGTACACAGGCTCTGATAAAGAAGGGCATTCTTGCAGAAACGGAGCAGGGAGACCTGTGTCATTCCCAGGCCAGTCAGCAATATTCTCTGACCTTTCACTGCCTCAGTCTCCAGTCTTAAAAAACTGGGATATTGGAGCTTTTAGTCTATAAAAAAATAAGGAGATCTTTCAGATTGTAACAATATTTTTATTTTTTGATGGTCCCCAGTAAAGGAACACTACTACATTTCAAGAATTCTCAGTTGTCTCAACTAAAAATAGACTGAACCAATTGGTTAGGATTTGATAATTTTCTACATTCATTAGCCTTTACCAACCTTTTGAAAAACTAGAAGGCCATGGAAACTATTTCCCTGTCCAAACTTTATGTCACTGACTCCTTTTTAAATGATATTCTCAGGCCGGGCATGGTGGCTCACACCTGTAATCCCAGCACTTTGGGAGGCCAAGGCAGGTGGATCACGAGGTCAAGAGATCGAGACCATCCTGGTCAACATGGTGAAACCCCATCTCTACTAAAAATACAAAAAATTAGCTGGGCACGGTGGCACGTGCCTGTAGTCCCAGCTACTCAGGAGGCGGAGGCAGGAGAATTGCCTGAACCCAGGAGGCGGAGGTTGCGGTGAGCCGAGATCGCACCATTGCACTCCAGCCGGGTAACAACAGTGAAACTCTGTCTCAAAAAAAAAAACCAAAAAAAAAAAACCAAAAAGATATTCTCAAATAATGACAGTGTATAAACTAAGAGAATATTATGTAGCGATGAAGATACTTCACTAGGAAAATCTCAAACTTGATTTTGGATTTAGCATCTTAATCTACTTTACTTTCTGATGATGGACCAAGAGCAGGAATGGAGGCCAATTTTCTTAGATTAAGGAAGGTTTTTAAATATTTTCCCTTATGCTGAACTAACTTAATAAGAGTGGGTAGGAGAACCATCACTGAATTTTAAAATCTAGCTTCATTCAGAGAGGAGGAAGAGTTTTTCTGTTATCATTATAAGCATGTGGGTAGGGGGAATTGCCATTCTAATTATAATTTTATAATGGTTAATGCTACTTTTCTCTTTATTTTCATGGAACCTAACAATTTCCAGTTCCCTTTTGGGTTTACTCCCTATAGAAAAATCATGAGGTTTCCCAATACATCACACGCTGGAGGACACAAACAAAAGCAGACCTAAGGCAAGCCTCGAAGAATGCTCATGATTGCAGTGTGGTCAGTGCTTATGATGGTCTTATCTTAGAATCCAAAGAGTGAGAGATCTGCACAAAATCCTAGACTTCAGCGTCGAAGACTTTAAGAGGCAGAAATGAGCCATGCTTATAATTGTCTTACCATTCCCTGTCACTTCTACCTTCCTCTTTTTTTTTTGAGACGGAGTTTTGCTCTTGTTACCCAGGCTGGAGTGCAATGGCACGATCTCGGCTCACCGCAACCTCCGCCTCCTGGGTTCAGGCAATTCTCCTGCCTCAGCCTCCTGAGTAGCTGGGATTACAGGCACGCACCACCATGCCCAGCTAATTTTTTGTATTTTTAGTAGAGACGGGGTTTCACCACGTTGACCAGGATGGTCTCGATCTCTTGACCTCGTGATCCACCTGCCTCAGCCTCCCAAAGTGCTGGGATTACAGGCTTGAGCCACCACACCCGGCCTCTACCTTCCTCTTAACCCCACATCTGGGATGGCAGCAAGTGAGGGGTCATATAGAGTTGAGTTCCATTATAATTTGGACCAATCTGCACATAAAGAAAAGCCACCAAGAATTAGATTCCAAATTTTCACTCATGCCATTGAAGGACCCTACAGTTGCCTCAAAATTCAGAAAACCAATACTTGCTTCTGTTGGACAAAGGAGGAAACAAAAGTGCAGGGAAGCCATTGAATCATCTAATAGTCTTCATAAACCTTACATTTCAGACTATGGTCAAAGTTTCATAGAGTCTGAAATGTAAGGATGGAAGTCACCAACAACCATGGATAAAATCCAATTCTTTACAATAAAACAGCACTGAAATTTGCAGATGATCAACCAAATTGAGAAAGCCCTGATGGATATAATGGGCTAGAATAACCGATTACCTCAATGTGCTTCCAGGAGAAGCAGACTCAAGTGTTTAGGTGTCATAATCATTAGTAACTGAGGCTGAGTAGGATGATTATAACTACAATAATGCATTACACCAGCTCTTTTTCCCCAGGGGCATCAATATGCTAATGAGAAAACTAATGAACAAACTTCATTTAAGTTTAATATTTCTAAGAATGAAATTTCACAGATTTCAAGTTTTCTTATGAATGATTTAATAAAAATATATTTCTAAGGTACCGTCCCAAACTGTTTACTGAGGAGGCAGTCCCCAGTCTGTAAGAAAACCCTCATAAGACCCAGGAATACAAATGGAAAAATTTTTCCCACCTGCATTTTTAGAGAAGAAACTAACCAATTCTTTGCATCTCTCTCATTGCCCTAGAGTTGAAGCAATTGCTTCTGGCAGGGCTTATGAGCAGCACACCATGGACTGTCACAACCCAGACAGAAATTAATTGGTTTTTGTCAGTTTATTTCTAAGTTTCTGCTTAATCCCAAACTAGAGTTTGCATCTTTTATAAAGCAAATGGCTTAGGGGTCACTCCTTTGTAATGAAGTATAAGCAATTAAGATTCTAAAGACTTAATACATTTGTTTTATTGTTTAATTTAGTTTAACAATTAAAGAAAATTGGAGATTCTGCCAAATATTTTACCCTCTCATGTTAGGTGGGGCCAGTACCCTGATTGTCAGGAAGCAAGGTCTGTGAACCTTGTGCCAAAGAGCTACGTGAGCAAATAGTGAGATAAACAAGCCATTTGTGGAGACAGAGGTGGAGCTGGGCTTGTTAGGAATGAATCAGGCCATCCCACAGAGTGGGCGTCTCCTTCGCAAGTTGCTCTCCAGGGCACAATTAAAACCCCTATAAAAGGCCCAGTTCCCAGTTACCCAGTACACTTGCCCGTGGTGTCAGCGAGCACTGGACTTCTTCCTCTGGTGAAGTGGGTAAGTCCCATTCCGTGGGATTATGGTCTTCTTTATGATTCTCCATTTTTATAGCTATTTCAGATGCTGGGGTATGGGGGGAGGTTCTATGTGCCAGAAGGTATCAGTAGCTTACAGGGATAAATAAACTTTTACTAATTCGTTTCCATCTTCTTATGGTTGGAGCCATCTCTTGAACGGAAACATAACCCTCCTCCCTGGAATCTGAACTCTATACTTTCGCACATCAAAGATGATCATATGTGGCTCTGACAGGATTCATCTTCCTAAAAACTTCCATCTCAAAAGTTTGCCAATCCTCTGTTCTCTTTTACGTTGGTTCTACCTTATATGAGCCATCTTCATATAGTCACAGCATCTAAGATATTGGAGTTGAGAAGTAGATAAAGAAGTTAGCTAGACGAACCACTTCACATACCCTGCCGGCAATGCCATCCATGTATTCTTATAATATTGACCTACTGCTGGCTAATGTTTTCTAAAAAGCCAAGATTCCAAGAAAACCAATATCATTCACAGTTTTCTGGATTGTTTGGTTCAGAAAGGACCTCTCAGAAGCTTTCAATACTTCAGTATCTGAATATCTGTATTATATCTGAGTTGGAGCAGGTAATATACACTCTCTGTTTTCTGCATGTGTGTATCTGAACGTTGCCATCTTTTGACTAGGAAGAAGTATTATTTAATCTTAAAATTGCTGACTTATGAATTATATTCTATAAGAGGTCCTAAATTCCTTATGGACTGTGATGTTGGGGAACAATTCACATTCCCTTCATTGTTCTATTTTCTACCAAATGTTTTGCTGACATGGCCACTATCTACTTTAAGATACTCTCAAGTCTTCCTTCATCTTTTGGCTTTTACCTGTTCTTTTTGCTCAACTTTAAAGGAAGGTGTTTATGAGTAGAAATATATCAAATTTTGATTTCTGCACTCCTATCTTTATTGTCTGCTCTGAAATATGCTGGAGAGCTGGAGGAAATAGAGAAGAAAAGGACATAGATAATCCACATTGGGTGGACAATCAAAAGCTGACTGTAGGATAGCCTGAAGATTATTCCCCGGCTTGGAATTTCTCAGGATCGCTTTTTCTCTTTCTGATACAATATTCAAAGGTTAAAATGCTCTGAAAGTCCAGGTTGAAAATACTGCTATAAATTCAAATTACTTAGGGATCTGCCTGAAATAGTGTGAACAAAGCTTTCCCAAGAGCAGAAACGAGATTTTGATTCTGGATCTTATTTTATTGCTAGATATACTCGAACTTGAAACAAAGAAAAAAAATGTCTCCACTTCTGAGAAGCATCTGTGACATCATTGAAATTTTCAATCAATATGTCTCACATGATTGTGATGGAGCAGCATTAACTAAGAAAGACCTGAAGAACCTCCTTGAAAGAGAATTTGGAGCTGTACTTCGGGTAAGAACTAGTAAGAAAAGGAGACCTGTTGACTTAAGGCTATGAGATTTATTCTGAGGAGACCAGAGCAAGGAATGGTGGCTTTATATTCATTTTACACAACAACTGGTCTACACTACATCCCCCATTCATTTCTGAGTCAGAAGGTACTTACTTGGCATTGTAGTCTGAATAATAAAGTATTTCATGTACTTGACGGTATGGCCATGTAAATGAGTTCTTCATGGGACATTACCACAAAAGATGTCAAATCAAATTAGATTTGGAGAAACTTAAATTTGTTTCCAATTTCAAGACTGAGATCAGCCTGATCTCTGCTAAAATGGTGTTTTGTTCTGTTTTCTAATATGGAATAAAAACCAAATCAAGAGTACTGGCCATTTCAGACAGAAGTGACTACTGCAAATCTTCATTAATTTCCATTGTAGCTCTCTCAAGGATGAGTTCATTCTTAATTAAAGAGAACTTGTTTATTCTTTCTTGAGGTTGAGCAGCTTTGTTAATTGTACACATAAGTTCACGACGCAGTTTTGAATTTTCGCTTCAAGCCCTGCCTCTAAGGTGTGTAGGCTTACCCACTATTCTACTTTGTGTCCCTCTTCCTACATCCTCCAGTTTGGTCAGCACTAAATTACGAGATGCAAAAATTCCCAAGATGAGGGTGTACATTTTACATGGGGACAAGACTTGATACACACTGGGCATTTTTCTAATTGCTCTGAATGTCTCTTGAGTGTGAGCATAGCATAAAATATAACGTGTGAATACAATTTTACTACCTGTAAACAGTACATTGTAAAATTTTTGTTTTCATCGTTTTTATAGAGACCACATGACCCCAAGACGGTAGATCTGATCCTGGAACTTCTGGATCGTGACTGTAACGGGCATGTCGATTTCAATGAATTCCTCCTATTCATTTTCAAAGTGGCTCAAGCTTGTTACTATGCTCTGGACCAGGCCACGGGACTAGATGAAGACAAGCGAACCCTCTGTGATGGAAAGGAGAACCTGTTACAAGATCGCGGGCAAGAAGACCAAAGGAGATTCGAGCCTCAGGGCAGACAACCGGAAGGAGAACGTGGGCAACGACCGAGGCAGAAGACGCAGGAACAGGAGAGGGAGCGCACTGAGGGAGAGGAGCAAAGGGAGAAACAAGAGCGACTAGAACAGCGTGATAGGCAGCGCCGCGACGAGGAGCTTCCAGACGACGAGCAACAGCGAAGGCGGGAGCTGCAGGAGCTGAGGAGGGAGTCCCGTGAGGAGAAGCAGCAGCAAAGGCAAGAGCTGCAAGAGAGAGTGCTCCAGGAGGAAGAAGGGAAGCTGCAAAAACGGGAGAGGCAAGAGCAAAGGGAGAGACTGGAAGATGAACCGCAGCGGCAAAGAGAGCTCCAGGAGGAAGAAGAGCAGCTACAGAAGCGGGAGCGGCAAGAGCTGAAGAGGGAGCGCCAGGAGGAAGAGCAGCAGCTGCAAAGGTTAAGGCGCGAGCAGGAGGAGAGGCGCGAGCAGGAGGAAGAGAGGCGCGAGCAGCAGCTGAGGCGCAAGCAGGAGGACAGGCGCGAGCAGCAACTAAGGCGCGAGGAAGAAGAGAGGCGCGAGCAGCGGCTGAAGCGCGAGCAGGAGGAGAGGCCGGAGCGACAACTAAGGCGCGAGGAGGAGGACGAGAGGCGCGAGCAGAGGCTGAAGCGCGAGCAGGAGGAGAGGCGGGAGCAGCAACTAAGGCGCGAGGAAGAAGAGAGGCGCGAGCAGAGGCTGAAGCGCGAGCAGGAGGAGAGGCGGGAGCGACAACTAAGGCGCGAGGAGGAGGAAGAGAGGCGCGAGCAGGAGGAGAGGCGGGAGCAGCAACTAAGGCGCGAGGTGGAGGACGAGAGGCGCGAGCAGCGGCTGAGGCGCGAGCAGGAGGAGAGGCGCGAGCAGGAGCTGGCTGAGGAGGAGGAGCAGGAACAGGTCCGGGAGCGAATTAAGAGCCGCACCCCGAAGTGGCAGTGGCAGCTAGAAAGGGAAGCCGATGCACGGCAAAGCAAAGTCTACTCGAGGCCCCGCAGGCAGGAAGAGCAGAGGCGCCGCCAAGAGCAGGAGGAGAAGAGGCGGCGCCGGGAGCGTGAGCTGCAACAGCAGGAGGAGGAACCCGCTCGCCGGCAGCAGCAGCAGGAGGAGCAGCGCCGGGACTTCAAATGGCAGTGGCAGGCTGAGGAAGAGAGCGAGAGGCGCCGACAGACACTGTCGGTCAGGCCCTCGTTGCGGGAGCAGCGGCAGAGGCAGCTGAGGGCAGAGGAGCGCCTGCAGCGGGAACAACGGTTTCTCCAGGAGGAGGAGGAGCAGGAGCAGCGTCGCGAGAGGGAGCAAGAGCTGAAGTTCCTGGAGGAAGAAGAGCAGCTCCAACGGGGGGAGCGCACCCAACAGCTCCAGGAGGAGGAGGACGGCCTCCATGAGGATCAGGAAAAGAGGCGACGCCAGGAACAGCGCCGCGACCAAAAGTGGAGGTGGCAACTAGAAGAAGAAAGGAATAGACGCCGCCACACGCTGTACGCCAAGCCGGCCCTACGAGAGCAGCTGAGGAAGGAAGAGCAGCTGCAGCAGGAGGAAGAGCAGCTGCTGAGAGAAGAACCGGAGAAGAGAAGGCGCCAGGAGCTGGAGAGACAATACCGCGAGGAAGAGGAGCTGCAGCAGGAGGAAGAGCAGCTGCTAAGAGAGGAGCGCGAGAAGAGAAGGCGCCAGGAGCGGGAGAGACAATATCGCGATGAAGAGGAGCTGCAGCAGGAGGAAGAGCAGCTGCTACGAGAGGAGCGCGAGAAGAGAAGGCGCCAGGAGCGGGAGAGACAATACCGCAAGGAAGAGGAGCTGCAGCAGGAGGAAGAGCAGCTGCTGAGAGAGGAACAGGAGAAGAGAAGGCGCCAGGAGCGAGAGAGACAATATCGCGATGAAGAGGAGCTGCAGCAGGAGGAAGAGCAGCTGCTGAGAGAGGAGCGTGAGAAGACAAGGCGCCAGGAGCGGGAGAGACAATATCGCGATGAAGAGGAGCTGCAGCAGGAGGAAGAGCAGCTGCTGAGAGAGGAACAGGAGAAGAGAAGGCGCCAGGAGCGAGAGAGACAATATCGCGATGAAGAGGAGCTGCAGCAGGAGGAAGAGCAGCTGCTGAGAGAGGAGCGCGAGAAGAGAAGGCGCCAGGAGCGGGAGAGACAATACCGCAAGGAAGAGGAGCTGCAGCAGGAGGAAGAGCAGCTGCTGAGAGAGGAGCGCGAGAAGAGAAGGCGCCAGGAGCAAGAGAGCCAATATCGCGAGGAAGAGGAGCTGCAGCAGGAGGAAGAGCAGCTGCTAAGAGAGGAGCGCGAGAAGAGAAGGCGCCAGGAGCGGGAGAGACAATACCGCGAGGAAGAGGAGCTGCAGCAGGAGGAAGAGCAGTTTCTAAGAGAGGAGCGCGAGAAGAGAAGGCGCCAGGAGCGAGAGAGCCAATATCGCGAGGAAGAGGAGCTGCAGCAGGAGGAAGAGCAGCTGCTAAGAGAGGAGCGCGAGAAGAGAAGACGCCAGGAGCGGGAGAGACAATACCGCGAGGAAGAGGAGCTGCAGCAGGAGGAAGAGCAGTTTCTAAGAGAGGAGCGTGAGAAGAGAAGGCGCCAGGAGCGAGAGAGACAATATCGTGAGGAAGAGGAGCTGCAGCAGGAGAAAGAGCAGTTTCTAAGAGAGGAGCGTGAGAAGAGAAGGCGCCAGGAGCGAGAGAGACAATATCGTGAGGAAGAGGAGCTGCAGCAGGAGGAAGAGCAGCTGCTGAGAGAGGAGCTGGAGAAGAGAAGGCGCCAGGAGCGGGAGAGGCAGTATCGGGAGGAGGAAGAGCTTCAGCGCCAGGACAGAAAGCGGCGATACCGGGATGAGGATCAGCGCAGTGATCTGAAATGGCAGTGGGAACCAGAAAAAGAAAATGCAGTTCGTAATAACAGGGTTTACTGCAAACGTAGAGAGAATGAACAGCTCCGGCAGTTGGAAGATTCCCAGGTGCGTGACAGACAATTCCAGCAGGATCTGCAGCCCCTGCTGGATGAACAGCAAGAGAGAGACCGCGAGCAAGAGAGGCGGCGCTGGCAGCAGCGCGACAGGCAGTTCCCAGAGGAAGAACAGCTGAAGCGAGAAGAGCAAAAGGAAGCCAACAGGCGCGACAGGAAGTTCCAAGAGGAAAAGCAGTTGCTGAGAGAGGAAAGAGAAAAGAAACGCCGTCAGGAGACAGACAGAAAATTCCGCGAGGAGGAACAGCTGCTGCGCCAAGAGCGTGACAGAAAATTCCTGGAAGAGGAACAGCAGCTGCGCCGCCAGGAACGAGAGAGAAAATTCCGTGAGGAGGAACCGCAGCTGCGCCGCCAGGAGCGCGAACAACAGCTGCGCCAGGACCGCGACAGAAAATTCCGTGAGGAGGAACAGCTCCGTCAGGAGAGGGAGGAACAGCAGCTGCGTCGCCAGGAACGAGAGAGAAAATTCCGCGAGGAGGAACCGCAGCTGCGCCGCCAGGAGCGCGAACAACAGCTGCGCCAGGACCGCGACAGAAAATTCCGTGAAGAGGAACAGCTCCGTCAGGAGAGGGAGGAACAGCAGCTGCGCCGCCAGGAGCGCGACAGAAAATTCCGCGAGGAAGAGCAGCTCCGCGAGGAGGGACAGCTCCGCCAGGAGAGGGAGGAACAGCAGCTGCGACGCCAGGAGCGGGACAGAAAATTCCGCGAGGAGGAACAGCTGCTACAGGAAAGGGAAGAACAGCAGCTGCGCCAAGAGCGTGACAGAAAATTCCTGGAAGAGGAACAGCAGCTGCGCCGCCAGGAACGAGAGAGAAAATTCCGCGTGGAAGAACAGCAGCTGCGCCCCCAGGAGCGGGAACAGCTGCGCCAGGAGCGCTACAGAAAATTCCGCGAAGAGGAACAGCTCCGCAAGGAGAGGGAGGAACAGCAGCTGCGCCACCAGGAGCGCGACAGAAAATTCCGCGAGGTGGAACAGCAGGTGCGCCCCCAGGAGCGCGACAGAAAATTCCGCGAAGAGGAACAGCTCCGCAAGGAGAGGGAGGAACAGCAGCTGCGCCGCCAGGAGCGGGAACAGCTGCGCCAGGAGCGCGACAGAAAATTCCGCGAGGAGGAACAGCAGCTGCGCCCCCAGGAGCGGGAACAGCTGCGCCAGGAGCGCGACAGAAAATTCCGTGAAGAGGAACAGCTCCGCAAGGAGAGGGAGGAACAGCAGCTGCGCCCCCAGGAGCGCGACAGAAAATTCCGCAAAGAGGAACAGCTCCGCAAGGAGAGGGAGGAACAGCAGCTGCGCCGCCAGGAGCGCGACAGAAAATTCCGCGAGGAGGAACAGCAGCTGCGCCCCCAGGAGCGGGAACAGCTGCGCCAGGAGCGCGACAGAAAATTCCGCGAAGAGGAACAGCTCCGCAAGGAGAGGGAGGAACAGCAGCTGCGCCGCCAGGAGCGCGACAGAAAATTCCGCGAGGAGGAACAGCTCCGCAAGGAGAGGGAGGAACAGCAGGTGAGCCGCCAGGAGCGCGACAGAAAATTCCGCGAGGAGGAACAGCAGCTGCGCCGCCAAGAGCGGGACAGAAAGTATCGCCGGGAAGAGGAGCAGCTGCAGCTTGAGGAGCAGGAAGAGCAGAGGCGCCGACAGGAGAGAGACCGGCAGTACCGGGCGGAGGAGCAGTTTGCGAGGCAGGAGAAGAGTCGTCATCAGGAACAAGAACTGCGGCAAGAAGAAGAGCAGAGACGTCGCCAGGAACGGGAAAGGAAATTCCGGGAAGAACAGCTCCGCCGCCAGCAGGAGGAAGAACAGAGGCCCCGCCAAGTCCGGGAGATCCAATCCCAAGAAGGCAAGGGCTATGGGCGGCTTCTGGAGCCCGGCGCTCGTCAGTTTGCCAACGTCCCAGTGCGCTCCAGCCCTCTCTATGAGTACATCCAAGAGCAGAGATCTCAATACCGCCCTTAAGAGATATTGCCAATACCCTGACACCTGCCAAAGCTTTGAGCACAGGAAAATGAGAAACACTGGGTACCAAGTGATAACTCAGATGTTTCAGGTTGCGGGAAATCTCTCTGATGTTAGAATGTCTTTTCTTCCAAAATCTTAAACTACGCTCATTTTATGTACTTTGTACTCCTGCTTTTTATTCTTCCTCAAGTAGTTATTTACTGCAAGACGTCTTTCTTTTGCTCTTTGATGCAGATGTGGTGTGCATTTGAAAAAAAAAAACACATAAATCATTTAATTTGTTTAAGGAGTTTTGTTTGAGGAACGTGTTCATTTATTGCTTTCAGAAGTAACAAGAATAATAGGATGCCTTGAGATTCTAAACAATGAGTCTGTTTAATGACTGACCCACCTTGTGGAAAGTGCAGATATTTTTAATGTTCAAGTTGCTATTTCTTCTTAAACCTAAATTGATCTTTGCCCCCAAACACCTTTTCATCTTTTGTGGCATAATTAGCACAGGTTCCAGGTAACTGAATTTTTATAACCCTTGGATAGTGCAGGTGGAGTGACCACTGCATGAAAACTTTCTGCGAAATCAGCCTATTACTGGAAGAAATATCTGTTAAGGATAGGTTTAGCTTTGAAGATTTAGAATTCAAATTAGATTTTTTTACATTCAACTTCACTTACCCACATAATCTCATGAAGCAAAAATGAGGTGTTTCTCAAACAACTTCAGAGTTCAAATTTTAAAATTGTGTCTGGTGTAGTCTACAGTGTTCATTCTACTTCCCCAAGTTTTGAAGAGTTTGAGAATATTAGGAAACTTTGTTAATTTTAGCTTATTAGAAGGAAGCTGTTCAGAATCCCATAAACATCTGGCTTACTCTAGGGCCAATAAGAGATCACAGAGAGCATCCTGGAGGTGTAAAAAGGAAAAATGTGTGAACATAGGGGCAACTTCCTAGAGGCCCTTTGACAAGACCCATCAGCGCACAATCATTTGAGGCCTATTTATAATACCTTGCAAACATTCTTGTTGAAATAATTGGACTGAAAAATAATAATAAATGTTTGGCAAATAACTACTTTTGTCTGTTTTAAGTCTACATCAATCATAACTCAAGGTCTGGAAACTAACACAAGTTCCCAATCACATAAGGGCCTTTTGTTCCCATTTTCTATGTCCAAATATAAAAAAGAAGGGAGGGGATTCTTTGTTTTTCCCCAACAATTATTTTTGCAGTTAGACTGAATCCTATTTCCATCCACACACTGAGATTCTCTTCCTGAGTGTTTTTATTCTTGACCCCACAGCTTTCTATACCATTTCTTGCAGTGACTCACCGGTCATGATAAATATTCGTGCTCCCAATGTTTGTTAATATTTCCTTTAGAGAAAGCAGCAGCTTCTTAGTCTCTGATGCCTGATGAGCCACTAATAGAAAATGGCTTGAAACTTCAGATCAGCACTATAAAAACTGTAGACGTCCTGTTGACATCTACACACAATCCATGAAGTGACTGAGTCAGAAGGTACTTACTAGTAATCAGGCTGAAGTATCGAATTATTTTCTGATAATCCAAACACCCCCGTGCTGCCTGCTGGAGTCTTACATTTAGTATCCACAGTTTATAACTAGAAACAAGTCCAAGAGGGCCCTAATCAAAACAATATCATTTCTAATCTTGAGAATCATGATGAGAAGATGCCCTAAAGTTATAGTCACTCAAAAATTTTATCAGTGGTGGAGACAAGCTAAGCTTATAGGTCCTGAGTATCATTCTGATAGAGTAACATGGCATTTTCTTCAAGAAGCACAGCCTCTCTCTCTCTCTCTCACTTTAGCAAATGGCAGATGCCAACCAAAGACAGAACCTGGGAATCCCCTGATATTGTCTTGGAATTTCAACTATTTCAAAGATTTCTAACTGCAAAACTATTTTTCCCCTAAAGTATACTCTGTTTCTTACTTAAAGTTCTTCAAACAAATTCTGTAAGAGCTTCACTGACTTTCCTCAGGACCCTCTATGGGTACTGATTCAAGAGCCTCCTTATAAATGCCCAGCCTCAGGATACCTCTGAAATATACACTTCGTCAGCGACACTACAGTTTAACAATGATGGTTATGGTAAAAATAAAGCCCTGCAGACTTGTAGCACCTTGCAAGAAGGTAAAGACAACTTCCAAAAAAGAAAGTACTGTTTCATCACAGTTATAATAACATGTAGCTTAAAAAAAAAAGTGTCAGCCAGCCCATGCCCTCTACCTGTTATTTTAGCATGCTGGCAAGGGAACTGAAGGCCAAGCCTCGTGCTCCACCTGAGTAATGCACATGCATGGGCAGAACCTTAAGGCTGTTGGGCAATTGCCTACTTAATTATAAACTGGGAACGCTATTAGCATCACTTAGGCTACTGCTGGCAAATGGGATGAAGAGTTTAATATGCTATGATAGAAAAGCCAGTCTCTGTGTGTTGTTGTGACCTCCCCACCCCCACAGAGGTTGAAGTCTTAACCCTCAGTACTTCAGAATGTAATAATATTAGGAGATGTGGTATTTATAGAGGTAATTAAATCAAAATGAGGTTGTTAGTTCAGGCCCTAATCCAATATGACTGGTGTCCTTATAAGAAGATGAAATTTGGATACAGACATGGACAGAGGGAAGATGTGAAGTTGCAGGGAGAAGATGGCCATCAACAAGCCAAGGATATGGTCCTAGAACAGATCCTTTCCACGTGGCCCTCTGAATAAGCCAGCTCGGGTAACACCTTGATCTTGGGATTTGATCTTAGGACTTCTAGATCCAAGAACTGTGAGAAAACAAATTTCTATTGTTCAAGCTACCTGGTCTATGGTACTTAGCTATGACAGCCCTAGAAAACTAATACAATATGTATCAGTAAGGTGGCATCATGTTGCTAGGTAAGCCTATCTGTATCATGATGATCACTATCCTTTGACATTGTGCAAGCAGGTTCTGGTTCCTCAAAGATAAATTATTTTCCCATTAAATTTGCCATACTTTATATGATAGAGTGGAAAGAGTGCTACAATAAATCAAACACCTTGGGTTTATTCATTTATTCACTCAGCAAGTATTTATTGAGCTCCTGCTATATGCCAGGCATTGTTCCAGGCAATATACATATGGTGACTTGTTTCTTCACTTTACTACCTGTATGTCCTTGTCCAAGCCACTTATGGTTTCTGGGCCTCCATTATTTTGTATTTCAAACTGTGCAGCCGAAATTCTCAGGACTGAAATTAAAATTATTGGCCAGGCGGGTGGCTCACGCCTGTAATCCCAGCACTTTGGAAGGCTAAGGTGGGTGGATCACCTAAGATCAGGAGATCAGGACTGTAAAATACAAAAATACAAAATTATTACCAGCTACTCAAGAGGCTAAGGCAAGAGAATCGCTTGAACCCTGGAAGCAGAGGTTGCAGTGAGCTGAGATCACCCCATTGCACTCCAGCCTGGGCAACAAGAGTGGAACTCTGTCTCAAAAATATAATAATAAGAGGAGGGAGGACTCAAGATGGCGCTGTGAGAACAACCCAGGATTGAAGCTCTCGTTGAATCCGCGGAGAGGTGAGTCAGAGCTGCATTTCCAGACTGATCTTTGTTGCCCACAGAACGGGGAAATTCCCAAGTATAAAAGAGACGCGGAATGCCAGGTAGACGTACCGCCTGGTGAAGCCGGCAGCCGGGGTGGCGGCGGCCGGCCCTACCCAGCGCTCCCCACAGGGCGCGCTTGTCCGGGTGCCCTGTTGAACCGGCAACCTGAGACTTGAGAGGGCTAGACTTGAGACTGAATGGGACTCGGAAAGTGGGCCAGCCCAGGGGGTTGCAGGAACACAGCGTTTGGGGTAGCCCAGTGGGACGGACAAACTGCGATTCCAAACGCTCCCGTGCAGATGGTCCCTGAGGTGCTCTGTAGGGGAGGGGCGTCCACCATTACCAAGGCAACCCACCCCTACTGAGATACACGCCCACTGCTGACGCAGCCTGCCATTGCCGAGGCAACCTGCTACAACAGAGAGACTCCGCCGCAGGGCGTAGCCCGTGGCGGAGACCGCAGCAGAAGAACAGAGTCTGCAGCAACAGGGCGAACCACACAACAGCAGGGCGGAGCCTCAGCAGGCAAACAGTGAATAGACTGCCTCCTAGCTGGGCAGGACACCTCAACGGACATCCAAAAATAAAGCCCCAACAGAGCATTTCAGAAAACAAGGGTTTTTTTTAATGAGCTCTGTTGCAGCAGAATCAAACATAGCAGCCTAACAGCCCTGAATGAACAACAGAGCTCACAGCTCAGCAATTGAGCTCATATAAAGTACAGACTGTCTCCTCAAGCAGCTCCCTGACCTCTCTATATCCAAAGACTGACATTTGGCAGGCATCATCCTGGGACAAAGATAGCAGAAAAAGAAACTGGTAGCATCCCTCACTGTTTCGCAGCTGCTATAGGTGCACCCCAGACAAGCAGGGCCTGGAGTGGACCTCAGCAGTCATACAGCGAAGGGGCTAGACTGGTAGAAGGAAAACCAAGTGACAGAACTACTTCATCATCAACAATCTGGGTGTCTACTCAGAGACCCAATCGAAAAGTCAGCAACTACACAGACGACAAGTGGAGAAATCCACAAAGATGGGAAGAAACCAGCGCAAAAAGGAGGAAAACACCTGAAACCAGAACACCTCGCCTCCTAGAAAGGACCAAAACTCCTCACCAGCAAGGGAACAAAGCTGGACGGAGAATGACTGTAACGAAATGACGGAATTAGACTTCAGAAGGTGGATAATGAGAAACTTTTGTGAGCCAAAAGATCATGTATTAAATCAATGCAAAGAAACTAAGGAACTTGAAAAAAGATTTGAGGAAATGATAACAAGAATGGATAACTTAGAGAGGAATATGAATGAATTAAAGGAGCTGAAAAACACAATACGAGAACTTCGCGAAGCATGCACAAGTTTCAATAGCCGAATTGACCAAGCAGAAGAAAGAATATCTGAAGTCAAAGACCAACTCAATGAAATAAAACGAGAAACCAAGATTAGAGAAAAAAGCGTAAAAATGAATGAACAAAGTCTCCAAGAAATGTGGGACTATGTGAAAAGACCTAACCTACGTTTGATAGGTGTACCAGAAGGGGACGAAGAGAATGAATCCAAGCTGGAAAATACTCTTCAGGACATCATCCAGGAAAATTTCCCCCACCTAGCAAGACAGGCCAACACTCAAATGCAGGAAATACAGAGAACACCACAAAGATATTCCGCAAGAAGAGCAACCCCAAGGCACATAATCGTCAGATTCAACAAGGTTGAAATAAAGGAGAAAATACTAAGGGCAGCCAGAGAGAAAGGTCGGGTCACCCACAAAGGAAAGCCCATCAGACTCATAGCAGATCTCTCGGCAGAAACACTACAAGCCAGAAGAGAGTGGGGGCCAATATTCAACATCCTTAAAGAAAAGAACTTTCAATCCAGAATTTCATATCCAGCCAAACTGAGCTTCAGAAGTGAAGGAAAAATAAAATCCTTTGCGAACAAGCAAGTACTCAGAGATTTTGTCACCACCAGGCCTGCTTTACAAGAGCTCCTAAAAGAGGCACTACACATAGAAAGGAATAACCAGTACCAGCCATTCCAAAATCACACTAAATGCTAAAGAGCATCAACATAATGAAGAATCTACAACAACTAACGGGCAAAACAGCCATTTAGCATCAAAATGGCAGTATCAAATTCACACATAACAATATTAACCCTAAATGTAAATGGGCTAAATGCACCAATCAAAAGACACAGACTGGCAAATTGGATAAAAATCCAAAATCCATCAGTGTGCTGTATCCAGGAAACCCATCTCACATGCAAAGATACACAAAGTCTCAAAATAAAGGGATGGAGGAAGATTTACCAAGCAAATGGAGAGCAAAAAAAAGCAGGAGTTGCAATTCTCATCTCTGATAAAATTGACTTTAAAGCAACAAAGATCAAAAGAGACAAAGAAGGCCATTACATAATGGTAAAAGGATCAATACAACAAGAAGAGCTAACGATCCTAAACATATATGGACCCAATGCAGGAGCACCCAGATACATAAGGCAAGTTCTTAATGACTTACAAAGAGACTTAGACTCCCACACAATAATAGTGGGAGACTTTAACACTCCGCTGTCAATATTAGACAGATCAACCAGACAGAAAATCAACAAGGATATCCAGGGCTTGAACTCAGACCTGGAGCAAGCAAACCTGATAGACATTTACAGAACTCTCCACCCCAAATCCACAGAATATACATTCTTCTCAGCACCACATCACACCTACTCTAAAATTGACCACATAATTGGAAGTAAAGCACTGCTCAACAAATGCAAAACAACTGAAATCATAACAAACAGCCTCTCAGACCATAGTGCAATCAAGTTAGAACTCAGAATTCAGAAACCAACCCAGAAACGCACAGCTTCATGGAAACTGAACAACTGGCTCTTGAATGTTGACTGGGTAAACAATGATATGAAGACAGAAATAAAGAAGTTCTTCGAAACCAATGAGAATGAAGACACAACATGCCAGAATCTCTGGGACACATTTAAAGCAGTCTCTAGAGGAAAGTATATAGCAATAAGTGCCCATATGAGGAGAATGGAGAGATCCAAATTTGACACCCTATCGTCAAAATTAAAAGAGCTAGAGGAGCAAGATAAAAAAAACTCAAAACCCAGCAGAAGACAAGAAATAACTAAGATCAGAGCTGAACTGAAGGAGATTGAGACACGAAAAACCCTTCAAAAAATCAATAAATCCAAGAGCTGGTTTTTTGAAAAGATCAACAAAATAGACAGACCACTAGCCAGATTGGTTAAAAATAAAAGAGAGAACAACCAAATAGATGCAATAAAAAATGATAAAGGGGAAATCACCACAGATTCCACAGAAATTCAAACCATCATCAGAGAATATTACAAACAACTCTATGCACATAAACTAGTAAACCTGGAAGAAATGGATAAATTCCTGGACTCCTGTGTCCTCCCAAGCCTAAACCAGGAGGAAGCTGAAACTATGAATAGACTAATAACAAGGTCAGAAGTCGAGGCAGCAATTAAGAGCCTACCACACAAAAAAAGCCCAGGTCCAGACGGGTTCACAGCTGAATTCTACCAGACACACAAAGAGGAGCTGGTACCATTCCTTCTGAAACTATTCCAAATAATCCAAAAAGAGGGAATCCTTCCCAAATCATTTTACGAGACCAACATCATCCTGATACCAAAACCCAGCAGAGACCCAACAAGAAAAGAAAACTTCAGGCCAATATCCATGATGAACATAGATGCAAAAATCTTCAATAAAATATTGGCCAGCCGATTGCAACAGCAAATCAAAAAACTTATTCATCATGATCAAGTAGGATTCATCCTGGGGATGCAAGGCTGGTTCAACATACGCAAGTCTATCAAAGTAATTCACCACATAAACAGAACCAAAAACAAAAACCACATGATTATCTCAATTAACGCAGAGAAGGCATTTGACAAAATTCAACAGCCCTTTATACTAAAAACCCTCAATAAACTCGGTATCAATGGAACGTATCTCAAAGTAATAAAAGCTATATATGACAAACCAACAGCCAATATCATACTGAATGGGCAAAAACTGGAAGCATTCCCTTTGAAATCCGGCACTAGACAAGGATGCCCTCTTTCACCACTCCTATTCAATATAGTACTGGAAGTTCTAGCCAGAGCAATCAGGCAAGAAAAAGAAATAAAGGGTATTCAAATAGGAAAGGTGGAAGCCAAATTGTCTCTATTTGCAGATGACATGATAGTATACCTAGAAGACCCCATCACCTCAGCCCAAAAACTCCTGAAACTGATAAGCAACTTCAGCAAAGTCTCAGGATATAAAATCAATGTGCAAAAATCACAGGCATTCATCTACACCAATAACAGACTTAAAGAAAGCCAAATCAAGAATGAACTGCCATTCACAATTGCTACAAAAAGAATAAAATACCTTGGAATACAACTCACAAGGAACGTAAGGGACCTCTTCAAGGAGAACTACAAACCACTGCTCAACAAAATCAGAGAGGACACAAACAGATGGAGAAACATTCCATGTTCATGGTTAGGAAGAATTAATATCGTGAAAATGGCTATACTGCCCAAAGTAATTTACAGAATCAATGCTATCCCCATTAAGCTACCATTGACTTTCTTCACAGAACTGGAAAAAACCACCACGAACTTCATATGGAACCAAAAGAGAGCCCACATAGCCAAGTCAATTCTAAGCAAAAAGAACACAGTGGGGGGCATCACACTACCGGATTTCAAACTATCCTACAAGGCTACAGTAATCAAAACAGCATGGTACTGGTACCAAAACAGAGATATAGACCAATGGAACAAAACAGAGGCACTGGAGGCAACACAACATATCTACAACCATACAATCTTTGATAAACCTGACAAAAACAAGCAATGGGGAAAGGATTCCCTGTTTAACAAATGGTGTTGGGAAAACTGGCTAGCCATGTGCAGAAAGCAGAAACTGGACCCCTTCCTGACCCCTTACACTAAAATTAACTCCAGATGGATTAAAGACTTAAACACAAGACCTGGGACGATAAAAACCCTAGAAGGAAATTTATGCAAAACTATTCAGGACATAGGAGTAGGCAAGGTCTTCATGACCAAAACACCAAAAGCACTGGCAACAAAAGCCAAAATAGACAAATGGGACCTAATCAAACTCCACAGCTTCTGCACGGCAAAAGAAACAGTCACTAGAGTGAATTGGCAACCAACAGAATGGGAAAAATTTTTTGCAGTTTGCCCATCTGACAAAGGGCTGATACCCAGAATTTACAAAGAACTCAAACAGATTTACAGGAAAAAAACAAACAAGCCCATTCAAAAGTGGGCAAAGGATATGAACAGACACTTTACGAAAGAAGACATATATGAGGCCAACAATCATATGAAAAAATGCTCATCGTCACTGATCATCAGAGAGATGCAAATCAAAACTACATTGAGATACCATCTCACGCCAGTTAGAATGGTGATCATTAAAAAATCTGGAGACAACAGATGCTGGAGAGGATGTGGAGAAAAAGGAACACTTTTACACTGTTGGTGGGAGTGTAAATTAGTTCAACCATTGTGGAAGACAGTGTGGCGATTCCTCAAGGCCTTAGAAATAGAAATTCCATTTGACCCAGCAATCCCATTACTGGGAATATATCCAAAAGACTATAAATCGTTCTACTATAAGGACACATGTACACAAATGTTCATTGCAGCACTGTTTACAATAGCAAAGACCTGGAACCAACCCAAATGCCCATTGATAATAGACTGGATTGGAAAAATGTGGCACATATACACCATGGAATATTATGCAGCAATCAGAAATGATGAGTTTGTGTCGTTTGTAGGGACATGGGTGAATCTGGAGGACATCATCCTCAGCAAACTGACACAAGAACAGAAAATGAAACACCGCATGTTCTCCCTCATAGGCGGGTGATGAAAAATGAGATCACATGAACACAGGGAGGGGAGTACTAAACACTGGGGTCTATTGGGGGAAAAAGGGGAGGGCCAGTGGGAGGGGGAGGTGGGAGGGATAGCCTGGGGAGAAATGCCAAATGTGGGTGAAGGGGAGAAAGGAAGCAAAACACACTGCCATGTGTGTACCTACGCAACTGTCTTGCATGCTCTGCTCATGTACCCCAAAACCTAAAATGCAATTAAAAATATATATATAATAATAAAATAAAATAATTTTAATTTTAATTCCGACATTCAGCTTGTTCAATGGAAACTCTCAAAGAAACTCAAATAATGCCTAACTACAACTTCTACCTTTAGCTAATAAAAAAGGAAAAGAAAAATAACTGATGAAAGGGATTATCAGAGCCTCATTCTGACTGTGAAGATCTTCCCTTTCTGCCCAGTCAGCTCTGAACTTTCCCTCATTAGTCTCCAGATTCTTTTCCGGAGCTCTTTCCTATCATCCCAATTTTATTCACTGAGAGAAAGGACCCTAAACCTACCCCATTTTCATTGACCCTAGTACTACCAAAGATCACTGTCCCTCTATGAACCTGACATATACATTAATTATTCTCTTTCTTTTCTGAGAAGAAAACTAAACTGGGTTCTGGAATTTGGTCCCGCTCAAACTAAAATGTAATAGTTATTAGTTTAGTTCTGTAAGCACTCCATCTTCTGCACTCATTGCACATTGCTAATATTTGCATTAAATCATGGTAATTATGAGTTTTTTCAGCAAGCATACTCTGTCAAAGATTATAATCCATGCAATATGTAATAAGCACTTTTCCCTTGTTAATAAAGAGCCGACAGTCACATGCGATAACCTCAAACTAACGCAAAAGATAGATTTTTGAGCAGGTTATTATTTTCTGAACCCTTAAAACATCCATGGCAAGCATTCAAATAACAAAAGATTTTTTAAATCTGATTTGTCACCACTCTTCTTTAAAAAAAAAAAAGAATTGTGTGGCAATTTCTGCAGGATAAAATCAAAGATTTTCAGTTTCGATTTTAAGGCCCTCCCCAATTTAGTGTCAATTCACCTTTTAAACTCTGACTCCCATGATAATTTCTAGAGCCAAGCATATGTTCAAACTGTATTAGTCTATTTGTTGTCATTATGATGCCTTATGATTAACCTTACTTCTAAGACATATTGGCATACTTTTATCTGTTTGGAGTGCTTCTCTCCTTCCTGGCTATCTGGGCAATTTCTATGCCGTTTATAAGACCTAGGCTGAGTCTGGCCTCCTCCCTAAAATCTTTCCCTAATCACCCTGACATACAATGATCTCTCTCTTCATTGAGATTCTAAGACAAACCCTATTATCTTCACTATTCATTAATTGGTTACAATATTTTGTCTTAGTTGGCTTTATGCTTTCTTTTTTTATTTCGATAGGTTTTTGGGAATAGTTGGTGTTTGGTTACATGCATGAGTAAGTTATTTCGTGGTGATTTCTGAGATTTTGGTGTATCCATCACCTGAGCAATGTACAATGCACCCAATGTGTAGCCTTCTATCCCTCATCCATCTCCTACCCTTTCCACTGAGTCCCAAAAGTCCACTATATCATTCTTACGCCTTTGTGTCCTCATAGCTTAGCTCCCACTTATGAGTGAGAACACATCATGTTTGGTTTTCCATTTAATGGTCTCTAATTCCATTCAGGTTCCTATAAATGCCATTATTTTGTTCCTTTTTATGGCTGAGCAGTAGTCCATGGTATGTGTATGTATATGTGGATGTGTATATGTGTGTGTTTGTGTGTGTGCGTGTGTGTGTGTAGCATTTTCTTTACCCACTTGTTCATTGATGGGCATTTGGCCTGTTCCATATTTTTGCAATTGCAAATTGTGCTGCTATAAACGTGTGTGAAAATATCTTTTTTATATAGCAACGTATTTTCCTCTGGGTAGACACCCAGTAGTGAGATTGCTGAATCAAATGATAGATCTACTTTTAGTTCTTTAAGGAATCTCCGCAATGTTTTCCATAGTGGTTGTACTAGTTTACATTCCCACCAACAGCATAAAAGTGTTCCCTTTTTACCACATTCAGGCATTGGCTTTATACTTTCTTCCTCTTCCCAATTAGATTGTAAATACTTTGAAAACAGAGACTGTAACTTAGACATTCTTTATTTTGTACATTCTTTCTATAATACACAATAAGCAATAGGACCAGACGTGGTGGCCCATGCCTGTAATCCCAGCACTTTGGGAAGCCAAAGTTGGAGGATTTCTTGAGGCTAGGAATTCAAGACCAGCCTGGGGAACAGAGTAAGAACCTGTATCCACACGCACACAAAAAAAATTCAATTAGTTGGGTATGAGGGCATGTACCCATGGTCTCAGCTATTCTGCAGGCTGAGGCAGGAGGATTACTTGATCCCAGGAGGTGGAGGCTACAGTGAGCTATGATCATACCATTGCACTCCATCCTCAGTAACAGGAAAAAAAAATTTTTTTTAAACAATAGAACTCTGACATTCTGAGGAAACACATGGACTCTCTCACTTAATATATATGTATTATATATTTGATTACATATAATACATATAGTCAAAAACATGGCCTGGGATTTCAAAAGTTACTAGGTACAGTGAAGCTTTCTTAACTTCATGCTAAAATATTACTTTAGGACTCATGAGAATTAGATGCACAATGCAGACACTCAATAGATACATGTTAATGAGTGATGAGTGAAACAATATATCCTTTACAGCTCTTTTCTGTGGAGGACCTCTACTGCCTATCTGTAAAATATGCATCCCTCCCTTCTGAATATTGAAGCCCTAAGTCCTTTCTTGTACCTTGAAAATTCCTCAACCTTGGGCATTACCAAGGCATTATTTCTTCTTCATTTTAAGTTCTGTCTGGAAATTGGAGTGAGTGCTGGTCTTAGCATCTGTCAGTGCCCCTTAGTGAGATGAGAATGCAGGTGTAGGAGGAAGGAAAGATGATTCTTTTTCCATGTATTGTTAGGGTGTGCGTGCAGTGAGAAGCAGAAGTGACTTTAATTCCAGGTTGTGACTGATTTTCTCCTGCACTTGAGTTCAAATACAATTCGTTACTTTGAGGAGTATTTTCCTTTTGAAAGTTTCCTTCTCTAGTATATATGCCTCAATTTTATTCTTCCTATTAACATTACTTTGACCCTACTTTTATGAAACAATAACCTTGGTCTTATTATGCTAGGAGTACATTTGCTTCCCTTTTTCCCTTGAGCACCTTACAAAATGTCTTCACATTAGTTTCTTTTTTTTTTGACAGGGTCTTGCTTTGTTGCCCAGGCTGGAGTACAATGATGTGATCTCAGCTCGCTGTAACTTCTGCCTCCCAGGTTCAAGCAATTCTTGTGTTTCAGCTTCCAGAGTAGCTGGGACTACAGGTGTGTACCATGACACCTGGCTAATTTTTGTATTTTTAGTACAGATGGATTTTGCCATGTTGGCCAGGCTAGCCTCAAACTCCTGATCTCAAGTGATATGCCCACCTCGGTCTTCCAAAGTGTTGGGATTACAGACATGAGCCACTTCACCCGGCCACATTAGCTTTAATGTGTAGACCATGACCAAGTCAATCCCCAGGTTTCATCTCTGACCATATGTAGAGAGGAGATGACTAGAAGTAAGCTAGGGAGATAAATTTCATACCATCTAGCTACAGACGCTATGGTCAGAGAAGTCCAGAGGTTATGAGAACAGAAATATCTAACTCAGTTTAGCAGGGTCAACAAAAGCTTCCCTAAGGGAACTGGAGTTAAAGCTGAAACCTGAGGATAGGGAGAAAGTTAGCCTGGTGAATAGGAAAAGAAAGAGCTTTCCAGGCAGAGTGAAATTAAGTCCAAGGGCAAGAGAAAGCACATTGGGTTCAAGGAAGTCAGCATTAAATCTGACTACAACCTAGAATACCAAGAGATAAGTGGAAAAGATGAAGTTAGCAAGGTTTATGAGGGCCTTGCAAACCGTATTAAGTTTATCTTGAGGGCAACAAAGAATAAATGTCATTTTAACCATCGAAGTGATTAACCAGATTGACAGTTTATGAGGATCACTCAGACTGCAGTGTGGACAATAGGTTGGAGATGGTCATAGGGGAAGCAAGGAAAACATCAGAAGGATATTACAGTAGTTCCATAAGAGACAATGACAGCCCAGCTAGGATAATGGGGTGGGGAAAGAGAGCAATGAATACCTTCGAAAATTAAAATCAATAAGAGTTGGTAATATATTGAAGAGATGATGGAGAGAGGGAGATAAAAGGTGATACGAGATTTACAGCTGGGGAAACTGAGTGGATAGTGGTGTCATTATTGAGATGAAAGCACAAAGGGGCCTCACTGTAGTGAGGGGAGATGACAAGTTAAGTTTTACCTACACTGAGTTAGAGTGCCTCTGAGGCTTCAAAAACTGATATATTTTTGGCAATTGGTTACATGGGTCTGGAGTTTGGGTGATAGCTTTGGATTTTATATGTAAATGGAAAATATCAACATATCAATAGTAATCGAAGGCATCGAGTAGATGAGATTATTCAGGACAAAAAGATGGAGAACTGGCCTGGCACAGTGGCTCACACCTGTAATCCCAGCACTTTGGCAGGCTGAGGTGGGCGGATCACCAGAGGTCAGGAATTCAAGACCAGACTGGCTAACATGGTGAAACCCTGTCTCTACAAAAATACAAAAAAGTTAACCAGGTGTGTTGGGGTGTGCCTGTAGTCCCAGCCACTCAGGAGGCTGAGGCAGAATTGCTTGAACCGGGAGGCGTAGGTTGCATTGAAAAAAAAAAAAAAGATGGAGAACAACTCTAGGACAGACCCTGAGGAGCAGCCACATTTTAAAAAATGGCAAAAGCTAAAAAGTAAGTAAATAAATAAAAAGGAGAATTAAAAGGAGCAGTCAGAGAGGTAGGTCGAAAACCAGGTATATACAATGTCACAGAAGCTAGGAAAGAACAAGCTGCAAGAAAGAGGAAGTAATTATCATCACGTACTTCCGAGGAGTCACGTAAGATACGTGCTGAAAAGCACCTCAGGACTTGGTAACATGGTGGTCAGTGACAGTCAATGGAGTGGGTTGAGGAATACAAGGAAAGGAAGTAAAAACATAAGAAGATAAAGTTTTCAAGAATACTAACTATGGCCAGGCATGATGGCTCACACCTGTAATCTCAGCTCTTTGCGAGGCCAAGGCAGGCAGATCACTTGACAACAAGGATGCCACCTGACAACAATTTCCTCCTGATAAGAAGGATGTCAGCAGTTAGACCAGCCTGGCCAACATGGTAAAACCTCATAAAAATACCATATATATATATAATCTGGCATGGTGGAAGGTGCCTGTAATACCAGCTACTTGAGAGGCTGAGGAAAGAGAATCACTTGAACCCAGGAGGTGGCGGTTGCAGTGAGCTAAGACTTTAGCTTGCACTCCAACCTGAGCAACAGAGAGAGACTCCATCTCAAAAAAAAAAAAAAAAGAATACTAACTACGACGGGGAGGAGAAAGATCAAGTGAGGTTGTGTGTACCAGGCAGGATTTTGCAAAATGAGAGAGATGTGAGTATGTGTAAATATTGACAGGAAAAAAAACAATAAAGAGAGACTGAAGTATAGAAAAGTGAGGAAATGATCAGCATAGCAAGTTTCCTGAGAAGGCAGGAGAAGGTAGCATCCAGGGAGACAGATTAGGCTTAGATGATGGAACAGAAAAGAAAATATGAATGCAAATAAATGTCAGCAAGTTTGTGATTCAGTGGAAGTTTAGGGATTTTGATTTGTTGATTTTTCTTTTGTTAATTTTTTTTATGTCAATAGCTTTAGGGATACAAGTGGTTTCTGGTTACAGGGATGAATTAGATGGCAGTAAAGTCTAGAATTTTAACGCACCCACCACCTAAGTAGTGTATGTTATACCTAATAGGTATAACAAAAACTACCAATAGGTAGGTTTTCATTCCTCACCCTCCTTACTTCCTCCCCGCTTCTGAGTTTCCAGTGTCCATTATACTACTCTGTATGCTTTTGTGTACCATAGCTTAGCTCCCACTCGTAAGTGAGAATATGCGGCATTTGGTTTTCAATTCCTGAGTTAACTCACCCAGAATAATGGCCTCCAGTTCCATCCAAGTTGCTGCAAAAGACATTATTTCATCCTTCTTTACGGCTGAATAGTATAATATGGTATGATTTTTATTTTCTTTGTGAAATAGAGACAAGACCACCTTTTATGAGAAGGGAGAGGAAAGGGTCAAATAATTGAAGAGAGTATAGATGGTTTAAAATAACTATTGTAGAATACAGAAAACTAACCATAGAAGCTGTATGATCACCGAAAAGTGATGAGTTTCCATTTGAAGTTAGAAGTTATGAATTTGTCATGGCACCAATATATTCAGCTGAGGTGCTTTTCTCTAGCCATGCTCAGTAGCACAGATGCAGAAAACAAAGACAGACCCAACCAGGGCTGAGATTTTTCCTGGCAGATGTGACTGAAAGATAAACAGGGAAAGGGAACTGAGGATGCTTAAAGAAATGAGTTTGTTGAAGTAATGGACCATGAAGTCTGTATCAGTCAGGGTTCTCTAAAGAAACAGAATCTATTTTACATAAAGAGTGTGTATAATAAAAGGAGCTTTATTTTAAGGAATTGATTCACCCAATAACAAAGACTGGTAAGTCCAAAATCTGCAGGGGGTGCTGGCAAACTAAAGACCCAGGGAAGAGCCAATACTGCAGTTCTAGCCCAATAGTCTGCTCGCAAAATTTCCTCCTACTAACAAGCATGTCAGTCTTTTATTGTTTTTTCTATTCAAGCCTTAAACTGACTGTATAAGGCCTACCCACCACATTATGGAGGCAATCTTCATTATTCAAAGTCCAGATATTTAAATGTTAATCTCATCCAAAAACACCCTCACAGAAACATCCAGAATAATGTTTGACCATATATCTGGGTACTGTGGCCCTGCAGTATTGACGTATATAATTGACCATTATGGAATGTAAGCATGAAAAAAAAGTGAAAACAGTCAGAGACTGAAAGATAAATGTATGTATCGTGGGTTCCAATGAACCAGAAAATCCAATGTATTGAGAATCAGCGAATGGGGGAGCTTTAAGGAGAGGAGGCAGTGGAAAAAATAATTGTGAAAACTATATGTATTATTCCAGTCACCAAATAGTCTGCTCAGCATCTCCAGACAGCTGATGGTGAAAGGCTTTCCTAGACAAAGCCAGTCTCCAAAGACTGGAACAAATATCCACCTCTTCGAATTCATAGACAGCCACACAGCCACAAGGATCAGGAACATTCAAGGAAAGATGACATTACCAAAGGGACAAAATAAAGCACCAGTCACTGATCTTAAAGAAACAGAGATGTATGAACTACCTGACAAAGAGTTCAAAATAATTTTTAAGGAAGCTTGGTGAACTTCAAGAAAATACAGAGAAGCAATTAAAGGAAATGAGAAAAGCAATAAATAAGCAAAATAAGAACTCTAACAGACAGATCATCATTATAAACTTATTACAGACATGGAGGTGATTCTAAGTATTGATAAGTTCCAGGGTAAGAGGTAACAAAATAATACTTCTTTATAAAATAGTTAGACCAATATTTTTCCCTACCATTGTTTCTAGAAGTTTAAAATACTGATTGACCCACTAAATATATTTGTAACTAGTTTAGGATAGAACAGATTCATGAGCTTTTAGAGCTTAGAGGGGACTTGCTATGAACTGAATGCTTGTATCCCTTCAAAACTCATTCCTAACACCCAATGTGAAAGTATTAGGAGCTGTGGCCTTTGGGGGTTAAGTCATGAGTGTGGAGCCCTCATGAATGGAATTTATGCTTTCATTATAGGGATCCCAGAGAGCTCTTCCACTATATGAGGATACAGGGAGAAGATGTTCATCTATGAACCAGGAAGCAGACCAGATTCACAGATGGTCATCTATGAACTAGAACTTAAACATGCTGCCACCCTGATCTCAGGTTTCCAGCTGCCAGAACCATGAGAAATACATTTCTATTATTTGTCATCCACCCAGTCTATGGTACTTTGTTATAGCAGCCTGGGCTGACTAAGTGAGAATTCTGGTTATTAACAGGGAGATAACATAATATAAAAGAAAGAATTCAGTTGTTGGAGTCATGAAAACCCAGGCAGTTTACATAATCTCTTTAAGCTTCATTTTCCCTATAACAATCCATAATTATCAGGATTTTGAAAATTAGAAATAATGTATGCAAAATATAAGGTAAGTAGTCAATAAATTAAATTACTATTATCTAGCCCATCCACTTGAGTTTTCATGAGGATACGAAATCTATGGAAGTAAAGACTCAAATGTATAGAACTGGAGAGAGCAAATACATCTAGTCCTTTTAATTCTGGTATCTTTCATTTTAGCACACTTCTCTCAATCTTTTTTCACCAAACAAATATTTATTGAGCACCTAATGTTTCAGGCACTGGGCTGGTGATATAACTGTGACAAAAGTAGACATAGTCCCAGCCTTCCCATGGTTGTTAATTCAGCAGAATGCACTACAAATCAAACATTTTTACTCCATGTTTTAAAATATGTTACTTCTTGTAATTGACATTACAATTCTGGAATTCTGGACAATGATATCCCCCTTCCCCATTCTGAATAAGGAAATCAAACTCAGAATGATTTAGAAACTTGTCTAAGATTAGATGCTAAAGTTCAGAGGTAGATCAATATGGACTTCCTCATTTGTTTATTCAACAGTTATTTCTGTTTACCTAATAGGCACTGAAATAATTTCTATAATATAGACACAAAGACACTGCACATGTTGATTACCCAAGGGCCTCAATATACTATTAAGTGCTTGCACAACTCATGAAAACATTTTTGCTACTTAAAAACAAAATGATATGGCAGCTATAACAAACATCAATCATTTCATTTTCAAAATTGTGTTTGTTATAAAGGGCCTTTCAAGAAGGGATAATTTGGAGACTACGGCTCTTTAAAAGTTTGATTATAGTGTGCACAAAGATTTAGCTACAAGATATTCATCATACCATGGCTCATAATAGCAAAAACCTGGAAACAAGATATTTAAAAAGGATGGTTACATATTCGGTAGTATAGTCACAGAATGAAATGTACATATCAAAACAGGTAGAAACATATTTAATTGACTAAAAATCTGTTCATCTTATAAAACAAAGCAAATTATAAAATGGCATGAACAGAATGACTTTAGTTTTGTAATAGCAATTTGAGAGAAAATGAGAAAAAATATATACACAAAATGTAAACACTGGTGATATATGGATGATAAGTGGTAGAGGTGGGTTTTGAACCCAGAATGTCCAATTCTAACTCAAGTGACTATTTTTTTCATTATATTTCTTCTAGAAAAGCTAATTACAATTATCTATAATTTGGTCTCTCCCTTCAGGTATTTAAAATATAGTTGGGAAGATAAGGTTTGTACACATAAAGTGCTTATTATGTAAGGATAGTTGGTAAATGTTAATTTCTCCTCTGTATATTCTGTAATAGGTATTCATAAAATCAAAAATTATATTAAACTAATTCAGAATGTAAATGATAACATATCAAATAATATAGAAAAGTGTATCATAAAAATGAATAAATAAATATGTGTCCTGCTCCACATTTCTTCAACCATTCTTCAGAGGAGAACTCTCTCAAAATGTTTTGTTTTTATTTTTCTGGCAGCAACCTTTGAGAGTAAAAGTTACCAATTTTAAATAATATCTCCAGTATTGCAGGCAAGGATTTAAATCCCTTACACTACCTCTCTTCTCTTTATCTCAATGTTTGATGGTTTTATTTTTTCAATTTTGTTACTTTTCTAATTCTAAGTAATACACTTATTTTGCTTTTTCCATCAACTTGTGACTGTATTGCTTATATTTTTACATTTCTAATGCAAGCAAACATGCCATACTTTTCCTATGGACAGACTCTAATACTTGGTGATATGATTTGGCTGTGTCCCCACCCAAATCTCATCTTGAATTGTAGCTCCCATAAATCTCCATGTGTCATGGGAGGGACCTGGTGAGAGGTAACTGAATCACTGGGGTGGGTTTTCCTGTGCTATTCACATGATAGTAAATACATCTCATGAGCTCTGATGGTTTTATAAAGGGCAGTTGCCCTGCACATGTGCGCTTGCCTGCCTTCATGTAAAATGTGCCTTTGCTCCTCCTTTGCCTTCCGCCATGATTGTGAGCCTCCCTAGCCATGTAGAACTGTGAGTCCATTAAACCACTTTTTTAAAAACTAAACTACCCAGTCATGAGTATTTCTTCAAAGCAGTATGAAAATGGAATAATACACTAGGCAAGCAATAAATATCTATATTGTGATATTGAGCACATAGATATAGAAGTAAGACCGCCTAAGAGCAAAAACTGGGTTTACCACTTACTAACTGTATAGCCTTGACAAGATATTTGACCTTTCTTTTCCTCATCTTTGTGTTCTAAAATGTCCAAGGATAAATCTAGGGAACATTTTGTGAAAGTCTCTAAGAAATATTCATCAATTCTTTGATAGATATATCTCCTATTTTTTTCCCCATTTTATCTTCCCAGGTTTCTTATTACTTGAAAGTGGAATCTCTTATGTTGATTATATATGTTTTTTCTTTTCTCCTACCTCTTATATTTCTTTCTCCTTTTGTTGTATATTCTAAACTGTATTGTTCAATAAGGTAGTCACTAGCCACATGTGGCTGTTTACATTTAAATTTGAATTAATAAATATTAACCAATACTAAAAATTTAGTTCCTCAGTCACACTACTCACATTTCAAGTGCTTAATAGGCATAGCCACATATAGCTTGTGGCTATTAGACTGGACAGTACAAATATCTAAGGTTCTATTAGATAACACTATTGCAAAAGTTTTTGTCAACTTTGGTTTTTTTCTTTTTATTTTAGAGTTACTTTGAACCTAAAAATACTTTTATGCTCTCCAGTTGCCTCTTTTGCCTTTTGGTCTTGTCTCATTTAAACTCTTTGAAATACATTAATTAGAATTGTTTTTATTATTTTTTAAATAGATAAACCAAAGTTGTACAAAAAAGTATTGCACTTGGATGGCGGACACCCTAAATACTCTAACTTAATCACTATACAAATTTTGTTATATACATGTAACAAAATTTTATGTTCCCCATTAATTTGTACAAATGTTTTACGAAGAAGAAAAGACCTACTTAAATGAAAATAAGAAGAAAAGTTGCATATATTTATGATGTACAATGTGATGTTTTGATACATATATAATGAAATGATTAAATCAAGCTAATTAACACATCCATCTCTTCATATGCTTATCTTTTAGTGATAATATTTAAAATCTACTCTCTATGCAATATTCAAATACACAATTCCTTATTATTAACTACAGTCATCATACTGTAAAACAGATCTCCAGACATAATTCTCCTGTCTAACAGAAACTTTGTATCTTTGGACCAACATCTCTTCATTTGTCCTTTCCATGCAGTCCCTGGTCACCACCATTTTACTCTCTGCATCTATGAGTTCGACTTAGGAGATATGCAGTATTTGTCTTTCTGTACCTGGCTTATTTCGCTTAGCATAATGTTCTCTAAGTTCAGCAATGTTGTCATAAATGACAATATTTCCTTCCTTTTAAAGGCTGAATGGTATTCTATTGTGTATGTGTGTGTATCACATTTTCTTTATTCATCCATTGATGGATACTTAGGTTGAGTCCATTTCTTGGCTATTGTGAAGGATGTGCTGCAGTGAACATGGGAGTGCAGATGTCTCTTTGACATACTGATTACATTTCCTTAGGATCTATAGCCAGAAGTAGAATGCTAGGGGTTAATATAAAAATATATAACAAACTCAACTCAATAATAAGAAAACAATCCAATTTAAAAATGGGCAAAGGACCTGAATATTTCTCTAAAGAAGATAAACAAATAGCTAACAGGTTTTTTTGAAAAAATGCTCAACATTACTAATCATCAGGTAAATGCAAATGAAAACCACAATGAGATATCACGTCACAGCTTTTAAAATATCTAGTATCAAAAAGACAAAAGACAACAATTTTTGGCAAGCGCATGAAGAAAAGGGAACCCTCGCACACATTGGTAAAAATGTAAATTGATACCATGATTATGGAAAACAGTATGGAGGCTACTCAAAAAATTAAAAATATTAGAGTTTTTAACTTTTCTTCTGTTATCTGAATTATTTCTATTTCCTCTAGGGTTAGTTTTTAAAAATATAATATTGCTCTATTTCCTGCTCCTAACTTATTCATATGCTTAAATAATCTTAGTTGCCCATTTATATCAATAAAAAAGATTTTCTTTTTCCTGATTTGCATAAATAGGTCCATTTTTACACTAAGTAGAAGTTTTGTGGCAGGTTTAGGGAAGAAGTCTTTCAATTTGCAAGAAAATGGATGTCAGGCTACAAACTTCTCCTACCTCCAAATGTTATAAGAAAGCAGTTTTCCCATAGCACCAATATTTATAGTAGATGCCTTTCAGACAATCTATTAGTTGGTCAATAAATACTGACAGAGCACCCACTACAGTCCAGGTACTCTCCTATATTTCTATATAGGAGATATTTCTATATAGGAGATAAAGTAGAAAATAAAGCACATGAATCCTGCCCTCAAGGAACTTACATTTAGTGTTTGTAAAAAGTTTGTCCAATTTCTTTCAGAAAGAGTCGTGGGGTTTTACTAGAGAGATTAGAAAGCAGATGCCCATATGTCTAAGCTCTATACTATAAAGTAGAGGAGGGAGATGGGAATGACCACTGAGAAAGAGCCCCTTATACAAACCTTCAACTACTGTGCCTGTTTACAGCCCCACTTCCATTCACACCTCCATCATACCTGCTAATTCTGAGTCTAGTGCTTTTCCAGGTTCAGATGGTCTGATCTGCCTTCACCTCTCCCATGCCCTCATAATACGTTCTTGGCTGAGGCTTTCTCCATTTATATCAATAATGAACATTCTACTGTCCACTTTCCATTTTCCATAAATTTATTGAAATCTCTTAGTTATGATTCTCCTTTGTTTCTGTTCATAATTCCAGTTTATTTTTTTTCTTTTTGTATATTGATCCTTTTAGAAGATTTAGGGATTTGAGAATATATATATTTTTTAGTCCATCATCATCTTAAACAAACTCCTTTTACTTCTGTAAGTAAAAAGATAATTAAAATATAAATGTAAGCTGAAGCCCTCTTTTTTGCTTGCCAAATTTTCCAGTATTATAATCATTTAAAATTATTTTATTAGTCATTTCTTTTCAAAGTAGCCATCATGGATTTTATCCAAAGCCCTCATTCAAGACTTCAGTTGTGACCTTTGAAGAGTAATTGGCTCTTAAAGACAGTTCTATATTAATCAATATATTTTTATTGTGTTCTTCTCCCTCCGTCTCCCAACCCCACCTCACCTCTTCCTTTCTATACCATCCCCATACAAAATTAGACAGGGCTGTTAGACGGATCTGTTTCAAAAAAGAAGAAAAGGCAACCAAATCTTCTCTTTGGTAATGGCTGAGTTGTTTGGGACTTTTTGTATAGAAATCCAAATACTTTTTTTAAGCACCAGACAGAGAGCAATCTCTTTCCTTCTGTTGTCATCCCTTTCAGTCACCACCCACCCAGAGTATGGGTATTAATTAAATGGTCTTGAGTAAGCACTAAAAAAGTGGGAATGCCTATAAAAGAGTTAGAGAGCTACTGTTTAGAGACAAGGCAAGATCCAACTCCAACTTTCTAAATATAAACTATAACAAAACCATAGACATTTAAAGTTGAAAGAGTTCGGTACCCTTCACTGTAAGTCACTCCTCCCTTAATTCTTCCCATGGCAAGACTTCTCTCATAACCTAGCCAACAGATCATGATACAGCTTCTATAGGAACAGTTCATTGCTTTAGTAATGGTCCAAGTAATTGTCAGACAACTCTGCTCCTTAGAAAGTTCTTACGCGGTGGCTCACGCCTATAATCCCAGCACTTTGGGAAGCCGAGGCAGGTGGATCACAAGGTCAAGAGACCGAGACCATCCTGGTCAACATGGTGAAACCCCGTCTCTACTAAAAATACAAAAAATTAGCTGGGCATGGTGGTGCTCGCCTGTAGTCCCAGCTACTCTGGAGGCTGAGGCAGGAGAATTGCTTGAACCCAGGAGGCGGAGGTTGCGGTGAGCCGAGATCCTGCCATTGCACTCCAGCCTGGGTAACAACAGCGAAACTCCATCTCAAAAAAAAAAAAAAAAGGAAAGTTCTGAAGAACTAGAGTCTGCTTTTTAGAAAGTTTTAAGCATTGATTCCAGCTGTGTTACCTGGCATTACTCAAAATAAGAAACTCAAGGTAATGAAAAAACTACGGGTTCGGAGACATGCTTTCTTGAGGCATTTCCATTCTGAATCTTGACTCTGCCATTTGCTAGGTACATGTCTGTAGGCAAATCGCTTAACAGGTAAAAGCCTTAACTTCCTTATCTGTTAAAAGAGGATAATAACTACCTAAAAGGGCTGTGAGAATTAAGATAGCCCATATAAAGCTCCTGACATGTCATAAGTGTTCAATGAGCATTAATTTCTTTCTCTTCCACACCCATAAAAACCCTGCAAGTATTTGAAGACAGTTATTATGTCTCCCGTGTTTCTTTCCAATCCAGCTTTGAACATACCCACTTCGTCAGGAGACTGGCCCATGAGCTCCAGGGCCGCAAGACATAACTTACTCACTCTAAACACTCTAGTTCCTGCATCGTGTTGAGAAATAGTTGGTACTCAGGCAATATTAACTAATCAGAACTAAGATGACCTTCACATGCCAATTCCAATGCCCAGAAGTCTTCTCCCTTTGGGGGGATGCTAAGAAAATGTTTATAGGTGTAAATTATCAGTAAAGATTTTTTCCCCAAAATTTAGTTCCCTTGTATGTTTCTTGATAATCAGGAAATTTGGAACAAGGTTTTCGCTCAATAGCAATGCTTAGCTTCAGCTTTCTGATATAATTACCCCCATTCCCACCCCATCGCTAACTTGGCCTGTATCTTTTATACTTGTTTGCATTGATATTTTGTCTATTTATTTTATCCTTGGACAAGGAGGCAAGGGTGTTTTAAAATGTCCTCTATTTTCTTTAAATATCTAAGAAAAAATTGAATCTAGTTCTTATTTTCATTAAATATTTTCTACTAAGAAGGACCTAAATCTAGGAGATGATAAAAATGTTTGCCAGTTCAGCATCTCAGACTCACCTCAGTTCTCAGCTTGATGATTTCAACATCTCCCTTTCCCGTTTACAGAGAGAACACAGTAATATAGATGATCAGTTCCAAACTCCTTGAATAGTAAAAATGTCTTTTTTTTTTTGAGACGGAGTTTTGCTCTTGTTATCAAGGCTGGAGTGCAATGGCGCAATCTCGGCTCACCGCAACCTCCGCCTCCTGGGTTCAGGCAATTCTCCTGCCTCAGCCTCCCGAGTAGCTGGGATTACAGGCACGCACCACCATGCCCAGATAATTTTTTGTATTTTTAGTAGAGACGGGGTTTCACCATATTGACCAGGATGGTCTTGATCTCTTGACCTCGTGATCCACCCGCCTCGGCCTCCCAAAGTGCTGAGATTACAGGCTTGAGCCAATGCGCCCGGCCTAAAACTGTCTTTAAAAAGCAGACCTCAATCACACTTTTAAAATAGTACATCTTAAGTAAGCAAGACTTTGCACACTAAGCAAGATTTTTTTTTTTCTAACTTTGCCTCTGGGCTAGGAGAGCAGAGCATTGAAACACCTGAATCAACTGGTATCTCCACTTCTGTCACATGGCTAAATAGGGGCCTTTATTTTTAAACACATGATTGACAGCCCTCTCTCAGGGTTGGGTCAGATACAGGCCATCCTGTGGGCAGACAGAGGAATCAGATGACTTATAAGGTCCCTGCCAGTGCTGTGATTTTCAAACAGAAATGTAATTATGTCCTTAGGTTAAAAAATAAGGGAGGGAAGCCAACACTACCTTGAAGATCCTTCAAAACTATAATCTCCAAAGTCAGTAAATGAATCAAGAAACCCGTTCCCCTTTCTTTTGATGCATCTGAAGCTAAGATTTCATTGAAACTGCCTAAAGAAGGAAATAAAATTAAGACAACTGACAACAGAGGAGGAGAGATTGGGTTTGGTGGTGATGAATCAGGTCATTAAACCCAGAGGGTGTCTCCTTAACTGCGCAATTAGGGACTCAATAAAAGGTTCCAGCTCCTGCTGTCAGCTCAGAGCCCGCTGCCCCACGTTCACCTGCTCTCACTTGTGAACTAGGTAAGTCCATCTGCTTGAGCATACTTGGGATTTCAGCTGCTGTTTTTCTTATGTGTGAGATTCTGAGAGGATTTCAGAGGAAACACACTTTAAGTCTATGTCAACCCCTATTAATAATAATAAACGGGGAGCACTCGCCACCCAAATGCATTACTTGCTTATGGAACTTCTGTGATCTTTTTAAAATAGTACATCTTAAGTAAGCAAGATGTCTGTGATCACTTTTCTTTTTTAAAAAAATATAAATTGTTTGTATGTCATAGGCATGAATTTTATTCAGCAAGGCACAGGATCAGATCTCTAATACAATGAAAATGTAGAAACATTTAAAGGATAGGAAATGAATGACTAAGGGATTGGGACACAGAATCGTGTCTTCTTGGTTAAAGCATGTTGTTTCCACCTGCAAACAGAGGGGTTGATTTTTGTGGTGTGACTTCTCTTTCCACCAGAAGTTTTACTAACTTTAAAGGTTATACCCTCCTAACCAGAAGAGGCTAGACTGAGGCAAAGGGAGAGAAGAGCAGATAGACATTCTCAGACAAGGCTGGAAGAATGGGTCCAATTCTATTGGCTTCATTTGTGCATTTTAATCCTTATGCTTGAGTTTTCTTATCACCTTCCTTATGCAATGAAGCTTTATCTAAGCACATGAATGCTGCTGTTTACTGAAGGGTGGGGAGAATGATCTCTTTAATACCTACCTACTTGTTGTGGTGAGATCTGATCTCACCACAATGTCTGGTACAAAACTAAATCACCCCTGGAGTTCAGGTATAATATTTTAAGATACAGAATAGAGCAGGGGATGCAGTGGAGATGGGGGGAGGAACAAAAAGGATGACCTTGGTATCTCCTTCCTGAAGGACCCATCCTGGAAAATGAGCTTTGTTTGTTCTTTCTCACAGCCTCTCTTGAGTTTGTAAAGATGCCTCGGCTCCTGAGAGATGTCCTCTGTGTAATTGAGACATTCCACAAATATGCCAGTGAGGACAGTAACCAGACAACACTGACCGGCAGAGAACTGAAGCAACTCCTCCAGGGCGAGTTTGGGGACTTTCTTCAGGTGAGCTATTCATAGAGCTGTGGAAATTCCTTCCCACTCACCCTTTCTTTATATTCCAAGCAAGATGTGCATGTGTGATCCCCATCTGTTTTACACTTAGCTACCAGCTCTCAACACTCACTGACTCTTGAACGACTATTTCCAATCTCAACTCCCTACTCTGTGCAATTGCTTAGAGAACATGAGTTTTTCATCACTGAGATTATTGCTTCCACAAAGCTGACTTCTGAAAGGAGTCACAAACCCTTATGCATCAAAATGCAACTCACAAATGATATAAATGCTCCTTCTTGAGCATAGCTCTCTGACTAAAAAAAAAAATGGCTAAAATATTTGGGGATTTGTGTTACATGACTACAGAACCACAGAGTTTTATGATGCCTGATCTAGCCCTGTGCCTAATAGTTTATTTAAATCTTAATGCTAATGTTAATTGGTTCCCAAGTGGTTGAAAACCTTTTAAGAAAACACTGTATAGTATTTTTAATGTGGTAAACATGTGAAGGCCTTTGAGCTGTGGGTTTTACTGGTGGAAGGAACTTTAGCAGGTTTTCGTTCTTGTCATTAGATATCAGAGAACTGAAATTGGTTGGAACTGTAAGCAGTGAATAGATGTGTTGTTAGAATGATTCCATTACTTATACATTGTTCAAAATTCTAATAAAGTAACTTCCTTTCTAAGGAAAAAAAATGGCATGCAGAACCAATAAATTCTTGCTATTCTGGGAAAGTTAACCTGTTACTGAGGAATGGGTTCAGAAAAATAGAATTCTTGGGAGACACTCAGGACACTGGACCACATATAAATAAGCTAATTTCTCACCGTGTTTTCATGCAGCCATGTGTCCTTCATGCTGTGGAAAAAAATTGGAATCTTCTGACTATTGACAGTAATTACACCATCAGTTTTGATGAATTTGTTCTTGTAATCTTCAACTTGTTGAACCTCTGTTATCTTGACATACAATCATTACTAAGTTCAGAATTAAGACAGGCGACTAAACCAGAGATGCAGAAGCCAGATGATGTGGCTCTTCAGGCAGCCACTGGAGGTGGTCAGTGGACAGCGGAAACTTCACCAACTCAACAAGAGAGGATGCTTCCGTCAGAAATGGCATCCTCATCTCAGCTCATGCCTGAAGAAAGTGGAGCAGTTGGAAACCACAGAGTGGACCCATGGAGAGAAGCCAAGACTCACAACTTTCCAGGAGAAGCATCTGAACACAACAACTCTAAGAACCAACACCTGGAAGGAGATGAACGGAGTCAGGAAGTGGCCCAAGATGTACCAACAACAGAAGACAATGAAGGCCAACTTAAGACAAAGCCAATGGAAGGATCAAAACAGACCAGCAGTCCCACAAAGAGAAAGGGACAGAATAAGGAGATCCCCCAAGAAAGCGATGAATCAGCCAGGGAGCAAAGTGTTTCCAAGATAAGAGACCAGTTTGGAGAACAGGAAGGAAATTTGGGAACCCAAAGTTCACCAGCACAAGAAGCAACACAGAGACCATCTGAGGACCAGGAAGTCAGAATAGAAAAGGAGAAACACTCTAACACACAAGAACCACCTCTGCAAGGGGAAGATGAACCCAATTCAGAACATGCTGACATGCCAGAACAAGCTGCTGCCAGGAAACCATCTCAGACACAGAAATCAACTGATCCTGAGGATGTCTGTAGAACATCTGACAATCAAGAACCAGGAAAGGATGCTGACCAGACACCAGCTGAGACAAAGAATTCAGGTGAAACTGAGGATTATGATAGAACATCTGAGGCCCAAGAAAAAGAATGTGAAACAAAGGACCTGCAAGACCAAAGTGGTCGCAGAAATGGTTCAGAATCATCTGATATGAGAGATGAAAGGAAAGAGAGGAGAGGCCCTGAGACCCATGGAACAGCAGGACAGAAAGAACCTGACAGAAAAACTCGGCCACTAGTTCTGGAAACCCAAACACAGGCTGGAAAGTATCAGGAACTCCAAGGATTATCAACATCAAAAGATGCTGAAAAAGGTTCTGAGACACAATATCCAAGCTCAGAAGGAGGAGATCAAACTCACCCTGAACTTGAAGGAGCAGAAGTCTCAGGAGAAGAGGCAGAACACACTGAAGAAGGCACAGCAGAAGCATTTGTGAACAGCAAAAACGCACCTGCAGCAGAAGGGACGCTGGAGGCAAAAGAAAAGACACGAGATTTGGCACCACTTGAGAAGCGGTCTGCAGGAGAAAACAGTAGGGTCACCAAGACTCATGACAAACCAGTTGAGGAGGAGGATGGTTACCAGAGGGAGGACCCTGAGTCACCAATCACACAGAACGATGAGGGGTCTTCTGAAACTCCCAACAGCCTGGCTTCAGAGGAAGGCAACAGCAGCTCAAAGACAGGTGAACTGCCTATGCAAGGGGATTCCCAGAGTCAAGGGTACCCACATGGAAAGTCTGTGCAAGGAGGTCGCAATAATAACCCAGGTACCCAGAGGCAGGGAACACCTGGTGAGAAAAACAGAGCTCAGGAGGCAGTGGTGCTGGCAGTCAGAGGAGAGGATATACAGCACACAGAGGACCAGGAACAGCCTGCCAGAGAAAAATACAAGAGTCAAGGCTCAGGAACCAAAGGCCCAGGTGCAGCTGTGGAACCCAGTGGACACCCAGAAGCACAGGAATCCACAACAAGAGATGAAAACAGAAAGTCCCTGGAAATAGAGATCACAGGTGCCCTGGATGAAGACTTCGCTGACCAGCTTTCTCTGATGCAGCTCCTTGGAAAGGGAGAGAGCAGAAATAAATTAAAGGTCCAAGGCCCAAGCAGCAAAGAAGAAAAAGGTAGAACACCAGAGGCCCAGGGTGCTTTGTTAGAAAGGTGGGATGAGGACAATTCAGCCTCCCCCCAGATACAACTGGAAACAGAGGAACCTGTAACACTGGAGGAGGAAGATGAAAGTCCCCAAGAGCTGGCAGGAGGTAGTAACCAGCAAAATCCAACCAAGAAAGAGCCCAATTCTTCAGTCTCCTGGTCAAGTCTTAAAAAGCAGATGCAGAGAGACCAAGAGCCCTGTTCTGTGGAGAAGAGTACGGTCCATTCCAGTCCACTATACCAGTACCCACAGCAGAAGATACTGCAGGAAACAAACATAAACCAAGAGGAGCATCAAAAGCAAGTGCAGATAGTTCAGGCATCAGGCCCAGGGCTTTGCAGTGTATCCCTCACCAGTGAGATCTCAGATTGTTCTGTCTTTTTCAACTACAGCCAAGCATCACAAGCATACACCAGGGGACTTCCACCTGATGAGAGCCCTGCTGATGCACAGGAAACACCAGCTCCCCAGGCCGTGGAAGTTAAGCAGGGTCACCCTCACAGAGAGAGGCTGGTACCACAAAGGGAGGCAAGCACCACGAAGGAATGAATCATTATCATCTCAACCTGCCCCCATCTTCTCTCCCAATCACCCTCGATATTCACCTGTACACATTCATATGCAGATTAACAATCTTTTAAACTCCCTTCCTAAGTTTCTGCAAGAGCAAATAATACAGTATTCAGCAGTGGGAGCCACCACCAAGGAAACATCCGGCCAAACAAATACAGTCTGTAAAACTCCTACCAGATAATGCTACTTCCAAGTGCCAGAATGGACTTTGTCATGAGACAGTTTATCTCAATGTACCTGACATTAAAAATAGAAAAATTCCTTCCATATCTTTAGCAGGTGCCAATTTCTCCAACTGATTTATTGAATTTAAAATGTAGCAGTAAGAAATTATGAGACTCTGCAATGCTCTCTCATAATCATAAAATATTAATTCATAGATATAGATTATTCTGCTTTGTGACATTTCCTAGAAGTATTTCAAGTTCATCCTAAAATTTTACCCTTCAAAATGACTTTAGATATCACCTAACTTAATTATGGTTTTCTAGCACTTCACTGCTCATCCAACAAATTTTTATTAAATTCCACTCCTTACACAAACTGTTCATAGCTTCTGGCTCAAATAAACAATCAGAATAATTATGAGAGAGAAAACACAAATCTAAAGTGTGCCTGATTTCATAAGAAGCTCTTGTAACCAACCATCCAGTGAGTCTACTAGAGTTTTACCTATATGGTCTGATGAGAGCATTAAATTCAAATTGATAATTAAACAACCTGATGATCAATTTCTTCTGTTGCTTCATTTTTTTAATCCTTCATTCTCTATCTTACCTTGGAGACACTGATCAAAAACAAAAACAATCTTAGTTATTTGTGTTTTTTCAAAAGACTATAATTAAAGTATGATACTCTCCAAGCTTAGTCATGACTCAGCAAAGGAATAAAATTGTCATCATACTATGTTTCCTGAAGCCAAAAAGCAGTCCAATCCTCCATCTCCTATTGCAGTCTGCCTTTGAGGTTCAGTATTCTTCCACATCAACCTTCACATTTTCCACAGCCTAAAATCCAAGTATATACCCTCCCCCTCCAATATTTTCAAGTCTTTTCATTCTACACTCAAACATGAATTACATCACTATCTGAAAAAGTACATATAATTTTAAATGAGCAAGAGATGAAACAATTCACAAAAAAAATATATATTTGTTTTCTGTTAGTCTATGCTCTAGTATATATATATATATATATATATATACACACATATACTATAGGCTTACTAAAGAAAAAAATTATATATAATTATTTAATTAATATATAATTATATATAATTTTAGTGTGTATATATATACTACAGCAATTATTTAATTTATAATTATATATAATTTTAGTGTGTGTGTGTATATATATGTATATATACACTAGAGCATAAACTTATCCCTTTTAGTGTTTGTGTGTGTGTGTATATATATATATATATATAGACACTAAAGCATAAACTTATCCCTTTTAGTGTGTGTGTATATATATATATACTAGAGCAATTATTTAATTAATATATAATTATATATGAATTTAGTGTGCATGTGTATATATATCTATATATATATATACACACTAGAGCATAAACTTATCCTTTTTACTCTGTGTGTGTGCGTATATATATATATACATATACACTGTGTGTGTGTATACATATATATACATATACATATATATACACACACACACACTAAAAGGCATAAGTTTATGCTTTATACATATATATATACATACACACACACACACACACACACACACTAGAGCATAAACTAATCCCTTTTAGCAAGCAATGTGGCAATAGGTACCTGAGTCCATAAAAATGAAAAACTTCCTGGTTAATAAATTCACAAAAGAAGCTATACAGATGGCCAATAAACCGTTGGGATCCTCATTGAGATGGAAGAAAATGTGACTGACAACAGCTCCAGTGGCAGTGGTGCTGGTAGTCAGAGCAGAGGATATACAATTCACAGGGAACAGGAACAGCTGAAGAGCAGAAACGTTTACCTCTATGGTTTGCTGAGGGCATTAAATTAATGGGCAGTGGCTCATGCCTGTAATCCCAGCACGTTAGGAGGCCAAGATGGGAAGATCACTTGAGCTCAGGAGTTTGAGACCAGCCTGGGCAACATAGTGAGATCTAATCTCTACTAAAATAGAAAAAGAATCAAAATTTTCTTTACTAAGCATATTTTATTTTCTTAACTGAAAAAATAAAAAACCTAATAGTTTTTAAACATTCTCTTAGCATTCTAGCAATCAGCCCTAATAGAATGGTGGGCAGAAAGAAGAAGAGTTAGCTGAACTTTTTTCTTTTTTGCCATCATCTTTCAAGAAGTATTCCTTTGAAGCTGATGTTGCCCTTCATCCAATAAGCCTAAAGACCTCCAACTTCCACAGTTCTGGACAGCAGACACCAATGGCCGTCTCTCCTGAAATCCTCCCTTCACTGGACTTTCCCCATCTCCCTAGTTAATTCCTGTCATCCCGTTCCCAAGACTGTGGGCCCTTTCCAAGGACCCTTCTTTCTATGAACTTTCTCCTCATGAGAGCCCATGCTTGGTTCAAGTTACTATTATCTCTTTCACTCTGATGAGTCTCAATTCACCTTGTTCAAAGCTGACGGTGCACTTCAATCCAGTCTCTACAAATGCTCACAGATATGATGCCTCCTACTGTCAACCACTTCCAGACAAACTGGCTTTTCTTCTCAATTTCCTTCCTACTGTCATTCTATCTTCGTTCTATCATATTTCAAAGGCATAAACTTTGGAATCATCATTTGCCTTGTCTCATTCTTCATATCTAATCTACTGTTATCTCAGTAGTTTTTTTAAGCCCATATTCTAGATCCATCTTTCATTCTCTATTCCCTGTAGGATTTCACCTACCCTCCACCTAAAATACTATCTTTCCCCACAACTTTTCCTGAATGACCAAATCCTGTTCTTATGGGATCTAATGCTGATGACATTTTATGTATTCGTTCCAATTTTTTTTTTAATTCATGTTAATGCCAGATATTAGGTGAAGCATTAGGGATACAGCAGTGTCCAAAACAAGTTGGCTCATCATCTTGGAGCTTGTATTCTACTGAAGGAAGGGAGAGACAAACAACAATAAATAAACAAGATAATTCTGGGTAATAACAGAAGTGATAGAGAGGAGGCAGGGGAGCAGGGAGGCGGAGGCAGGCAGGACGCGGTTCCAGAGTACTACTTGAATCCTTCTGATGCCCTGGCTAGAGCAGATCTTGTCCTCCTCTGAACTCCATAGTCTTTACTCCTTTTAAAAAAATCATTATTGTGGCCGGGCGCCATTGCACTCCAGCCTGGGTAACAAGAACGAAACTCCATCTCAAAAAAAAAAAAAAGCATTATATATTGAGTTATAATTATTTGTGTGCTTGTCTAAGCTCTTCTCTTAGACTGTAAACTCCTTGATGGCGAGGCTCACAACTTACACATCTGCTATTCTTATTCTTCATTAGCATGAAGTTTAGTGCCAGATATATTCTACTGTTTCAATAAATGTTTGTTGAATACATAAATGAGTGCCTATATCCTTGCAACAGCCTCTGCTTAGCTGTCCCCCTGCTTCCTGTCGAGTCCCCATTCAATCACTCATGAATTTTGCAAAACACCATTTGCACCTTTTCACCTCCCTCTGCTTTTCTACATGCCATGTCAAGTTTAAACTGATCAAATTCTCTGTAATCATCTAATTAGTTTCTGTAGAAATCTTTCAGAAGCCATAGGTTAGTCATCTAATTGTCTTTTAACTTTTAACCCTCACCTTGATCATTTAAATTCTATCCTACTAAGTTTACAGGGGGCACTATTTTGTTGGGATTGAATTCACTGATTCATTCATTTTATTTGAACATATTTATTAAGCACCGGTCATGTGCCAGCACATGACCACAGTGTACACTGGACATACCTGAGTGAATGGAACAGTTATGGTCCCTGCACTCACATCCCTGCATAAGACAGGTGGAAAGTTCTGCAAAGAGCTATTCAAAGGCAAGCTGTTAGTAATCGTATTAGTTCCATCTCTGTGCCTCTGCTATTGTGGTCACCCTCCCTGAAATGTTTTTTTTTTAATTTCCTCTCTGCTTCCTCAATTATATCCTATCCTTCAAGCCTTAGACTAAATCTGACCTCCACTAGAAAGCTCACACTGATCCTTCAACTATTATATCATTCATAGTCTGCGCCACCCAGATTAATACTTTAATACTTACTAGCTAGTATTATACACTAATTGTTCTCAGCATTATTTCCCCAACCGAACATATTATAAGCCACTGAAGAGAAGGAATAATTTTTATACCCTAATACCACCAACTGTCCTTGAGCAAATGACTTAACTTCTGTGACCTCAGTATCTGCCTATATAAAACGTCATTATAACTCACAGTTACTGCAAAGAATTAAAAAGAAATAGAGCTAGTAGGCAGAAGATACATCATACACCTATAAGTCAATGAGTAAAAGGCAATCCACTTTCTAAAAAAAAGAAAAGGCATAAAAGAAGATTTTTTTTTTTTTTTGAGACAGAGTTTTGCTCTTGTTTCCCAGGCTAGAGTGCAATGGCGCGATCTCAGCTCACCGCAACCTCCGCCTCCTGGGTTCAGGCAATTCTCCTGCCTCAGCCTCCTGCGTAGCTGGGATTACAGGCACGTGCCACTATGCCCAGTTAATTTTTTGTATTTTTAGTAGAGATGGGGTTTCACCATGTTGACCAGGATGGTCTCGATCTCTTGACCTCGTGATCCACCTGCCTTGGCCTCCCAGAGTGCTGGGATTACAGGCATGAGCCACCGTGCCCGGCCAAGAAGATAATTTTAAGGCCAATAAAAAAGATACTCCACCGCATCAGATACCAGATAATTGCAAATTAAATCAGGGTGAGAACCACTCATACCTATCAAATGTCTGAAATTTACAAGCAATAATGTCAAGTGTGTGCAAAGATGTAGAGCAACTAGAACTTTCACACTAGTAGTAGGAGAATAAATTGATATAATAATCATCTTGGAGAACTGTAGGGCAGTATCTCTAAAGCTACACATATGCCAACTCCATGACTAAGTAACTCCAGCCCAGGTAGATAATTCAACAGAAATGCACCAAAAGACATGTTGAAAAATATCCATTGCAGCATGGTTTGTTACGGCCCAAAGGAGAAGACAATACAAAGGTCTACTAACTGAAAATGGACAACAGAAACCGAGCTATATTCATACAAGGAACTATTACATAGCAATGAGACATAGAAGAACTTCACAAGCATAATGTTGACAAAATTAAGCCAGAACAAAAGCCTTCATACTGAGTGGCTGCATTTACATAAAGTTCAAAAACAAAATGCTAATCTGTGGTATTAGAAGTGAGGATAATGGCACCACTAGGGAGGAGGGGGGTATAACATGGGGTCTTTGGGGTGTTGATTAACGTTCTATTTCTTGATTTGGTCAGTGGTTACATGGAAGTGTTTACTTTGTAATAATTCATCCAGTTATACACTTATGATCTGAATATTCTTCAGTAAGAAAATATGTTTAAAAAGAATAAGTGGAATAATACATACGAAAGTGCCCAGCAAAGCACCTGGCATGAGTAGGTGCTCAATATGTATCTGTTTGCAATTAAACACTGAACCTGGAATAGTACCAAACATGAGAGATACTTTATTCATCTATTAATTCAACAATCGACCACCTACTAAACTATGTATACAGGGTATATAGTGATTAACAAAATAGACAATTCTTGACCTCATAGAGCATACAGTCTGATGGGGGAAGAGTCATCTAAAAAATCAACACAAAAGCAGTGGGTAAGTACAAATGTCATAAACTAATAGGGAGACCTAATTTAATCTGAGGATCAGAGAAGCTCTCTGAAAAAAATAGTGTGTTTCTCCCTGAGAAAGTGGCATCTTTCCAGCCAGCTGCAGTGGTTCACGTCTATACTTCCCAGGCTGAGGTGGGCAGAAAATACAAAAATTAGTCCGGCCTGCTAGTGCTAGCCTGTAGTCCCAGCTACTTAGGAGGCTGAGACCAGAGGATAGCTTAAGCCCAGGGGGTTAAGGCGGTAGTGGACCATGATTGCACCACTGCACTCCAACCTGGGTGACACAGTGAGATCTGGTCTCAAAATAAAAAAAGAAAAATGTGACATGTTTCCATGATTGATTACCAAACCCTAGGACAGCAAGGTTGGGAGGATCAACCCTTGCAGATCAATGCCCCACAAAGCACTCAGTGTCTACCTTTAAGGCATGCCTATGTGATATAGCTGGCCTAGAATTAGAACCAGTACAATGCCATTTTACAATGGGAAAACTGTTTCCATTCTCCTCACCATGACTGCTAGCCATGGCTTCTGTAAACTACTAAGATTACCTTGCAAAATGCAAAGAGAGGACAAGCTGCATACTTTCTCTTATCTGTAACTGCCAGAATTGCTGGCCTTTGTTTACCAAAGTAAGCACCCCCAGATAATTCCATCCTGGCGCCAAGTAACCTAAAATTATGTGGACCCCACACCTGTCCAAATAATGTATAAACTAATGTTTACCTTGACCTCTGTAAACCACTTAAGTGGCAATCGGAATGACAAAAGTCCCCTGGCCCTTGGAATGTCTGGAGCCCCCTCACCCTCGTCTCAGCCTGGGAAGTAATTGACAGCTTTCATTCCCATCTCCACTCTTCACCCCCACTCCCAAGGTGGTTTTGTGGGTATAAAAAGGTCTTGTCACTCTTCTTTCTCTGCCACAGGTTGGAGAGACGTGAGTCCTCCGTGGTTGCCGGCAATAAACCCTGCAATTTGGCATCCTTTTGTTCTGGTGTTGACGTTCTGTGCTAAGTTCAATGCAACACCTATACCATTCAAAGTGCGTTACTTCTACTGTTTATGATGGCATGGCAAATAGAAATTCATGATTCCTCCTCTAAATGTCAAGAGACAAGAATCTAAGAAGTGGGGAAATGAGAAAGGCAGAATGGAGTAGTGGTTAAGAACACAGGTTCGGGAGTCAGACTATGCCCAAATCAGAATTGGGCATAATTCTGAATCTGCCAGTCACTTACAGTGTGTCTGTGGGCAAGCTCCTTAACTCCTGTGTGCTTCATTTTGTGTATGTGCACAAAATGTTGCACAAAATCTCAAGAAGTTCACCAACTACTCCTAAAAGTAGGTTAGGAACCCTTTTCTAGGGAGTCTAACATCAGAACAAGAGGTCTGCTGATAGTTGGCAGAAAGGCTGAGTGAGACCCAAAGAAGGAGATCCACTCGCCCAAGGTCACTTAGCATCCCCAGTGCGTGAGGGGGTGGGAGGGAAGGGGGGTGCTTGGAGGAGAGGAAGCAAGGCATCCACAGGATTCCCAAGCTCCCAGCCTTAGCTTCTTCTACATCTCAGATTTTGGCCCTCTGGGCACAGGATACACCCACATATTACTTCATTGTTTGATCATCAGGAGGGCATTCAAATCTGGATCCATGACACAAAAGGAGTAGTCTAACGAAAACAGCCTCACAAACGCCACCTTTTCCTTCTAGCCCAGCTTTGCCTAGGGAGATCTCATGCTGAGTCAGTGACTACACCTCTTGCTACAGGGATTTTGAGGGACCCATTGAAGATCCCAGTGCACTGAATAGTGTTCCCTGATCAAAGCCTTCAAACAGTGTAGGCGGAGGCTAGTTCCCACCACCAATCAGAATCACGCAGTAATTAAATCTAACACTCATTCTACTTGCCCAGCTGATCCACGCCGACGTGCGCTCTGCTTTCCATCATTCCAAATGACTCAGTGAATTCAGTTAAGTCCAGGATGCTACTATGTAATTAAGAGAAAGATAGCCCTTGTGGCCCATCTCCCTGCAGTGCAGCTGTCTCTTACAAGGTGGTGGGACTGCCTTAGCACTTCCATTTTCGTGTCGTTCTGCCTGACACTTGCTCCTCTGGGTTTTTTTTTGTTTTTTTTTTTTTTTTTTGAGACGGAGTTTCGCTTCGCTCTTGTTACCCAGGCTGGAGTGCAATGGCGCGATCTCGGCTCACCGCAACCTCCGCCTCCTAGGTTCAGGCAATTCTCCTGCCTCAGCCTCCTGAGTAGCTGGGATTACAGGCACGTGCCACCATGCCCAGCTAATTTTTTGTATTTTTAGTAGAGACGGGGTTTCACCATGTTGACCAGGATGGTCTCGATCTCTTGACCTCGTGATCCACCCACCTCAGCCTCCCAAAGTGCTGGGATTACAGGCTTGAGCCACCGCGCCCGGCCAGCTCCTCTGGGTTTAACACAGGAAGATCCACACTCCACCACAGTGCCAAGGGAGCACCATGCAGAAACACCAGCCCTGACACTCCTGCCAGAGGAATATGGATGATTGAGTATGAAACATAAATCTCACTCCTCAGATAACCTAAACTCTACCACTGACTCCAACTAGCTCTCAAGAAAGCCACACAGAGGGACCATGTTCATCTACAATTCATAATAGCTTTCATTGAGTTACATATTGAAGTCACATCCTTAATTTTTTTATGCCCATTGAATAAAACCTCCTCATTCATGTGCTCAATGTTTGTCAAAACTATAGGAAATACGCATGTGAAATTCACCACTTCTTTGGCTGTCAAAATGCTCTTGAGAATTTTGTCCATTTTATCATGAGATACCCAAATGTATAAAGTCCCCCATGAGATATTCTTTTTAGAGTTCAATTCTGGGAAATGCTCTCTTTTGCCACAAAAAGTATACACAGTGATCTTACTTTCTGATTGTGAAGGCCGTTTAACTGATGGTGTTTTCCTTTGAGAATTGCTGCCAGAAAGCTCTGAGCCAAGATTGAAGAGTAATAACAGCAATTGTGCTGACCTTCGTGATTGACAAATCTAAATATTTTTTTCCCTAGTTCTAATTTTCTGCTTCTTTTTATTTGACCACTTTACTGTGTGTGATAAGTAGCTTCAAATCTATATGCAGAGGCTATAAATAAATACACTAAAAAGGGAAAAATCAAGTCTCAAAGACTACAAGTAGTGGAAAAAGATATACTTTGGTTTATATACAGTGGTATGTTTCCAGTTTTATAACCACTCTTAATGCCAGGAATATGTTTGTCAGAATCTATGTTAGGTTGGTGGAAGGAAGAGCCAAGGACGTTCAGGAACCAGGCAGAGACGTCACACTCTGCAAGAAGAACCCACAATTCTACAAAAAGGACCCAAATGCAGCTTCAACAGCCACATCCACTCTGTCTTTAGGGGCAATCTGACCTCATCAGGATTTGCCATCACTCATCAGTCAGTTGATAAGCAGTTAACGAGCACACACTGTGACTCCCCCACTGGCAACCTCTAATCCTTTTACGGAACAATAAATAAACAGATAAACAATCGCTAATGGAACCTAGACCCATTTCAAGTGTTAAGCAGTTAAGAAGAAGAAAATTTGATCTCTGTCCCCAAGCAGCTCACATAACTGACAAGACAAGCCCTGCTCCAGTGAAACAACTGGAGAGCGCACAGCCCAACGCACGAATAAAGCTTCATCATCCAACTCCTGCCAACGACCTCAGCGCAGACCCGGCTGGGCATGGCACCCGCAAACAGCGTAGAAACTTTTTTTAAAGGGGGGCAAAATATGGTAATTAGAGTTGTTGATTTGTTTTCCAACAAATATTTACTACATGACTACCACCTGGTAAGCAATTTCTTTTCTTTTTTTTTTTTTTTGAGACGGAGTTTCGCTCTTGTTACCCAGGCTGGAGTGCAATGGCGTGATCTCGGCTCACCGCAACCTCCGCCTCCTGGGTTCAGGCAATTCTCCTGCCTCAGCCTCCCGAGTAGCTGGGATTACAGGCACGCACCACCATGCCCAGCTAATTTTTTGTATTTTTAGTAGAGACGGGGTTTCAACATGTTGATCAGGATGGTCTCGATCTCTTGACCTCATGATCCACCCGCCTTGGCCTCCCAAAGTGCTGGGATTATAGGCGTGAGCCACCGCGCCTGGCCTAGCAATTTCTAGGTGTTGGGAATAAAGCAGTGAACACAGCAGACCAAGTCTCACCCTCATGTTTCTACATTCTAGTGGGGAAAATAGACACCATTTTATGGAAAGAAAGTAAAAATAGAAAGAAAATAGAATCTGAAGAAAAGATGGAATTCTTCCATCGCTATTGCTATTTGTCTGGGTGTACCTGTCACCTGAAGGGGTCATCAGGGTTCGTGACATTACGATTTTAAGAATCTCCAGGAAATATCACATACATTTCTTCCCAACCTCCACAAACCACTGAAGGAGAAATCGGGGAATGTTTCAGAGCCAGTCCTGAGGCTGGCGGATGACACATAACTGCCCCTGAAGGGACCCCCACAAAGATGGACGGGAATTTCCTTTAGATCCATGTCTGGGCAAGCGGAGCATGAGGATGAGGATACCCTGAGGCTGAGATAGGGAGGCAGACAGGAAGCCTCTCAGCAGCAATGCTTCTTTGTCGAGCCCTTTGGATCACACTTAAAGCTCAGGCATTTTTTGAAAAGCCATAAGAACATTCTGGTTTCCACTGGGTGGGTTGAGGTGGCTTTGAAACAGAATCTGAAACCTGCCCAGGCGAGTTACTAGCTCTACTTGAGTAAACTGCAGGACAATAATTTTTCTCAAAGGTTTAGTTAACGTTCCTCACCATTGCCCTCACTCCTCCATGATTCTTCACCAGGCCTAGGAGTGGCATGGAATCAGATCAAGTTCATGTGGTTTCTGGTCTCAAGAAGCTACACTCTGGCCCAGGAAATGAGGCTAAACCGCAGGGGAAAACCATGTGGAGACTCGTATACCACGTTCACCTTTGTTTTCTCTACCTCTAACGTGGGAAAAGCTCGGAAAGAGAAACACCAAACTAAAGCGGCGCCCGGACCGTGTATTTTGTGCGGAGACCTGCAACACCGGTCAAAACAGCCACTCTGGCGACCCGTGCAGCTCCTCCGCCCAGGAATCTCCTGGTCTGTGGGCAATAAAAATCCATTTGGAAATGCAGCGTCCACTCACCCTCCGTGCTCTTGCTGGGAGATACGATCCAGAGCTGGGAGATGCGATCCAGAGCTGCTCCTAATCGGCCACACTTTTACACTGCTGGTGAGAGTGTAAATTACTTCAATCATCGTGGAAGACTGGCAATTCCTCAAGGACCTAGAAATAGAAATTCCATTTGACCCAGCAATCCCATTACTGGGTATATATCCAAAGGATTATAAATCATTCTATTATAAGGACACATGCACACGAATGTTCATTGCAGCACTGTTTACAATAGCAAAGACTTGGAACCAACTCAAATGCCCATCAATGATAGACTGGACAGGGAAAATGTGGCACATATACACCATGGAATACTATGCAGCCATAAAAAACGATGAGTTCATGTCCTTTGCAGGGACATAGATGAATCAGGAAACCATCATTCTCAGCAAACTGACGCAAGAACAGAAAATCAAACACTGCATGTTCTCACTCGTAGGCAGGTGTTGAACAATGAGAACACATGGACACAGGGAGGGGAGCATCACACACTGGGGTCTGTGGGGGGGGGAATAGGGAAGGGACAGTGGGGGGTGGGGAGTTGGGGAGGGATAACATGGGGAGAAATGCCAGATATAGGTGATAGAGAGGAAGGCAGAAAACCACACTGCCATGTGTGTACCTATGCAACAATCTTACATGTTCTTCACATGTACCCCAAAACCTAAAATGCAATAAAAATAAATAAAAACCAAAAAACACCAAACTCATAATGCTCATCACCTCTGAGAAGAGTAAAAGGGAATCAGGAGAGACAACAGTAGTCAAAGAAGTCTTAGATGTTATCTATAATGTTTTAATGTTTTCAAGGATCAGGATTGTATGTATTATTTGAGTATAAATAAAAATTACTTTGAGATCTATAATTACTTCCATATGTTTTAATCACAAACAAAAGAATAATACCCCATACTGATTTGGGTCTTACTTGAAATCCTTAACAATCATAGTTTCAGAAAAAAACCCTGATACATAAGATACATAAGGAAGGTCAGTTAAATGTTATCATTCTCTGGCCACTGAGTTTATTGTCTTCTTCTAAGAAAGACACCAGGGACAAGAGTTTTCTTCTTTTCTCCATTTTCTGATCAAGAAAAGCTTGACTGAGCTGACCAAGAACAGGTCAAGGATCTGAGAGTCCCCTGGCATGCCCCAGTTCATTCAGTTACGTCCTTTCCTAATTTCGAACATGTTTAGAGGAGCTGACATTTCTGTAATTACTGGCCCCAGTGTACTTTTAAAAGCCTCGTTCAGATGGAACAGATGCTTCGCATTAATCATGCTAAACCTCACAATAAACATAATAACTGGGATTTGCACAGTGCTTTCCTTTGAATAAGCTTAAAGACATTATAATCCAGTGTTTCCCTGAGCCACATAATATCCTTGTGACACATCCCAGAAATGGTGAGCACTAGATCCCACTGCTGAGGCTCAGAGAGATTTGGTAAGATGCCTGAGGTTGCAGAGCAAGCCAAGTCCAAATGGGCACTCAGGGTAGCCACCCCCAGCAGTGACTCCTCCAATCAACAAGCTTTTCCTACAGACAATTCCATGCCTTCAAATGACTCTAGTAGTCTCCTCTCATCTGTAGTCATGGCTGTGGACACTTTCCAGGAAACTCCTCCCAGGCGGTATCAAGACAAACCTTGACGCTGAGGGGCAAAGACCACATTACCAGGCGAGTGTCACCACGGAAGTCATTCTATCACCACTGGGCATGAACTCTGGGTCAGAAAAGGTCCTGTTCGTACAGGCAGTGTGGGTGCTAAAGTGGAAAGAACATGGGTCCTGGTACCAAGCAGGCCTCCCCACTGCCTGACTGTGGAAGGCTGTCTCATGGTGTGGACACGCAGTAAGCATCCCTTTCCCTTCTCATAGCAAGAACTAGATGTATTCATTTTCGATCTACTTGGCTTTCATTTTCCCTGATAGAAACTAATACGTTTTTAGATAAAAGAATGAAAAAGAAGACCTGACTGGATGGAGACTTCAGGTCTAGAACGAATGGGGTGGGAGTAGGGAGGTAGAAGAGACAGAGGTAAGAAAAGGCACGGTAAGAAAGGGACAACGAGAAACAGAAAGAGATTGAAACATTGAAAGGGAGGAGAAGACAAAAGGAAGACAGAAAAGAGAACAGAGAGAGACCCTCAGAAAATAAGAAAGAGAGGAGAAAAGCAAGAAGGTTCAGGAATCAGATGAGCCAAACTCAGGAGAGAAGGGCAGCAGACTGGTGTGTCAGCAGCAGCGCCTGGAGACCAGACCACAGGCAAAACCCAGAGGCTGCAGGTCAGGCTGCCAAAAACGATTTACCAAGAGGGTGGGGAGACATTTGCACAAGGACAATTCGTCTCAAAAGCAAGGCTTTTCAAAGCAACAATTATAATTATCTCTATTACTCTTATTAAGCACCCTGACAGCAACTAATGACCTCAGGGAGCCCATTCATCAGGCCCCTGCCCTTTAGACACACAGGGCAGCCACCTCCTCCAGAGTCGCCCAGCGTGGGTGGGGTGCAAGCTGGGGAGAAAGACCTCCCTCCTCCTCCTGCAGTAGTCGCCCATGCCTGGGGCTGTCAATTCAAAACTGATGAAATATTATCCAGTCAACTATCTGGAATACCTCCTCACAAAAGCTGTTTTGTTTTGAATAAATAATATACTTTGGACATTCTAGGAAAACAGACTGCCCGGGGCCATGGGGATGTTCAGGAGAGAAACTGAAGAGAAGTGACACTTCATATTTTTATTACAGATATCGGGAAAGGCTCAAAATGTCTTTATTACAGACAATTTTAGAAGTCATGTAGGAGACTTAAAAACAAACAAACCACATTAGATGTAAAAAAGATTTAGAGTTCAGGGTGCTTTGGGAAACAGCAGCAGCCTGTGGCCTCAGTTTCCCCACGTAGGAAAGGTGTCTGCTTGTGGGGCTATGCCCCAATCAGGGTGGGCAGCAAAAAAAGAAGCTGCCATGCTCCTCAGGAAATACATTGTCTGTATTCACTTATCTGATTTTACTGTTCTTCAATCTGTTTGTCATATCCGTAGGCTATGAGATATTTCTCCAATACTGCTTACCTCATAGCCATTAACAAGGTTATAGAACCAGCTATCTCTGAGAGAATCCTGCAAAATGTCTGCAGTAAAGGTAGGTGGACAGCGGGTGGCGGGAGGGAGGGCATGAGGAAGAACAGCTAATGGGTGCTGGGCTTCATCTGTCGGTGATGGGTTGATCTGTGCAGCCATCCACCATGGCACACATTTACCTATGTAACAAACCTGCACATCCTGCACTTGTACCCTGGAAATTAAAATAAAAACGGATACATTTTTAAAAGGTGAGTGGAAATTATTTTTATTATCATAAAGGATTCCATTAGAGTGCATCCCCCTATACGTAATTTCTTCAGAAGCAAGGAAACAATTTATAGGCTGGTGAAATTGAAAATGGTTTTTAATTTTCAAGCAGTGACGTTTCAACAGACCACCAACTCTGCAGGCCACAGATCCTCCCCTGTGCCCAACATTTTGCTGCTATCACCATCAAAAATAAAAGTTGTTATCTCTCCAGCTGGGCACGGTGGCTCACGCCTATAATCCCAGCACTTTGGGAGGCTGAGGCGGGTGGATCATGAGGTCAAGAGATCGAGACCATCCTGGTCAACAAGGTGAAACCCCGTCTCTACTAAAAATACAAAAATTAGCTGGGCATGGTGGTGCGTGCCTGTAATCCCAGCTACTCGGGAGGGTGAGGCAGGAGAATTGCTTGAACCCAGAAGGCGGAGGTTGCCGTGAGCCGAGATCGTGCCATTGCACTCCAGCCTGGGTAACAAGAGTGAAACTCCGTCTCAGAAAAAGAAAAAAAAGAAAGAAAGAAAGAAAAATTGTTATCTCTTACACAGGGCAAACATCTTATGCTTTAACAGCAGACAGACACAGGAGAGGGGTCGCAAGGCACAGAACCACCAGCCAAGGGAGCAGGCCAGGTGGGGAATAAGACAGATCCACGTTTTTGTTTTGTCATTAGTATAGCAAGCATCTAATGCAACTGGGCACTTCGCCCTCAACATAACCAAATAAAACGTGCAATTACAGACAGTGAAAGAGATCTTGTTCAGGACTAAAATGGCTCAGGTTAGGAACTGACTTATTTTACTTTTAGGAAATGAGGTCACTCTTGGTTCACAGGGTTTTTCTTGAGAGTACTTCAGCGTGGTCAAGACATCCTGGCGGCACTGGATGTGACATGTAGCTGTCCCTCAGGAGCCAGGCTGTAGACACAGAACAAATGCAAAATAGGGGTGGCATTCAAGGAAATGCCGAGTTTCAAAGCCCCGCTGAGAGGAGAAACAGGTGGAATGGGGTTTGGTTGGCAATGAATCAGTCTATTATACACCAAGGGTGTTGTCTGCAAAAGAGGTCAGGTTAAAGGGTGTAATTAAAACCCCTATATAAGTACTAGGATATCCAAGCCCAGTATTCCATAAGCTCTCAGGCCTGACTCCTCCATTTCTCTTGGCAATCTAGGTAAGTCCTCAAAAAAAATTCTATTTCTGTTTCTATAAATGTTTTCCTTTCTTAGTATTCTTACATAGACAATTAGACTGTGCAGATATAGTTTTGGCTTTCTAGAGAATTCTAGGACATTTCTAACACTGACAAGTTGTAATTAGAATGACAGGAGCAATATCCACAAGCACGCAGAGAGCGATGGAGACTGCCAGAGGCTGAGTGCGACAAAACTCAAGACACTTCTCAGACAGGAGTTTGGAATGGCCCTGGAGGTGAGAAGGACAGGGACTCACTCCTTGCACAATTACTCTGTTACTTGGAACTGTCTTCCTGACTCCAGTGACACTGCCCTCTCCTGGGTTTCCTTTTACGTCTCCAACTGTTTCCTCTCAGAGTCATTTCAAGTTCTTCTTCCTCTGCCCATCACTTAAGCGTTGATAGGCTCTGGAATTCTCTTCTCATTCTATGCATGTTTCCTGGGGATTTCATGGACTCTCCTTGCCTCAACAATTCTCTGTATGCTGAAACCACTCTCTGTATGCTGAAACTTTCAGTCACCTCATCACCAGGTCTCTCTCCTCAGCTTCTCCATTACACATGGCGCAAGCATCTCAAATTCAACCTGTGCAAACATCATCTTATAAATATGGCAAATACAGCAGCACTACCCATTCATTTCTCCAAGCCAAGAACTTGACTGTGAGCCTTGACACCTCCATCTATTTTACCTCTTACATCTAATTACATCACCAAGCCCTCCTGATTCTGACTCCTAAATAAACATCCCTCAGACCTGGTCACTTCTCTCCTCAACCACTGCCCCTGAAGTGGTTTGGCCACCAGTATCTCCCTGACTTGAATTACTGCAATAACCTCCTAATCAGTCTCTTCCCCCCATTCTTGTCCCTCCCTATCAACACTATCCACAATCTATTACCTATGTGCAGCCAAAGTGACCCTGTTTAGGTGTTTGTCTTATAGGCTCCCATTTCACTCCTGTGGCACTTATGACAGTGTGTTGTAATCACCTGTTTACTTGTCTATGAAGGCAGAGAACATGTCTTCTTATGCTTTTCGTTGTTTCTCTAGCACCTGGAATTATCCCTGTCACATATAATTCATTCATTCGACTGATACTTACTTAGCATCACATATGTTCCGGGTATCTCTGTAGGCTCTGGGAAGAGTAGCCAGCAAAACAGATATGGTTCCTGCCTTAAAAAAACTTACAGATAATAAACAAAATAAACATAACAATACAAAGTTAAAAACAACATGGCCAGGCATGGTGGCTCATGCCGGTAATCCCAGCACTCTGGGAGGCCAAACGGTGGATTGCTTGAGGTCAGGATTTGGAGACCTGCCTGGCCAACATGGTGAAACCCCATCTCTGCTAAAAATACAAAAATGGCCTTCAGCCTGGAAAGCTGTCATCCCCTGAGGCTCTCAGCTCGATAGGCTGCTGGCCATTAAAATAAATAAGTAAATAAAAACACAAAAATTAGCTGGGCATGCTGGTGCACCTGTAGGCCCAGTTACTCTGGAGGCTGAGGCAGGAGAAGAGCTTGAACCCGGGAGAAGGACGTTGCAGTGAAAAGATTGCTCCACTGCACTCCAGTCTGGGCGACAGAAATCCATCTCAAAGACTCCACCTCAAAAAATAAAAACAAACAAACAAAACCAATAATAAGCGTTATGTTCTGTCAGGAAGTCAGAGGAGATTCTTTGAGGAAATGACATGTAAGTCATGACTTGAAGGATGTGTAGGAGTTGACTAGGAGAAGACTAGGAAGAGTGTTCCATGGGGGAAGAAAGGGTATAAATAAAGTCCTTGAGTCATGAAATAGCTTCTTGTGCCCAAGGAACTGGAAGGTCAGCGCGGCTGGGCAGAAAGAATGGCAGGAGATGAAGGTGGAGAGCCAGGCAGGAACAAAATCATGCAGAGCTTTTTCGACCATGTTAAGTAATTTAGATATTTTCCCCAAATGTAACAGGAAGGCATTAAAGAGCTCTGAGCAGAGGAATAACAAAATCTAATTCACAATTTTTTAAAATTCACTTGGTGTTTGGATGAAGTTAGGTTTTAAGGGGGCAAAAGAAGAAGCAAAGAAACCAACAAGAACACTACTGCAGAGCCAGGCATGGTGGCTCATACCTATAATTCCAGCTACTCAGGAAGCTGAGGCAGAAGGACTGCTTGAGCCCAAGAGTTTGAGGCTATAGCGAGCTGTGATAATGCCACTGCACTCCAGCCTGGGTGACAGAGTAAGACCCTGACTTGCAAAAAAAATAATAAATAAATAAAAGGCTACTGCGACAGTATAGGCAAAGATGATGGTAGGTGGGATTGAGGAGTTCAAGCAATGGAGAAGTGGATGGGTTGATAATAACACTTTGGAGGTATAAACAAAAGTCTTTGTTATGAACTGGACTGTAGGGGTCAATAAGAAGAACAAAATCAAATACAGCTACCAAGCTTCTGGCTTGAGAAACTAGGAGGACAGTGGTACCATTTACTGAGATGGGGTAGACTTGATGAGAAAAAGATGTAAGGAGAAAATCAAGAGTTGGACATGTTGAATTTCTTCTACCTGTGATATGTCACAGGAAAGATGCCACCAAAGCAGTTAGTCATACATGTCTGGAACTCGGAAGAGAGATCTGGCTGGCACAAAGACAAAAATCTAATTATCATCTGCTAATTGACGGTATGAAGCTATGGGAATAGATGAGAATATAAAAATATAGGAGACAAGGAGTGTCCAATACTGAATCCTGAGTAACTCCAACATTTAGGGGCCAAGTAGAAAATGAGAAATTAGAATAGAAAACTGAAACATGGGGCCAAAGACATAGAAAGAAAACCAGGGGAGTGAGATGTCATGAAATACAAGATAAGAAAATGTTTCCAAAGGAAAGATGAGTCCGTTGTGTCAACTGAAGCTAAGAGGCCAAGAAAAGATTGTGCCCACTGTATTTGGTACCAAGGAAACCACTTGGTATGCTGGTGAATATGGATGCCAACATGACACGTATTAAAGGGAGAATGAAGAGTAAAGAAGGAGAAACATTTATAGATAACTCTTTCAAGAAGCTTGGCAATAAATAGTAAGAAGAGATACAGGGTGGTAGAAAGAAAGAGATGTGACATGTGAGAATGTGGTGCACAGGAAGTTTTTTTGTTTTTTTGTTTGTTTTTTGTTTTTTTTGAGACAGAGTCTTGCTCTGTCACCCAGACTGGAGTGCAGTGACATGATCTCAGTTCACTGCTACTTCTGCCTCCTGGGTTCAAGTGATTCTCCTGCCTCAGCCACCTGAGTAGCTAGGATTACAGGCACCTGCCACCACCACCACCACCACCACCACCTGCCTAATCTTTGTATTTTTAGTAGAGCTGAGGTTTCACCATATTTGCCAGGCTGGTCTCGAACTCCTGATTTCAGGTGATCCACCCGCCTCTTTGGCCTCCCAAAGTGCTGGGATTACAGGCATGAGCCACTGAGCCCAGCCCAGAGAAAATTGTTTAGGGTATGACAGCTAATAAAGCTTCTCTGCCTGGAATGATCCAGTGGAGACTAAAGCTTCAAAAGTCAGGAGAAAGAGAAATGATCAGAAGTAACTCAGTCTTTTATAAAGTAAAGGGCAGGAATTCCAGGGTACAAACAGATGGATTTGCTTTGGACAGAAAAAGAAAAACTTCCTCTGCTGTCTCATGATGAGTACACGTTGAAGAAAGTTTGTTCCTTTGCTTGCATAGATAAGAGATTTCTAGTTTGGCGACTAGAGTCATCGTTGAGAGTTGGGGGAAACAAGGGTGCATTCATGGGTAACAAATGTGTAATAACATAATGCTATGTTTTATTAATACTAGGAATATATGTTTCAGTTACCATGATCTCAAAATATAAAAATATACATAACACTGCCATGAATAATAATATCCAGCCGGGCGCAGTGGCTCACGCCTATAATCCCAGCACTCTGGGAGGCTGAGGCGGATGGATCACCTGAGGTCAGGAATTCAAGACCAGTCTGACCAACACGGAGAAATCCTATCTCTACTAAAAATACAAAATTAGCCAGGCGTGGTGGTGGATGTCTGTAATCCCAGCTACTCCGGAGGCTGAGATAAGAGAATAGCTTGAACCTGGGAGGCGGAGGTTGCAGTGAGCTGAGATCGTGCCATTGCACTCTATCCAGCTTGGGCAATGAAAACAAAACTCTGTCTCAAAAAAAAAAAAAAGAAAGAAAAAAGAAAGAAAGAGAAAATAATATCCAGTGAAATAACTATTAAAAAAAAATCTAGAAAACAGAATTCTTTTTTTTTTTTTTTTTTTTTGAGACAGTTTTTTGTGCTCTTGTTACCCAGGCTGGAGTGCAATGGCGCGATCTCGGCTCACCGCAACCTCTGCCTCCTGGGTTCAGGCAGTTCTCCTGCCTCAGCCTCCTGAGTAGCTGGGATTACAGGGACGCGCCACCACGCCCAGCTAATATTTTGTGTTTTTAGTAGAGATGGGGTTTCACCATGTTGACCAGGATGGGGTCTCACTCTCTTGACCTCGTGCTCCACCTGCCTCGGCCTCCCAAAGTGCTGGGATTATACGCGTGAGCCGCCGCACCCGGCCAGAAAACGGAACTCTTAAATGTCCCCTAAGGAATTTTCTTGGTAACAAAGAAAAGGGAAGGAAAAAAATAGCAAATGATTACTAAACTACTTTCTCGATTTTTTTTCTCATAGAAAACAAATAATTCTGAGACAACTGAAAAAATCCTCCAACAGCTGGATCAAGATGGTCACAAAACAGTTGATTTCAGTGAATTCATCTTGCTGGTGTTCACAGTGGCAAAAACCTATTATGCATGCATCAAACCTCTTCTCTGTCCTGAGTTAAAGGAAATGGAGAGATCTGAAATTCAAGGACAACAAGCAAAAGGACTCAAAGGCAGGCAACTAGAGAAAGAAAAATGTCAAGGGACAGACCAGAGCCAAGAGTTCCAGGATGTTCAGAGTCATAGAGTGAGAGACCGAATCCTAACACCCAGTGATGATGAGAGTCATGGAGTGAGAGACCATAACCAAGAATCACAGCATGTTAGAAGGCACCAAGTGAGAGACCGGAGCCCTGAACCACAAAATATTGGAAGACACCAGGTGACAGGCCAAGCCCAAACACCAAGGGATGATAGGAGGGATCAAGGGAGAAACCAGAGCCTAAGATACCAGGATGCTGGGAGATATCGAATGAGAGACCAGATGCCAACACTAAGGCATGATAGAAGGCATCAAATGAGAGACTGGAACCCAGCATCCCAGGATGTTCAAAGACACCACATGAGAAATCAGATCCCAACACTGAGGGATAATGGGACTCATGGAATGAGAGATCAGACCTTAGAATCTCAGAATGTTGGAAGACACCAACTCAGAGGGAAGATCATAACACTGGGACCTGAAGGGAGTCATCGACTTAGAGACCATAGGCAAGAGTTACAGGATGTTCCGCTATGTGAAGCAAAACACCTGGGCCCTGAAACCCAGGATGGTGAAAGACTCTAAATGAGAGACTTGATCCCAATACCAAGGCATGACAGAAGGCATCAAGTGAGAGACCAGGGTGTAGAACTCCAGGAGGTTGAGAGACTTCAAATAAGAGACACAAGCCCTAAACCTCAGGATTCTGGGCAACACCAAGTGAGAGACCTAAATTGTGAGATCTATGATGTTAGAAGAAATCAAGTTAAAAACCAGATCCCACCACTAAGGAATGACGGCAGTCAAGAGTCCCAGGATGTACAAAGGCACCAAGTGAGAAACCAGATCTCAACAGCAAATGGTGATGGGCAACAACAAGTGAGGAACCCAAGGCTAGAATCCCAGGACTCTGGGAGATGCCAAGAGAGAGATCGTATTTCAACACGAAGCGATTACAGAAGAGTTCAAGTGAGAGACAAGAGGCTAGAACTCCAAGATTATCTAAGACAATCTGGTAGGGAGCAGATCTTAGAACCAAGAGTTGATGAGCACCACCAAGAAAGAATCCAGAACCCAACACCGAGGGATACTGGGAGGCATCAAGTGAGAGAAGACAAGATTCTAGTATCTCCAGATGTTGGCAGCAAACAAGTGAGGAACCAGGATCCAGCTCCAAGCAATTATGGGAAACACCCTGTACAAGACCAGAGACCAGAATCACAAGATCAGCCAGGGCAGCAAGAGCAGCCTCTAAACCCAAGAAATGATGAGATACAGCAAGTTTGTTATCAGACCACAGCATTAAGAAATGAAGAAAGAAGATTCCCAATGAGAGAACTGATTCCACAACCCAGAGGTAATGAAGCACAAGAAATTGGAAAACAAAGACCGGAGGCGAAGGATGGTGAGAGACAACGGATGAATGCTCAGACTTCAGCACCAATGGATGAAGAGAGACATCTAGTGAGAGAAGTGAGCTCATATACTCAAAATAGTGGAAGACAGCAAATTAGAGAACAGAGACCATCTCCAAGAGAGGATGAAAGACTGGAAGTCAGTGATCAAACACCAATACTACAGAAAACTGGGAAACACAAGATAAGTATTCAGACCATAGTGACAAAGAATAATGAGAAATGCCAAGTGAGAGACCTGAGCCCAGAGCCCAGGAATTATGAGAGATATCAAGTTAGGAAGCAGACACCAGAACCCAGAAACCATGGGAGACACCAAGTGAGAGATCTGAGTCCAGAACCCAGAAATGATGTGACATGTCACTTTAGGGAGCAGAGATCAGTTCCAAGACAATCTGACAGACTCCAAAATAGTGACCAAACCCCAACAGCAAGGGATGATGAAAAACAAGTGAGAGACCTGAGCCCCCAATCCAGGAATGACGGGAAATACCAAGTTAGAAAACAGAGGTCACCTCCAACAGAAAGGGAAAAACATCAAGTGAGATGTGAAAGCCCAGCATCCAGAGATGACAGGAGATATCCAGTGAGAGACCTGAGTCCACAGCTCAGAAATGATGGGAGATACCAAGTTAGGGATCAGGGATCAGCTCCAACAGAAGATGAGAGACACAGAGTGAGAAATGAAAGCCCAGTACCAAGAGATGATGGGAGATACCCAGTGAGAGACCTGAGCCCACAGACCAGGAATAATGGGAGACACCAAGTTAGGGATCGGAGATCAGCTCCAACAGAAGATGAGAGACACAGAGTGAGAAATGAAAGCCCAGTACCAAGAGATGATGGGAGATACCCAGTGAGAGACCTGAACACACAGACCAGGAATGATGGGAGACACCAAGTTAGGGATCGGAGATCAGCTCCAACAGAAGATGAGAGACACAGAGTGAGAAATGAAAGCCCAGCACCAAGAGATGATGGGAGATACCCAGTGAGAGACCTGAACACTCAGACCAGGAATGATGGGAGACACCAAGTTAGGGATCGGAGATCAGCTCCAACAGAAGATGAGAGACACAGAGTGAGAAATGAAAGCCCAGCACCAAGAGATGATGGGAGATACCCAGTGAGAGACCTGAACACACAGACCAGGAATGATGGGAGACACCAAGCAAGAGATGAACAACCAGCATCTAGAAGTGATGGGAAATATCCAGTGAGAGACCTGAGCCCACAACCCAGGAATGAAGGGAGACTTTATTTTAGGCAACAGAGATTAGCTCTAACTGAAAGTGAGAGACATCAAGCGAATGATAAAAGTCTAGACTCAAGTGATAATGAGAAGAGTCAAGTTAGAGAGCAGAGACCAGTTCTAAGGCCATATGAAAGATTCCAACATAGATACCAGCTCTCCCAACCAAGGAATGAAAGAAAACAAGCGAGAGACCTGGGCCCTGAGCCCAGAAATAATGGGGAACACCAAATTAGGGAGGAGAGAACAGCACCCTAGTACAATAGCAAGAGTCAAGGTAGAAAGCAGAGACCAGATTCAAGATATGATGAGAGAAGTCAAGTTAGAGAGCAAAGACCAGCTCCAAGGGAATATGAAAGGTTCCAACATGGAGACAAGATCTCCACACAAAGGGATGACGAGAGAAGCCAAGAGGGCGACCCAAGCCCTGAACTTAAGAATGAAGGGAGATGTCATATGAGAGACCTGGGCCAAGAACTCAATAATGATGGGGAGCACTACATTCAACAGAGACAAGGTCCAACACAGAATCAGAGACATCAAGGGAGAGACGGAACCCCAGCACCAAGGAATAATGAGAGAAGTCAGAGGAGAGACCCGAGCTCTGAAACCAGGGATGATGGAAACAGACACCGGGTTAGTGAACAGAGACCAAGTGCAGGAGAATATGGAGGATTCCAAGTGCAGGAGAATATGGAGGATTCCAAGTGCAGGAGAATATGGAGGATTCCAACATAGAGACCAGATCCCCTCACCAAGGGAAGAGGAGAGAGGCCAGATGAGAGACTGAAGTCCTGATCCCAGGAATGATGTGAGATACCCACGGAGAGACATGAGGCCAGAACCCAGAAGTGATGGCAGAAGTCCTGTTAGGGAGAAGAGAGCAGCTGCAATACAGTATGACAGATCCGAACATAGGGTCCAGAAGCTCACACCAAGGAATGATGAGAGAAGCCAAGTGAGAGACCCGAATCCTGATCCCAGGCAAGATGGGGAACACCAAATTAAAGAGCAGAGACCAAATCCCATGTATGATGAGAGAAGTCGAGTTAGGGAACAGAGACTAGCTCCAAGGCAAAACGAAAGATTCCAACATAGAGACCGGATCTCCACAGCAAGGGACAACAGGATAAGCCAATCGAGAGACCTGAGTCCTGAACCTGAGGTTGATAGGAGATGCCATATGACAGACCTGAGCCTAGAACTCGATAATGATGGGGAACACTACATTCAAAATCAAACACCAGCTCTAACAGAAAATCAGGGACGCCAAGTGAGATCTCAAATCCTAGCACCAAGGCATCATGGGACAAAACAAATGAGAGACCTGAGCCCTGAACCCAGGAATGATGGAGGACGCCAAGTTAGAGAGCAGAGACCAACTACCAGAGAATATGAAGGAGTCCAACATAGAGACCAGATCTTTGCACTAAAGGACGATGAGAGAAGACAAGTGGGAGACCTGAGCCATACCAAATCAGAGAAATGAGACCCAGGCATGATGGAAGAAACCAAGAGAGAGATCTGAGGTCAGACTCTAGGAATTATGGAAGACACCAGGTAAGAGACATGAGACCAGAACCCAGGAATGATGAAAGACAAGAGGATAGAGAGCAAAGACCGCCTTCTAAAAAGGATGAGGGTCATATTAGGGGCAAAAATGAGAGAAACTCTGGAAGAGGCATATCTGTGAGAGAATTTGACCATGAAACAAAAGAGCAGCTGGGGAGAGAACAAGATCAAAAGCATTTTCCCAAGCAGCAGAAAGTTGAGCTTAGAGATTTAGATTCTTGCAAATTAGCATCCACCAGAAAAATTGGACCAATAACTTGTGAGGTCTACTTTTTTTCCAAGAAGAAAGGTAACTGGTTATGCTATTGTCTACATGACCCATCTGAAACTACAAATACAAGAAATAGGCTCAATTATACAGGTTTGGAGATCTGTAAGAATCGTAAGAATGGGGCGAGTTATTGCTCCTACCCAATTTGGGATCCAGAAGAAGAATATGTGTACCAGGATGAGGAAGAAAGATGGGAAGATTATGTTGGTGACAAGCAGGATGATGTCTATCATAGTTGGAAATCTGACAAGCACCCTGGATCCTCAGGATGAATTCTAAAGTCATATCCAGATGCTATAAAGAAATTCACCTTCAAAATTTTTGAATGCTATGAAAAAATTCAATCAGTTGGCTGAGCTGATTGATTTTTAAGGCATTATTGGCTTTTTCTTCCTCCATAAACCTCAGACTCTATCTGTCATAGGTCCAATCCTTCAACTTTTGGTTTCTGGGACTTTAATAGTTTTTAAGAATGGTATATGGTGAAAAGAAAAATTAAATGCTCTATCATAGCCTTAAATAACCTGATTTTAATATCAATAAATCATAACTCTAGGCTCTTTGGAAAGGCATTTCAAATTATAAAGCCAAATTATAAACCTTACAAAAAGTACAAGAAATTGTTACTAAGCATTAATTTCTCCTTGGTCTTCTAGTCTCAGATTAAGCACTGAGATAAAGCATCATCATCATGGCCTCTGGAACATTGCTCATTTTTCACTCATAAATCATATTTTTATCCATTCACTCAATAATATTCATGTTTACCTATTAGAGCCCACAAAAAGCAAAAACAAATCCTGCTTGGTGCTGCTGTGAAAGACACCTCTAAAACAAAATCTCTCCAGTTAAAAGTCAAAGGAGGGACAAAAACAGATTACACCAATGCAAGCAAACTAATACAGCAGAGGTTACAATGTGAGGTCTAACCAGTAGAATTCAGCATAAAAGCAAGGAGTGAACCCATTCTGATTATCAAACAGTACAATCCACCAGAATGATAAAACTGTCATTCAGTCATTCTACAGCTCTTTACTGAGCAACGACTATGTGTCAGGCACTATCCTAGGTGTTGAGGAATAGCTACAAACAAGACAAGGCCTCCCCACCATGGAGTTTACCATTAGGGGGACAGTCGTGTGTCAAATATGCCCAACAATACAGGATCCAAACAACAAAAAAAATCAAGCTAGAAATACAAGGAGAGGCTCACAGAAAATAATAGAAGAGAGGACATATGTCTCCATCTTTAGCAGAAAACTAGAAAATAAATAAGTTCAAGAAAATTTGTTTAAACCTGTCATGAGGAACATGGGCTTTGTGGGCATGAACCAACCCAGCTTCGATTTGTGGCTTCATCACGCTCCTTTTATGAGGTTGGGCACGAAAGCCTTTTAAATACGAATTTTCTCATCTTCAAAATAAAAGTGATAAAAACAATATTACCTACTGATATAATGCATTAAATGCTTCACACAATGCCTACCATGTAGAAAGATAACTATCAACATATGTTAGTTAATATCTTGTTAAATATTTTTATCTAATATAATGAACTCTATTCACTTTAGAAAACCCACATTTTTTTTTTTTTTGAGACGGAGTTTTGCTCTTGTTACCCAGGCTGGAGTGCAATGGCGCAATCTCGGCTCACCCCAACCTCCACCTCCTGGGTTCAGGCAATTCTCCTGCCTCAGCCTCCTGAGTAGCTGGGACTACAGGCGCGCCACCATGCCCAGCTAATTTTTTTGTATTTTTAGTAAAGATGGGGTTTCACCATGTTGACCAGGATGGTCTCGATCTCTTGACCTCATGATCCACCTGCCTTGGCCTCCCAAAGCTCTGGGATTACAGGCTTGAGCCACCGCGCCCGGCCAAAAACCCACATATTTTTAAGTAGCATGAAAGAGTTTAGAAACTGATCATAAGGCAATTAAAACTTCAATAAATTCCAAAAAGCATGTCAGGCACGGTGACACATGCCTGTAATCCCACCAATTTGGAAGGCTGAGACAGGCAGATCACTTGAGGCCATGAATTCGAGACCAGCCTTACCAACATGGTGAAACCCTGTCCCTACTAAAAATACAAAAGTTAACCAAGATCATACCACTGCACTCCAGCCCAAGAGATGGAGCAAGACTCCTTCTCAAAAATAAATTAACAACAAAAATTTTTTAATTCCAGAAAACATACATAATACAAGTAACATGTTTGATAATAATGCAATAAAACTAGAAATAATAGATAAATATAACAAAAATACTTGAAATTTTAAAAACACTCCTAAATAACTCAAGTTAAAAAAGAAAGCAAAACTGCAAAATATATTACATTTTTAAATAACAATTCAAAGTCACTCAATATTAAAATCTATAGCTGCAGCCTTAAACTAATTTACTAAACAAGAGGAAGTAAATAAAGAATAAACTACGTATTCAATTCAATACATTAGAAAACTAAGACCCAAACAGACCTAAGAAAAGCAGGAAAATGTAGTATTAGCCAGGTTTTAAAAAGAAGGAAATCTGGTCGGGCTCAGTGGCTCACACTTGTAATCCCAGCACGTTGGGAGGCTGAGGCAGGAGGATTATTTGAGCTCAGGAGTCTGAGACCAGCCTGGGCAACAGAGCAAAACCCTGTCTCTATATAAATAAATAAGAAGAGAAGGAAATCTTGCCATTTGCAACAACAACATGGATAAAGCTAGAGAACATTACAAATACTGCATGATTCCACCTACACAAAGTATCTAAAAGAATCAAACTCATAGAAGCAGAGAACAGAATGATGATTGCCAGGGACTGGGGGGAGGGAAAATGAGTATAAAGTTTCTGTTATGGAAGATGAGTAAGTTTTAGAGATCTAGGTACAACATGGTACTTATAGTGAATGATATGATATTGTACACTTTAAAATACATTAAAACAACATCTCATGTTAAGTGTTCTTACCAAAAATAAACCACAAAAGAACACAAGGAAATTTTCAGAGTTGATGGATATGTTCAGTGATGGTTGTGGTGTATGCATATGTCCAAACTCATCAAGATATATACATTAAATACGTGTTTTGTCAATATACCAATTATTCTTCAATAAAATTTGTTTAAAAGAAAAGCAAGAAAAAGAATTTGTTTGAAGTAGAAATTCATGAACTAGAAAACAAGATATTGTGGCCAAGTGGTTAAGGCAATGGACTAAAAACCAGAATAGCCATGAAATTGATGAATAAGCCAAAGAACTCAAGACATTTAATAAACAATTAAAATAATTAAAGAAAAAGACTAGTTAGCTAGATAGATAAAGAAGTAGATGAATAAATGATAGACAGATAGACAAGAGGTCTATATATTTACAGATAGATACATAGATACCAAAAACATTTAGCTTCAGATACAGAAGAATAGACTGGTAACAATTATTCTTAGAAAGATGGAAAACAAGAAAAAGAAAAAGTCTAGAAAGAATTGATTTTTTTTAGAAAAATTAATTCAAAAGAAGTGTAATCATAACCAGTTTGAAAAAGTTGTCAAATAACTACCCTCTTACCCTTCAGGCAAGACAGTTTCACAGATGAACATTTTCAGACACTCATGGAACAAATCATTCCTATACTATTTAAACCATGTCAGAGAATACAAATAGCAAGAAAGATTTACAGTTTTTTTCCCCAAGGTAACACAGCCCTAATATCAAAATTCCAAAGCTCCCCAATACTACAGATCAGTCCTACATGTAAATATAGATGAAAACCCCTGAACAAATAGGCAAGAGCAGTGTTTCTTCTCACTGGATTCCATGAGCAAACCCTCCATGCTACCATGCATGCTTCATTTCAGAACACCCCAGTTCTCTCAGAGAAACCCATCATGCAACTCATTCTAAACTTAACAGAGGAGAAACCTGTGTGATCATCTCTATGGAGACATGAAATTTTAAAAATCCATGTTATATGTTTTAATTTAAAATTATGAAAGTGCCAGGTGTGGTGGCTCACACCTATAATCCTAACACTTTGGAAGACCAAAGCAGGCAGATGACTTGAGCCCAGGAGTTCAAGAACAACCTGGGCAACATTGTGAAAACTGTCCTCTACAAAAAATAAAAAATTTAGCTGGGTGTGGTGGTGCAAGCCTGTAGTTCTAGCTACTCAGGAGGCTGAGGTGGGAAGATCACCTGAGCCTGGACAGGTGGAGGCCGCAGTGAGCCGTGATCGCACCACTGCACTCCAGCCTAGGCAACAGAGTGACCCTGCTTCAAATATAAATAAATAAAATTATGAAAGGAGAACTCTATCTAACATTAACAATGGTAAAACAAGGCACTAATTTTAAAATTAAGAAATTTCCTTCATTCCATAAATATTTTATGCAGCAGGCAACGTCAGGGTACAGGCTACAGGATGATGAAAGAAACAGCTTTGCAGCTGGCAGACTAGTGAGGACTGCCATTAAAATGATAAACGATAAGAGTTATGCAGGAAAAAGAGTGGGTGCTATAAAACAGAAAAACAGGCTGGGCACGGTGGTTCACGCCTACAATCCCAGCACTTTGGGAGGCCGAGGTGGGTGGATCACGAGGTCAAGAGATCGAGACCAGGATAATCAACAAGGTGAAACCCCGTCTCTACTAAAAATACAAAAATTAGCTGGGCATGGTGGTGCGTGCCTGTAATCCCAGCTACTCGGGAGGCTGAGGCAGGAGAATTACTTGAACCCAGAAGGCAGAGGTTGTGGTGAGCCGAGATCATGCCATTGCACTCCAGCCTGGGTAACAAGAGCGAAACTCTGTCTCAAGAATAAATAAAAAAATAAATAACAGAAAAACGAGAATAAAATGCAGACTGAAAAGGGAGCATGTTTCATGCCCACAGGATTTTTCACTAATGCTGAAAGAACAAGAAGGAAAGAAATTCGAAAGGAAGAGGCAAAATGGTCATTGTTTAAGACGCCAATATTTCTACTTAGGACATCTAAGGAGTTGACTGAAAAGTTATGAGATCCAGAAAGTTTAGTAAGATGTAATTATAGAACAAACTTCCCCCCAAAACCTGTAACTTTCTTATAGATCCATAAAAACCTGTTACATAATATCAGGGGAAGATTCCATTTATCACAATCATAACATGCACTTGGGAGTAATTAATGTGAAATGTGCCTCTGATATAAAACTGGTTTAAAGAACATAAAGGAAACTCCGATTTATATTTCCTCGTTATGTTCATAGAGCCACCTTGTTCTTGGATGGGAGAATTTACCATCAAAAGAATGTCAATTATCCCCTTTTTAGTCTCTACCTTGAACAGCAATGAAGTGTTTGGAACTGTATAAAAATGATTCTAAAATTTATCAGAAAGCACGTATAGGAAACAGTAGTCAGAACAATTTGGGGAAAGGTGTCAATAGAAGAACTCATCCTATTGTATAGTAAAAGTATCATAAGCTGAAGTCATTAACATAGTGTCATAGCCGTGGTAATATAAATGAGAAAAAAAGTCAGTGGAACAATTAAAAGGCCAGAAACATATCCAAATCCAGCTGTGAGAATTTAGTATTTAATGAAGGAGATATTTCCAAATCTGGAGGCTCACTCTTTACAGAAGCTTGGCTGGAAAAGAAGCGGGAGACCCGGACATAGCGAAACAGAGTCGGGGTAGGGAGAGGGCTGATGGGCTGGCTTAGGGCTATTTATTTGGTGAGGAGAAAAATGCAATAGAGAGAAGAAAGCAGAAGATGCAGGAAAGAACGGGGATAACTGATGAATGAAGACTGAAGAGCTAGGTAGGAGGGCGTGGGGTCCAGGGCCCCGGGGAGGAGCAGGTCCCCTCTGCAGTGGGAGAGGGAGTGCACATGGCGAAGGGAGTGCAGATGACAAGCCTGGATAAATGTGCCGCGCAGGGGCAGGAAAGAGCTGGAGGAGCCGCCTAACAGCTCTGTCTTCCCTGTGGTCGAGCAAACAAGGCCATCTGCTGAGAGACAGAGCAGTGAGGAACACACTGAATCCTGAGGAGAAAAACACCCGAGTCGCCCTGAGACCTGAAACCACACTGGGGGGCAGCTTTGTTTCCTCCTCCCCCTGCCCTCTCATGCCTCCACCTGAGGCGGAGACCAGTCCCAGACTTTTGAGTCCCCTCCAGGTTACACGTGAGACAATGGCGTAAAAGATACCAACCTGCACTGAACAAAATCCAAGAACACGAATCTCTTCTATGTCCTTTATTGCAGTAATCTTCTGTAGAAGGCGAGGGAATGACATTAAACTTCAGCTCGTTGAAGGAGTTTCTGGGGGGTTTGGTTTGAGTAGCTGGGACCACAGGCGCCCGCCACCACGCCCGCCAGGAGTTTCTAAAACATCATCCGGTGCAATCTTCTTTCCTGGCTGCAGGGGAATTGCCGGCATTCGTTCCGTAGATACCGTTACTCTAGCGAATGAATCCTAACTTCTCTCCCTTTCCCAGCTGCTCCACGAAATCTGTCTTCACCAGGCCCGGCCAGCTCACCTGCTGTGAGTTAGCCACTCAATTCCCCATTAGCAGCCAGCGGGAAAGAACCCAGTCTTGGAGCTGCGCGGCCCTCAGAACTTCTTGCCCATGGCTTGTGCGCCACCTGGTGGTGACTGACTGCAATGTTTCATGTAGACCCAGTATTAGGCAATAAGAGGTGGAGGAAAAAACCTCACTTTACCACCCTGGCCTGGACTGACTGTGAGGGGTTAAACCCTGTGTTCCTTCTTGGAATTTCTTTAAAAAAAAAAAAAATTCAGACAGGGTCTCGCTGTGTTGCCCAGGCTGGTCTTGAACTCTTGGGCTCAGGCAATCCTGTTGGCTCTGGTGGCCTCCTAAAGTGCTGGGATTACAGGCTTGAGCCACCACACCCAGCCCCTTCTTGGAATTTCAAACGGACAGGAGATTCTCTCCTTCTCATGTTCATCTGTAACTTAGATTTTAAGGCAAAGAGTGCTGCACAAGCTTAAACTCAGTTCCTTTGGGAATACTGGGTAGTGTTCCTAATTCATGGTTAGATTTTAAAATGGTAAGAGGCATCATCGATTAAAAAGGAGCAGTTGAGGGCAGGAGGTGACTATTAAATGAATTTTTTTTTTTTTTTTTTGAGACGGAGTTTCACTTGTTACCCAGGCTGGAGTGCAATGGCGCGATCTCGGCTCACCACAACCTCCGCCTCCTGGGTTCAGGCAATTCTCCTGCCTCAGCCTCCTGAGTAGCTGGGATTACAGGCACGCACCACTGTGCCCAGCTAATTTTTTTGTATTCTTTGTAGAAATGGGGTTTCACCATGTTGACCAGGATGGTCTCGCTCTCTTGACCTCGTGATCCACCCACCTCGGCCTCCGAAAGTGCTGAGATTAAATGAACAATTTTAAGACATGCTTGGATTTCAGAAATGTTAAAACATATGAATAAATGGGTATTAGAATATGGCTTTCATCGGTGAAATCCGAACGGGAGTACAGTGTCTACTGCACGTTTAAAACAGCATCAATGATTGTATATTTTGGCTAGCTCTGGTGGGCAAGTGTTTCAAAAATCACTACCCAGAGGAGACCTCCTGCCAGCCATCCTGCTGAAAAAACAAAAAGACCAAGATAGAAACTGTAAAAATAGGCCGGGCACAGTCCCTCACACTTGTAATCCCAACACTTTGAGGGGCCGAAGTGGGAGGACCACTTGAGCCCAGGAATTCAAGACCAGCTTAGGCAACATAGCAAGACCTCGTCTCTAAAAGTAATAATAATAATTTAGCTGGGCATGGTGGTGCACATCCGTAGTCCCAGCTACTCAGGAGGTTGAGTCCAGGAGGTCAAGTTTGCAGTGAGCCATTATTATCATGCCACTGCACTTCAAGCAGGGCAACAAAGCGAGACCCCATCTCAAAAAAGCCGTAAAAATAACTTGACCTTCCATTAATGGAGTTGTGCAGAGCTGACAGTTGGCAGTTCATTTGCCATTACCAAGATTGCAGACTGAAAATGGGCTACCATCTCCAGCCTGCAGTTTGCTGAGCGGGAACCCACAAGCCAGGAATAAATGCCCCTCCCCACTCCACCCCTGCCACAGGCACAGGCTCGAGCATGTGCCTTAGAAAGGAGGAAATGTTATTATAACCAACTGTTTCTTCTTACAGAATAGGCCCGCCCAGAAAAATGTCTCGACATGAGTTCAGGGTGGAGGGTGACACCCAGAGGACTCACACGAGCAGTGAAAGATGACTGATAAACTGCTAGTCATGGGAAGAGAGGAATCTGGGTTGCTGGACAGGGAAGGGAAAAAAATGAAGAGTCCCACAGGTGGTGGAAGGCTGTGTGAGGCCTGACGTGACCCTGCCCAAGACCCCCAAGTCCTTAACACACACACACACACACACGCACACACGCATGGTTTTTTGGTGGAAATCTAAGAGAAGAGACAATTATCCGTGTCAAGCAGGCAGATAGCCTACACTAGGAGGAGACAGCTGTGAGAATGTGAACCCTGGGGACCCACTGAGATCACCCAGAAGGACTTGGGACTTCTACTGGCCATGGATGTAGTGTGGGGATGATTTGTATTAATTTTATTTATTCTTGAAAGTCAGAGAATCTCTAGATCACGCATGGGTAATATATAGCATGGGCTTTTGCAAACTCTCTTACTCCTTTGGCTTGACACCTGTAAGCCAAACTGACCTGCCCGTGGATCAAGCACGAACCAGCACTGCTGACACTGATTGACAGATACGGCTGGGACTTCCTTCCTCCCAGCTTCTATCCTATTCCAGTTCCTCCTGTCTGCTAGCCTTCAATTTGATCTCCTTGTTTCAAACGCATTCCTGCCTCTTAGATTTGGTGTGGTATTTTCCCTAACTCTGACTCCAGCAGTCCCTCATTCCAACTTAAGTTCAACCCTCTGATTCATTCTGTAAAGGCTTAGTGTAGCTGAAACCACCTTATCCTGAGGGGGCTCTAACTCCCATGAAGTGGAGCAGAGAGTTGTGACCCTATAAAGTGCTATTCTGTAAGTCATACCAAAGAGCTTCACAGTGGGCCCTGGGGACCACCTCCCTCATAATCCCCCGGTTGATGAGTGAGAATTATTAACATGCAGACTCCTGACCAGCTGAATCAGAATCTGAGTGTGGTGTGCAAGGACCTGAATTGTTAACAAGCTCCCAAGGTGAGACTTGTGCACACTAAAGTTTGACAACCGATACCCTAAATAAGCATGATTTATTTTAGTTTTGACACTTGCACAGTGAGGTACGGGGTACTCTTGGTCAATTGAACATTCTAATAAAATAGAGTCCAATGACACCATGAAACCATTAAAAATGACAAGGTAGAAGAATATTTAATGATATGAAAAGGTATTTATGGGCTGGGCATGGTGACTCACACCTGTAACCCCAGCACTTTGGGAGGGAAGGCAGGCGGATCATCTGAAGTCAGCTGTTCGAGACCAGCCTGGCCAACATGGTGAAACCCAGTCTCTACTAAAAATACAAAATTAGCTGGGCGTGGTGGCGCATGCCTGTAATCCCAGCTACTTGGGAGGCTGAGGCAGGAGAATCGCTTGAACCGGAGAGGTGGAGGTTGCAGTGAGCCGAGATTGTGCCATTGCACTCCAGCCCGGGCAAAAAAGAGCGAAACACCCTGTCTCAAACAACAACAACAAAAATCACGTTTTATCACACTTTAGAGTAAAATATGAACGTTTATATGAGCATAGGACACATGTCAGGAAGAACATACCCTGGAAAATTAACCTGCATGATAAAATTGTGGGAGCTTTATTTTTTTCTATCTACATGTTCTACATGTTTACAACATGTACATAAGTGCATGTGCATATTGTGATCTCCATGGGAGTGAGATTTTGTTTTACTTTTTTTTTTTTTTTTGAGACGAAATTTCGCTGTTGTTACCCAGGCTGGAGTGCAATGGCACGATCTCGGCTCACCGCAACCTCTGCCTCCTGGGTTCAGGCAATTCTCCTGCCTCAGCCTCCCGAGTAGCTGGGATTACAGGCACGCACCACCATGCCCAGCTAATTTTTTCGTATTTTTAGTAGAGACGGGGTTTCACCATGTTGACCAGGATGGTCTCCATCTCTTGACCTCGTGATCCACCCGCCTTGGCCTCCCAAAGTGCTGGGATTACAGGCGTGAGCCACCGCGCCCGGCCTTGTTTTACTGCTGTTGCTGCTGTTTTCAGTTGACTGCAGCACTTTATTTTTCCTTATATTAGAACGTGTTGCTGAGGCTTCATGATCTCACACAACAGTAAAAACCGAAGTCTGTTCTCATGTTTAGTTGTGCCACAGGAAGAACTGCTTCACATAATATTTTGCAAGAACCTGAGTCATCCCATTTGGCTCAAAAGGTATGACATTATTCTTCATCTCTTACAATTTTATGTGCCAAAATTTACCTGATACAGTTCGTAAGTGGACTAATGCTAAAAACAGAGTGTGTAACAAGGTGATTAGAAAAAAAACTAGATGACAGACATAAAAGCATTCATTGGACCGGCCATTTTAATTAATGTTTATAAATTTACAAATGAGATATTTTGCAACTATGGAACAAAGAATGTGGTCATCATCTCTTTAATAAAATTATAAGTCGGCCGGGCACGGTGGCTCACGCCTTTAATCCCAGCACTTTGGGAGGCCGAAGCGGGTGGATCACAAGGTCAAGAGATCGAGACCATCCTGGTCAACATGGTGAAACCCCGTCTCTACTAAAAATACAAACAATTAGCTGGGCATGGTGGCACGTGCCTGTAATCCCAGCTACTCAGGAGGCTGAGGCAGGAGAATTGCCTGAAGCCAGGAGGCGGAGGTTGTGGTGAGCCGAGATCACGCCATTGCACTCCAGCCTGGGTAACAAGAGCGAAACTCCGTCAAAAAAAAAAAAAAATTATAAGTCATTGAGGGTTTCTTAAGTATTGCATTTTAACAATGCAGATGCAAGAAGAACCGGAAGTAATGCTAAGCTAGAACCTATTACAGATGTATCTGAAAACCAGAGTCAGCTATTTGCAAAATGGATATGTGTCAGGTTCATGCATGACAGCTGATGACCAATTAACTGCATCGAAATACACACAAAATAAGCAAATGTGTGTGTGGCTTCAAATCTAGGAAAATATGGAGTAAAAATTCAGGGTTGTTATATCTAAATTCTTCCTGGGTTTTTTTGCTTGTTTGTTTGTTTGCTTGCTTGTTTGTTTTGAGATGGAGTCTCGCTCTGTCTCCCAGGCTGCAGTGCATTGGCACGATCTCAGCTCACTGCAACCTCTGCCTCCTGAGTTCAATTGATTCTCCTGCCTCTGCCTCCGGAGAAGCTGGGATTATAGGCGTGCACCACCTCAGCCGGCTTAGTAGAGATGGGGTCACCATGTTGAACAGGCTGGTCTTGAACTCCTGACCTCAACTGATCCGCTAGGCCTCCCAAAGTACTGGGATTACAGGCATGAGCCACCATACCCAACCTATTATTTCTAATAAAGTTGTTTTTTCTCTTATTCTTACTTCTTTAAGTTACTTATAAAATGAATCAAAAGATAGATGATAGATAGACACAAATAGATAATTAAGGGGTCCATTGGACCTAAATGGTAAAAGGTGATTATTTTTCCTGGTATTCTGAGGGTTAAGGCCTCACATGATTGCTGTAATTCAACAAGTTCCTTATGAGTTAATTAAACCTGAAAGAGATTAAGAATTTAGTGGCCTTTGTGAGGCACTGTCCCAACCGCCCACCAGGCTCTGCAGCTCTCCGGGACTCCAGCCACCTCCTCCCTCCCTCTTCCCCCAGCTGGTGAAGTCATTGGAACTGCCACCCTCTGGGATTGTGGGACAATGAAAGTGGGTGGAGGGAATGAGGCACCACAACAGTATTTCCCTCTAGCAGCTTCTGGGGCTGGGTTTTCTGGCATTTCTACTGCCCCAAAATATCTGTAACATATCTGAATTACTCATAACTGTAATTCAGAGTTCTGGCTACTGAGGTAGCGGGACTGCGACCGGAGATGGACCCGGACTGAGACCCATGAGCCAGCAGCCTCTAGCTGCTCCACTCGCAGGCACAGCCCAGGAACCCACCCCCACGCCCTCCGGCGAGATAAAGGAAGCAGCAACTCAGACCTCAGGATCGATGAGTCACTTCCTGGGCCGTGGCTCAGGGCCTCCACTCTGCTCCAGACCTAAAACCCCCTTTCCGCTCAGATCACAAAACTACTCGTTTCCTGTCCACAGCTAGATTTCTTTACTGGCCAGCCTGGCTTGAGGGAGGAGCAGAGCTGCCAACCTTAGGTCAGGGTTCCTGCCTACGCCCGCACAGGCGATCAGCTCCCGAGGCTGCATGCAGGGTGTGCCTTTCCGCTGCCCAGCGCCCCCTTAGGTCCAGCACACACTGTCATCGTCAACCTGCTTTGTGTTTCAAGTTTGCCATTTAAAATGCAAACTTAGACCGAGCGCGGCGGCTCACGCCTATAATCCCAGCACTTTGAGAGGCCAAGGCGGGTGGATCACGAGGTCAAGAGATCGAGACCATCCTGGTCAACAAGGTGAAACCCCGTCTCTACTAAAAATACAAAAATTAGCTGGGCATGGTGGTGCGCGTCTGTAGTCCCAGCTACTCGGGAGGCTGAGGCAGGAGAATTGCTTGAACCCAGAAGACGGAGCTTGCGGTGAGCCGAGATCGTGCCATTGCACTCCAGTCTGGGTAACAACAGCGAAACTCCGTCTCAAAAAAAAAAACGCAAACTTGCTCTAGAAGGGCATTTGCTTTTCCTCTAGACAGCACCCACCAAACCACAAGGAGAGGTCCTGAAAACTAGCTGGGAAGTCACAGACCCACAGACTGTTCTGGCAAGCGGAGTTGATGGGAAACAGGTAATTCCTGTTCACGGGGCTGACTGGTTTTGTGCTTTGGCTCCAAATCAAGAGGTGACTAAAACCAGAGGAGAATTTTACCAGGCCTCAGAGACTCAGAGTGGAGGGAGAGAGTTCCACGGGCTCAGCTGGGAAATGAGGCACAAGGAGCCAGCCGCGACAGAGACCCCTCCAGAGGCGACAGCGCCAGAACCGCCTCCCACCACAACATTCAGTGCCCTGGCATCTTTTGATGTTTTGTGGCTCAGCCAACTTGCTGACTCACAGACCTGAGAAGTAACTTGCTTTTCCTATCAGAAAGTACTAACCCTTGAGGGGCAATTTCGCAATAGCTGTCAACATTTTCAAGGCTCATAATTTGGACACCATTGATTCTGCCTACTTTCAGGGGTTTTTTCCTCAGATATGCCCAGACATACACAGGAATTTCTCGAACAAGAATTAGGGCAAAAAATGAAACCGTCTGATTGTCTTTCATTAAGAACCCACTATCTGGCCAGGTGCAGTGGCTCACATCTGTAATCCTAGCACTTTGGGAGGCGGAGGTGGGTGGATCACTTGAACTCAGGAATTTGAGACCAGCCTGGGCAACATGTGGAAACCCTGTCTCTACTAAAAATACAAAAAATTAGACGGGTGTTGTGGTGCACACCTGTGGTCTCGGCTACTCAGAGGCTGAGATGGGAGGATCACTTAAGCCTAGGAGGCAGAAGTTGCGGTGAGCCAAGATCATCCCACTGCACTCCAGCCTGGGCAACAGAGTGAGACCCCACCTCAAAAAAAAGAAAGAAAAAGGAAAAAAAAAAAAACCGTTATTGGATATTTGATATTCCATCTGTATTATAGAATACTATGTAGTCATTGAGAAGAAGGTAGATCCCAGCACTTTGGGAGGCCGAGGCGGGTGGATCACAAGGTCAAGAGATTGAGACCATCCTGGTCAACATGGTGAAACCCCGTCCCTACTGAAAATACAAAAAATTAGCTGGGCACGGTGGCGCGTGCCTGTAATCCTAGCTACTCAGGAGGCTGAGGCAGGAGAATTGCCTGAACCCAGGAGGCGGAGGTTGCGGTGAGCCGAGATCGCGCCATTGCACTCCAGCCTGGGTGACAAGAGCGAAACTCCGTCTCAAAAAAAATAAAAAAGGAGAAGGTAGAGAGATATGCACTGGCATACAGATCATTAAGTGAAAACAAGGCAAGTGGCAGATGAATGTAACAGTGACTCCATACATGGAAATCAAACAAAATAGTCTTTTAACAACAGAGACACTTTCTGAGAAATTCTGTCATTGTGGGACCATGATAGTGTGCTTACACAAACCTAAATGGTACAGCCTGCTACACACCCAGGCTATAGAGTATAGTCTGCGGCTCCCAGGCTACAAACCTGTGCAGCATGTGACTGGTGTGACTGCTGAACACTAGAGGCAGTTTAACACAACGGTAGGTGTTTGTGTGTCTGCACAGAGAAAGGTAGGGTAAAAATACGGTATAAAAGATTTAAAATGCTACACCTGACATCACGTGGCATGAGCTGGACCAGCTCCACTGAGGCTAAAGTATCCACTTCCGAGATAGCTCACTCACACGGCTGTCACTTTGGTGCTTGCTCTTGATTCCCTTCTACCTGAACTTCCTCACAGCATCGTGGATGGGTTCCAAAAGTGAGTACCCTAAGGGAGAACCAGGAAGACAGCATCTCGCCTTTGAACATCAAGTCTAAGAAATCATGTAGCATGACTTCTGAAACAGTCACAAGCCTACCCAGGTTCAAGGGGAAGAAACACAGAACCTGCCTCTTGATGGAAAGAGTGTGCAGGTCACTTTGTAAGAGCATGTGGGAGGCAGATATTGTTTTGCCCATTTGGGGAAAATACAGTCTACCAAGTTCCTCAACATTGATTCCATCCCAAACTATTCATCTTAGCTAATTAAGGTAATTTCATCTCTTTGGCCAACAGTTGGTTCAGGGCTAGCCAGGACTGGACAGTTTTGGGCAGTGAGACTCAAAAGAAGCTTCCTCAGGGTTTTTGGGAAAAAGAAGTAAGTTTCTCCCACTTGAACAAGAAAATACATGCTCCTGGCCGGGCACGGTGGCTCACGCCTGTAATCCCAGCACTTTGGGAGGCCAAGACGGGTGGATCACAAGGTCAAGAGATTGAGACCATCCAGGTCAACATGGTGAAACCCCGTCTCTACTAAAAAAAAAAAAAATACAAAAAATTAGCTGGGCATGGTGGCGCGTGCCTGTAATCCCAGCTACTCGGGAGGCTGAGGCAGGAGAATTGCCTGAACCCAGGAGGCGGAGGTTGCGGTGAGCCGAGATTGCGCCATTGCACTCCAGCCTGGGTAACAAGAGTGAAACTCCGTCTCAAAAAAAAAAAAAAAAAAAGAAAATACATGCTCCTCATGTGCCATGTGCCACCTGCGTCTGGTGGCTGTCCTATGATTATGAGGGAAACGTGGATCTCAGGATAAAAAGACCGAAGAGCTTCATCCCTAACATCACTAAGATGCTGACCCAATCAGCCCTGGAGACTGCTCTGCCCTAGGACCTCCTTCTGAGAAGAAAATAAATAATAATTTTATGAACACTGAACCCTGTTTGAATCAAGTTTCTATCTCTTTCATCCAAAATCTCCTTAACTTATCCAATGTATTCCTAAGATTCCTAACATTGCTGAGCTAACCTGCCCATCCCCAGGCCTTCCCCCAGGCCCTCCCCTCGGCCTTCCAAGAGTGGGAGGTGAGGTATAGGAGCCAAGGAAAGGTGAAACCAGAGGAAGTCTTCTAGCACAAAAATTATAAACCATCTAAAAAGACCATAAGAACCTTTAAATTCTTCATCTGTCACATAAAAGTCCTCATGCCTGGTACTAATCCATCACGTCCTTGTCCTACACCCGAAGTATCAGTAAGAAGGTCTTTGAATGTCCTCTAGAAGGTAGGTGGTGCCACTCACAAAAGAGAGGATGAAGGTGCTAGAGCTTGTCCTCAAGGAGCTGACAGCCTAACAGAAAGAAAGGCTATAATTCCAAATTGACTGTATTACTCATCACAAGAAAAGTGCAGATACAGTGCTATATAGCAATGAAGGGTCTCAATGAAGAGACACATTTTTTTTGTTGGAAGAGATCAGTAAAAGCCTCACAGAGAACGTGCTTTTTGAGTTGAGTCTTTGTATAGCTAGAATTTGGATACGAGAAGATGGGAAGAACATTCCAGATGAAAGAAAGGAATCATAAGAACGAAAACTAGGCCGGGCGCGGTGGCTCACGCCTGTAATCCCAGCACTTTGGGAGGCCGAGGTGGGTGGATCACGAGGTCAAGAGATCGAGACCATCCTGGTCGAAATGGTGAAACCCCATCTCTACTAAAGATACAAAAAAATTAGCTGGGCATGGTAGCGCGTGCCTGTAATCCCAGCTACTCGAGAGGCTGAGGCAGGAGAATTGCCTGAACCCAGGAGGCAGAGGGTGCGGTGAGCCGAGATCGCGCCATTGCACTCCAGCCTGGGTAACAAGAGCGAAACTCCGTCTCAAAAAAAAAAAAAAAAAAAAAGAATGAAAACCAATATATGGGAAACTGTGAGATTCCGAAAGGCTGGAAGATATTCAAAATGTGAACCAGCACTGGCCAATTAAACAGTGACTAGACTGCAGGGCTGAAGCAAGTCCTAGAGACCCTCTGTCAAGACATGCATTAACCCTCATGTTACTTGGTTATGGGAATTGGGCGGACCAGGAGAGAGACTGGGATAGCTGGGGCTTCAGGCAGATGGCACTCAGGGGTTCAAGAGGCCATTTAGCAAGAGATAGAGAAGAATTTCCATATTTTAACAAGCAGCATGGCTGGAGAGCAGTGAGAACCAGTTCTTACTAATGAGAACCGGCTAGAAAATCAACCCTACCTACAGGCAACAGTGGAAAGTTCCACTTCAGCCAGGCGTGGTGGCTCACGCCTGTAATCCAAGCACTTTGGAGGCCAAGGCGGGTGGATCACCTGAGGTCAGGAGTTCAAGACCAGCCTGATCAACATGGTGAAACCCCATCTTAAAAAAAAAAAAAATTAAATTAAATTAAAATTAAAAAGTTCCACTTCACTAGAGTTCACAGTGAGTGAAAGGAAATAATGAAAAAAAAAAATAGCTGGAATTAGGCCACAAAGAAGTGTGAATTCCAAGATAAAGAATTTGGATTAAAAAATTAAGTAATACAGATCCACTGATAATATTTTGATGATACGTTCAGATCACAATGGATTGAACATGTATCTGACATGGTGTGGCTTCCTTGGAGTAGAAATTAGCATATATGTGACAGCTTGCTGTGGGTCGTTGTGAAAGAGAAAATTTCTCAGGTCTCCGTAACTACAATGAAGGTCTAAGAAAACTGTGAGGGATACTTCGATGGCTTCTAACCATAAGCATGAAAGATGTCTAGAAGAAAATAAAGAGAAATGTAAATGTGTACAGGCAATGGCAGAAAGCAAACGGTGAAGTCCCACCAGCAAGCACAGGGCCTCCCTGCTCCAAGAAGCCATCCCACAGAACTTCTGAGAGAGCCGAGGGCCAGGGATTAGGGCAGAGGCAGCAGGAAGTGAGAGGCGCTCAAAGAGATAACAATAATGACCCTCCATATTTGCAAAGTGCCATTTACAAGGCACACTTTCATTTAATCCTCACGCAATACTGTGTGGAGTAATTAACATTTGTATAACACTACACCATTGAAAGAGCCCTTTTAGGTGCGGTGGCTCATGCCTGTAATCCCAGCACTTTGGGAGGCCAAGGCGGGTAGATTACAAGGTCAATAGATCAAGACCATCCTGGTCAGCATGGTGAAACCCCGTCTCTACTAAAAATACAAAAAATGAGCTGGGCATGGTGGCGCGTGCCTGTAATCCCAGCTACTCGGGAGGCTGAGGCAGGAGAATTGCCTGAACCCAGGAGGCGGAGGTTGCGGTGAGCCGAGATCGTGCCATTGCACTCCAGCCTGGGTAACAAGAGCGAAACTCCGTCTCAAAAAAATAAAAAAGAAAGAGCCCCTTTATATTCACTATCTCCTTAATTCTCCCCCTTTACACCTGAGAAAACTGAAGCCATTAGAAAACAGCTTATCTAGCAGGGGAGAGAACTGGAACTCAAACTCAGGCCTTTAGATTCCTTGTCCAGCATTTCCATTGACACTAGTGTGGCCTCAGGGACTCGGGTTATTTGTTAATCTTACAAATGTGGCCTCAGTGCTCCAGGCAGCAGCTGTAGATTGTGAGAGAAACCTAAGTATTTCCCCTTACAGTTCTTCAAGGAGTAAACCTTCTATCCCAGGACTTAAATAGAAAGAGGCTTACCCTAGAGATCAGGTGCACACCTCCGGGTACAGAGGGCTCAAGCAGTTTCTGGAAAGGTCCCATCCCAATCCTGTTTTGTTCGTCAAATTAGATTTGGGAATCCAGAAAAGCAGGAGTCATGACTTTTTGAAATCTTTATATCCTCAGACCAGGATCTGCTACTTAGCAAATACTTGTTGAAAAACAATGAATAAATAAGTGCATATACATGTAATACCCTTGGAAATATCTTGAGATTCCCCCTCTGCCCAGAAAAAAAAAAAACAATACAATTTCTGAAGCAACAAGTTATTTAAAGTCATGAGTTTTTATTTTGTTTATTGGGGCAGGGTTTCCATCTGTTGCCAGGGTGCAGTGGCATGATCACAGCGCACTGCAGCCTCGACCTCCAGTGCTCAAGCGATCCTCCCACCTCAGCCTCCCGAAGAGCTGGAACTTCAGGTGCACTCCACCACATCTGGCTATTTTTTTAATTTTTATAGAGATTAGGTCTCACCATGTTGCCCAGGCAGGTCTTGAACTACTGGGTTCAAGCGATCTGCCCACTTCGGCCCCCGAAAGTACTGGAATTACCAGCGTGAGCCACTGCATCCAGCTTCTTAACCTCCTTCATGCCCTCTCCACTTAAACTGGAACCATTTGTCATATAAAAGTCCTCATGCTTAGATTTTGGCATCATTTACAGGGGCTCTGCCTACAACATGTTAAACTCACTGAAAAATTAGACTATGCCAATAACTTATTTCCCGGTTCTCTCCATCCCTCTTTTCCGCTTATCTTGTTCCTTGATTTTGTGAAGCCTTCCTGCCCAACCCTTCTGCGTTCTTGCTCCTTTCTTCTTTGTCCTGTGTGCAGTGCCAATCAAGTGAATTCTTTTCTCACCCACACCCTCAACTCCTTCACCCCTTTGTCCTTGGTTACACCCATGCAGACACCCCAACCCTAAATTCATTCCACAGCCCGTTCTCTTGCATCTGAAGCACAGCTGGAAGAAGCCATACAGCCACACAACCACACAACCGTGTGTACTGGAGGCACCACAAAATGATAGCTTCCTCTCAGCCATTCTGGATCAGATCCTCTTTCCATTTCCTCTGAGACCACACGACCTCCTCAAGTCCCTACCCAATGCCTATGGCCTCCATGCCCCGACCCAAAGCCTACACTTACAGATGCCTTACTTCCTCCTGCCTCACGGCATCAAAAACAGCATGGGAAAGGATGCCCTCTGCAGCTTGCCCAAACCCACCAGCTATCTACAGCCTCCCTCCTGTTCTTCTCCACCTCTGTGGAGTAACTCCCTTGGGGTCTTGCTTTATTGTTCTTATTCCTTCAATCTGGAATTTTTGACATCTCATTCTGATAACTCCTTCTCCACAGCTTGTAAACCTATACACTTTTGAATCTACCCTTGACCCTAGATCCTCTCTGGCTGCCACTTGCTCTTTTTCTTCATATTCAATTTGATCAAATGACTGATCCACCCACATCTCTACTCTTCATCTCCCTTTTCAGTCCACTGCCATCTTTCTTCCCACCACCACATTAAAACTGCTCCAGCAAAGGTCTCCAAGGATATGACTGCCAATCCCGTGGACACACCTCAGCCTTCATCATACTCTGCCTCACTGAAGTATTTCACTTTGTTGACCACTCCCTCTATCATGGAAGTGTCTTCACGGGCTTTGAGGGCACCAGAGAAGCCTCCTCCTGCTTCCCTGATCATCTCTTCTTTCCTCTATGCTGGATCATCTTCCTCCACTTGCTCTGTAAATATTGTTTATTCACCTAGGTTGAGCTGGTCGAGCAGCGTCTGAACAGACTTCATCTGTCTCATGAACTACTACAGCCTCCATGCTTAGATAGCTCTACACACATGAAGACTCTTCTTACGTGTTGTCTGCTGAATGAATGAGTGGATGTTGGAAATACTAGCGTGAACCAGGCAGCATCTCTGCCCGCAAGCAGCTTACAGTCCAGTGAGGAAGATAATTAAATAGACATAAAATAACAGTAGAGTATCATAGGAATTATGATACAAGCAGCTATGGGAGAACATGAAATCAATTCTGGACATGCTTAATTCTTCCAACACCAAATTGTCCTGCTTACCTCAGACTCAATTTGATCAATATCGAAACATCATCTTCGCTTAAACCCCCCAAAATGTTATTCAGTTTATGTTCTCTACCTTGGGGACAGTACCGCCACCACGGGGCCATCAAGCTAGAGTCCTAGGATTCACCCTGATGCCTCCTTTTCTCTGATGTTCCACAATTGAACAGTGGCCAAGTTAGGTTGGGTTTGCCTTTTCAGTATTTGGCAATTCCCTCTTCCCCTCTCCATGGTCATCTCGCCTTGGTTATTGCAACAATATTCTAATATTGTTTCCTTCTAGTCTCTCTTCTTTCTAGAACATGTTTTCTACACTTCCAAAAGTGAAGGGGATCACATCACTGTCCTGCTTAAAAATCTTCAGTGTTGGGCTGGGCGCGGTGGCTCAAGCCTGTAATCCCAGCACTTTGGGAGACTGAGGCGGGTGGATCACGAGGTCAAGAGATCAAGACCATCCTGGTCAACATGGTGAAACCCCGTCTCTACTAAAAATACCAAATTAGCTGGGCATGGTGGCGCGTGCCTGTAATCCCAGCTACTCGGGAGGCTGAGGCAGGAGAATTGCCTGAACCCAGGAGGTGGAGGTTGCAGTGAGCCGAGATCGTGCCATTGCACTCCAGCCTGGGTAACAAGAGCGAAACTCCGTCTCAAAAAAAAAAAAAGTCTTCAGTGTTCCTTGATATATAACCCTCAGGTTACAATCCAGACTTCCAAGTATACCTCCTAATGAGCTGACCCTTGTCTCTCCCATCTCATATCACACAGCTTCTGCCTCACATTTACCATCACCCCACACCCTAAAGTCTGCTTCTACTGACCCACCTGCAAGTAATGAGATCACACACGATGTTTCATCCCATCTTACTTCTGCACAAGCTACTATGTAAAACCTCCTCTGAAGATACTGCTGTAAGTCCTAAGCGTTTTTCATGAATTAACTCTTACTCCTCACATAGTCTCTCCATTTTACAGATGAGGAAACCGAGACACAGAGCCAACAAGTAACTTGCTAGATTTCATATAGCTAATATGCTATGACACTGGGATTTGAACCCCAGTCTTGTGGCAGAGTCTGTGGCCGTAAATACTGTGCGATCCTGCCCGAGTTCACCTTGTTTCACTACCATGCTCATGCACCTGGTGAATTCTCATTTACCCTTCAATACCCACCTCAAGCAGCACTTTCCCTGCTCTCCCAGAGTTCACCTCTCATTTTTTTCCCAGCATTGTCATTGTGTCTTGGTGACACACCTACTATTGCATTTGCCACATTCTACTGCTTCCCTTTCAGAATCAACCCAATCCTACACAGAGATCAGATTGCACATTTGCCTTGAGCCATGGCAGTTCCTACATTTATTACCCGATAGCCCTTTTGCTCATCTGTATATCATTTTTGTCTCTTGCCGTAGGTTTACCAGCTCTCATTCATCCTCAGCTCCTTGCTGGCTCTAGCCCTTCCGTTTGACTCATTATTTGTCTACTTTGCCAAATCTACCTTGCTTGTGCCTTTCCTGAACTCTCCCTTTTTTGACTGATAACCTAGAAATGAACCCCTTTCAGCGTGACCCCGGGGAGCGGCTGCCAGGCAGCCCTAACTGGGTGGGGCTGATACCCCAACCTAGCTCTGGACAAGTCATACTTATTTAGTTTAGCCTTTTTATTTGGTTTCATTCAAGCTACTTCATGGGGCTAAAGAGTTATTGAAACAATAAATGTCTTGACCTCGTGATTTGCCCGCCTCGGCCTCCCATAGTGCTGGGATTACAGGCGTGATTGAGACCACCTGGCCAACATGGTGAAACTCCGTCTCTACTAAAAATGCAAAAAAAAAAAAAAATTAGCCGGGCATGATGGCATGCGCCTGTGGTCCCAGCTACTCGGGAGGCTGAGGCGGAAGAATTACTTGAACCCAGGAGGCAAGAGGTTGCAGTGAGCCAAGATTGGGCCACTGCACTCCAGCCTGGTGACAGAGCAAGACTCCATCTCAAAAAAAAAAAAAAAAAGAAAGAAGAAGAAAAGAAAAAGAAAAAAGAATAAATGTCTTAGAGAAAATAAGAAAAACTAACAGCTAGGTTTAGGAAGAACAAAAACACTAATGAAGTCAGACTGCAGGGTCTGGCTCTTCACTCCCAGTGCTTCACCGTTTTCACAACTCAGCAAACCCCCAAGTAGCCCGTTCTTTAATTTACAGTTACCAACTGGCTTACATTCTCCTCTGTATATTTCTTCCCAATTTCATAGCTCCCATTTACTTATGATGTCTTCTCCATAATTTTTATTTGCTATGACTTCACGGTTCTGTCTAGGCAAATGTTCAGCTTCAGCTCTTCTAAATGCATAATTCTCTATGTGCTTCTAATTGCAGCTTCCCAAGAACAAGAAGCTTTTTGGCCTAGTTCATCTTTCCATGTCACGTCATGAAACATCCACTACTGGCCATCCTATAGATTAGCAGTGCTTGCGTCCAGAGCTAACCTCAACCCAGTCCGCTCTAACAGGGTCATGGTGTGTCAAATCATGCAAAACTTGGCCACTTGGACTGCCCCTTGAGCTGAGCAGAGGCTCTAAGTGAGGCATTTTCTCTTAAAAAAAGAACTGTGGTGGCTGGGCACAGTGGTTCACGCCTGTAATCCCAGCACTTTGGGAGGCCAAGGTGGGCAGATCACGAGGTCAGGAGTTCGAGACCAGCCTGGCCAACATGATGAAATACCATCTTTGCTAAAAATACACAAAAAATCAGCCAGGCATAGTGGCGCAATCCCAGCTACTCAGGAGGCTGAGGGAGGAGAGTCACTTGAACCCCGGAGATGGAGATTGTAATGAGCTAAGATCACAACACTGCACCCCTCCAGCCTAGGCAGCAGAGTGAGGCTCTGTCTCAAAAAGAAAAAAACTGTGGTGTGAAAGGCCCCATGATTGAGTTAATTTAGACAAATTATTCCTTAATATTTGGGATCATAAATTTTTCTGAGAATCAGATGAAAGATATGGATTCTTCCCCAGAAAAACTTCTCTGGTGCAGAAAATTTACATAAGACTTTAAGGTATTAAGGAACCCCCGCAGCCGTCCATGTAACACCCAAACCTCTGGTGGTGACCAGAGGTTTGAAGTCTATCACCTGCCACTTGATAAGAACTTCGAGTAAGAAATGCATTTACACTTAGTGGCTCCAATGCTCTCAAGCAGGAAAAGGGAAGAGAACCCTTAGCAGAGAAGAAGAAACAAATGGATTTGGGGAAAGTTAGTTAGTTATTCTTGAATTACTGAGTCTGAAGTGCCGGTGGGACTCTCAAGTGGATTCATAAACAAGCAACTGAAAATGTGGGTGTGTAGTAGCTGAGAACTGAGATGGAGATTTGTCTCACACGCTCAGGGCACCTGTGAGAGCAGGTGCAGGGAAGCAGTTCACACAATGCCCACAGCACAGTATCTTTCATTCCCATCTACTCTGCAGACTTTGGAGACCTTTCGAAGCCCTTACTTCATCTGACAGTCCTAACAATCTTATAAAACAGGAAAGGCCTATCTCAAGACGTATTACAAATAAGGAAACGGAAGCTCAAAGAGGTGGGTGACAGGTCTTGTCAAAAGTATTGCAATGAAGAGCTGGGCGCGGTGGCTCATGCCTGTAATCCCAGTACTTTGGGAGGCTGAGGCGGTGGATCACCTGAAGTCAGGAGTTCAAGAGCAGCCTGACCAATATGGTGAAACCCTGTCTCTACTAAAAATACACACACACAAAAAAAATTAGCAGGGTGTGGTGGTGTGCACCAGTAGTCTCAGCTACTCGGGAGGCTAAGACAGGAGAATTGCTTGAACCCGGGAGGTGGAGGTTGCAGTGAGCCAAGATAGTGCCACTGCACTCCAGCTGGGGTGACAGAGCGGGACTTCCTCTAAAAATAAATAAATAAATAAATAAATAAATAAATAAAAATTAAAAGTATTGCAATGAAGTAACACAGGAGTGGATCCCAGGGCTTCTGATTCTTAATACAACTCCCAATTTCGTTGCAAACGGCACACAGATAAATGCCTTATTAGCACGAATCAATTTTTAAGTGCAGTAGTTTGGTTTTCGGTTTTTGTCTTTTTGACGGTCCTCAGTTTATAGAAAAGTTTGAGACAGAGGAGTGGCAATGATCCCTTGACAATAATTCTCAATAATCCCGTGGCAATTGATTTGGCAAAACTCACCACTATTTACCGTTAAATATTTTCCGTGTGGACCAATAGACAGTCCTGGCTCCTAGGAACTTGCCTACAATTCTGACCCATACTCTAACACTAGTGGTTTTATTTTTTGTTTCTGTTTTTTTTTTTTTTTTTTTTAAGAGACGTTATTTTGCTCTTGTTGCCAGGCAACTGGAGGGCAACAGTGCAATCTCGGCTCACGGCAACCTCTGCCCCCCCGGATTCTAGTGATACTCCTGCCTCAGCCTCCCAAGTAGTTGGTATTATAGGCATGTGTGTGCCACCACGCCTAGCTAATTTTGTATTTTTAGTAGAGAGGGGGTTTCACCATGTTGGTCAGGCTGGTCTTGAACTCCTGACCTCAAGTGATCCACCCGCCTCGGCCTAGCACAGTGCTGGGATTACCGGCGTGAGCCACCGCGCCCGGCCCACTCTGGTTTTTAAAAAGGACCTTTCTGTCTATCTAACCTGAAGGCCCAGAATTAGCTCATACATGGGAAAGACCCAGACATGGACAGCCTTCCCGAAGACTACTGGGCAAAACTTGTAATTCTGAGAAGTCAAAAATCTTCAAGATTCACAGGACGGGGTGGTGGGGGGAGTCCGGGAGGAGGGAGAGGAGGGAGAGGAAGACTGGTTAAACCTCTGGAGGGGAAGGTGAGTCTTGAGGCGCAGCTCTGCGGTTAGCGCAGGCCGCGGTTCCAGGCCCAGCCCGGGAGGGGAGGGGAGGCGGGGCGGGGCGGGGCGGGGCCGTCTGAGTAAGGCTGGGCCAGGCTGGGCCCGGAAGGGCGTGGGTCGGGGAGAGGCTGGCTCCAGACCCGCACGCCGCGCGCCCAGAGCTCTCAGCGCCTCTCCCAGCCACAGCCTCCCGCGTGCCTCGCTCAGCGCCAACATGGTAAGCCTCACATTTCTTCTTCTTCTTTTATGAAAAGAAAAAGGAAAAAACCCACATACTTTCCGGCAGACTTTATCTTTGACTTAACGTGTGGACGTGGCAGGAAACAGCAGGAAAAATCAGCCTCGTGGGAGGGAACTGGGGAAGAAGGGATGGAAGGAACAAGCCCTGAAATCATCCCTGTGGTGACCGCCTAGGGTGGCAGCGGAGGTTCTCTGGCCTTCCCCAGTCGCGACGAGGCAGGGGGCCGGGAAGCGCTGGCCGCTCTCCGCGCGGGGGCGGGGGCGGAGGAGAGGGGAGGGGGCGCGTCCTGGGTCGGTGCCTGCAGCCCCCTCGCCCATGGTCTCCCGGGAGCCCGAGGACGCGTGGGAGTAAGTTGAAGGCCGGGGTCTGGAAAGCTGCGAGGGGTCATTAGTTAGTTCCGTAGTCCAGAAAAAGGAAATTTCTGAACTTGGTCGCCAAGCAGCGGGGAAGAAAATCAAAGTTTCAGTAAGCAGCCGGCAGATGGCCAAGACCCAACGGGACTGAAACTTAAGCGCGTCGCCGCCTGCAGCGCCGCGGCCAGGAATGTGGGAGGAACCCGGTCCCAGTTGAGCCCCATCCTCGTTCCTCTTCCTTTTACCCCACCACAGGCACTCGCTCCAGAACTTAGTTTTCTCTTCTCATCTCCTTTCATCTCTCCGTTGAACTCATATTTTCCATAAATCCACCTCTTTCTTTACCTCTCCTTAGTGAAGAGACAGCAGACTTTGGCCCATAGGCCAAATCGGGTTTTCTGTTCTGCCCACAAACGAAAAGTTTACGTTTGTAAATGGTTGAGAGACATCAAAAGAAGAAAAGTACTTGAAAACTGTGGAAATCAAACTTCAGCGTCCGTAGATGAAGTATTGGAGCACAGCCACGCCCGTCCCCTTCCTTCCATACTGTCTGGGGTTCCAGTCCTGCTACAGCAGGGTCGGAAAGCTCAGAGGCTGTCGGTTAAGAATGAGAAAACAGTTGAGGTTTTTTAAATTGCTACTTCTTTTTCATTGTATTTTTTTTTTTTCTTTCCTCAAATGTTGAGTGCTTAGCATGCATTTTAAAAATTATTTCGGCCGGGCGCGGTGGCTCACGCCTGTAATCCCAACACTTTGGGAGGCCGAGGCGGGTGGATCACGAGGTCAAAAGATCGAGACCATCCTGGTCAACAAGGTGAAACCCCGTCTCTACTAAAAATACAAAAATTAGCTGGGCATAGTGGTGCGCGCCTGTAGTCCCAGCTACTCGGAAGGCTGAGGCAGGAGAATTGCCTGAACCCAGGAGGCGGAGGTTGCGGTGAGCCGAGATCGCGCCATTGCACTCCTGTCTGGGTAACAACAGCGAAACTCTGTCTCAAAAATAAAAATAAAAATTATTTAACAGTATCGTTTTTTATCATAATGTTCTCTCCTTGTTATCGACACCTCCACCAAATGACTCCAAGGGCGCTGTGATGTGTGCAGAGCGCCGGCTCTCTTCTCCTTCCGCTACTGCGCCACCCTGGGTGGAGCCTTCCTGTCTCTGGGCGTCCTCAGGACCCATCTCCAAAGTGCCCTGGAGCTCTACAAATGATGTCATTCCATTTCAGTAATTTGATAATTGTGTTTATTTCTTTTGCTTTGGAGAATTATACCTCGGAGGGGAATGCAAAGAGGTTTTAATTTTCTCCTTGTGGCTGATAGTAGCAGCAACAGTTTTCAAAAAGAAAATAATCTCTAAATACCATCTAGACTGATGTTAAGGAGAGAAAAACGTGAAGCACAAAGGCACTTTGAAACCGGAAAAGCAAAAGTGTCTGCATTCTGCAAGGAAAAGGGGCAGGGGTAGAATCTGTAGTTCCAGAGAACGTTCACAAAGCCCAAACTCCTCACCCTGGTGTGGCCTCCCACCCAGCCTCCTTCCTGTCATCTAATACCTTAGTAAGACAGGGAGATTTCAGTCCTGATAGGAAGGGCATGTTGTAACAAACAAACACATCTGTTTCTAGGCTGTGGTATTTTGTTTCTCCCTAAAGGCCCCTGAACTACGAACACTTTTCTTTTTTCTTAAGGAGACCTTCAATTTAGGGCAAAATAATCATCCTCCGACAATGTGATTATTGGGAAAAAGTTCACCTCTGTTAGGATTCCGGGGTTCTAATGTTCTAAGATGCAATGGGAAGAAGAATCTTAGCTAGGATCTCTGTAGCATAAGGGCTGCACAGGAAGGAGGGCCCAACCTGCAGCTGTGCGGCTAAAGTCTCGGATCAGTTCTCAGTTCTCAGCACTCAGCACGTGTTAACTACGGAATGTGAAAGCCTTTAGCTCTGGGCTCCAGGAAGCCCATCCTAAGAACAAAGGGAAGGTTAAATGCTAAGTTGCAAAGGTCACCATCCAAACATAAATCATTGTTTTGTTTGTTTGTTTGTTTAAAGATGGGGTTTCACCATGTTGGTCAGGCTGGTCTTGAACTCACAACCTCAGGTGATCCGCCTACCTTGGTCTCCAAAGTGCTTGGATTACAGGCGTGAGCCACCATGCCCGGCCAACTTTATTTTTAAAAATCAGAGACATTGGGCCAGGCGCTGTGGCTCATGCCAGTAATCCCAGCACCTTGGGAGGCTGAGGTGGGTGGATCACCTGAGGTCAAGAGTTCAAGATCGGCCTCGCCATCATGGTGAAACCCCATCTTGTTAAAAAAAAAAAAAATCAGACAGATCAGTGTCTACAATTGTAAAAACGAGGTGCTGGATACTTCCCCCTCGCCCCGCCTTTTTTATGAGATAGAATATCCGTTTATCATTGTTAATGCTGAGAGGCGAAGTCTCAGAGGAAGGGTGTGGCCAGGCCGGTCTCCCGGAAAGTCTGTAATTGCGGCTTCTATCCACCAGCCCAACAGCTTCTCACTTTGGGATTCCAAGTCTCGGCTGGAATGATTGGATGACTGGGCCCTATAGAAATTCCTTGAAGGATTCTGCTGTGAGGAAAGAAGAGCCCAGTACAGGATTTAAATATCTTACATTGTACATGCTGTGTAAGCAGCAACCTGAGAGCCTCCATATGAACCTCCTTGGTTTGGAGTGACCTCCAGAGAAGCTCCACCTTCTCTGTCACTATTTCCTACCAGGAAGTGGAAGCCACCAAGGCTGAGGACTGCAGAAAGGGACTGGGAGACCCAGATTCTAGGGCTGGCTCTGCCATATCCATTCCCTTCTCCTGTCCGTTTTCTCACGTTTGTGGTTAATGGTTCCTAAAGCTCCGAAATATGAAAGCCATTTTTGAGCGTCTAAAAAGTTCTGTCTCCCACTGCGTATAGAATGATAGGTATGCTTTTAGTTTTCTCTAAGGAAATGTGAGTCCCAGGAATTCAGTATTGCTTTGAAAAGAACTGGCATTTCATCAGTCACCAAAACCTCCATACAGTCTTGGAAAATAGCAAATTATTAACCTATAGACAGTGTTGGGTGTGCATATGGATTGTGGATATAGAGTTACACATGTGTTTATCCACACATTCCAAAAATATGAGTCAGCCTTGCCACCCTCACTCTTCATCCAGGCAGTCTACTGATTCCAAAGTGTCGGCAGTGCTCCACATTACCCTCATATATTTCACCTGGAATAAACATGGGGAGGGGGTAGGATGGAAAGTCACGGAGTGTGACTTTTTGTGGTTGTCTTGAACCCTTCAGTCCCCCGAAAAAAATGATTCACTCTTTAAGGAAACTGCTTTGACTGGAAATAAGATCCCCTGGAATTTTCTTCGTATCTGGCCCTTGACATCTTCCCTTGTTTTTTTTTCTCTAAGGCAAAAATCTCCAGCCCTACAGAGACTGAGCGGTGCATCGAGTCCCTGATTGCTGTTTTCCAGAAGTATGCTGGAGACGATGGTTACAGCTACACTCTCTCCAAGAGGGAGTTCCTGAGCTTCATGAATACAGAACTGGCTGCCTTCACAAAGGTACTGGTCCCTATCTCCCCCATCTCCCCAAACTACCCACAGCATGAAACAAGACCCTGGAAGAATGACCAGGAACGAAGGACCAGCAACTGACGTCCTGCACTCACTCCAAGCCAGGAGTTTTTCCCATTTAGGAAAACATACACGAAATGATCAGTATGACATAATGGAATCGTTTTCAAATTTTATTCTTCCACCCCAAAGGTTCTAGGACATCCCTGTCCAATAGAACTTTTGGCAATGGTAGAAACACATTCTAGAGCTGCTCTATCTGAGACGGTAGCCACCAGCCACGTGTCTACTGAGCACTTGAAACGCGGCTAGTGTGACTAACAGACTGACTTTGTAAATTAGTTAATTTAAATGTATTGTAACCAGTGGCTCTAAGTGTGTGTCTGCATTGGCAGCTTGGGCAAATGGTGGATGAGATTGATTAGGCAGGGCCTGCGGCCTCTTTCTACCTGAACCCGTTGCACTTTTATATCGCTTCTCTATTGGAGTTGTATGCAACACTTGAAAGAAGTGTTCCACTGGCTTCACAAAACTGAATAGGCCCTAGTGTCATAGAAAAAGCCCTGGACCAGGAGTGAGAAAACCTTGGTTCAAGCCCCAGGTCTGCCCCTTAGGCAGATCACTTCACCTCTTTGAGTCTGTTTCTACATCTAGAAAATGAGAATAATAGGCCGGGCGCGGTGGTTCACGCCTATAATCCCAGCAGTTTGGGAGGCTGAGGAGGGTGGATCACAAGGTCAAGAGATTGAGACCATCCTGGTCAACAAGGTGAAACCCCGTCTCTACTAGAAATACAAAAATTAGCTGGGCACGGTGGCGCATGCCTGTAATCCCAGCTACTCGGGAGGCTGAGGCAGGAGAATTGCTTGAACCCAGAAGGCAGAGGTTGCGGTGAGCCGAGATCGCGCCATTGCACTCCAGCCTGGGTAACAAGAGCGAAACTCCTTCTCAAAAAAAAAAAGGAAATGAGAATATTAATAATCCCTGTCCTGTACCTTGTAAGCCTGTGAGGATAAAATGTGGCAGCATGTTTGCAAGGACCTTGGAAGATGCAATATAAAGGTCTAATTATTACCATCTCTGCAGAACCAGAAGGACCCCAGTGTCCTTGACCGCATGATGAAGAGACTGGACACCAACAGTGATGGGCAGCTGGATTTCTCAGAGTTCCTGAATCTGATTGGTGGCCTGGCTATGGCTTGCCATGAATCCTTCCTCAAGGCTGTCCCTTCCCAGAAGCGGACCTGAGGACCCCTTAGGCCTGGCCTTCAGACCCACCCCATTTCCTTCCAGCCTTTCTGTCATCATCTCCACAGTCCACACATTACCCTTGAGCCCAGCACACCAGCCACCTCATGCAGGCCCCACCTGCGGATAGCAATAAAGCAATGTCACTTTTTTAAAACACGAACTGGAGAGTTGCTGAATTTGTGCAAGGGAGGATGGAAAGTGGGAGGAATGTAAATTAGATTGATAGAAGCTGCATAGTAAGTAAGAACAAGACATCTTGGTATACACATAATCCTAACTAATATTACAACCAGAATCATCTCTAAATTACTGACTGATAGAGAGATGTCACTTATTGTCGTTAGTCACTCACTCCTACCCCTGTTGGCACTGTCAGAGGTCCTGAGAAGACAACCAGCAAGACAGACAAGATCCTGCCTTCACCGAGTATAACTTCTAGCTGGGGGAGAGAACAGTCACTAAATAAAGGACTATCAGAGTATGATAAATCCTAGGAAAGAGAGATTACAATTATATTATGGATTCATGGAGACTATGGGAGGGCACTATTCTGCAGACATGACATTTGTGCTGAGATCTGAAGAACTAGAAAGAGCAAACGTGAGGCCGGGCGCGGTGGCTCACGCCTATAATCCCAGCACTTTGGGAGGCTGAGGTGGGTGGGTCACGAGGACAAGAGTTCAAGACCATCCTGGTCAACATGGTGAAACCACATCTCTACTAAAAATACAAAAAATTAGCTGGGCATGGTGGCGCATGCCTGTAATCCCAGCTACTCAGGAGGCTGAGGCAGGAGAATTGCCTGAACCCAGGAGGCGGAGGTTGCGGTGAGCCGAGATGGCGCCATTGCACTCCAGCCTGGGTAACAAGAGCGAAACTCCGTCTCAAAAAAAAAACAAAACAAAAAGAATTCAATTTAACTTTCATAAAGATAAAAACTATCTTTTCACATCCATATTATATTGGCTTGTGGGATGTATAAATAAATTGTACCTTACAAGAAAAACAGAAACAGGTTTAGGACAAATTACAAATCCATTCTTAGTGAACATGTAATCCCACTGTTGGGTTGGCAAACAGTGTGTGGGCAGAGTTATCCACAGGCCTCGGACATTCATGGTTCTGTGGCCACCAGTCAACATATTTTTTTAAGAGAGAATGGGGAGATGGTAAAGTGGGTCAGTTAGGAATGAAGTAAGGCAAAGAAGCGGAGGGGAGTGAAAGAGTATATAAGAGATAAGAAATGATGACTACATGTAGTGGTGAGAAGGAGAAGCCTAGAGGACAATTGGGTGGAGGATGATGCAATTCACTGAAATGAAGAATGAAGCAAGGGGGTTAAGCTTTAGAAGCAAAATGTAGAGTGGAGTCCAGTTTAAAACATGTATTTGGCCAGACATGGTGGTTCATGTCTGTAATCTCAGCACTTTGGGAGGCCGAGGATGGAGGATCACTTGAGGTCAGGAGTTCGAGACCAGCCTGGGCAATATGGTGAAACCCCATCTCTACTAAAAATACAAACATATTGCCCAGGCTGGTGTGGTGGCGCATGCCTGTAATCCCAGCTACTCGGGAGGCTGAGGCAGGAGAATTGCTTGAACCCGAGAATCAGAGATTGCAGTGAGTCGAGACTGCGCCATTGCACTCCAGCCTGGGTGTCACGATGAGACTCTGCTTCTAAATAAATAAACAAATCAAACATGTTGTCGTTGAGATGTGTTCCTTGTGTGTGCCTGCTCCTTGTTTTTGCAGCATGCATCTCCCTTCTGAAATCAAGCCCTGCTCTGCACTGCCATCTCTTGGTGTTCTGAGTTTGGGTGGAGTTCTTCCCCAGCTCTGAGGGTCAAGGTCACACCCGTACCGAAGCCAACGAGTGCCCTGCATTCCTTTGGACAGAGCCATTGGCCTAGGGTGGTCATTGTGATCTAAGCTGGTCTAAATAAAGGGACTTTCAGTACCTTTGCTGAGAATTCTGGGATAAAGGTAATTATTATTCCTCCTTCTCGGTGGATTCTAATCTGGGACTTTGTAGCCTTAAACATGCCAATAGCCATCTCAAGACCACAGGAAAAGGATCTGAGGGTGGAGCCAGCATTGGAGAAACAGAACCAAGAAAATTTAAAAAGATACCAGCTCCTTAGTGCTATGCTAAGACCCTTGACCCACAGAAACTGTGAGACAGTGAAATTTTGTTGAGTAATTATGTTTGGTAATTTGTTACACAATAATAGACAACTAACATACAGTTGTAATTCTTATGCTGTGCTAAAGCTAAATCTGTCCCTTGACTGTGCAGCTATATCCCTGCTTTTGCTTAAAACAATTTAAATTGAATTTTCTATCAATTGCAACCAGAAGAATCATTGTTAGCCAGGTAGAGATGTTAGGTTAAACAGATAAGCTGGGAATTTGAGAAAGAGAGAGTGGAGCTGAAGATATAGAATTATATGTCCTGCCCACAGACCAAAGCCACAAGTTTGGAGGTTACCCAGGGAAAATGAGCAGCAAAGAATTTCCCAAAATATGTTCTGTCAACCACCTGCATCAAAATTGTTTGAAGGGAGGGTTTTTTAAAGGGCAGATTAGTAAGTAAAGGCAGTACAAGGCAGTCTACTCCTTTGAAGGATTGTGAAGTGATGAGAAAGAAGAAGGTAGAATGTAGGGGTGGGAAGGTATCTTTGTAATTTTTTCCAGTTCCTATGACGTCAGTGTTCCTGTTCTCAGAGCTACACTTACTCTTAAATTCTTGCAATACAGCTTGTCGTGAGTGAATGCTAAGACAGCCCGCAGTAATCTCCCACTCTCACATTCACATTCGTGTGCAATCACCTCCCCTGAGTATGAGGGGGACCTGTGACTTGCTTCTAACCATTAGAATACAGCAAAAGTGATGGTATGTCACTTCCACGATTTGGTTACCTAGGACTGTCTTCCATCTTGACAGCAGGGTCTCTAATTCCCTCACATTTTAATGAAGCAAGCCTGGAGAGGCTGACAAGGCAAGGAACTGAGGATGCTTCTGAGCAGCAGCCAGTTAGAAGTTAGTGTCCGCAGACTAACAGCCCTCGAGGAACTGAATCCTGACAACAACCATGTGAGTTTGAGAGCAATTCTTTCCCAACTGAGCCTCAGATGAGAACCCAGCCCTGGACAACATCTTGACTGCAGCTTTCTAAGAGACCCTGAAGCAGGGAACCCACTTAAGCCATGCCCAAACCCTTGACCCACAGAAACTGTGAGACAGTAAAATCGTTGAATGATTAAGTTTGTGGTAGTTTTTTACACAATAATAAATAGCTAACACACAGTTGTAATTCTTAAACTATATTCCCACTGATTCCCTAACAATTCCTATAATGAATGTTATATTTCTTTACAAACATTTTTAATCTTCTTAAGTTTATACTCTTCTTTATTTATTTATTTATTTATTTATTTATTTTTGAGATGGAGTTTTGCTCTTCTTACCCAGGCTGGAGTGCAATGGCGCCATCTCGGCTCACCACAACCTCTGCCTTCTGGGTTCAGGCAATTCTCCTGCCTCAGCCTCCTGAGTAGCTGGGATTACAGGCACGCGCCACCATGCCCAGCTAATTTTTGTATTTTTAGTAGAGACGGACTTTCACCATGTTGACCAGGATGGTCTTGATCTCTTGACCTCATGATCCACCCGCCTCGGCCTCCCAAAGTGCTGGGATTACAGGCGTGAGCCACCACGCCCGGCCCAGTTTATAATCTTCTTTAAAGCATTATCTGTTCCCTGCAGACAAAAAAGTAAAACAAGACTCCTCAACACTTCTACACCCTCGAGTTGCTGCCTTAGACATTTCCCTTTGGTCAGAATTATTACGTTTTTATATGTGTCTATCCTAAAAGCTTCTATTTCCTTTCTTCCACTCAGTCCTGAACCCCTTGAGTTCTAACACTCACCCTTAGCACTCCACTAAAACTTCTCCCTACCAGTCACTGGCTCAGCATCCTTTGCTCATCCTTCCTGACTGCTGCATCATGCAATGGATATTTGAGTCTCTATGATGTTCCAGACACTGCCAGGGCAAAGTCAAGAGTATGAGCAGGAAGCTGCTGCAGTATCCAGATCAGAGGTGGAGGTGTCCTGGACAGTGGGTGGCTGGGGATGGATTCAAGGGATATTTGGATGGAGCATCAGATGGGCTTGGGGATTTGGTTGCATGTGAGGGATGAGAGAAAACAGTCTGATGTCCAAGGGCAGGAGGAACAGAAGGAAGCATCCAGCACAGGAGAAAGATGAAAGCCAGAAGACTCAGGAAGCCAGCTTTTTTGGTCTGCTTTGTTCTAGCCATGCTGGCAGCTGATTAGATGACGCTGACCCAAATTGAGAGTGGGTCTTCCTTTCCCAGTCCACTGACTCAAATGTGAATGTTCTCTGGCAACACCCTCATGGACGTACCCAGAAACAATACTTTACCAGCTGTCTAGGCATCCTGCAATCCAATCAGGTTGACACCTAATATTAACCATCTCCCCATCTCCCTAATGTGGGCACATTCCCAGGCCCTCCTTTCTGTCTCTCTCTCCCTCTCTCTCTCTCTCTCTCTCTCTCTCTCTCTCTCTCTCTCTGTGTCTGTCTGCTTCTCAAGCTAGATCTTCCCTCCAGATTCAAATTGTGAATGCAAATGCCTATTGGCATTGCCAACAGGACAAACACAGTGTGCCCTCACTGGGCTCATTATCTCCTCCCCAAACCAACCCTTCCTGCTGGTGTCTCTCTCCGCCACTCACTTTGCTTATAGGGAGTACTCCATAGGGGTTTGTTGATCTGAATCTTGAGTTAGAAGCTTGGTATCAATTAGATCTTACTTATCAAAACTTGAGGGCCCAAGCAAGTGAAGGCTTTCTGGTTAGTATTCGATAGCCCGGTGTCTTAAAGCCGTGGGCAGTGATTTCTTTCCTTTTCTTTCTTTCTTTCTTTCTTTCTTTCTTTCTTTCTTTCTTTCTTTCTTTCTTTCTTTCTTTCTTTCTTCTTTCTTTCTTTCCTTTTTCTTTCTTTCTTTCTTCTCTCTCTCTCTCTTTCTTTCTTCCTTTCTTTCTTTTTCTCTGAGATATTGTTGCCCAGGCTGGAGTGCACTGGCATGATCTCGGCTCACTGCAACCTTCACCCTCCAGGTTTAAGTGATTCTCCTGCCTCAGCCTCCCAAGTAGTTGGGATTACAGGCATGCGCCACCACGCCTGGCTAATTTTTGTATTCTTAGTAGAGACAGGGGTTTCACCATGTTGGCCAGGCTCATCCGCCTGCTTTGGCCTCCCAAAGTGCTGGGATTATAGGCATGAGCCACCATACCTGGCCCGATTTCTTGGTAAAGTAGCAAACAGAAACAGTAACGTGCCTAATATTTTTCTATCTCTTTCCTGGCTCACTGTTTTTTGGGGATAGTGATAGATTTTTTTTTTAATACAGGGTACATCTGCTAAAGGAATAATATGGAGATTTACTGACTACCGATGTATTTTCCCTCGTGCTGCTAATGAATTAGGAACACATCCAACAGGTAGCTACAATTGTACTAAAATCCACTGTGAGTGTAATTTACACAGGAATGATAATATAACAAAATTTTGGGAAATAAACATGTTTTAAGTTAAAGTAAATATTTCAAATATGCTTTTTATAAATATCAATTTTCACCATTTTTTAGGTTAACCAAACCAACTACAAGTCTCTACCCTTCAGAAAAGAGGATCTGTACCATTTGTAATAAACTCGCTTAAGCGTCTCTCTGTCCAGTTCGACCTCCTCCACGCCTTTCTCCAACCTGTGATCAAAGAGAGGTTTTTAAGGCAAACAAAACCAGGCATTGGAGCTTCTTAATATACAGGATTCCCCGGAGCAGTCAAGAGCCTTTGTGGCCTGCTCCCTGCCCACCTTGCCAACCAAGGCTAGAACTGATGTCACAGTGATGTGCCTCTGTGCTTTGACACACGCTCTTCTTGCTGCCCTGAAAGCCCTTGGCCCCCTTTCCACCTGTTCCTACTTGCCCTGTAAGGCACTGTAAGTATCATCTCCCCCAGAAGTCCTTTTCTAAGAGCCCATATCCAAGGCTAATTTTAATGCTCTTATTCGACCCCCCAGAGCACCCCATTCTTGCCTCTATCATAGCACTTGTCACTCTACTTAGAGTGTTTTTACTTGTCTGTCTTCTCTGACTTGACTTTAAGCTCGAGAACATAGACCTCATTAGAGGCATCTTTGTATTGCTAGTACTTAATGTGGTACCCAGCATATAGTAGCAAAAAAATTATTTGTTGAGTGAAAAAAACTATATGATACATGAATAAGTGATAAAAGAATGCTTTGCCCGATGTGGGACATACTGTGTGTATCAGACTGGCTCCCCACAGGAAACACACACACACTCAAAGGGGGTCACTGAAGAGAATTTAATGAACACAGTACTTACAAAGATCTGGGTAGAGATAAGAGAAATAACAAGAGATGGCAAAGCACCAGGACTAGCAAAATTAGGACACTGTTCCCACCTCTCCGCCTGACTGGCAAGGGAGAAATTATTGGAATTCAAGAGCCATAGCCCAGGAAGAGGGGCCACTCACAGGTGTTGTGGCCTTAGATGTAGAAATACAGCTACTGTCAAACCACAGCCTGGCAGGAGGAACCCAGGGGAATAAATACTCATGTCTCTGTCTTCCCACCTTCTGATCATCGGCAAGTGCCTCTTGTTGGCCCACCCAGCTAGAAGGCTGATCTGGGCAGAGAAGCACCGAAAGTGGAGCTGGAGGGACAAACAGAATATCCACACCCTGCAGAAAGCTGAGATTGGTATTCTTCTATGGCACAGTCACTCCTGCCACCAAGGGGAGCAGAGAGTAAAGGGCCAACACTCATTCACGTAGACTTGGTTTTTTGGTGTATTTTCTTAAGTTATTAAAAATTTAAAATTTTCTTATTATGCTTAAATATACAGAACATAAAAATTTAACATTGCTGCCATTTTAAAGTGTACATTTTAGTAGTATTAGCATATTCACATTGTATAAACATCACCACCATCACCTCCATAACGTTTCCATCTTCCCAAACTGAAAGTCTGCATCCATTAAACAATAACTTCCCTTTCTCCCCTCCGCTACCTCCTGGTCACCACCATTCTACTTTCTGTCTCTATTCATCTGATGACTCCAGGTACCTCCTGTCAGTGGAATTATCTAATATTGGTCTCTTTGTGCCTGGCTTATTTCACTTAGCATAATGTCTTCAAGATTGATTTATGTTGTAGCATATGTCAAAATTTCCTTCCATTTCAGGGATGAATAATAGTCCATTGCATATATATTTGTGTGTGTATGTGTGCGTGCGTGTGTGTGCAAGTGCGTGTGTGTGTGTGCATGCATGTATGTGTGCACGTGAGTGTGCGTGGGTGTGTGTGTGCATGTGCCCGCCACATTTTGTTTATCCATTCAGCTACTGATGGACACTTGGGCTGCTCCCCGCTTTTGTTATTGTGCATAGTGCTACAATGAATATGGGTGTACAAATAACGGTTTAAGTCTCTGGTCATATAACCCAGAAATAGAATTTGCTGGATCATATAATAATTCTAGTTTTAGTTTTTGAGGAACGACTGTCTATCTTTCCACAGAGGCAGCATCATTTAACATTCCCACCAGCAATGCTTCCGAGGTTTCCAGATTCCCCACATACTCACCAGCACTTGCTATTTTCTGCTTTTTTAAATAATAGCCATCCTAATGAATGTGAAACAGCATCTCGTTTTTGTTTTCTTTCATATTTTCCTAATGATTGGTGACGTTAAGCATCTTTTCAATGTGCTGTTGGCCATTTGCATGTCTTCTTTGGAAAAATGTCTGTTTGAGTCTTTTGCCCATTTTGTAACGGGTCATTTGGTTTTTGTTGAGTTGTAGGAGTTCTTTTTATATTCTGCATATTAAGCCCTTATTATTTGATATAACAGTGTGTGTTTGAACCCCATGCCTTCTGGGAACACAGGTGCAGTGGTCTGATTTCTCTCAGATGACTTTGCCCCTCCCCAGGGCTCATTCTGTGTCTTGAGAGGAGGTGGGCTGGGCTTTCCAGTCTCCATCAGTGACAGGGCAGCTCTCACTAGATATGTGATCTACAAATGTTTTCTACAATTCTGTGGGTGCCTTTCCACTCTATTCATAGTGTTCCTTGATGCACAAAAGTTTTTAGTATTGATGCAGTCCAAATTATATTCTTTTTCTTGTACTGCCTGTGTCTTTGTTGCCATATCTAAGAAATCATAGCCAAATCCAATGTACATTTTTTAAATAAAGAAAAACAAAAAGAAAAAAAAGTCAAGCAAATATCTATCTCTTTTGATGGAGATTTGGGCCATGGTGGTAGGACTTCTGCCAAGATTTAGTGTGGAGAAGATACAGAAAACCCCTTTCCTACCACAAATAATGCTGGATAACATAAAACCTTCCCCTTCTGCTCAAAAAGTTAAAATATTTGATCAATTAAAAGGCGGAAAGATAATTATTCAAGTTCCAGAAGCACAAAAGGAACTGAGAGCTGTCACAGTGCCCCGGAGCAGAGGCCACATGGCCCAGGCCACGGTGGAGAACTAGAACTGAGCTCTTAGTGAAAGGAGAGAGCTGCTCAAGGGCTGCCTGGCACTGATGGAGATCAAAAAGCTCAGCCCACCACCTCTCAAGACACAGAACAAGCCTGGGGAGGCGCAAAGTCATCTGAGAGAAATAAGAGCACTGCACCTGTGTTCCCAGAAGGCATGGGGTTCAAACACACACTATTAAAGAAATAAACCGAAAACTGCCCCAGAGTTGTAAGCATCATAAAAAGCGCCTAGACAAATGCAAAGCCACCTCATGGAGATCCCTCCAGACATTTGGAGGATGCCCACAGGAGATAAATTCTCTTAAAATAGGCTCACGGACACAAGAGGGATGACAAGCACAGGCAACAGACTGGAGACTGAGTGACAAGCGGGAGAGCAATCTGGAAGGACATTAGCATGACTGTGTTTAAAATGCTCAAATAAATAAAGCAATAAATCAAATGCATAAAACAAGAACAAGAGTACATTAAAAAAAGAACCAAGTAGAGATTCTCTAACTGAAATATACAGCCATGCAAATGGACTCTGAAGCTGGGCATTCCACCACCAATTTGTGGCCCAGCTCCAGTGATAGTGGAGAGGATTTCTCCTGTCCCACTGCTCCTCAGGAAGACCTCAGTGACTCACTGCACCTACCCACCTTACAACGAATTTATTGTACCATCCAGGAACCTGGTGAGAGATGTGTTGGGAATTGAGGCAGAGACTGAGAGGCCCACACCTGTACAGCAACCGCAGTAATTCATGCTTTGTTTCTTGGCCCTCCCTAATCTCCTAGATCTTCCCCTCCCCGCCCCCCCCCCGCCCCCACCCATCACCAGCAAGAAAGAAGACTGGGAGGGAGAGGCAAGTCTGCACTGGCTGCAAACTGGGTTTGGAGCGATTTGAGCTGCCTGTAAGGCCAGACAGTGAGGGCGGAAGCCGCAGCAGTCCTGGTTCCCGGCCCCACCTGTCTCCACTGAGAGGTTTCTGTTACCAGATTCATATTTTACCCTCACCAGTTAGTGTCAACATTATCATTAAACATGATCTGCAGAGTCACCGGGGGTTCCAGTAGGAATGCAAACAAAGACAGTGACTCAGGAACATTGCAGGTCCAGTCCAGACTCACTTCTGACAAGGGATTAAACTACCAAGAACTAGGGTCTTTGTGGACAGGAAGGTCCGAGGCCCCTCTCCACAACTCCCCTCATTTGCAGGTGGGTTCCTCCCCACACACCTCCTGTTTCCCTGGGCCCCATTTTCCCTCACTGCGTGTGTCTGTCAGATCCTGACAGCTTCTTTGGGGGCTGTGACCTACCTAAGGGACAGACAGTTATGGTAAGTAAATGTAAAAACCACAGGATGCAAAAGTAAGAAATTGCACTGGCCAGGAATTGAACCTGGGTCTCCTGGGTGGGAGGCAAGAATTCTACCACTGAACCACCAATACTAGCTGACTAAAGGTTGTGGCCTTACCTTGAAAACAGGTAAGCTAGGGACATGGGAAAAGGAGTTAAGATTTTCCCCGTGTGGTCTTTGGAAGACGTAACTCACAAAAAAGACCCAGAGCAAAGGCTCACATTGCAGATTTGTATCAGGTAATACCACAACATTATGGCTTTGCAATAAAACAGCTGACTTCATAAAGCCTTATTCTGAAGTGGGCTCTCTACAACCGGATAACAATCCTCTGTAGGGAAACATCAGAAATGCACCCAGTTTCTTGTCTCTGGTCCCCTATCCAGTGGGCGCCTGTGGAAAGTTCTTGCCTCGCTTCTTGATATCTTGTCTTTGCCGTCCCGTGGCTTGGTGCCTCCCAAACCCTTCTCTCTCATCCCTGAGAGGAACATCAGCACTTTCCCCAAAAAGGCCTTCAGGACCCAGGGACCTCGGATTGGAAAGCTGGACTCTTGGGACTGTGCCTGGGCAACTCCAGGAGACCTGCTTGATAATTGAACTTCTCTCCTCATGGACCTCTCCAATTCCTTAAAAACACCGGGGATCAGATCTTGCTTTTACCTTCTTATGCCTTACAGAGACCAAAATAAGAGCGAAGAAATGGGCATTTCACTCCAAGATTTCTTTCCTTTATCTCGTGCTCTCGGTCACACAAGGAGGCCAGTTCGGGGAAAAACAGCTGTATTCTGTTCCGAGGGATTCTAGGTAGATGCTGGGATATTATTCCTCTAACTAATCTAAAGCGTTCTTTTCTGTTTGCCTTTGTCTGATATCCATGTTTTCACTCTTTCTTTTCTCTTTTTTTTTTTTTTTTGAGACAGAGTCTCACTCTGTCACCAGGCGCCAGGCTGGAGTGAGTGGTGCGATCTCGGCTCACTGCAACCTCCACCTCCCGGGTTCAAACAATTCTCCTGCCTCAGCCTCCCAAGTAGCTGGGAAGACAGGCTCACACCAGGACGCCCAGCTAATTATTGTATTTTTAGTAGAGACCGGGTTTCACCATGTTGGCCAGGATGATCTCAATCTCTTGACCTCATGATCCACCCATCTCAGCCTCCCAAAGTGCTGGGATTACAGGCTTGAGCCACCGTGCCGGGCCCACTCTCTTTCTTTTGTTTACAATAAGCCTAGTACAGATTTCCACCGCTCTTTTTGTTGGGTGCGTGTTTTCTTTGCGTTTTAAATGTTTTGTTTACGATTTTTACTTTAAGTTCAGGGGTACATGTGCAGGATGCGCAGGTGTGTAACAAGAGCAAACGTGTGCCCTGGCGATTTGCTGCACAGATGGTGCCACTGCCCAGGTACTAAGCCCAGCATCCATTAGCCGCTCTTCCTGATGCTCTCCCTCCTCCCAGGCACCACCCTCTTTGCAGGCCCCTGTGTGTGTTGTCCCCACCCCTCAACTCCATGTATCCGTTTGTTCTCATCACTCAGCTCCCACTTACAAATGAGAACACGTGGTATTTGGTTTTCGTTTCTTCATTAGTTTGCTGAGGATAACGTGCACTGCTTTTAACATTTAACCCTTTTCTGTCCATTAAACTGTTAAAGCCAGCATTTCCTTTTCTATCCAACCTGACAGATTTAGATCTATTCTAATCAGCAGTAATTACTGTTATGTTAGAGATGACCGTCACAGATAGTCTCATTCCAACCACCTCATTGTATCAGTTCTGTGTTTTTGCTTTGTTTTTACAGTCTCTTTCTGCCTTTCTTAACTAGACAGGTCTGTCTGGGTAAATGTTCTGTTTTCCTGTTGTGTTTCTGAAATTTCTTGTTCCTGCCTAGTTAATATATTCTCTGAGATCTCAGGTGCACAGGAAGAAGCGAATCCGGTCCCTTAGCTCAGGGCACATTATGGTGACCGCTCTGAGCAAGGGCCTTACTGTCTTTGCTTCTTTTCTCTGTTTACCTCCCTCCCATTCCCGTGTCCTCTTCCAGGAACACGTTCTGAGGAGTTTCGTAAATGCTCTTTTATCCCACACTTTCTCTGCATATGTCATTAAGGGGATGTCTTTGAAAAACATACATTATTCTTGGAGAGGGCTTTCAAACAACTTTATAGTGTGTTTGTTCCCCAAATCCCATTCCACGCTCTTCACTACATTCTATGTACCATCTTCTCAACTTTTCTATTGTAGTAGTCAAGTTTATGTAAAAAGGGTTGGGGGGAAAAGTCAAGCCAATTTAAAATGGAGAAAACACTTGAGCAGTGTTTGTTCACAAAAGAGGATTTCTTAATGTCCAAATGGCATGAGGAAAGATCCTTGGCATCATTACTCATTCAAGAAACACAAATTTAAAATGCCAGGTTCACCATTACACGCCATCAAAGTGGCAACATTTAAGAGACAGAAAACCACTAGCTTATAAGAATGCAGAGGGCCGGGCACGGTGGCTCACGCCTATAATCCCAGCACTTTGGGAGGCTGAGGGCGGTGGATCACGAGGTCAAGAGATCGAGACCATCCTGGTCAACATGGTGAGACCCTGTCTCTACTAGAAATACAAGAAATTAGCTGGGCATGGTGGTGTATGCCTATAATCCCAGCTACTCAGGAGGCTGAGGCAGGAGAATTGCCTGAACCCAGGAGGCGGAGGTTGCAGTGAGCCGAGATCACGCCATTGCACTCCAGCCTGGGTAACAGGAGTGAAACTCCATCTCAAAAAAAAAAAAAAAAAAAATGCAGAGAAAATGTATCTCTTGTTACTAGCAAGAGAATACAATCATGCAACCATTCTAAAGACTGTTTGATCGTCTCTAATAAAGTTAAAAATACAACTGCTCTATGACCCAGTCATTCCATTAAGTTTATATTCAAGGGAAATGAAGGCACGGGTCCATTAAAGGGCCCACAGTAGAATATTTCTAACAGCTTATTCACAACAGTCCAAGGTAGAAATAGCCCAGCTGCCCATCAATGGTTGTGTATTCATCAGTCACACCAAAAAGCTGAGATACATGCCATAGAACAGATGCATCTCAAAACCATTGCTGCATTAAAAAAACAACAGACAAAATCAGTATATTCCTTTATGTGAATTTCAAGAAGAAGCAGAAGTAATGCATGGAGACAGAGATCGGCAGGGTGACTGCCTAAGTGGGATGGGGTGAGGATGGACTGGAAAGGGGCTCTGAGGACGTGCTGGGCTGGTGAAAACTCCCGTAACTTGATCGGGTGATGGATTCTTATGTCAAAATACATTGGGCTGTGCACTTAAGATCGGTGCACTTGGTCTGTGTGGATTAAACTTCACTCGTTTACTGATGCAACAGCAAATAAATAAAACAAAATTAAAAATTGGGTGTTGGGGAATATCATTGGGTTTAGATTTTATTGTATTCTTTAGTTTTACTTAAAATACCCAGTTGGAGTGCAAACTCTCATCTCCTCTTGTTCCTTTCCGATTTGGTCTGAAAAGGCCCCATGGATGTTTGAAATATCTGAGCCAGAATAACGGGTACAGCCGCATCATGTCTACAGTAAAAGATTCCAATAAGGCCGACTGAGAGGGAGCTCCTCACCTTTCGGGTGTTGCACTTGCAAAATCCAGCCTTTCAAGATGACCTCGGTGTGCACGGTAGGCGTTCCTTCTAGTCTCCGCACCGCACAGAGTCTCGAAGCCACAGAAACGTTGTTAAGTCTCCAGTCGCAGGTAAAGGGCACAGTCTAGGCAGAGGTTAGAGGCGAAAGGGAACGAAGAACCGAGCCAAAGGCGCGGAAGCAGCTGGCCTCCTTCTTTCAGCTGAATGCAGGGCTGCCTCCGCTTTGGAGACCTAAAGGTCCGCGTAGATTTCATTTTTTCTTGGTGTCTCCGTTTTTCCTCCCTTCCCCACTGCTGCAATAAAAGAACACTTCTCATCTCTCCCTTGTACAGTCCTCGCCGCTGACAAAAGCTACTGGGAAGTTTCATCTCCCGGGTCCAGGCCTCTGCCGACTTCCATGCTCTCCCCCTGCAGTTCCCTGCGGGACCCACCCCTTGCCCCGCTCCCGGCCTCCCGACCCAGGCACGCACCCAAAAACAGCCCAACTGAGCCCTCAGCTCCGCAGAGAGGCAATCGAGGCCACCGGAGGCCTCGCCCCTTGCCCGCCCCACGGGACGCCGAGAAATCAATCGGAATCAACGTTCTTTTTAAAAAAGAACTCCCTTCCCCTTCGCCACCAGCCTGGGCAACATGGCGAAATCCTATCTCTACAAAAAAGACAAAATTTAGCCTGGCGTGTGGCTCCCCCTGTTGTCCCAGCTCTTTGTGGGGCTCAGACAAGAAAATAGCTCAGCCGGGGAGATCAAGGCTGCAGTGGGCCGTGTTTGCACCACTGCACTCCAGCCTGGGTGACCAAGTGAGACCCTGTCTCAAAAACAAGACAAAAAAACAAAACGAAACTTCCCCATGGAAATGAGTTTGATTTCTTTTTTCCCGGCTCTTCAAATGACTAAAAGCCGAAGGCGATGACGGATTCCTTCAAGCCCTAGTCATGCGCCCTGCGGAGTGACAGCCCCTGCTCCCCATGGGACCCACGAGCGACCCTCACCCCATCCCTGCCTGGCGGAGCCCCGGTGCCAGACACAGGATCCGAGTCGGCCGCGAAAGCTCCGCAGCCGCCCGAAAGCGCCTGGGCAGGATGGGCACGGGCTCCCTCACTGGGTGAAGGCGGCGCAAAGAACGGGAAGAGCCATCCCGGGAGCCCGCCGGGCGTTCAGCTCCCCTTGGGCCCCCAAGCTGGGGGGTTTCTGAAGCAGGCGAGGGGCAGGGCGGGCGAAGGCCATTCGGCTGTCCTTCTAGCTCCAGGATCTCCCAACCCGCGGGTGTCCTACAGGACCAGCGCCACTCAGCGCTCTAATCTCTCGGGTTTTCCGAGGCCTTGCACAGTTGTTCTGCCGCCAGCACCTGAGAGTGGAAGGGCTGCGGGGAGTCTGGGGAGTGAGTCCGGCCTGTAGCGCCCAGTTGAATCAGCAGTAAGGGTTTCTGTGGCAGGTGGGTTAGTGCATTGGGTTGTTAACCGAGAGCTTGGTGGTTCCAGCCCATGTAATGATGGGTTGTAACCTGTTTCTGTTGATACACAATCAATTCCAGCTTAATCACGAGACACACATGTCCTCTTTCCCACTTATCTTGAGTCTGAGGCTTGTCAAGGGTCCTGGTGCCTTATACCTGTCAGACTCAGGAATCCCAGAGACTTTAGGCAGGAAACACACTTCCGGTGTGATAAAAATCTGCTTTGCTCCCGTGGAATGCTTGGGTGCATACGGTCCCTCAACTGCTTCATGTATAATAATTGGAGACTATTACAGTAGCGTCCTATCCCCAGACTGTGCCTGGGTTTACTGATGCTCTATCAATACTGTGACCAGTGAAATCAGTCGTCCTCATGCTGCCCCTCGCCACGGCCTGTGAAAACAGCATTTCTTCCTTTCTGTCTCATTTTGTACATGGTTTATTTAACGCTTTTTTTCTTCTTTTTTTGACATGGAGATTTGCTCTTGTTGCCCAGTCCTGAGTGCAATGGTCAGATCTCAGCTCACCATAACCTTTGCCTCCCGAGTTCAAGAGATTCTCCTGCCTCAACCTCCTGAGTAGCTGGGACTGCAGGTATGCACCACCACGCCCAGCTGTTTTCTGGGTTCTTTTTTTTTTTTTTTTTTTTAAATAGAGATGTTTCTCCATTTTGGTCAGGCTGGTCTCAAACTCCTGACCTCAGGTGATCCACCCACCCTGGCCTCCCAAAGTGCTGGGTTACAGGTGTGAGCCACCACCCTCGGTCTATTTAACCCTTTTCAAAATGTTTTTGAAATGAGGTGGGTTTCATGGTATTAGGATTACAAATCATGCTGCAATCACCACCATTCCTGCATACTCACATTTCTTTGGTCACTTGTGCAGATATTTCTATAGTGCAGAAACAGGATACGCACTTTTTACATTCCAGCATTTATTTAATGCTTCTCATTTGAGTACATTCTGCACATTTATCTTCCACAGAAGCGGAACCAAGTCATATCCAATTAGTTTCCCAGTTCTCTCCATGTCCTTTTCATCATTTACTTGCCGGCACAGCAAACGTCACATCGATGTATGATATTCCACGGAGGGAGAGAAGGCCTCCTGGCTCCGCTGACAGGGCAGACAGCAGAAGGACGTGGTGGACACAGATACTCTGTGGCATATGATGAACTGCTAAACTTCTAGAATATTTTAAAGTCCTCCAACATCCGTAATTGCTTTCTGCAGTGACCAAGTCACGTGGGTTTGGAGAAGATGGGCCACAGTGACCTCTTTGAAAGCTTTCCGTCAAGGAGCTTATCCAAGGGGAGAAAAATCACTAAGGTCCCAGGGGATGATTTTCTTCTCCCCTTTCCTCTCATCTTCATAAATCTTGGTTTTGATTTTATTTGAGGAAACCAATCTAATGCCAGTTCGCCCTCCTATACCTGCTATACCATGGTAAATTAACATGCAGAGAACTGTCCCTGTATTATTCTTTGATAGATTTTGCAGAAGCCATGGCCATAACAATTAGCCCATCTGCGATGCATTGTGGGAGCCGACAGAACCCTGCACCCAGCAGGCACCGTGTGCGGACCTGGACCCTTGGAGCTATTACCTCATGTTCCTTCAGTTCTATTGAATGTCATGATAGAAATTAAGCTCTTTGGCTTTTACCCACTACTATGGCTATAACACAGTTCTCTCTCTCCCCCCCTTCTCTCTCTCTCTCTCTCTCACACACATCTCTGTCATTTTCACATCATGATTTTCTGCCATCTGTCTCATCAGTGTGTTTTTGGTTTTGATGTTATTGAGTAAACTTCTGGGATTGTTTTATGACTATATAAGGGTAGGTATTAAATTCTTGTTGATGAAGGTTTGTGTTGTACCTAGTTTTTCCTTAGTATAAAAATGAGGTTACCAACAGCATTTTTTTTTTTTGAGATGGAGTTTTGCTCTTGTTGCCCAGGCTGGAGTGCCATGGCACAATCTCAGCTCACCACAACCTCCACCTCCTGGGTTCAAGCGATTCTCCTGCCTCAGCCTTCTGAGAACCTGGGATTACATGTATGTGCCACTATGCCCAGCTAATTTTTTGTGTTTTTAGTAAAGATGGGGTTTCTTCATGTTGCCAGGCTGGTCTCTAACTTCTGATCTAAGGTGATCCACCAGCCTTGGCCTCCTAAGATGCTGGAAGTACAGGTGTGAGCCACTGTGCCCGGCTTAGCATTTTTTGTAGAATTTTGTTGGCTGTATTGTTCATTTTTCGTGTGTGATCAATACAAGTAAATTTGCTTCCTTATAGGGTAGGCTTAACTCAGTGAGGAACTGCCAAATATTAGAGAAGGTCTTGTGCTAATTGCAGTCGAAGCCCTATCCGAATTACCCGAACCAGGTGTGGGTCTCCAGGGGCTTTTCATTTTGAAAGCACTCGGGGAACCCCTCAGCCCTATTGTGATCTGCATTCTTCTTGCCTGAGGAATCTCAGGTGCTTCCTGGGGCCTTTTGCCAGCACTTTGCTGGGGACATGGGAATGTCGGGATGCTGTCGAATTTCCTCTGTCATAGGCAGCAATACGCAGGTGCCCAAGGCAGCACCTAAGATTTTCATGTCTTCAACTGGCGGTGTCCGGCTCCTTTAGCTCGGGTAGGGTGCGCAGTTTCACCTCACACATGAAAGGTGGCTTTCATAGTCACCTTTTTCCTTTTTCTTTTTTTTTAAGGGAGGGGAGGGGAGCTGAGGGATGTGGTGGGGGAACCTAGCTGCATCTTTGAACACAAGAAGCACAGGAGGAGTTCCATTTGTATCTGAAACCCCCCTGAGCCCTGGAACCAGGCTTGGTTTCCCCACTGAGTCCCATCAGAAAGAACTCCGCTTGAGGCCAACTTCATATTAGCTTTAGGTCCAGAATTCCCAGCATGCTCATCTACTGCTGAAATCTTGACAAGCAGATAGCTGCGATGTCTCTGACACCAACCAGGTGTTCCTGTGAAGCCCACTTGGCTTTCTCACGCCCGGAGCCCCGAACGCAGCTGCAGAACAGTCGGATTGCCTGGCAGAACAAAAGAAGATGAACCTAAATCTGCACAGCTCTCTTTGGAGCTCAGCCAAAGACCCCGCCATTCAGAGTTTCAGGCTCTACTAATTGAGCTGGTTGGAGGATGAAAGGGGGCCCTACATATGTCATTATCCAGAGAGCCCCTTGAGCCAGTTCAGAGTTCAGGACCCAGAGGGACTCAGCTCATCACCTGCTGACAGCCAAGTCCTCACTTTAGTGACAGGGAAACTGAGGCTCAGAAAGACAGCAAGTGTTTGGCTCTGCCTCACACTGTGCTACAGGCCGGGTACAATGGAACACCACTCAGCTTTCTTGTTCCTGGCTTCAATACAGCCCAAAGCAGGGGCCAAGCTGGCGAAGGTGGGAGGTGTTGAGCCAGTGAAGCAGTGGCTGCTGGGAGCCCTGTGGTCCTGCAGAGCGAAGCCACCTTCACTCTGGCTCTCTTAGAAAGTTAACCTTTACCTTCACATTGTTTTTATTGATGAGGAAATATATAGACTTGTTGGCTTCCCTGGTGTCTAGTGGCTACAATTCGGCACTTTCACCACCACAGCCCAGGTTCGATTCCTGGTCAGGGAATATCTTTTGCAATGTCCCCAAATTGTGTGCAGAGATGTCATAGAGAAACACACAGGTGATGATGGATGAAATGCAGAAGTACGTTCCCAGCAGCGATATTTGTCATACTAAATGCGGGGGCCACTCTCATGTCCGTCAGTTAGGGAGTGTTATATGAGTGGCGATCCCTCCGTACCTTAAAAGGATGTGCAATTATTTCAAAGATGGATGTAGATGATGATAACAGCCGCGATGCGGCCACCAGCGGTAATGGTAGTAATCATGACTACTGCTCTTGGAGCGCTTACTCTGCGTCAGGGCGTGGGGTCAAGGTTTGACTGCCATGTCTCATTTAAACTGGGAACAACACAAATAGAAATGCATTCCTATTGGGAGCATTTTACAATGCGGAAGTGGAGGCACAGAAAACCTAAGTGACTTCTTCAGAGTCATACGGCCACCAAATGAGGCTATCTGCTTGCGCCTATGGCTTCATGGACAGAAGAGTCCAAGCCTCTCTTGTTCTGCTGGGATTGTCATCTTCTCAGAGACGTGCAGCCTTAACAGTTAGCAAAAGTGGGTGCAGCGAGGAGGGACAGGGAGAAAGGAGGTGTGTATTGGGCTTGGGATAGGTGGGTTCTGGAGCTCCAGAACTGAGCTTTCATCTAAAATGCACCTTTGCAAACAGCATTTATTTTTCTGACAAACCTTAACCCTTCAGGCAGGATTTTCTTGATCTGACTTGAAGCAGACGGGCAAAAAAGACCCTATATATCTGGATGTGGAACAATGGAGGTCAGAAAGTAATAGTCACAGGTTAACTGTGCCTGTGTGGGACAGGACAAGTAGTCTTCAGTTGTTTGCCAACAACTACCATGATTGCTCCACAAAGAGGCACGTGGTGCCTAAAAGTCTGATGACATCTGCCTCAGATACCTGTCTGTTAATAAATGCCCCCATCCCTAAGCTGGGCATCCTCACCTCTTTGTGCCATTGCACAGGTTCTAGATGCCTGGGGGTGTGGTGACATGGAGGCCAGAAGTTATGTGGCTGGGCAGGTTTCCAAGTTGACACCCGGTGCTTGTGAGCAGGGGCTGGAAGTGGGATGGCCAGATCCATGACATTCTCCCCAGCCCACATCTCCACCTGTCTTTCTGCTATTGGAAGCAGCCCCACTGCACGTGACCAGTGACCGCCATAGCCTCTTGGTCTGAAGTCACCCACTTCCCCATCCTTCACTATGGGTTGTTTGCTGCACTCAGCGCTCCTGCTCCCTGTGTCTGAATGGGGGAAGGCTCCAAAGGAGGATGCGAGCTGATTGTGCTCCCACTGCCTGGTCCCTTCTTGATGCCTCCAGATCTGGGCTCCATGAGGCAGGACGTGCTCACCATGCAGTTTCTCGCCTAGAGCAAGGCTTGGCACCTCAGGAGCACCCAATAGGTGCTTGGTGAATGAAGACATTCCAATGCAGGGTTCGGAGAGGCATCAAGAAACCTGCTGCACTTCCCACTTTTAGTCCTTTGGATAGTTCAGATTATGGGAAAATAGAGAAAGTTTTTCAAACCTGGGTGTTCTTAATAATGTTTATTCCAAGTCTAGAGGGCACCTTCTGAATGAGCTGCTTTCCTTTCTGTAAGGAAAGGACTGTCTCATTGAGTTGGAAAAATATATTGGAAGATACATGGGCACACCTCCTTTGGAGTCGAGCTAAGAACTCATAAAGAGATGCCTTCTGCTCCCAGAAAATGTTCAGAAACAGATGCCTGATTTACTCTCCTGCCTGAAATCTGCCCACTGCTCCTCTCTGCAAACAAACACAGGCAAAAAAGTGAAATTACACTTTACAAGACACTGGAAATGAGGTGAAAAAGGACAGAATCCCTGAGGGATGAGAAACAAACCAGGTGAGCCCTACTGTGCCCCAGCTTGCTGCCTTCAGGGAGTTCCCAGGCTAGGCCCCAGGCAGGAATCTGAGGCCGACTCCTGGACTGAGATGAAGCTGAGCCTCCATGGACAGCAAGGCAGCTAGGGCTCAAAGGACCAGATGTGGCGGTGAGAGACATGGATGGAGAGAGGATCTGGGGAGATGGGAAGGGTCTCCCTTAAGCATCAAGCAGCGCACGCTTGCAAAGAGACTTCCCGAGGCCAAGGAAGGAAGCTTGTGGAAGGGTTATGAACAGTGCCCGGATCCCGCCAGCCCAACTGAACTACTTGCCATCTGTGGGCATTTGGGTAGAATTCACAGGAAGTCCCTGCTTAACTAGTGGGAATAATGAGTTCTATCTATGCTGACTTGCAAAAAAAGAAAGAAAGAAAAAAGTCCTAAAAGCAAGACCTAGAAGAATTAAATTGATCACAGTCACTTAACTGGTATCCAGAACAACAGCAAAAGTAACTTGGTGTCACAGGTTCATTAGCCAGTAGACAGAAGGTAAACTTCGCCATGTCTGACAGGCAATCAGAGAATACCAGGCAGGCAAAGGGCAGGAGACCAGGACTCATAATGAAGGAAATAACCAGTGGGAACTGAACCAGTGCTGCCGTGATGGTAGAATTAGCTGAGGGACTTTAAACATTTATGACTGCATTCCACAGGTCCGAAGAATTAAGTAGAGACAGGGAACATGTAAAATGACCCACATCAAACTCTGGGGATAAAAACACCATCAGGGATGAGGAGCTGTGGCTCATGCCTGTAATCCCAGCACTGTGGGAGGCCGAGGTGGGCAGATCACTTGAGCCCTAAAGTTTCAGACCAGCCTGGACAACATGACAAAACCTCATCTCTACCACAAAATACAAATAATTATCTGGGTATGGTGGTGTGTGCCTGTAGTCCTAGCTACTTGGGAGGTGGCCATGGGAGGATTGTTTAAGCCTGGGAGGCAGAGGTTGCAGTGAGCCAAGATTGCACCACTGCACTCCAGCTCGGGGTACAGGGTGAGAGCTTATCTCAAAAAAAAAAAAAAAAGTCAGAGATAATAAATTCACTGGATGGGATTAACAGCAGATTACATATTACACAAGAAATGATCAGGAACATGGAACCATGAATAATTGAAAATATGCAAAATGAAACTGACAGTCAAAAGCTTTTTTTTTTTTTTTGAGACACAGTTTCGCTCTTGTTACCCAGGCTGGAGTGCAATGGCACGAACTTGGCTCACCGCAACCTCTGCCTTCTGGGTTCAGGCAGTTCTCCTGCCTCAGCCTCCTGAGTCGCTGGGATTACAGGCATGTGCCACCATGTCCAGCTAATTTTTTCTGTACTTTTATTAGAGACAGGGTTTCACCAAATTGACCAGGATGGTCTCGATCTCTTGACCTCGTGATCCACCTGCCTTGGCCTCCCAAAGTGCTGTGATTACAGGAGTGAGCCACCATGCCCCGCCAAAAGCTTTTTTTTAATGAAAAGATTATCAGTGAACAGTGGGGCAGACTGAGTAACGGGAATCCCTGAAAGGGACTTTGTATAGTACCTGCACCTCTATCCTATAGAAATGAAACAGTGGGTTGGGGCATGGTGGCACATGCCTGTAATCCCAGTACTTTGGGAAGCCAAGGTGGGTGGATTACCTGAGGTCAGAAGTTTGAGACCAGTCTGGCCAACATGGCAAAACACTGTCTCTACTAAAAATACAAATATTAGCTGGGTGTGATGGCGAGCACCTGTAATCCCAGCTACTCCAGAGGCTGAGGCTGGAGAATTGCTTGAACCCAGGAGGCAGAGGTTGCAGTGAGCTGAGATCACATCATTGCACTTCAGTCTGGGTGATAAGAGTGAAACTCCATCTCAAAAAAAAAAAAAAAAGAAAAAATGAAAGAAATACAACAGTGGCCAGAAAGGAGGAGGGTGGAAAGGAAACATTTACTTTCTTTGTTATTTTTATCAGGGGTGGTGGTCTCAACATGTTTCCCAGGCTGGTCTCGAACTCTAGGCCTCACTCTGACACCTCCCAATTCGGATTTATGAAGGTGTGAGCCACTGTGGCCATATCATTTCTGAAGAAGTAATAGCTGAAAAGTTCCCAGTCATAAGGAAAATTATAAATCCAGTGACCCAAGAAGCTGAGGAAACTGAAGCATAAGAAACATGAAGAAAACCACTCCTAGATACATCATAACAACGTTGCTCAAATCCAGCCAGAAAAGAAAGGCATTGTGCATGCACAGGAGCAAAGACGAGATGGCATCAGCTTGCTCTCTGCTGTTGCTGGCCTCTACCAGGAGCAGCAGTGCACGGGAGCAGACAGCAAACACCATCTTTATGGTACTGAGGACGGGGAAATTTACCCAGAATAAGCACTGTGCCAGAAAAACATACTCCCGAAACTGGACGTGAAATAAGGACATTTAGAGATGTACAAAAGCTGACCACATTCACTACCAGCCGACCCACAACACAGGGAACATCAAAGGAGTCCTCCAGGCAGAAGGGAACAGATTCCAGATGAAAATCCAGATCTGCACAAGGAAATGAAGAGCATCAGAAATGGGTAACTACGCTAGTTATTTTCTCATTTTGTAAATCTTTTTTGTAAAAATTTGACCATTTAAACAAAAGCAATAACAATGGGTTGTGGGGTTTATACAGGCGTAAAAGCAAAGTGCATGTCAGGGACAGCAGCAAGGCCAGAAGGGCAGGTATAGTATCACTTGAAGGTAGACTGTGGTAAGTTACAAAACGTAGGCTGTAAGCCCTAAGGCAATTGCTAAAATAACAGAGAGTGACAGCTAATAAGCCAACAGAGGAGAGAGAATGGAATGACATAAAACTCTTGTGAAAGCTGTGATAGTCATTGTCCTTTGTACAGTGACTGCTCCTCTGTCCCATAGAAATACAAACTGGCCACAGACACCTGTGCAAGAATGACTAGAGCATCAAATGTAATTGCAAAATCTTAGAACCAATTTAACTTCAAAAGCATTTGGAACGCGCTAAATGAATGACAGTTTAAAAAGGGAGAGAGAGAGAGAGAGAGAGAGAGAGAGAGAGCGAGCTGAGTGTGGTGGCTCATGCCTGTAATCCCAGCACTTTGGGAGGTGGAGGCAGGCGGATCACGAGTTCAGGAGATTGAGATCACCCTGACCAACATTATGCAGCCGCTCTACTAAAAATACAAAACTCCAGAGGCTGAGGCAGGATGGTTTGAACCAGGGACTAGGAAGTTGCAGTGAGCTGAGATCGCACCATGGCACTCCAGCCTGGTGACACAGTGAGATTCCGAGAGAGAGAGAGAGAGAGAGAGAGAGAGGGAGGGAGGGAGGGAGGGAGGGAGGGAGGGAGAGAGAATCCTTTGTCAAAAAAATTCAGAGGTTAACCATGATGATTCTAGTCTTTGAAAAATATGGGTGTTCCTAGAATCCTAGCGGACCTTGATTTACCTACTAGAGACATAGAGGAGATGAGGGTAAAGCTGGTCTCGCTCTGCCTTTCCATGAGAGGATGCGCTGGATGGAAGGAAGCTGCCAGCGGTTTAAGCTTTTTTTTTTTTTTTTTTTTTGAGACGGAGTTTCACTCTTGTACCCAGGCTGGAGTGCAATGGCACAATCTCAGCTCACCACAACCTCCGCCTCCTGGGTTCAAGCAATTCTCCTGCCTCAGCCTCCCGAGTAACTGGGACTACAGGCGTGTGCCACCATGCCCAGCTAATTTTTGTATTTTTAGTAGAGACGGGGTTTCACCATGTTGACCAGGATGGTCTCGATCTCTTGACCTCGTGATCCACCCGACTCGGCCTCCCAAAGTGCTGAGATTATAGGCGTGAGCCACCATGCCCAGCCAAGGTTTAAGCATTTTTAAAATGCAAGAGAAAATCCCCGGTACGGACTTGTCCACCTCCAGAGCTGGAAGCAAGCACAGCAGTCGACCCGGCCACGCAGACGATCAACTTGCAGTCCGGCCTCTCCGTGCAGAGCAGGCGCCCATCCAGCGCTAGGCGGAGCCGCCTTCTGCAGAAGGCTCCTGCAGACTCAAAGCCTCGGGAAACCGGAGACAGCATCTTGCCGCAAATGTGGAAACCCGTGCATTGGGTGATTCTGAAGCTGGAAGGGCAGCCCTGTGGCCTTTGCTTTGTCCTGCCTCTCGCCGGCGTCAGAGCCAGAGTCCCAGGTAATGCCCGGGTCCGCGACTCCCTGGGCCTGAGCCGCCTGGGCCCCACGGAAGCAGAATGCCCGGGGGCTCCCGCGATGGCTCTTCCCCTTCTCGGCTCAGCCTTCACCCGACCCTCTACTGGCTTGGGCTCCCCTGGCTTAACTCGGCTTGGGTCGGTGGGGCGAGAGACAGAAAGGATGAAAAGTGGATTTTCAGAGAGGCGGGAGAGAACAGAGGAGGTGTGGAGGAGGACAAGGAGGCCTCCTGGGAGAGGTGGCGCACGGTTCACGGTTCTGTCATTAGAGTGCTAGCAACTAGGGACATGCAAGGGGTAACCTAACCACGTTTATGCAATGGTTTGACTTCCTGCAGGCAGTGACTAATGAACACCAAATCAGTGTTTTCATCTGTGGCATGTTAGAGAGAAACAGGACTTTCTGCAGTACAAATGTCTGTTAACTAGTCCCTGTGCTATTAGCTTACAGAGCTCTGACTCCTGGTCTGAAAAACGCACCTGCTCCTGCTAAATCTTCAACATTCACACCAATCCGTGCCTTGTCTTCAGAACTTAAAGAAGATGACAATCAGAATGAACTGCTTTCATGAATCACAGAACCAGAAATTAAAATCATTCAATCCACTTAGGCCCAACAATCCCACATGCCCCCTCTTCTGCCTCATGGCCCCTACTCCTCTAGGCAGTAGAGGTGGGCACATGAGAATTTCAAGGTCAAAGTTTAAGGGGTAAGTTTAGTTCAGAGATTTTTCCCTTCTTTACTTTTCCTTCCTTTTTTTTTTTTTTTTTTTTTTTTTTTTTTTTTGAGAGACAGGGTTTTACCATATTGCCCAGGCTGGTTTCAAACTCCTGAGGTCAAGCAATCCGATAAAAGAATCTTACATTTGTTTTATCTGAGTTCCTGCCTCAGGAGAGGACCCTCAGGCCTCTCAAAAAGCATCATAGACCTGAAACTCAGCACAGCATCCATTGAGATGCCAGCCCCCTCATTCATCATGAGTGCTTCCTCACCCCTCCCTAGTTCCTCCTTCCCACACACAGTTATGTTTATTCCCTGCTACATAAACCCCTAACTTTAGTTGATCAGGGAGATCGATTTGAGACTGATCTCCATCTCCTCAGCTGTAGCACCTGATTAAACCATCTTCCTCACAATACTCAATGTCTCAATGATGGGCTTTGTGTTGAGAAGCAGGACCTAGATGGAACCCCTGGGGTTTCATAAGCAATTCACGTACGCTTTTAAAAACCACAATTGATGGGTCATGGCATATTGAGAAATTGGAATAGTATCAACTTGGCCAAGTTCTCTGGAAGCACACTGTGCTTAAAGGTCAGGGCCCTGCCTCCTGACCTCAACAGTTCTGGTTGATTTTGAGTCACAGCAAGTGAATATGGCCTGGTGTAAGTGTTTTATAGAATTGCAAAGCATGACTGATTACTTTTTGTTTTAAATCCAACAAATCTCCATTTCTAGTGAGAAAATATTGCTCAAATCAACCAACCAAACATAGGAGTAAACAAAGAAGAAAATGAGAGATTCCGTTTCCCAATCCCACTTGATTGGTGCCAGCCATTACGTATTACACGGAAGAAGGGGAAAGGCGCCCAGGAAGTCCCAATTCCTGTTCTGACAACCATCTGGCCTCCTTGGGCAAAAGAAAAAGAGGGAAGGCAAGAAGCATATAACACTACTGTTTGCAGAAATGTCCTCTCGGTACAGGAAACTTGGGTAAACTGAGAGAATGTGCCATGACAAAGGCCTCAATGGCTCTTCTCTGGCCCTAAGATCAGAGTGTATTTTGCCCCATTTTCTGATGTGCAAATGAAATGATAAAAGTTGATCCAAGGAGAGGGCAGAGACAAAGAAGAGGGATGACTCCTCCCTCGCAGGTCCACCTTCCTTGAGTGTTGCTTGAGGGATCAGAAGAAACGCCCTAACATAGGTGCGTGGGAACTATGGCTGCTAAATGTGACCTCCAGTAATGAGCTAGTGTGAGGTTCCGCACTAATATGAGCCTCCATGGTGTAATGGTGAGCTCTTTGGACTCTGAATACAAAAATCAGATTTTGAGTCTCAGGGGACCTTTCTGTATAATTACGATGATGTTGCTCTCTATTGCTCCCTAAACAGAATGTGGATTCCACTGAAATTCAGAGGCTCAGCGCTGCAGGTCTCCAATACCCTCTTTGGTGTTGAGGGTCACACAAACTGGGTTCTTACAGTGGCCTGGGCCACAGGAAAATTGTTGCAATTTCACAGACTCTCCAGGCTGCCAGCCACGTGCCATTGAAGACCCCTCCCCTCTCAGGGCAACCCTGGGCCTTCAGGTGAGAGGTCTCCTCTGCTAAAGAGGCTGCTACCCCTCAATCCCAAGCCCTGAGATTCTTTTTACTCATGTCATTGGGCTGTTGCCCTGTGTCTTTTTGGAAGAAACAACCTATATAAGAAACTTCACTTCCAGATTTCCTAATTCCTTCATCCCTTCGGATGCTGCAGTTTTTAATCTCCTGTCTTCAGTCTAGTACTAATGTGCGGGTTTCATTTCATTTTCATGGGATCCCCTCCAATTGGGAACCAGTGGATTCCTGTCCTTGAGGTCTCTGTGGACAGCGACTAGATGCTGCTTTTGTCCCACATCCTGACACCTCTTTCCAGGGAATTGCCTCCCTTAGCCTCCTGTATCAGCCAGTATTTAGATTTGAGCCTGGGATCCCAGCCTCTGTGGAGACCATGGGTTCCCCATTCCAGGCCAGCTCTCTCACAGTGAACAGGCGAGGAGCTGAGCAGCTGGGAGGGGCAAGTCCAGGACCCTGGGCATCCTCCTCCTTCCTGCCCAGACTCTGCTCTGCTTCCTGCCCAGACTCAAGGAGACTTAGGACCAGATCAGATGGAAACTCTTTTGTTCTCTTCTAATAAACAACAAAAAAAATTAGGCAATAGTTCTGGGGGACCTTCCTAGCCTGACAAATGTCGTGGCCAAATCTCTCCAGTTCTGAAACTGTCCAAGCTTAGCAAGTGTTTTGAGTTTGGAAAAAAAGGGGAAAGAGCAGACAGGAGAAAAAAGACAAGGAGGGGGGGAAAAGAAAGGGTGTGTGAGGACCAGGATTCACCCTGACAGTTGAGTGACTGCTACCTGCCACCCAGGTTCCCACCGTGGCACCTTCCTGCAGGTGGTTTCCATCTCTTATTGGTGGCCTAAGAACTAGACTCTATAGAAAGGCCCCACCCTATTTGTCTGGTGTGACTCCTGGCAAAGTTTCTTTTCATCATTTGGGGGATGGGATGGAAATGCATAGGTTTGCAAGTGACTAGGACCCAAGTCAGGACCTTGTAGAACCCCTCAGAGTTAAGTGACAAGTAGCTTCCTTCCCCTGAGTTCCCCTGCAGGACAAGGCCTGGAGAAGGCCAGGGCACCCGAAGTCACAAAAATGCCCAGGGATGAGTCCCAGCTGGAGATGCCTTGGCTCATCTGACTGAGCTTCCAGGGCACACAAGGCAGAGACTCTGGAGGTCTGGCCAGGAGACTGAGCAAGAGAACCAGGGAGGTTGTGCAGCAGGCTTCTGTACAGCACCACAGACACTCCTCTTAGAGCCCCCACCCCAAGTCAGGTCATCCACCTTCTCTTCCTAAGGACCCTTCATACAGTGATTCTTTTACCAGAACCGCAAGGTGATAGCACATAGATTTAAGTGCCCTCATCTGGCCAAATATCTGCAGCTGCCAATGCCCAAGGCAGCCTCCCTCCCTACCAAGACCTGAACTCAGGACCTTACCTTAAGGAGAAGATGTCCTGTCCTTTCTTTTCCATCAGAACTGCCTGGCCCAGACCCTATCTCTGTCTGGTGACCAGGACAGTCCCCTCACCTGTCTCCCAGGTTGGGGAGTGCAGATTCTCCTAAGCTCCCTGCCCCTGTAAGTCCCCAACAGTCTCGTGTGGCTCCAGCTCACACAGGAATATCCACGGCCCATATTTCAAATAACTCTTTTCCTCCCACTCTGAATCCATCCTCTACTGCATGTTCCCCTCACAGCGCAGACAGTTTTCTTCACATCCTCGGTTTGCCTGCCCATACCCCAGACTGACCTTTCTTTTTAGAACTGCCTCTCCCTCTGTAGACAGTGTCTTTCTGCTACTGCACATGAAGATGTCCCGCCCTCCCCTGCTCACGGAGAGAGTGCCTGATCTGAGCTGGGCCATCATATCCAGTACTTACCTGGAATAGAAGACAGGCAGGGTGGCCAAAGACTACATGAATCTCTGAAGCTCATCCACTTGAGAGACCCGGAAGATACTGGTCCTTCATTCCTGCTGTGTATATCCAATGTGACTGAGCTCTGAATAAAATGTACAAGTTATAATAATGTAGTAATTGACTCAGCAAACCAGGACACGAACATGTTAGAGGGTGAGGTGTTGAGAGGCATGTTTGGGGGTGGTGGCAATGAGCGAGTATTTGAAGGAGACATAGGGCCTAACCTCAGAAAGCAAAGACTAATAATAGCTATTTAGAGATAAGGAGCTGAATAATTATGTACACATGGGGCCTGCTGCTTTACTGAACAAATTTTGAAGTATATGTAAGTTTAATGAAGTATCCTAAATAAAAAAATTTTGCCATATATTTTGTGTATATATTTACATCCACATATATATTTCTATTCATCGTATTTTGAATATAAATTTGTACAGTCATGTTAATCCCTCTTTTCCTTTAAGGATTTGAGTTTGATGTCATGCATAACACGTGTCCCCACCGAATGACTACAGAAATGTTGGCAAAGGAAGCTCAGAGGAAATGGTAGGCAATACTACCCAGTTTTGGCCAGAAGAAGGAGATAGAAAGTATTCTCACAAAATGTTAACTATGTGACTTGTTATATCGTCTTTCCACAGTAATTTGGGCAGAAAATTGCAAAATCCGAAATGTATAAATACCTTGATCTGGCCATTCCATTTCCAGGTATCTGCGCAGAAGTAGACAGGGGATGCATGACAGATGTATGTGTCAGTCTGATCCCTGCAGCTGTGTTTGTAATAATACACATTGGAGCAACTTCATGGCCATCAGTTAGAGAAAATTTGAAGAATGATCCACTTGTATCAAGGATGTTTAAAAGATCAAAGCCTGATGGAAATGCTAGAGACAATGGCACTGAGAGGAGCTCATGTGTATTGAACAATTACTATGTGACAGGCATTGGGCTCCACGCTTTTCCTGCACAGCTCATTTAAACATTGGACAACCTGAGTATTCCGGTTTAGTGCATTTGACAGATAGAAATGGAGGCACAGAAAATTAATGTGTTTAATTTCAAACCCTGGCAAATTAGGTTTCTCCCCCAGAGTCTGTGGCTTCACCAGAGGTGTGACTCAGGTTCTATCATTCTCCATTTTAGGAATTTCCAGTGTTCCAAATATGAGCAGCTGAGAAAACAAACTCAAAACCCTAAACACCAGGATAAGTAAGGGAAGATGTTTGTTAAGGGGAGATTAAAAATGGACTTTTTTTTTTGCCCCAAGCAACAAAAAGACACATTGGAAAATAGACAAGTGTGTGTGTGTGTGTGTGTGTGTGTGTGTGTGTGTGTGTGTGTTTATATAAGATGGGGTTCCACCATGATGGCCAGGCTGGTCTTGAATTCCTGACCTCAGGTGATCCACCCACCTCGGCCTCCCAAAGTGCTAGGAGTACAGGCGTGAGCCACAGCGCCCGGCCTGAAGGGAAGTTTTAAAATATATTTGGTCCAAGGAAGAGACTCTTCAGATGGAAGGTCATGTCAGCTAGAAACATTAATGTGACTGAATGGGCTTGAACCACTGTTTCAGTCACATCTGACAGCACCAACCTAGTGGTCCAGAGACACTGCTTGTGAAACAGTGAAAGCTGCTGCTCAAGTGTCATTCATCATCGTCAGATACTGTCATTTAGTAGTACAGGGAGGTATTCTCTGTTCCAAGCTCGAGTACCCATAACTCTGCTGTTTTGTTGAAACTTCCTCCCCACCACCAGCCTCTTTAGAAGACTGGGAGCTCTGCAAACATCCAGGCCAACAGTCCTGTCCTTGTGCATGTTTGGGCATTGATCCAGGCCCAAATCTGTGGGAGACTCCTCCACACACATTCCAGGTGCCCAGGTGACAGCGGCAGTCTCTAGGTCTGGGGTCATCCACTTTCCCATTTCTAGCCCACCTCACCCATCATGAAGCCTGGTCAGGGTTGCCAGAGACTCCAGTGAGCAGGTGCTGATATTTGTGTGTGTGTTTGCCAGAAGAAAACAAGAAACCTGCTGTGTGCCCACCTGGCTGATCCCTCCACCTTTCTAGCCAAGGGCTTCATGAGCCAGGGCCCTTGGGGTTGCTCACAAGGCAGCCCCTCACCGAGTAGGCATTGCTTCATTATGTGTATGTACATGTATATGTACATGTATATGTATATGTGTATGTATATGATCCTCTGGTTGTATTCCTTAAATATACATAAATATATAATTTTAATAACAATGTTTAAAAGAGTACTTTACAATAGCATTAGGAAATATATACTATATATCTAAGATGTGAAAGCCAGCCAGGCTCAGCTTTAAATCCCAGCAACTTGGAAGGCTGTGGCAGGAGGGTCGCTTGAGCTCAGAAATTTAAATCTAGCCTAGGCAACATAGTGAGACCTCATCTCTACTAAAAACTATTAACATTATCCAGGTGGTGTGAGCCTGTAGCCCCAGGTGCTCAGTGGATGAGGCCCTAGGATCTCATGGGCCTGAGAATTCCATGCTGCAGTGAGCTGGGACTGTGCCCCTGTACTTCAGCCTGAGAGAAAGAGTGAGATTCTGTCTGGAAACAAATGAAAAAAATAAATAAATAAGATGTGAAAGCCTGTATACTGAAGACTGCCAGGTACTGCTGAGAACAGTTAAACACCTTTGGAATAGAGGATGTTCCTTCTTGCATTTCAAGATTGCTTTTGTTTTGGGGACACACTTGCTATTTCTTAGGAATATGAAGTTCTTCTCAACCACTCCTATGAAAAAAGCGAATTTGAGAAAGTTGTATTAAATCTGTGGATTGCTTTGAGTTGTATTTTTACCTTAACCATGTTACATCTTTTAACCCATGGACACAAGATATCTTTCCACTTATTTAGGTCTTTAATCTCCTTGAGGAATATTCACAGAACTGGAAAAAAACAACTTAAACTTCATATGGAACCAGAAAAGAGCACGCATAGCCACGACAATCCTAAGAAAAAAGAACAAAGCTGGAGGTATCACACTACCTGACTTCAAACTATACTACAGGGCTACAATAATCAAAACAGCATGGTACTGGTACCAAAACAGAGATATAGAGCAACAGAACAGAACAGAGGCCTCAGAAGTCATGTCACACATCTACAACCATCTGATTTTTGACAAACCTGACAAAAACAAGCAATGGGGAAAGGATTCCCTGTTTAATGGTGTTGGAAAAACTGGCTAGCCATGTGCAGAAAGCTGAAACTGGACTCCTTCCTTGCACTTTAATCAAAAATTAACTCCAGATAAATAAAAGATTTAAACATAAGACCTAACACCATAAAAACCCATGAAGAAAACCTAGGAAATACCATGCAGGACATAGGCATAGGCAAGGACTTCATGACTTATACACCAAAAGCATTGGAAACAAAAGCCAAAATAGACAAAATAGATCTAATGAAACTTAAGAGCTTCTGCACAGCAAAAGAAACAATCATTAGAGTCAACCAGAAACCAACAAAATGGGGAAAAAATTTTGCAAGTTACCCATCTGACAAAAAACTAATAATCAGAATCTATAAAGAACTAAAACAAATATACAAGAGAAAAAGAAACCCCATCAAAGAGCAGGCGAAGGCTATGAACAGACACTTTTCAAAAGAAGACATTTATGTGGCCAACAAACATAAGAAAAAATGCTCATCATCACTGGTCATTAGAAAAATGCAAATCAAAATCACGTTGAGATACCACCTCACACCAGTTAGAGTGGTGATCATTAAAAAATCAGGAGACAGCACATGCTAGAGACAATGTGGAGAAAAAGGAATGCTTTTACACTTCTGGTGGGAGTGTAAATTAGTTCAATCGTTGTGGAAGACAGTGTGGCAATTCCTCAAGAATCTAGAAGTAAAAATAATATTTGACCCAGTAATCCCATTACTGGGTATATACCCAAAAGATTATACATCCTTCTATCATAAAGACACATGCACACGTATATTCATTGCAGCATGGTTTACAATAGCAAAGACTTACAACCAACCCAAATGCCCATCAAGGACACAGTGGATAAAGAAAAAGTTGCACATATACACCATGGAATACTATGCAGCCATAAAAAAGGATGAGTTCATGTTCTTTGCAGGGACATGGATAAAGCTGGAAACCATCATTCTCAGCAAACTGACACAAGAACAGAAAACCAAACACCACATGTTTTCACTCATAAGAGAATGTTGAACAACGAGAACACAAGGACACAGGAGGGGAACATCACAAACTGAGGTCTGTTGAGGGTGGGGGGCGAAGGAGAGATAGCAAGAAATGGGAATATTGAGAAAAAATAGCATTAGGACAAATACGTAACATAAGTGATGGAGGGATGGAAGCAGCAAACAACCATGGCATGTGTATACCTATGTAACAATCCTGCAAGGTCTGCACATGCACCCCAGAACTTAAAGTAAAATAAAGAAAAGAAAAAGAAGATACACCCTGAGATGCAGTTTGTTCCCAGTAATTTGAAATATTTAAAGAATGGTTAAATGGTCACTTGACAGTTATACTATAAACAGGAGTAAGATACACAGAGTTAAACATCATTACTTTGAGAAGATAAATTTTAATGTCATTTTCAATCTTTAAAATCTTTGGTTTTATTTTGAAAACAATCTTCAATCTTAAAAAGATCACCGCAAAAAAAAAAAAGGATTACAGTCCATTTGCTTTTTCAAATAAACTTGGAATACGTTCTTATGAATGTCAACAGTCAATGCAGTGTGGAATATTAAGAACTGACTTCCATATAACAGGTAAGTTTAGAGAGATTACATTTCATGAGAAAATGTTTAATGAATTTTAATGGTGTATGTTTATTTAAATCTTATTTTCTATTGTTTTGGGAAATAGTTGTCTGCTGCTTTTAGTGTATTCTCCTTCCTGTCCACATATGTGGAATCTACCTATTCTCTTCTCTTTTGAAATAGATTAAAAGACTCAAGGAGAATGGCCTGGGCTTTGCATGTCCTTAGTCTGATAGACATTTCCCTGGCTGCTCACTTAAATAGATATTACCAGCTAACTAAGAAAACTACATCTCTTGTCAGCCACAAATTAACAAAGGCTTCAAAATCAGGGAATTCTCTGTTTTGCTGTGGCCTTATGTGCTGACAGTCTTAAGAGAAAAAATTTTAATAGTATACATTAAAATTAACTTTGGCAAAAATTAAAATGCAGGCAGGAAACTTTTTTCCAACAACAGAAACTAGGAAAAGCAAAGATACAGTAAAAATTGAAAATTTCCAGTAGAGAGATATAAATATAATAATTGACACCACCAGGGATGATTAATGAATAAAATGTTTAGGGGATGATCATTTGAACACAGCATATTAATACTTTTAAAAACCATTTTTCCAATTACTTCGGTATAACTAAGGTGTCTCTGAATGGTACAGATTGGGCATCACGATCATGGTGGTAGACAAATGGTGGAATAGTCCTGGTATCACAATCATGGTGGTAGACAAATGGTGGAATAGTCCTGGTATCACAATCATGGTGGTAAACAAATGGTGGAACAGTCCTGGTACCATGATCATGGTAGACAAATGGTGGAAGAGTCCTGGTATCACGATCATGGGGGTAGACAAATGGTGGAACAGTCCTGGTACCATGATCATGGTAGACAAATGGTGGAATAGTCCTGGTATCACAATCATGGTGGTAGACAAATGGGGAACAGTCCTGGCATCACAATCATGGCAATAGACAAATGATGGAACAGTCCTAGTATCACAAACATGGTGGTAGACAAATGGTGGAACAGTCCTGGTATCACAATCATGGTGGGAGACACACGGGACCTTCTCTGCCTGCAGATGGGTGAGGTAGCATTGACCCTGCAGTGTTCCCAGAAAAACACTTAGGCTGAATTTAATCATGAGGACATTTTTGGACAACTTCAGAGTGTAGAGCATTGAGCCAGACAGCTGACCTGTCCTCTACAAACAAGCCCATGTCACCACCATCAATGACAACAACAAAAGGTGAGGAGACACTTTGGGTTCAAAAGAACTAAAGAAATGTAGCTACATTATCTTTTTACTCTTTTTCAACCCAAAATGTCTCTTCTCCTTTTGGTTGTGTGATTTGTGGTGACATGGGCTTTCTGAAGGAGAAAGGTCACTTCTGCTGCTCACTGCTCTACATTCTGAAGTTGTCTGGAGATTACCTCAGGCTATGGAACTCAGGCTAAGCATTTCAGCCAGAACATGGTGTTGTTCATACTCTGCACCGGCAGAGTCCCATGTGACATGTTGTCTTAGTGTGGAAATATGACCCCTACCCGGGAGACCAGGGGGAGTCTTGTCACCGTCGTAGTAAGAAACCTACTGTCCATGTCCAAAGTCAAGCGAACATGCTCTTCCACAAATAAAAAAATAACATATGTGTAAGCCTGGCATGTGTAACAAAACTCAGGATAAGCTGTATATGTTGAATACAATACATCCAGTGAGTACCGGAAGACTTCAGGCTCTTCTGCTTCCACCAGCTCCATGCTGAGCCTAGAAAATGAGGAAAAACCAAAGAATAAGTCAAGGAAAATAAGACACCGCAGAGCCCCAACTAGATTTCATGGGGAGCACAAGAAAGTGGTTAATAAAGAAAAAACATAGATCCATTAATGACATAAAAGATTATTGCCTTATGTTGGGATGGGCAAGAGTAGGGTAAAAAAGAATGAAAGAGAAGAGAGAGAGAAAGTAAGCTCAGTGAACTGTCCAGGTGACACACTGATGAGGGAGTGAAAGGACACTCTGAGTGAGTACCCTCAGGACACACAGCGTACACTGATCATAAAAACAAGTATCGTCAACCTACAGTAGTTAGTAAATGATAAGGGGAGGGAGAAATGGAAACCTAAGTATCTACCGCAATGAAAACCAACAGCAATGTTAGTAGAAATCATTCAGGCTTCATTGAAAACATGGTATCGATATTGTCAGCCCACTCTTTTCCCTGGACCTGGTGTCTCCAGGTGTCAACACAAAATTAGCTGTTCACAATTGCTCAAAGTTACCTGGGGCATGGTGGGCCTTGGTCTTCTTCTTCGTCGTCATTTTTAATCTCTGCAATAAATTCAGACAGGGACAGACAAAATAAGCCAATTCTCCTACACCCATAACCGTCCACTGTCTAATCCCTGCACAGGGACCTCAAACTCCTCAGAATGAGAACAGGATAATGTGAGAGACAGACTTCAGGAGGTCTGAAGGCCAATCATGAGAGAGATTTCTTGGTTCCTGTCTCAGACAAATAATGAAATGTCCCTATTCTGGTAGACCATTATTCTTTCATCCCAAGTTGTACAAACAGTTTCACCAAGTTTGTACACACAGGGAAGAACCTCACAGACATGCTTGGGGAACAAAACTCATGAGGAACTTGGTAGCTGGCAAGAGACATTTAATTCAGATTGACAGACAACTTGTGGGCATGTGCTGCAGAGCTTGGCGTGAGTGTGCAACACCTGCCTTAAGTTTCAATGTCCTGACAGTCGGTCCAGGGTGTGACGGGCATGACCTGAGACTAGAGACAGGGCAAAGCTCACTGTCCCACCCCATGCTGGTGCTTCAGACTGGAATCCAGAGTGACTGAAATCTACACTCATGTACAGGCTCAGCCCAGAGTGATGACAACTCTCAGCCCGGCCAGGGGAGCAATGCCCAAAGACTATGGGGTCTATCTGGGACACAAACTGGAGCTTTAGTGCCTTCACAATGGAGTACTCACTGTCTATGTCAACAGCCGAGATGACTTGCTGCTCCTCTAATGAGTGCAAGTTGCTCCTCAAAGTCTCATTGAAGGCAGATGGGCCAGGAGGAACTGAGAGAGTCGAATCACCTTCATCCCAGGACTCCTGGGGGGCTTCCTCCTCCACAGACTCCTGCAGATTCCTGATGAGCCAGGCAGGACAGGACGACAGATTAAACCAACAGAAATTAGACAACAAAGTCCCCCAGCTGATCTGATGGAAGTCACAATGGAGTGGTCACAGAAAGCAAAGGCATTTTTCCTTCAAGAGAAAAAAAAACTATCCTTCTAAATGCAGGGTGAAGGGTGACTACCCTGGGGACACAGCACAAATGAGCAGCAGGTGCTCAGTGCATTTGCCACAGATGAGCCACTGCAGGCCACCCAGACTCCCTGGAAACTACCATCATGAACTGCAACACGAGCACTAACACGGGGATTCAACTACCTCGCGTAAGTTGTGTTGAATTTTACATGCAGCATTCAAGTGAACAGAGCTCCTGAGGCATTTCAGACACCCAGATCTTCTGTACTAAGGGCCTCCCTTTTCCAGTATTTTGATAGCATATGTATATTTTTTGAATTTCTTCTCTTCACAAATCCTAGCAAACATGCTAACAACAAATGGGTAGAAAGCATATCTGTGTCTCTCCCTGGAATTAAACACATGGAGAGAACAGGCGAAAACAGGAAATCCCTGTTTGCTGAGTTCACCTGGCTCAGCAGATTGCAGGTCCCTATCTTGGGAGGACTAAGAAATTAAAACCTATACAAGTGCCACACATCACCCACAGCACTGTCAATGAGGACAATCTGTAGCTGGTGAATGGAAGGCAGAGTTCTAGTCATCATTTTCTCCTTTTCCTGGATCTGCAGTCTCCAGGTGTCACTATGGAACTAACAGCCCACAGCTCCACAGCGTTACCTGGGGGGCACTGGCCCTTTCTCCTCCTCTTCCTCAACATCACCTTGACTTTCTGTAAACAAATTCAGAGAAGCAGGTCACATTAAGCAAATCACACTTCACATATGACCAAATCAGTGTTTAGTCATAGCACAGGCACAGAAATGATCTCACGGCAAGAATACAAATTCTGGCAGGAAGATTCTAAGGTGCCCTAGATGAAGCCTGGTGAGTAGATGAGCCTGCTTTCCAGATGCACAGGCCAAAATCTCCCCCTACAGGTAGACAATAATGCCATAATTTCTCCGAGTCTATACAAAGTTAAACAAAGTTTTTTCCCTGAAAACCTCCAAAAATTAGTCAAACTCTTTTCTGGGAGTGTTGCTGCAATACTGACTTATCTCACCAGTGAGCAAGGTCATTGAATGGTCAGAGGCATCTATGCATGAAACTGGACAGGTATGTACATTCTGACAACACTTGTTTGAATAAGAATCTGTAAGCTTTGCACAGTGGCAGTATCATAGCCAATGGGGTTTATCTGAGATCAGATTATCGCTAATTGAAAACGTTCCCAATACCCTGCCGTGATGACATGTAATAGAGTCGGCATTGACAATATTTGACAGTCTCTAGGGAGAAGGAATAACAAAAAACAAAACAATAACAAAAACTAACAAAAAGAATCTGTGGGCCGGGCATGGTGGCTCATGCCTGTAATCCCAGCACTCTGAAAGGCCGAGGTGAGGTCAGGAGATCGGGACCATCCTGGTTAACACGGTGAAAGCCTGTCTCTACTAAAAAAATAAGAAAGGAGCTGAGGGTGGTGGCATGCACGTACAGTCTCAGCTACTTGGGAGGCTGAGGAAGAAAAATCATCTGAACTCTGAGTCTATACAGAGTTAAACCAAATTTTTTCTGTCATCTCTATCCCATCTGGCTCATCAGGGAAGTGCAGAAGGTTGAAGTCAAGGAGGCAGAGGTTGCAGTGACCTGAGATCGTGCAACTGAACTACAGCCTGAATAACAGAGGGAGACTCCACCTCTAAAAAAAAGAAAAAACAAAATCCATAATTTGAAAGGACAAAGTAGGTGAAAAATTTAAGGTCAGGAGTTCAAGACCAGCCTGGCCAATATGGTGAAACCTCGTCTCTACTACAAATACAAAAATTAGCCAGGTGTGGCGGTGGGCACCTGCGATCCTAGCTACTCAGGAGTCAGAGGCAGGAGAATCACTGGAGTCTTCAAAGTGGAGACTGCAGTAAGATCAGATGGCGCCACTGCACTCCAGGATAGGTGACAGAAAAAGACTCCATCTCAACAACAAACAGTATGTGATGCTATGAAGAAAAGTCAGATCGGCCACTACATTGAGGGGGTGGACAGCCAGGGGTGAGCCTTGCTTGACGGAAACGTATTAGCAAGGAAAAGAGAAAATGTTTTCATCCTGGTTTCAAGGTGACTGTGAAGCTAAGCAAGCTGACTTAAAAAGAGATCAAGACTGAAGCTCAGAGCAGTGAAACCTGGGGAACAATATCTCAAAATAAATAGGCAAGGCTCCCAGTAACCTTAAAAAGAAATAGAAACACCATGAACATCGTTCAGGGACAGATGACATAATGACAGGTGAGGAGACACACCAAATCAAAGCTAGGAGACCTGACAGACACCTACTGGACACCTCCTGCACTCAGGTGACCATGAGTTTGTAACATTGGCCTGGGGTCTGGTAACTTGATACTTGGGCCTGGGAGACAAACGCATGGCATGAACTGAGGAAAAGATAAAAATTCGCTGATATCTGTGTTTAGTATCCCATCATACGTATTTATTCAAACCGATTTGTGTGTATAGAGCCTGTCTTCAGAGTTGATCTTCCTCAGCCTAGACAGAGGTACCAAAAACAAAAAATGTAGGTTACCTGAAAGAATGATGAGAGCATCCTCCGCTACATCATGAGATGATGCACTCTCTTCAGCCAGCACAGAAGCAACACTGTCTTCCTCAAATTTGATTTCACTGGTGTCTCTGTGAGGCTGGCTGGGGTCAGTAGGGCCAGAGTTTTTTGAATGAGTGATGACAGATTCCTCTAGTGAGTCCTCAGGGACTTTCTTGACTTCAACTTTCTGCACCTCCCTGATGAGCCAGATGGGATAAAGACAGAAAATTTAAAAAAAATTGGACAGGAGGAATAAGGGAGGGGTCTCAGAAGGCAAATGGGAGGTTCCCTTTGAGAGAAAACAGGCAATCCTCCTCTGTGCAACAGAGAATGGCTGCCATGGAAACCGGAAAAAAACAGAGCAGCTGGTATTCATCACACTGGGCAGAAAGGAGCTGAGAAGAGCAGAGACTCAGTTATCCCTGTATAACTCAGACACAACACTCAGCACATACAAACAACCACAACAGCTGGCACACCCTGTGTCTAAGTTGGGTTGAACTGAAAATATTATGGCCAAGGAAATGCAGGCTTTTGGCCCACGGTAGATGTCAGAGAGGGTGAGATTCTAGACCTTTTCCATACTTTACCACCCATTACTTGCTCCTGATTCTTCAGTGTTACCTGGGGGCAGGTGACTCCTGAATTTTCTCAGCCTCTGCAACATGAACATCCTCATCCTTGTCTTTGTCGTTTTCTGCAAGTACAGATATGCTCATTCAGATATTTCCCATTTCACACCCTGCAAGCACAGTCAGCCCAATGGGCACATAAACATGAACGTCTGTGTATGGGTCCCTGTTCTATTGAAAGCTCTCATGATTTCTCTTGAACACAATGCCCTGGCATGGTTTCCTGATCCACCAGGCAATGCATTTCTGATCTGGAGGGTCACTGTCACAATGAGGCCAAATGTTGAAAAGACCTTCTGCTCCCATATCACTGGAGGCTTGTGCAGCCCCTCTCTGAAATTTTGCAGCTGTCTCCCCCATCCTGACAAAGATCTGATGCCCAGAGACAGGCTTGCTGTCCTGTCAATTCACATTTACAACCTATTTCTTTCTCTTAGGAGAGGACAAACTTGTCCCACAATCCTCTGCACATCAGGTGACTTCACAGGCCCTCCAAGTGGCTTCTGCTGTATTATTCAGGAACATTCTCTGCATGGGGAGTGCTCCAGTCTGAACTACTTTTTCATACCAAATGCCCACACAGCGAGTGCTGCCTCCAACACCACACAGCGAGGGGCTTCATCTTATTTGGATAAGTGGTCATACGTGTTCACACATTTGAATGCCTCAGAAACTGTAAGATGTCTCTGCCTTTGCAGATGGAGAGAGAGAAATTTGACTGACTTTGCAGACGGAGAGACAGAAACTAAGGAAGGGGAAATCAATTGTTCACCGACAGTTACTAAACACACTGCTGAAGATACAGCCTGGGAATCTTCATTAATCCAGAGATCTTTCCACTCCAAAGACCACTCTCCTGTCACAGCTTCCTTCCTGTCCTTTACACCTGGACAGATGCTGCCTCTTGTTCCAGAGACCACCTTCTATCAGGTTATGTAAAAAGCAAAGTCCTCTTTAAGCTCCCCACAGCGGGTACTGTGTACTATCATTGCATTTCCCCCAGGACCCAAGAACAGAGCTTTGCCTTCTGGACCTCAGCAGACACCTGAACTGAATGGCAGTTCACAAGCCTCAGACATTTAGACCAAGAGACTAGATGTTACTTGCCTGCAGGATCTTATGTGGTACAGAAAGGATTCCTGTCAACATGATTCAGCCTCTTGCTGAGAAAAACAGGTGGTTCTGTGCTGGTGTCAGGAACCAATAGCTGAGATTTTACCCTGAGTCCCACACCCACCTCACTGCAGATGTAAAAAAGTGGCTACATTGGCCTCTCTCATCCATTTTTAACAAAATGTTAAGAAACAAATTTATGTCTGCCTAGAAGTATGGGAAAAATGAAATAAATTCTGATGAAGAGAGTGTTCAGTTTCTCAGAGAAAAGACAGGACATCGTTCAGCACTTCCGTGATGGTGAACCAATAGAACTTACCTTCCGTCTTCAGCCGGCAATATAGGTAGTAGGCCGCTTGACTCATAAGATGTTTATTTTTGCTGTCTCTGTATTTCTGTTCTTCATCAAGATCTTTTTGATCATCTGTAAACAAATCCAGAAGAGCAGGTCAAATTCAGCAAGTCTCACTTCACACAAGACCAAATCAGTGTCCTGTCATAGCAGAACATAAAATATTCTCAATAGAAGAATGTGATATAATGATAACAATGTTCTAACAGGCCGAAGATTAAGTTGCCTCAGAAGCAGATGAGCCTGCTTTTCAGATCCATGGGAAAAAATCTGTCTTAACTGATAGATCTCAATCCCATATCCTCTGACTTAAGTTAATGCAAACAATTAAAACTTTTTCCCCAAAATCTTCAAAACTTGCCCTGACTGCTTTCCAGAAGGGTTGCAGCAATACTGATCTATCTCAACATGTATCATGATCAACGAATGGTTAGAAAAATTTATATATGAGACAGACCAACAAAAAAATTTTAACAACCTCTACTTAAAAAAAAAAAACCTGTGGAGCCAGCACTGTAGCTCATGCTGGGAAGGCCTTAAGGCACTGTAGGCCTAAAAAAACAGATCGCTTGACCTCAGGAGTTCAAGAGCAGCCCAGACAACATGGAGAAACCCAGCCTCTACATAGAATACAAAAATTGTCAGATGCAGTGGTACCCAAAAGGGATCTCAGCTAATTAAGAGTCTGAGGCACCAGAACTAGGGTACTTCCTGCTCTTGATGGGGCAACTAACACATACCACTGGTTCTATTGAGTACAGGGTCCCCTATAAATTCCTCACAGAAGGTACTGTCTGCTATCGCTGTGTTTCTCCCAGTGCCCCAGAACAGAGCTTTGCCTACTGGGCCTCAGAAAAGAAAAAAATGGAAGTGGAGTAGCCTCAGACATTTTGACCAACAAAATAGATGCTACTTGTCTGCAGAATCTTATACTGTACAGAGAAAATTTCTGTAAACATGGACTTGGCCTCTTGTTGAGAAAAACAGGTGAGTCTGTGCCTGTGTCAGGAATCATTAGCTGCGATACTAACCCTAGTCCCACACCCACCTTACTGCAGACGTGGAACAGTTGCTAGATACCTTGGCCTCTGACTTCCATCTTTACCAACATAATAAAATACCCATTGCTATTTTCCTAGAAGTATGGGAAGGATTAAATTAACCTCGAAGAAGACAGCGTATCGCCTGTCCGAGACAAGACAGGACGTTGTTCAGCACTTCCGTTACGGCGAACCTTTAGAACTTACCTTCCGTCTTCAGCCGGCAGCCCAGGTAGTAGGCCACTTGACACATTAGAAGTTTATTTTTGCAGTCTCTGTATTTCTGTTCTTCATTGTGATCTTTACAATCTTCTGTAAACAAATTCAGAAGAGCAGGTCACATTAAGCAAATCGCACTTCACACAGACCAAAGCAGTGTCCAATCATAGCACAAGGACTTAAAATACGCTCAGTGTAAGAATGTGTCATTCTGACGGTAATGTTCTAACAAGCCCTAGAATAAGTCGCCCTAGAAGTGGATGAGCCTGCTTTTCAGATCCAGAGGACAAAATCTCCCTCATCTGGTAGATCTTAACCACGTATCCTGTGACCTAAGTCAGTACAAAAATTAAAACGTTTTCCCAAAAATCTTTCAAAAATTGCCCTAAATACTTCGCAGAAGCATTGCTGCCATACTGATTTATCTCATTATATATCATGCTCAGTGAATGGTTAGAGAAATTTCTACAGGAGACTGGACCAACTGATGAATTCTAACAACCTTTACTGAAAAAACAATCTGTGGAACCAGCATGGTGGCTCATGCCTGAAACCTCAGCAATTTAGGAGGCACAGGGGGTCAGATCCCTTGACCTCAGGACTTCAGGACCAGCCTGGCCAACACGGAGAAACCCCACCTCTACTGAAAATATAATAGCCAGGTGTGATGGTGCCCACCGGGGATCCCAGCTGATTGGGAGGCTGAGGCACCAGTACCAGGGAACTCCCTGCTCTTGATGATGCCACTTTCAGATACCACAGGGTCTAATCGGAGGAGGGTCCCCTTTAAGCTCCCCATAGCAGGAACTGTGTGCTATCATAGTGTTCCCACCAGTGTCCCCAGAACACTGCTTTGCCTACTGGGTCTCAGCAGAAACTAGAACTAAATGGAAGTTCAGTAGCCTCAGACATTTAGACCAACAGACTAGATGCTACTTGTCTGCAGGATCTTGTATGGCACAGAGAGGATTCCTGCAAACATGGATTTAGCCTCTTGCTGAGAAAAACAGGTGGTTCTGTGCCTGTGTCAGACATCGATAGCTGGGACTGTGACCCCAGTCCCACACCCACCTTACTGCAGATGTGGAAAAGTTGCTAAACACTTTGGCCTCTATCTTTCATCTTGACCAAAATGTTAAAATACCCATTTCTGTTTTCTGCAAGTATAAGCATAAGAAATTAATTTTGATAAAGAGAATGGTTAGTTACTCAAGACAACACAGGACGTCATGCATCACTTTCGTGGTAGTCAACCTATAGAACTTACTGTATGACTTCAGCCGGTACTTCAGGAAGTAGGCCACCAGGCTCAAAAGAAGTCGCTTTTTGATGGCTCCGACATTGGGTTTGCTTTCTTCCCGTTGGGAGCAGGATTTCTCAATGCCTTCTGGAACGTTCTGAACCTCTGGGATCGTTCTGGAAGGAGGCCGGCCAGACGCCACCGTGTGGACATTTGGGGCGGTACACCAAAAGCCAGGAACTGGGGAGAAGAAACCCAAACACATGATGGGTTAGAAACTGGTGACATCAAATTGGTTTCAGGACTGAGGGATGTCACTGACAGCCTTGCCTATTGGACATGCTGTTTCCCTGCTTTGACTCTTCTCATCTCCACTCTTGATCTCCTTAAAGTCAACTTGTCTTAGCTACTCAGTCACCCTGAAACCAGGATACAAACACTTCTGCCTTTATCTTGCTTATAAGTTCCGAAGGATCCTATACGTTAGACAGAATTCCTGTAAACGCGGACTTGGCCTCTTGCTGAGAAAAACAGGTGGTTCTGTGCCTGTGTCAGGAATCATTAGCTGCGATACTAACCCTAGTCCCACACCCACCTTACTGCAGACGTGGAACAGTTGCTAGATACCTTGGCCTCTGACTTCCGTCTTTACCAAAATGGCAAAATACCCATTGCTATTTTCCTAGAAGTATGGGAAGGATTAAATTAACCTCGAAGAAGACAGCGTATCGCCTGTCCGAGACAAGACAGGACGTTGTTCAGCACTTCCGTTACGGCGAACCTTTAGAACTTACCTTCTGTCTTCAGCCGGCAGCCCAGGTAGTAGGCCACTTGACACATTAGAAGTTTATTTTTGCAGTCTCTGTATTTCTGTTCTTCATCGTCATCTTTTCGATCTTCTGTAAACAAATTCAGAAGAGCAGGTCACATTAAGCAAATCGCACTTCACACAAGACCAAAGCAGTGTCCAATCATAGCACAGAAACTTAAAATATTCTCAGTGTAAGAATGTGTTATTCTGACGGTAATGTTCTAATGGGCCCTAGAATAAGTCACCCTAGAAGTGGATGAGCCTGCTCTTCAGATGCAGGGGACAAAATCTCCCTCATCTGGTAGATCTTAACCACGTATCCTGTGACTTAAGTCAGTGCAAAAATTAAAACATTTTCCCCAAAATCTTTCAAAAATTGCCCTAAATACTTTCCAGAAGCATTGCTGCCATACTGATTTATCTCATTATATATCATGGTCAGTGAATGGTTAGAGAAATTTCTACAGGAGACTGGACCAACTGATGAATTCTAACAACCTTTACTGGAAAAACAATCTGTGGAACCAGCATGGTGGCTCATGCCTGGAATCTCAGCAATTTAGGAGGCACGGGGGGCAGATCCCTTGACCTCAGGAGTTCAGGACCAGCCTGGCCAACATGGGGAAACCCCACCCCAACTGAAAATATAATAGTCAGCCAGGTGTGGTGGTGCCCACCGGGGATCCCAGCTGATTGGGAGGCTGAGGCACCAGTACCAGGGAACTCCCTGCTCTTGATGATGCCACTTTCAGATACCACAGGGTCTAATCGGAGGAGGGTCCCCTTTAAGCTCCCCACAGCAGGAACTGTGTGCTATCAGTGTTCCCCCCAGTGTCCCCAGAACACTGCTTTGCCTACTGGGCCTCAGCAGAAACCGGAACAAAATGGAAGTTCAGTAGCCTCAGACATTTAGACCAACAGACTAGATGCTACTTGTCTGCAGGATCTTGTATGGCACAGAGAGGATTCCTGCAAACATGGATTTAGCCTCTTGTTGAGAAAAACAGGTGGTTCTATGCCTGTGTCAGACATCGATAGCTGTGACTGTGACCCCAGTCCCACACCCACGTTACTGTAGACGTGGAAAAGTTGCTAAACACTTTGGCCTCTATCTTTCATCTTGACCAAAATGTTAAAATACCCATTTCTATTTTCTGCAAGTATGGGCATAAGAAATTAATTTTGTTGAAGAGAATGGTTAGTGACTCAAGACAACACAGGACGTCATGCATCACTTTCGTGGTAGTCAACCTATAGAACTTACTGTATGACTTCAGCCGGTACTTCAGGAAGTAGGCCACCAGGCTCAAAAGAAGTCGCTTTTTGATGGCTCCGACACTGGGTTTGCTTTCTTCCCGTTGGGAGCAGGATTTCTCAATGCCTTCTGGAACGTTCATCTCTGGGATTTTTCTGGGAGGCCGGCCAGACGCCACCGTGTTGACATTTGGGGCGGTACACCGAAAGCCAGGGACTGGGGAGAAGAAACCCAAACACATGATGGGTTAGAAACTGGTGACGTCAAATTGGTTTATTCAGGACTGAGGGATGTCACTGACAGCCTTGCCTATTGGACATGCTGTTTCCCTGCTTTGACTCTTCTCATCTCCACTCTTGATCTCCTTAAAGTCAACTTGTCTTAGCTACTCGTCACCCTGAAACCAGGATACAAACACTTCTGCCTTTATCTTGCTTATAAGTTCTGAAGTATCCTATATGTTAGAGAGGATTCCTGTAAACGTGGACTTGGCCTCTTGCTGAGAAAAACAGGTGGTTCTGTGCCTGTGTCAGGAATCATTAGCTGCGATACTAACCCTAGTCCCACACCCACCTTACTGCAGACGTAGAACAGTTGTTAAATACCTTGGCCTCTGACTTCCATCTTTACCAAAATGGTAAAATACCCATTGCTATTTTCCTAGAAGTATGGGAAGGATTAAATTAACCTTGAAGAAGACAGCATATCGCCTGTCCGAGACAAGACAGGACATTGTTCAGCACTTCCGTTACGGAGAACCCTTAGAACTTACCTTCCGTCTTCAGCCGGCAGCCCAGGTAGTAGGCCACTTGACACATTAGAAGTTTATTTTTGCAGGCTCTGTATTTCTGTTCTTCATCGTCATCTTTTCGATCTTCTGTAAACAAATTAGGAAGAGACGGTCACATTAAGCAAATCGCACTTCACTTAAGACCAAAGCAGTGTCCAGTCATAGCACAAGCACAGAAATGTTCTCCGGGCAAGAATACAAATTCTGACCAAAAGTTTCTAGGATTCCCTAGATTAAGCCTGGTGAGTACATGAGCCTGCTTTCCAGATGCACAGGCCAAAATCTTCCTCTACAGGTAGACCATAATTCCATATTCTCTCACCGTGTCCATCCAAAGTTAAAGCAAATTTGTTCCCAGAGAATCTCCAAAATTAGTCAAACTCTTCTAGGAGTGTTGCTGCAATAATTTTTCTCACCAGGTAGCAAGGTTATTGCCTGGTCAGAGGCATCTATACATGAGACTGGATGGTTACGTAAATTCTAACACTTGCTTGAAAAAGAATCTGTGAGGTTTGTGCAGTGGCAGTATCGTAGCCAATGAAGTTTATCCAAGATGAGATTATCGCTAACTGAAAACATTCCCCAATACCCCGCCGTGATGACAGGCAATAGAGTCGGCATTGCCAATTTTTGACAGTCTCTAGGGAGAAAAAATAAAAAAAGACAAAGCAAAACAAAAACAAAAGAAAATCTGTGGGCTGGGCATGGTGGCTCATGCCGGAAATCCCAGCACTCTGGAAGAGGAAGTGAGCACTTCACAAGGTCAGGAAATCGGGACCATTCTGGCCAACATGGTGGAAGCCAGTCTCTACTAAAAATACTAAGAAATTAGCTGGGCGTGGTAGCACGTGCCTACACTCTCAGCTACTCGGGAGGCTGAGGCAGCAGAATCATCTGAACCCATGAGGCAGAGGTTGCAGTGACGTGAGATCCTGCAATTGAACTCCAGCCTGAATAACAGAGAAAGACTCCATCTCAAAAAAAGGGGGAAAAAAATCCGTTATTTGAAAGGTCAAGGCAGGTGAACAATTTAAGATCAGAAGTTCAAGCCCAGCCTGGCCAATATGGTGAAACCTCGTCTCTACTACAAATACAAAAATTAGCCAGGTGTGGTGGTGGGCACCTGTGATCCTAGCTACTCAGGAGTCAGAGGCAGGAGAATCACTGGAGTCTTCAAAGTGGAGACTGCAGTAAGATCAGATGGCGCCACTGCACTCCAGGATAGGTGACAGAAAAAGACTCCATCTCAACAACAAACAGTATGTGATGCTATGAAGAAAAGTCAGATCGGCCACTACATTGAGGGGGTGGACAGCCAGGGGTGAGCCTTGCTTGACGGAAACGTATTAGCAAGGAAAAGAGAAAATGTTTTCATCCTGGTTTCAAGGTGACTGTGAAGCTAAGCAAGCTGACTTAAAAAGAGATCAAGACTGAAGCTCAGAGCAGTGAAACCTGGGGAACAATATCTCAAAATAAATAGGCAAGGCTCCCAGTAACCTTAAAAAGAAATAGAAACACCATGAACATCGTTCAGGGACAGATGACATAATGACAGGTGAGGAGACATACCAAATCAAAGCTAGGAGACCTGACAGACACCTACTGGACACCTCCTGCACTCAGGTGACCATGAGTTTGTAACATTGGCCTGGGGTCTGGTAACTTGATACTTGGGCCTGGGAGACAAACGCACGGCATGAACTGAGGAAGAGATAAAAATTTGCTGATATCTGTGTTTAGTATCCTATCATACGTATTTATTCAAACCGATTTGTGTGTATAGAGCCTGTCTTCAGAGTTGATCTTCCTCAGCCTAGACAGAGGTACCAAAAACAAGGAATGTAGAGGTTACCTGTAAGAATGATGAGAGCATCCTCCGCTACATCATCAGATGATGCACTCTGTACAACTAGCCCAGAGTCAATGCTGTCTTCGTCAAATGTGGTTTCTTCATTGGTGTCTCTGTGAGGCTGGCTGGAGTCAGTAGGGCCATAACTATTTAAATGAGTGATGACAGATTCCTCCAGAGAATCCTCAGGGACTTTCTTGACTTCAAGCTTCCGCACCTCCCTGATGAGTCAGATGGGATAGAGATGACAGAGATTAAACAAAGGGTGATTGGAACCCAGGAATTCCTGGCTGGTTTTCACAGGAGGAATGACAGTGGTCCCAGAGGCAAATGGGAGGTTCCCTTTAAGAGAAAACAGGCAATCCTCCGCTCTGCAACAGAGCATGGCTGCCATGAGAACCGGAGAGACAACTGGCATTCATCACACTGCGCAGAAAGGAGCTGAGAAGAGCAGAGACTCAGTTATCCCTGTATAATTCAGACATGGCACTCAGCACATAAAAAGAAGCACAGCAGCTGCCACACCCTGTGTCTAAGTTGGGTTGAACTGAGCATATTGTGGCCAAGGAAATGCAGGCTTTTGTCCCATGGGAGACACCAGAGCTGGTGAGATTCTAGACCTTTTCCATACTTTACCACCCATTACTTGCTCCTGATTCTTCAGTGTTACCTGGGGGCAGGTGACTCCTGGATTTTCTCAGCCTCTGCAACATGAACATCCTCATCCTTGTCTTTGTCATTTTCTGCAAGTACAGATGTGTTCATTCAGATATTTCCCATTTCACATTTTGCAAACACAGTCACCCAACGTGCATAGGGACATGAAAGTCTGTGCATGGGTCCCTGTTCTACTGAAAGCTCTCATGATTTCTCTTTAACACAATGCCCTGGCATAATTTCTGGATCCACCAGGCAATGCATTACTGATCCGGAGGGTCACCGTCACGATGAGGCCAAATGTTGAAAAGACTTTCAGCTCCCACATCACTGGAGACTTGTGCAGCCCCTCTCTGGACTTTGGCAGCTGTCTCCCCCATCCTGACAAAGATCTGATGCCCAGGGACTGGCTTGCTGTCCTGTCACAGCTCATATTTACAACCTATTTCTTTCTCTTAGGAAAGGACAAACAAACTTGTCCCACAATCCTCTGCACATCAGGTGACTTCACAGGCCCAAGTGGCTTCTGCTGTATTATTCAGGAACATTCTCTCCATGGGGAGTGCTCATGTCTGAACCACATCCTAACACCAAATACCCACACAGCAAGTGCTGCCTCCAACACCACACAGCAAGGTGCTTCATCTCATTTGGATAAGCAGTCATAAGTGTTTGCACATTTGAATGCTTCAGACACTGCAAGATTTCTGCCTTTGCAGATGGAGAGAGAGAAATTCGACTGCCTTTGCAGGTGGAGAGACAGAAAGTCAGGAAGGAGAAATCAATTGCTTACTGACAGTTACTAAACACACTGCTGAAGATACAGCCTGGGAATCTTCATTCTTAATCCAGAGATCTTTCCACTCCAACCGCTCTCCTGTCATAGCTTCCTTCCTGTCCTTTACACCTGGACAGATGCTGCCTCTTGTTTCAAAGACCGCCTCCCATCAGATTATGTAAGGAGCAGAGTCCTCTCTAAGCTCCCCACAGCAGGTTCTGTGTACTATTACCACATTTTCCCCAGGACCCAATAACAGAGTTTTGCCTACTGGACCTCAGCAGAAACTTAAAATGAATAGCAGTTCACAAGCCTCAGACATGTAGACCAACAGACTAGATGCTACTTCTCTGTAGGATCTTATGTGGTACAGAGAGGATTCCTGTCAACATGATTCAGCCTCTTACTGAGAAAAACAGGTGGTTCTCTGCCTGTGTCAGGAATCAATAGCTGAGATTTTACCCTGAGTCCCACACGCCCCTTACTGCAGATGTGGAAAAGTGGCTACATACTTTGGCCTCTCTCATCCATTTTTAACAAAATGTTAAGAAACAAACTTGTTTGCCTAAAAGTATGAAAAAGATGAAATAAATTCTGATGAAGAGAGTGTTCAGTTTCTCAGAGAAAAGACAGGACATCGTTCAGCACTTCCGTGATGGTGAACCAATAGAACTTACCTTCCGTCTTCAGCCGGCAGTCCAGGTAGTAGGCCGCTTGACTCATAAGATGTTTATTTTTGTTGTCTCTGTATTTCTGTTCTTCATTGTGATCTTTTTGATCATCTGTAAATAGATTTAGAAGAGCAGGTCACATTCAGGAAATCTCACTTCACAAGACAATATCAGTGTCCTGTCATACCACAAGGACAAAAAATATTCTCAATGGAAGAATGTGATATTCTGATAAAAATGTTCTAATGGGCCCTGGATTAAGTTGAATCAGAAGCAGATGAGCCTGCTTTTCAGACCCATGGGACAAAATGTCTCATCTTGTAGATCTCAATCCCACATCCTCTGACTTAAGTCAGTGCAAATAATTAAAACTTTTACCCCAAAATCTTCAAAACTTCCCGACTGCTTTCCAGAAGGGTTGTTGCAATACTGATCTAGCTCATCCTGTATCACGGTCAACGAAGAATTAGCGAAAAGAATACAGAAGACTAAACCGACAAATGTATTTTAACAACCTCTACTTAAAAAAGAATCTATGAAGCCAGCATGGTGGCTCAGGCCTGGAATCCCAGCACTTAAGGAGGTCTAGGAGGGCAGATCCCTTGACCTCAGGAGTTCGAGATCAGCCTGGCCAACATGGAGAAACCCCGCCTCTACATCAAACACAAACAGTAGCCAGGCATGGTGGTGCCCACCGAGGAACCCAGCTGATTGGGAGGCTGAGGCACCGGTACAAGAGTACTTCCTGCTCTTGATGGGGCCACTTATACCACAGGTTCTATCAGGAGCAGAATCCCCTTTCAGTTCCTCACAGGAGGTACTGTCTGCTATAGCTGTGTTTCCCCCAGTGTCCCCAACACACAGCTTTGCCTGCTGGGCCTCAGCAGAAACTGGAACACAATGGAAGTTCAGCAGCCTCAGACATTTAGACCAACAGACTAGATGCTACTTCTCTGCAGGATCTTGTACCGTACAGAGAGGATTCCTGTAAACATGGATTTAGCCTCTTGCTGAGAAAAACAGGTGGTTCTGTGCCTGCGTCAGAAATCCATAGCTGGGATTGTAACCACAGTCCCACACCCACCTTACTGCAGACGTGGAAAACTTGCTAAACACTCTGGCCTCTGTCTTCCACCTTTAACCAAATGGTAAAATACCCATTTCTATTTTCTAGGAGTATAAGAAAGATAAGATTAACTTTGAGGAAGACAGCGGTCAGTTTCTCGAGACCAGGTAGGACATCGTTCATCACTTTTGTGGAGGTGAACCTATGGAACTCACCGTATGCCCTCAGCCGGTAGTTCAGGGAGTAGTCCACCTCACTCAGAAGACATCTATTTCGGCGGACTCCGACATCCGGTTTGTTATCTTCCCGCTGGGAGCAGAATTTCTCAATGGCTTCTGGAACGTTCACCCCTGGAATTTTTCCGGCAACAGCCCTGCCAGATGCCACCGTGATGACATTTGGGGACGAAAAGGGAAAGCCAAGGACTGGAAAGAAGAAACCCAAACACATGATGGGTTAGAAATTGGTGACGTCAAATTGGTTTAATCAGGACTGAGGGATGTCACTGACAGTGTTGCCTATTGATGTGAAGATCTTATTTCACCGAATTACTCTTCTCATCTGCACTCTTGATCACCACCCTAAAGTCAACTTGTCTTAGCTACTCATTGACCTTGAAGCCAGGACATCCACATTTCTACCTTGATCCTGCTTATAAGTTCTGAAGGATCTTACATGGTACAGAGAAGATTCCTGTAAACATGATTGAGCCTCTTGCAGAGAAAAGCAGGTGGTTTGGTGCCTGTGTTAGGAAGCAGTAGCTGGAATGTTAACCCTAGTCTCGCACCTGTCTTACTGCAGACCTGGAAACGTTGCTACATAGTTTCACCTCCTACAAAATGTATACAGGAGACTGGACCGACGGATGTATTTTAACAATGTCTACTTAAAAAAGAATCTGTGGAGCCGGCATGGTGGCTCATGCCCGGAATCCCAGCACTTTAGGAGGTCTAAGAGGGCAGATCCCCTGACCTCAGGAGTTCATGACCTTTAACATTTTGTTAAAGACGTAACATTGCTACTTTCCTAGAAGTATGGGAAGGATGAAATTAACTTTGAAAAAGAGAGTGTATGGTTTACCAGAGACAAGACAGGACACTGCTCAGCACTTCGATGACGGTGAACCTATAGAACTTACCTTCCGTCTTCAGCTGACAGACCAGGTAGTAGACCGCTTGACTCACACAAAGTTTATTTTTGCTGTCTCCGTATCTCCGTTCTTCATCGTCATCTTCTCGAGCTTCTGTAAACAAATTCAGAAGAGCAGGTCACAGTAAGCAAATGGCACTTCGCACAAGACCAAATCAGTGTCCAGTCATAGCACGAGGACGTAAAATAGTCTCAATGGAAGAATGCGATACTATGATGGGAATGTTCTAACGCGGCCCTAGATTCGGTTGCCTCAGAAGCAGATGAGCCTGCTCTTCAGATCCATGGGACAAAATCTGCCACATCTTGTAGGTCTCAATCCCATATCCTCTGACTTAAGTCAGTGCAAACGATTAAAACATTTATTCCAAAACCTTCAAAACTTCCCCTGACTGCTTTCCAGAAGGGTTGCTGCAATACTCATCTAGCTCATCCCGTATCACGGTCAACGAAGGGTTAGAAAAATGTATACAGGAGACTGGACCAACGGATGTATTTTAACAATGTCTACTTAAAAAAGAATCTGTGGAGCCAGTATGGTGGCTCATGCCCGGAATCCCAGCACTTTAGGAGGTCTAAGAGGGCAGATCCCTTGACCTCAGGAGTTCAAGCTCAGCCTGGCCAACATGGAGAATCCCTGCCTCTACATCAAACACAAACAGTAGCCAGGCGTGGTGGTGCCAACCGGGGATCCCAGCTAATTGGGAGGCTGAGGCACCGGTACCAGGGTACTTCCTGCTCTCGATGGGGCCACTTACACATACCACAGGTTCTATCAAGAGCAGGATCCCCTTTCAGTTCCTCACAGGAGGTACTGTCTGCTATCACTGTGTTTCCTCCAGTGTCCCTAACACAGCTTTGCCTGCTGAGCCTCAGCAGAAACCGGAACAAAATGGAAGTTCAGCAGCCTCAGACATTTGGACCAACAGACTAGATGCTACTTCTCTGCAGGATCTTGTACCATACAGAGAGGATTCCTGTCAACATGGATTTAGCCTCTTGCTGAAAAAAACAGGTGGTTCCGTGCCTGTGTCAGAAATCCATAGCTGAGATTGTAACCCCAGTCCCACACCCACCTTACTGCAGATGTGGAAAACTTGCTAAACACTTTGGCCTCTGTATTCCATCTTTAACCAACTGGTAAAATACCCATTTCTATTTTCTATGAGTATGGGAAAGATGAGATTAACTTTGAGGAAGAAAGCGGTCAGTTTCTCGAGCTGAGGCAGGACATTGTTCCTCACTTTTGTGGAGGTGAACCTATGGAACTCACCGTATGTCCTCAGCCGGTAGTTCAGGGAGTAGTTCACCTCACTCAGAAGAAATCTATTTCGGCGGACTCCGACATCTGGTTTATCTTCCCGCTGGGAGCAGGATTTCTCAATGGCTTCTGGAACGTTCACCCCTAAAATTGTTCCGGCAACAGCCCTGCCAGATGCCACCGTGATGACATTCAGGGCAGAACACGGAAAGCCAGGGACTGGAAAGAAGTAACCCAAACACATGATGGGTTAGAAACTGGTGACGTCAAATTGGTTTAATCAGGACTGAGGGATGTCACTTACAGCTTTGCCTATTGATTTGAAGATGTTATTTCCCCGAATTACTCTTCTCACCTGCACTCTCGATCACCCAAAAGTCGACTTATCTTAGCTACTCATTCACCTTGAAGCCCGGACATCCACATTCAACCCAAACACAAGATGGGTTAGAAACTGGTGACGTCAAATTGGTTTAATCAGGACTAAGGGATGTCACTGACAGTGTTGCCTATTGATTTGAAGATGTTATTTCCCCAAATTACTCTTCTCATCTGCACTCTTGATCACCCTAAAGTCAACTTGTCAAAGCTACTCATTGACCTTGAAGCCAGGACATCCACATTTCTACCATGATCCTGCTTATAAGTTATGAAGGATCTTATATGGTACAGAGAAGATTCCTATAAACATGATTTACCCTCTTGCAGAGAAAAGCAGGTGGTTTGGTGCCTGTGTTAGGAATCAATAGCTGGGATGTTAACCCTAGTCTCGCACCTGTCTTACTGCAGACGTGGAAATGTTGCAACATAGTTTTGCCTCCGTGTTACGCCTTTAACAAAATGTTAAAGATGTAACATTGCTACTTTCCTAGAAGTATGGGAAGGATGAAATTAACTTTGAAAAAGAGAGTGTATGGTTTCTCAGAGACAAGGCAGGACACTGCTCAGCACTTCCGTGACGGTGAACCTATAGAACTTACCTTCCATCTTCAGCTGACAGACCAGGTAGTAGATCGCTTGACTGACTAGAAATTTATTTTTGTTGTCTCCATATCTCCATTCTTCATCGTCATCTTCTTGAGCTTCTGTAAACAAATTCAGAAGAGCAGGTCACAATAAGCAAATGGCACTTCACACAAGACCAGATCAGTGTCCAGTCATAGCACGAGGACGTGAAATAGTCTCAATGGAAGAATGCGATATGATGAGAATGTTCTAACGTGCCCTAGATTCGGTTGCCTCAGAAGCAGATGAGCCTGCTCTTCAGATCCATGGGACAAAATCTGTCTCATCCTGTAGATCTCAATTCCACATCCTCTGACTTAAGTCAGTGCAAACGATTAAAACTTTTACCCCAAAATCTTCAAAACTTCCCCTGACTGCTTTCCAGAAGAATTGCTGCAATACTGATCTAGCTCATCCTGTATCATGGTCAAGGAAGGGTTAGAGAAATGTATATAAAAGACTGGACCGAGGGATGTATTTTAACAATGTCTACTTAAAAAAGAATCTCTGGAGCCGGCATGGTGGCTCATGCCTGAAATCCCAGCACTTTAGGAGGTCTGGGAGTGCAGATCCCTTGACCTCAGAGTTCGAGATCAGCCTGGCCAACGTGGAGAAAACCCGCCTCTACATCAAACACAAAAAGTAGCCAGGCGTGGTGGTGCCCACCGGAAATCCCAGCTAATTGGGAGGCTGAGGCACCGGTACCAGGGTACTTCCTGCTCTTGATGGGGCCACTTACACATACCACAGGTTCAATCAAAAGCAGGATCCCCTTTTAGTTCCTCACAGGAGGTACTGTCTGCTATCACTGTGTTTCCCCCAGGGTCCCCAACACACAGCTTTGCCTGCTGGGCCTCAGCAGAAACCGAAAAAAAATGGAAGTTCAGCAGCCTCAGACATTTAGACCAACAGACTAGATGCTACTTCTCTGCAGGATCTTGTACCATACAGAGAGGATTCCTGTCAACATGGATTTAGCCTCTTGCTGAGAAAAACAGGTGGTTCCGTGCCTGTGTCAGAAATCCATAGCTGGGATTGTGACCCCAGTCCCACACCCACCTTACTGCAGACGTGGAAACGTTGCTAAACACTTTGGCCTCTGTCTTCCATCTTTAACCAAATGGTACAATACCCATTTCTATTTTCTAGGAGTATAGGAAAGATGAGATTAACTTTGAGGAAGACAGCGGTCAGTTTCTCAAGACGAGGCAGGATGTCGTTCATCACTTTTGTGGAGGTGAACCTGTGGAACTCACCATATGTCCTCAGCCGGTAGTTCAGGAAGTAGTTCACCTCACTCAGAAGACATCTATTTTGGCTGACTCCGACATCCGGTTTGTTATCTTCCCGCTGGGAGCAGAATTTCTCAATGGCTTCTGGAACGTTCACCCCTGGAATTGTTCTGGCAACAGCCCTGCCAGATGCCACCATGATGACATTTGGGGCAGAACACAGAAAGACAGGGACTGGAAAGAAGAAACCCAAACACATGATGGGTTAGAAACAGGTCACATCAAATTGGTTTAATCAGGACTGAGGGATGTCACTGACAGCCTTGCCTATTGATTTGAAGATGTTATTTCCCCGAATTCCTCTTGTCACCTGCACTCTCAATCACCCTAAAGTAAACTTGTCAAAGCTACTCATTGACCTTGAAGCCAGGACATCCACATTTCTACCTTGATCCTGCTTATAAGTTCTGAAGGATCTTATATGGTACAGAGAAGATTCCTGTAAACATGATTTAGCCTCTTGCAAAGAAAAACAGGTGGTTTGGTGCCTGTGTTAGGAATCAATAGCTGGGATGTTAACCCTACCCACGTCTCGCACCTGTCTTACTGCAGACATGGAAATGTTGCTACATAGTTTCGCCTCCATGTTACGCCTTTAACAAAATGTTAAAGATGTAACATTGCTACTTTCCTAGAAGTATGGGAAGGATGAAATTATCTTTGAAAAAGAGAGTGTATGGTTTCTCAGAGACAAGACAGGACACTCCTCAGCACTTCCGTGATGGTGAACCTATAGAACTTACCTTCCATCTTCAGCTGACAGGCCAGGGAGTAGACTGCTTGACTCACAAGAAGTTTATTTTTGTTGTCTCTGTATCTCCGTTCTTCATCGTCATCTTCTTGAGCTTCTGTAAACAAATTCAGAAGAGCAGGTCACAGTAAGCAAATGGCACTTCACACAACACCAAATCACTGTCCAGTCACAGCACGAGGACGTGAAATAATCTCAATGGAAGAATGTGATATTATGATGGGAATATTCTAACGGGCCCTAGATTCGGTTGCCTCAGAAGCAGATGAGCCTGCTCTTCAGATCCATGGGACAAAATCTGTCTCATCTTGTAGATCTCAATCCCATATCCTCTGACCTAAGTCAGTGCAAATGATTAAACCTTTTTCCCCAAATCTTCAAAAATTGCCCTAACTGCTCTCCAGAAGCATTGCTGCAATACAGAGTTATCTCATCATATATCATGGTCAGTGAATGGTTAGAAAAATTTACATAGGAGACTGGACTGATGGATGAATTCTAACAACCTTTACTTAAAAAAGAATCCATGGAGCCAGCCCAATGTCACACACCTGGAATTCCAGCACTTAAGCAGGCCCAGGGAGGGAGATCACTTGACCTCAGGAGTTGAAGACCAGCCTGGCCAACATGGTGAAAACCTGCCTCTACTAACAATACAAAAATTGGCCATTTGTGGTGGTGCCCACCAGGGATCCCAGCTAATTGGAAGGCTGAGGCACCAGTACCAGGGTACTCCCTGCTCTTGATGGTGCCACATACACACACCACAGATGCTATTAGAGCAGAGCCCCCTTCAAGCTCTTCACAGGAGATATTGTGTGCTATCACATTTCCCCCAGTGTTTCCAGAACAGAGCTTTCCCTACTGGGCCTCAGAAAACTAGAACCAAATGGAAGTTCAGTTGCCTTAGACATTTTGACCAACAGACTAGAGGCTACTTGTCGGCAGGATCTTATACTGTACAGAGAGGATTCCTGTAAACATGGATTTGGTCTCTTGCTGAGAAAAACGGGTGGTTCTGTGCCTGTGTCAAAAATTGATAGCTGGGATTGTAACCCCAGTCGCACACCCACCTTACTGCAGGCATGGAAAAGTTGTTAACTACTTTGGCTTCTGTCTTCATCTTTAACAAAATGTTAAAGTACCCATTGCTAATTTCTACAGGTATGGGAAGAATGAAATTAATTTTGATGAAAAGAACTGTCAGTTTCTCAAAACAACACAAAACATCATTGATCACGTTCGTGGTGGTCAACCTATCGAACTTACTGTATGACTTCAGCCGGTAGTTCTGGAAGTAGGCCACCTGGCTCAGAAGAAGTCTGTTTTTGCTGGCTCCGACATTCGATTTGTTTTCTTCCTGTTGTGAGCCAGATTTCTCAATGCCTTCTGTAATGTTCTCCTCTGGGATTCTTCTGGAAGGAGGTCTGCCAGATGCCACCATGTTGACTTTTGGGGCACAACACAGAAAGCCAGAAACTGGGGCGAAGAAACCCAAACATATAATGGGTTAGAAACTGGAGATGTCAAGTTGGTTTAATCACGACTAAGGGATCTCACTGACAGCCTTGCCTATTGCACATGATGTTTCCCTGCTTTTACTCTTCTCATCTCCACTCTTGATCTCCTTAAAATCAACTTGTCTTAGCTACTCAGTCACCCTGAAACCAGGATATAAACACTTCTACCTTTATCTTGCTTATACGTTCTGAAGGATCCTATGTGTTAGAGAGAATTCCTGACGTGATTTAGTCTCTTCCTGAGAAATACAGGTGGTTCTGTGCCTGTGTCAGGAATCGTTAGCTGCGTTATTAACCCTAGTCTGACACCCACCTTACTGCAGATGTGGAAGTGTTGCTAAATGCCTTGGCCTCTGACTTCCATCTTTAGCATAATGTTAAAATACTCATTGCTATTTTCCTAGAAGTATGGGAAGGATTAAATTAACTTTCAAGATGAGAGTGTGTAATTTCTCAGAGATAAGACAGGACATTGTTCAGCACTTCCGTGATGGTGAACCCATAGAACTTACCTTCCGTCTTCAGCCGGCAGCCCAGGTAGTAGGCCACTTGACTCAAAAAAAGTTTATTTTTGTTGTCTCTGTATTTCTGTTCTTCATCGTCTTTTCGATCTATAAACAAATTCAGAAGAGGAGGTCACATTAAGCAAATCACACTTCACACAAGACCAAATCAGTGTCCAGTCATAGCACAAGGACTTAAAATACTCTCAGTGTAAGAATGTGTTATTCTGACAGTAATGTTCTAATGGGCCCTAGACTAAGTCGCCCTAGAAGTGGATGAGCCTGCTTTTCAAATCCATGGGACAAAATTTCCCTCATCTGGTAGATCTTAATCACTTATCCTCTGACCTAAGCCAGTGCAAAAATTAAAACATTTCACCCAAAATCTTCCAAAAATTGCCCTAAATAATTTCCAGAAGCATTGCTGCAATACTGATTTATCTCATCATATATTATGGTCAATTAATGGATAGAGAAATTCATATAAAAGACTAGACCAACTGATGAATTGTAACAACCTTTCCTGAAAACAGAATCTGTGGAACCACCATGGTGGCTTGTGTCTGGAATCCGAGCAATTTAGGAGGCACAGCAGGGCAGATCCCTTAATCTCAGGAGTTCAAGAACAGCCTGGCCAACATCATGAAACCCCACCTCTACTAAAAATACAATAGTAAGCCAGGTGTGCTGGTGCCCACCGGAAATCCCAGCTGATTGGGAGGCTGAGGCACCAGTACCAGGGTACTCCCTGCTCTTGATGCCACTGACACATACCACAGGTTCTATTAGCAGCAGCATCCCCTTCAAACTCCTCACAGTGGGTACTGTCTGCTGTCACTGTGTTTCCCCCAGTGTCCCCAGAACACACCTTTGCCTACTGGGCCTTAGCAGTCTCTGGAACCTAATGGAAGTTCAGTAGCCTCAGACATTTAGACCAACAGACTGGATGCTACTTGTCTGCAGAATCTTATACGGTATAGAGAAGATTCATGTAAACAGGATTTAGCATTTTGCTGAGAAAAACAGGTGGTTCTGTGCCTGGGTCAGTAATCAATAGCTGGGTTTGTAACCCCAGTCCCTCACCCATCTTACTACAGATGTGGAACAGTTGATAAATACTTTGGCCTCTGTCTTCCATCTTTAACTCAATGTTAAAATACCCATTGCTATTTTCTACAAGTATGGGAACCATGAAATTAATTTTGATGAAGAGAACCGTTAGTTTCTAGAGAGAAGACAGGACGTCACTCAACAGTTTCATGGTGTTGAACCTATACAACTTACTGTCTGTCTTCAGCTGATAGTTCTGGAAGTAGGCCACCTGGCTCAGAAGAAGTCTATTTTTGCTGTCTCTGAAACTCGGTTTGGTCTCTTCCTGCTGGGTGTAGGAATTCTCGACGATATCAGGAAAGTTCACCTCTGCGGTTTGCCTGGAACACACCCTGCCAGGTGCCGCCATGGTGATATTTGGGGCACCACAGGCACAGCCAGGGACTAGGGAGAAGAAACCCAAACACAGGATGGGTTAAAAACGGGAAATCAAATAGGTCTAATCAGGACTGAGGAATTTCAATAACTCAAATTCCTAACTTACTGTTCAGAAAAACGATCCCTCCTCACAGAATGTTAGGGTCCTTAACTGCCAAAACAATGTAGGAAACGCTTGAGCTCAGAGCTGAAGGTGCTGCCTCTAGCTCAGACTCTGACAAGAGTGTGGGAGACAGGGCCAGTGTCCCAGGTAACGGTCTGCTGTTGCAATAATAGAATTGTAAGCTGGGCGTGTCATGGAATCTTCATTCCAACTGCCCAGGGTTTGCTAAAACACAGGCCTCCTGGTCTCACCTGAGCTCACAACCAATGGGGAACCGTTTCTCTATCAGTCACTCTCAGTATTTGTGTACCCTTGTGACGATGCCACAGTCCCATCTCATTCCCAATATATCTAACTAAGCATGCGCCTCATTTTTTCATCTCTTGTGTGTATAAAATCATCAAGGCAGAAACAGTTTCCCAACATGTAATATTTTCTTAATGCTTAGTCATGAAGTCAGTCATCCCTCCTTCTCATATGTTAAAACACAGTTGGAGCCTTTTCCACAAGTTTAACATATCATCCTATTACACTGCCATGATATCCTGACTCTTCTGCAGTTTTTTTCTGTATCCACTAGAGACTGAATGAGTAATTCATTTTGTTAATGAATTAAAATGTTTTCTTTCCTGGCTCAATATTCCTCTTGCTGCATCCCATGGTTATGCTGATTTATATTTTATCAGATATCACTACACTGATATTTGTGGCAGAAGAGACTTTTCATTACACTTAAGACCAGTTTGATGTCCCTATATTTAAAGCTTCCTCTATGTAAGATGATTGGTTTTTTAATGTGACTGAACACTACTTCTCATTCTTGTCACGTACGGATGTCAATTTAGTCCCAGAAGAGCTCTTTTCAAGGTGTCATCAAAATCATTTCTATAGAGATCTCCTGAAAGCGTATGTGACCATCTATCTTGGGAAGTCTGGTAAACCTCATATGATTTTGTTGTTTTCATTTCATGTTTTCCATATAGTGAAAATAAGAGGGCCATGAGCGGTCCTTATGGAATACTGTTTGACACATATTTTTCTGAGTTGGCCTAATGCCATTGATGTGTGCTTACATCCCACTAAGCAAACCCAGTAAGATCAAGGTGATGGTCAGGGGTGGTTGGTGGTCCTCCATGTTGCTGCGCAATAGAAGGTGAATTTGAGATGACAGGAACGAGTAGGAAGAGTGATCCCTGAGCCTCCTCCTCACTTTCTCAGCTTTCATCACCACCCAGGTTTTGTGAGCCTGGGACTTGGGAGACTGTTCTGTAGCCCAGGTCTCCTATGTTTGGCTGCTTCCTGGGCTTGCTGAGTCGAGGGTGCAATGGGTGTGACCCTGGGCTGCCCAGCATTCATGTGGAAGTGAAGCAAGGAGGACTGGATCGATCCCATTGGAAAGCGTGCCTCTCTACAGCCCCATCATCCTCCAGCAACACTGTGAGCACACCGCTTAGAGATACATCAAAGGCTTTATGTATATACATGTTCTGGTGTCTGGGAAGCCTGACGTTCTCTAGCAGAAGCAAAATCTGTGAGGTTTCTTCATTATAAAAATGAAGCTGCAGGTTCACAAAGTTATGTGGCTTGCTTCAGGTCACACAGGGATGAGTTCTGAGCAGTGCCAATAAAAGCAATCACAACAATTATTCCATAATGATTCATAGGATCCGTGTCATTCAGTAAATATTCATATAATTATTCACTAATTATTTGTTGACCAATCTCTACCAGGCATTTTGCTCAAAACTGTGCACATATTTGGACAGTATATCTTCATCAGAATCCTCAAGGTAACGCTGTTATCCTAAGAATCAGGTAAGAAACCTGAACAAGAGGCTAGCAAATCATGAATTTGGCCATATTTCTATTTTCTGGTTTCTGTGATGCTGGACAAATGACCAGAATGAGTCACCTGAAGAGTATTCATCCCTGTATCATTTTCCAGGACAGAGGTATGTCTTCCTAGTATATTGGGACCAAAATTCAAAAGTGTCTGCAACCTTGCTTTAACAGCATGGAAAATAACCTCTATTTTGCATGAAATTAGACCTGGAATTTCCCTGGATCTTTGGAATATACAAGAGAAGGTCTGTATATCTTTGTCTGTCCCCATCAGTGCCACTCAGTTCTCCCAGTATGACCTGGCCATGCCCCTGCACTTACCCTCATCCTGCCCAACCATCTCCATGCACCGTCCAATTCCATCAGTGATTCAGGCTCCTCCCAAGGCTCCCTGAAATAGGTACAGGTCTCAGGACATCACACACATTCCAGGCACAAAAGTTCCCGCTTCCCTGTAGTTGGCAGTGATGTCCTAGGACAGGAAGAAACACTATCCCTTGTTAGGGGGTCTCTTCTTCATGTCTCAGGGCCTCTGGTCTAGTGAACACAACTGTCCTGAATGTGAATGAACTTGCTAAATTCCTGGTTTCTTGCTAAGTGGCTAGAATAGATTTATGAGACTTTCTTACTTCCCCATGTTTGCTGAAGTCTGAATTCTTACCAGAATGATTCCTTTTCTTGTAAGGGGTAGCTTAGAAAAGACTGGCCCCATTGCCATGCAAAGAGAGGTAAAGTGAATTTCTACTCAAAGCAACCTTGAATTTGAAACTAGGTCTTCCACTGTTTCAAAGCTGGCCTGTAGGTCCAACTGTCACATATTTGGACATATATCTTCATCGGAATCCTCAGGCTTGTGTCCTCAAAGGCTTGTGTGTCTGCTGTACTCAGCATACAGTTATTTCTCATTATGGTAAGTTATAATTAACTTACCACAATATAATTCATTATCAAGATAAACTTATTTATCATTATGGCAAAAACAAATTTAGAAGAGTTATTAAATTTACTTCTTTATTTCCCCAGCTGGAAACAGTCCATAGCTACTGATATCATCAGTGTCCTCTGAATACCTTGGCTGTGTTAACTGCTTTGACTCAACATGGAGCTGAGGTGTTGGTGTACTGTACGTCGAGATGCTGAAATATGGCTGAAGTCCAGGGTCACTGGCCCAGGACATCCACTGAGGTCATCTCATGAGACCTGGGTCATGGCTTCCACCATCACTACACTTCTCATGAATCACCAGTCTCTAGATTTAGAACTCTGTGAAACCTGGGATCCTATTTTACTCACCTCTGTGGTCATGATCCTTAGCTAAGGGCCCAGCACAGAGGGGCCTCTCAGCAGTGTTCATCCATGACTGAATAAAATAAATTACAAACCTCCAACCCTTTCACCTACATTTCTGTCCCCAATGTCTTGTAAGGGATGCTCTTTCTCTTGGAATGCTGCAAATCCCCTTCCCTAGAGAGGTGCCTGCCCTACACCATCCCTGCCACAAGATCCTCTCCTGTGGGAGCTTCAAGGAAGACTAGTCTGTCCTGAAAATGTTCTCTTATGCCTCCCCCTGTCATTAGGAGTAATGTCCTTTGACATACACTCCCGTCGTCCGGGCTGCCACAACACCTCAGTTGGGTAGCACTACCGTGTCTTGTTGAAATGATCTGTTTGTGTTCTTCCACTCACTGGCTTGAGTTTCTTTAGAGAGACATTAAATACCTGAATCCCAAGTGCTTAGCACAGTATAAAGAAAATTAAATAGTAAATATTTATGAGAAATTTCCCTCAACTGAACATGCAGAGGAATATTATTAGTATCACTGCTTCATATATAAGCAAGGGACACATACTCTGGCACCTGACCTAGGACAGAGCTGTTTGATGTAAGATTGGACGTCTCCAATCCTTCTCCACGCATGGTTATTCCCTCTAACCCACACTGACCAGAAGAGCATCCACTCCTACAGCAGCACCAATGCTGAGGCTCCTGGGTCTGGGGAGTGTTCATCCATGACTGAATAAAACTGATTACAAACCTCTGACCCTTTCTTGGAGTTGAAGCTGCCCCTCATTATAAACCAGCTCTGATCTAACCTGTGGCTTTCCCTGGCCAGAGGCAGGAGATTCCTGTGAAGTAAGTTTCTCTCAGTCCCCACCGCTCAGCTCACGCTGCTCCTTGAGGGTTTAAATGATCATAGCCATTGCCCATTTCCCCTCAGGCTTCTGTCCTGCTCTGTCCTTTTTCTCCCCTTCTTTGGTTTTTATTTACCAATGGCTTCTCCTTTGTGGATTATTCTCATTCCCTAAACCTGCTTTCTTTCTTCCACCTGTTCCCCCAGCTCTGGGATTCCAGCCTATAGACTCAGCTCAGGCTCCTGCAGGAGACACACAGAGTCAGATCTCAGCTGAAGGTCCCAGGCAGTATTGAAAAGCATCTCAATTCCTCAGAAGCTCAGAGAAAACTGAGCAGGAAGGGACCTCAGAGAGGTACAATAAGCCTCTACCTTACTGATGAGGAAACACTGAAGCCCAGAAACCCTGAGACTCTCCCAGGCTCCCTCCCTCACCACTTGGTGGCAGCAGATCCACCACACAAGTCTTGGCCTCAGCCTCCTTGTGCAGAGCAGGTAACTCACCCTCCAGAAGCTCGCTGCTGCCATTCGGAAAACTTTAGATGAAGAATAGCAATTTCCACTGTGAAAACAATAACGGGAAAAGCCCCTTTCCTTGGACAAACCCTTTATCACAGTTCTACAGTCCTGGCCTTTATACTTGGTCAGTTGTCATTCACTGGCTGCTAGACTGGGGCAGGGAGCACATAGGATTAAATAGTGTTTCACACAACCCTGCTTTCCCGGCCTGGGCTCCATTCTTCTTCAGAAACTTTCTGCTGCTGTAACTGCTGGAGAGTCCAGGCCCTCCTGTGGGTCATTTCTCCATGAAGATCCCTGTTATTTTCTTTCTCTCTTGGAGGTAGAGAGGGCAGAGATTGGTTCTGGGACTCCATAATCTTAGGTTTTCTCCTAAGCCAGCCAGGGCAGCTGAAAGCAATCATGACTGCGAGAGGTCAGGTGAGTGAAGAGGAGCACGGGCTCACAAGGACAGCCCCTTGTGGAGATGGTCAGGACCATGACACAGGAAATGTCTGACCAATTCTGCAGGGGATGATGCAACAAGGAGAAAGGGAAAGAACCAAAACAGTAGGGGGAAAAGAAAAATAAAATGTTTTCAATAATAATAAAAAAAAATGCAGAGCCCGGAGGCAAAGCCCCCTGTCACAGAGGGTTAGTTCCAGGCTGTGGAGCCTAATGAAGAATTTCTGGCTGGACTTTGCTCAGCCCCAGGTCAAAATGGTTTTGGATCAGTGACTTTGCTCCCTCCACTTTCCCTCTTTTTGAACAAGAATCACTAGCAGTGTTATTCTGTGACTGTCCCACCACTGCACACTGAGGACAGATAAGCTGTTTGTTCAGTTTCATGGGTCAACGGGAGTAAGGGAATTATATCAAGGATCTGTACTTGGGCCAGACATGGTGGCTCATACCTGAAATCCTAGCACCTTGGGAGCCTGAGGAGGACAACCCCTGAGGTCAGGAGTTTCAGACTAGCCTGGCCAACAGGGCAAAACCCTGTCTCTACTAAAAATAAAAAATATTAGCTGAATGCAGTGGTGCATGTCTATATTTCCAGGTACTCAAGAGTTTGAGTCAAAAAATCGCTTGAACCCAGGAGGCAGAAGTCACAGTAAGCCAAGATCGCACCACTGCACTCCAGCATGGGTGACAGACCAAGACTCACTCTCAAATAAAAAGAATCTGTACTTAACGGACACCCTCAGAAGCCTCATTCACACTTGGTGTAGATGATTTAAATAAGATTTTAAACTTTTGATCAGATTAAAGCTACATGACATTTTTCACTTTGAACTAATGTATAACATGAAACTTGGAAACCTTAGGTGAGAGGGTGAATGTATTTTGCATCTGTGAGGCATGTGAATGTCTGGGGACCAGAGGTTGAACTGTGATAGGTGGAATTTCTAAAATGGTCTCCAAACATGTTGTACCCTTATCTGTGGAACCTGTTAAAGTGATGAGATATTCCTGTGATTACTTTGTTACATGGCAGTCACATGACCTTAAAGAGTGATATGGTTTGGTTCTGTGTCCCCATCCAAATCTCATGTTGAATTATAATCCTGAGTGTTAGAGGTAGGGCCTGGCAGAAGGTTACTGTATCATGGGGATGGTTTCTAATGGCGTAGCACCATCCCCCAAGTGCTGTTGCATGACAGAGTTTCCATGAGATCTGGCTCCTTAAAACTATGTAGCACTTCCCCTTCCCCCGGTCTGTCTCTCTCTCTCTCTCTCTCTCTCTCTCTGTGTGTGTGTGTGTGTGTGTGTGTGTGTGTCTGTCTCTCTCTCCTCTGCGAGCCCACAGAACCATGACCTACTTAAATTTCTTTTCTTTATAAATCTCAGCCTCAGGTCATTATAACATTACAAGAACAGACTAATACAAAGGCTGAGCTTTCCTGAGTGGGCCGGATCTAATCACACCCCTCCCTAAGTGTCACAGATTTCTCTAGTGGGTAGAAGACAAAGTCAGAGAGACGATGGGAGCTGGAGAATTCCATAAGCTGTTGTTGGTTGGAAGATGGGGAAAGTGAGAAAGAATGCAGGTGGCCTCTGGAGTCAGGGTATCTTCTGGCTCAGAGCCAGGAGAGCTGCAAATGGATGTCAGTCCTCCACCCACAAGAAGAGGATTCTGCCAATACATCTGTAGTGAACTTGAAACAGTAGCCTGAGCTCTACATGAAAAACACAGGCAGCACATAACTGAATTTCAACCTCCTAAGACCCCGATCAGAGAACCCAGTCATTCCTGATTTCTGTGGTTTCAAACCACTAACTTATTATAATGTGTTAATAGGTAGCAACAGAAAACTAGTTACAGGTGCCTAGCTGTACTCTGTTTATATTTTCACATACATGTATGCTAATCCCTGTAGGCATAAAAGAAAAAAAAAGCAAAGAACTACAGTAAAATGTGATGCTTACCTTTACGGGAGCACTGCAAGGGCTGTACCGGAGCCCTTGCAACTTGAAGATAACATAGGCCATTTCAGGCAGGTGAGAAGCATCTCTTCAATGTTACCAACCCAATTTCTGAAAGAAAAGAGATGGTAAAATACTTAACTGCCAGCCGGGTGTGGTGGTTCACGCATGTAATCCCAGCACTTTAGGATGCTAAGGTAGGTGGATCACCTGAGATTGGGAGCTCGAGACCAGCCTTACCAACATGGAAAAACTGTCTCTACTAAAAATACAAAATTAGCTGGGCATGGTGGTGCATGCCTGTAATCCCAGCAACTCAAAAGGCAGAGGCACAAGAATTACTTGAACTCTAGAGGTAGAAGTTGCAGTGAGCTGAGATTGCAAATAGCACTCCAGCATGGTGGCTCACGCCCACAATCCAAACACTTTGGGAGGCTGAGGCAGGCAGATCACCTGAGGTTGTGAGTTCAAGACCAGCCTGACCAACATGAAGAAACCCTGTCTCTACTTAAAATACTAACTTACCTTGGCGTGGTGGTGCATGCCTGTAATCTGAGCTACTCAGGAGGTTGAGAAAGGAGAATTGCTTGAACCCAGGAGGCAGAGGTTGCAGTGAGCCGAGTTCATGCCATTGCACTCCAGCCTGAGCAACAAAAGCAAAACTCCAGCTCAAAAAAAAACTTAACTCAGCATAACATAATCTGCAAATTCATCATCTATGTTTCTAATAGAAGATTTTCTTTTAGGTCTTTCACTCATGCTCACCAGACAAGGTTTGATACCAACTGTCCGACACCAGCAAAGATGAACCAATTCAGGGAGAGCAATAAACAGGACTACCACTAAGTTCCCCCAGAGAAAATCCTTAGAATAAAATATCTTCTCTAGTTGCCACAAGAGTAAGACAACGGTCCATTATATAAAATTCCAATCTAATAAAAGCTTAAATGTAATGTTGTCTGTTTTCCAAATTTTTATCTTGTTCAGGCTCCATCGTGGTGACCAGGGATTGGAAAATGACTGCAAAGAGGCTCTGGGAAATTTGAGGAGGGAAGAAATGTATTCTAAGAGGGGACTGAGGTGATGGCTGCAAAATTCTATGTCTACTTAAATTACTCAATTCTACATTTGCAATTAGTGACTTTTATTACAAGTAACTTGTAATAAATGAAATTCATAGTTTCTACTCCAACTTGTAAGGAGCCAGGAGGTAACCACTTGCCCTCACAACAAGAAAAAAGCTGAACAAATAAAAAATTTTCAATCCTTATTAGAGGGACTAGAGGAGAGGTCACAGGGCAAATTGCCATGCTGAAAACCAGACAGACAGGCAAACACAGGGAACAGAAGCTGCTGAAGCCAGCAACTGGGAGGAGCTCTTCAATGGTACTCACAGATTCCTAGAAGCTGACGGTGGCCTGGCTTGAGCATTCAAAACTCCTTGGGGACCAGATTTAGTGGGGATCTCACACTTTTCTAAGTGTTACCACCAGGAGCCCAGCCAGGTTCTCATAGTAAAGATCAGAAAAATCCCCAGAGAACTGACACTGCCAACTTCAGTACTAATTATAAAGCTATAGTACCAAACTGTGGAAATGGTGAAGAAAGAAAACAGACAAACAGGTCACTAGGAAAGAATACAGAGCTCAGGAATAGACCTACACAGGCACAAAGGCAATTTAACAGGGAAAGGATTGTCTTTTCAACAACTGATGCTAGAATGACTAGACATCCACATGTGAAAAATAAATAAATCTAGGCACAGATTTTACACCTTCCACAAAACAAATCTTACACATGAATGTTAGGAGCAAAACTGTAAGACTCCTAGATGATCAAATATCTGGGTGAAAATCTGGGGACTTTGGGTTTGGTGATGACTTCTCAGATACAATGCCAAAAGCACAATCCAGCAAAGAAATAATTGGTAAGTTGAACTTCATAAAAATTAAAAACTTCTGCTCTGTGAAAGACATTGTTAAGAAAATGAATAAGCAAGTGACAGACTGGGAAAAAAAATTGGCAAAATACAGATCTGATGAAAGACTGGTGTCCAAAATACATGAAGAACTCTTAAAAGCTATAATAGAAAAACAAAGAATCCAATTTAGAAATGGGCAAAAGATCTGGATACTTCACCAGAAAAGACACATGGATGGAAAATAAACATATGAAATAGATGCTCAAATCATGTGTCACCAGGAAATTGCATATTAAGCCAATGAGATGTCACTACACTATAATATACACCTAATAGGAGGCTCAAATCCAAACAAGTGACAATACCACAGGCTGGCAAAGATGCAGAGCAATGGGGACTCTCAGTCACTACTAGTGGAAATGCAAAATGCTAGTCACTTTGGAAAACAGTTTGGCAGGTTCTTTTTTCTTAACAAGAAAAAAAAGCTAAATACAGCCTTGCCATGGAATCCTGAAAACAGCAGTTTTAGATACTTACCAAAGTAATGTGAAAACACATTCACTCAAAAGCTTGCATCCAAGTATTTACGACAGTTTTACTCATACTTGTCAAACACTGGAAGTAACCAAAACATCCTTCACTAAGTGAATGGCTAAACGAACTGTGGTATATCTGTACAAGAGAATGTGATTCAGTGATAAATGCAATGAGCTATCAGGCCATGAGAAGACATGGAGGAACTTTAAATACACAATGCTAGGAAGAAACTAGTCTAAAGACTCTACACACTGTATGATTCCAACACTAGGACATTCCAGGAAAGTCAAAATGGTAGAGACAGTGAAATGATCAGTGACTGCCAAGCGTGGAGGAGGGTGAATTGGCTGAACTCAAGGAGGTTCTCAGCAGTGAAACTCTTCTGTGTGACACTGTACTGGGGATTCAGGACATGGTAACTGTCAAGCCCCATAGAACTGTAAAATTCAAAGAATGAACCCTAATGTAAACTATGGAGTTTAGTTAATTATAATGTATCAATATTGATTAATCAGTTGTAAACATGTATCACACTAACGCACGATACTAATGATAGAGGAAATTGTGTGGTAGGGGACCAGAGAGAATACGGAAATTCCCTGTACTATCGGCTCAATTTATCTGTAAACCTAGAATTATTCTAAAAAATAATGTCCATTACATTTTATGAAAGTTAGGATGCAAAAGCCCCAAATCAAAATTGTGGTGGCATCCTGTTACTGTGTAGGTAATACTGGGCGTTGAGGTGAACCAAGCTGGAGTCAGAACAGTTGGAGACATCAACGCCCGTGCCTTCAACCACTGGCTCTGTGGGTGTCCCTGGAATCCAGAGAGCAGATCAGTTAGCCTGAGACAGACTCAGTGCTCCAGATAGTGCAGGCTTCTGGTAAGGACAGGGAGAAATCACCTTCAGGCAGTGATATGGCTGATATATATGTTATTTTGGATGTGGGTGAATCTTGAAGTCTAAAAAGTATTTAACTTAGAAGACAGATAATCTCTGCTCATTATGTTAAGTATAAATTTAGAATCATTGTTAAACTTACATCTTTATTTCCCTAGCTGGCCAGGACCTCATCAGTAGCTACTGATGTCACTAGTGTCCTCTGATCAGTGTTAAGTGTTTTGACCCAACAGGTAACTGAGATGTTGCTTGTACCTAAGATGCTGACACCTGGCAGAAGTCCAGGGTCACTGGCTCAAAGCAAGTCATCCAGCTGTTGGTAACAACCAGGAGGGGGACCAGGCCATCCACTGAGGTCATCTCCATGCAGCATGAGCCACTTACTCTAATGAAGCCACCGTCACTACACTTCTCATATCTCACTAGTCACTAGACTGAGAGTTCTGTGAAAGCTGAGATCATATTCTACTCATCTCTGCATTCATGATTCCCAGCTTAGGGTCTGGCACTAAGGAAGTTCTCAGCAGTGCTCACTGAAGATAGAATAAAACTGACTACAGACATCCAATCCCATCACTGACATTCCTCTCCAAAATGTCTTACCGGGGATGCTATAATTTCTCCCGAGATGCAGCAAGTGCCCCTCCTACACCTGTAGACCCCTGCTCTACACCAGTCATGCCCCAGGATCTTCTTCTGTGGGACACTGGAGGAAAAATGGGACTGCTCTGAAGAATCCCTCTTATGGTTCCCCTTGTCCTTAGGAGCAATGTCTTCACCTACACTCCCATCCTCTGGGCTGCCATCACACCCCACTTTTGGAGAACTACTCTATTTTCTTGAAATCATGTCTTTGTGTTCTTTCTCTCATGGGCTTCAGTTCCTTGGGAAACTACTCTCTGAACCCCAAGTGCTTAACACAGTGTAGAGAAAATTAAACACCCAGTAAATAGTCACATCACATAGAGACCCTCCTCAACTGAAAGTGCAGAGGAACAGTGTAAGTAGCACTGCCTCATATACTGGCAAGAATCACTTACTCTGGCACCTGACCTACGGCAGAATGGTTTAATGTAAGAACGGACATATCTAACCCTTCCCCAAGCGCAGTTATTCCCTCTAATCCACACTGACCTGAAGAGCATCCACTGCTACGGCATCCCCGAGGTCGAGGCTCCGGGGTCTTGGGCAGAGGCTCATGGTCACATCCTTCCCCTCTTGGAGTGCTGCCCCTCACTATAAACCAGCTCTGATCCCCACTTTGCCTCTCTCTGGCCAGAGTCAGGAGACTCCTGTGAGGTAAGTTTCTCTCATCCCCACTGCTCAGCTTGCGCTCCTCCTTGAGTGGATGAATGTTCACAGGCCCAGTGCCCATTTCCCCTGAGACTTCTGGCCCAGTTTGTCCTTACTCTCCCCTTCTTTGGTTTTCACCTGTTCTAGCGCTGACTTGTCCTTTGCAGGTTATTCTCTTTCCCAAAACCTGCTGCCTTTCTTTCTTCCATCTGTTCCCTCGGTTCTGGGCTTCCAGGATGTGGACTCAGCTCAGGCTCTGCAGGAGACACACAGCGTCAGTCAGGAGTCAGACCCAGAAAGGTGAGTGCAGGTTACAGGTCCAGGCAGTGTTAAAAACCATCTTAGTCCCTCAAGGACTCAGGGAAAAGTGAGCAGGAAGGGACCTCAGAGAGGTACAATAAGCCCCTACTTTACTGATGAGAAAACTGAAGCCCAGAAAGACTAAGACTCTCCCAGGCTCCCTCCCTCACCACCTGGTGGCAGCAGATCCACCACACGAGCCTTGGCCACAGCCGCCCTGTGCAGAGCCATTAGGTAACTCATCCTCTAGAAACTCACTGCTGCCTTTCAGAAAACTCTGGATTAAATACAGAAATTTCACCTTGCAAACAGAGTAAAGGGGCCTTTCCTTGGACAATTCATCATGGTTCTATAGTCCTATTACTTAACCTCAGTCCATTGTCATTCGCTGGCTAATAGATCGGGGCAGGGAGCACATGAGAATTAAATAGTGCTTAACACAACCCTGCTTTCCCAGTCTGGGAGTTCAGATCCTCCATTCTTCCTCAGGGAGTTTCCTCTGCTGTGACTGTTGGAGAGTCCAGGCCCTCATGTGGGTCATTTCTCCAAGAAAATCCCTGTTACTTTCTTCCTCTCCTGGAGACAGAGAGGGCAGAAAATGGCACTGGGTCTCCACAGTCAGGTTTTCTCCTAAGCCAGCCAGGTCAGCTGGGAGCAATCATGACTGAGAGAGGTCAGATCAGTGAAGACAGTCCCAGAGGAGCACGGGCTCACAAGGACAGCCCCTCATGGAGACGAACAGGATCCTGACATGGGCAATATCTGACCAATTCTACTGGGGATGACAGACCAAGGATTAAGCAGAGGATGCTGCCAGGAGGAGAAAAAAGAACCAAAGGAATGGGGAAAAAACAAAATAGATAATAATGGTTTCAAGAAATGCAAAGATCCCAGAGGCAAAGTCCCACAAGGTGGAGGGTCAGTCCCAGGCTGTGGATCCTACTTAAGAACCTCCTGCTGGATTTTGCCCAGCTCCACTTCCAAATGACTTTGGGTCAGTGACTTCCTTCTCCCTTCCATGTTCCTTCCTTTTGAACTAGAATCACTGTAATTGTCAGTCTGTGTCTGTCCCGCCATTCCACATTAGGAGCAGAAAAGCAGTTTGTTCATTCTCACAGGTCAACGAGGTAAGGAAATTATGTCCAGGATCTGTACTTAATGGACATACTCAGAAGCCTCATCCACACCTGGTGTGGATGTTTTAGATGAGATTTTAAACTTTGGATCTGATGTGGTCTATGTGACATTTTTCATGTTGAACTAATGCTTTAATGACATGAAATTTGGAAACTTTAGAGGAGAGGCTGCATGTATTTTGCACATGGGGGAATGTGAGCGTCCAACTGTGGTAGATGGAATTTCTGAAATGGTCCCCAAACATGCCATACCCTTGTCTTTGAAGCCTGTTAAGGTAATGAAACACTATTCCTGTGATTACATTGGTATGTGACAGTTACATGACTTGAAGATGGTTAGGTTACCTGCATGAACTGGATCGACACATCACTCCATAGTGACAGAACTTTCCATGGCTGGTTGGAGAAGATGAAGTCAGAGAAGGGAAGTCAGAGCTTGAGAAGGACTCCATGAGTTGTTATTGGTTGAAAGATGGGAAAGAAAGATGAGGAGGAAAGCAGGTGGCCTCTGAAGTCAGAGTGTCTCCTGGTTGACAGCCAGCATAGAAAAAGGGCCCTCATTACTCCAATAGAAACTCTTTCAATATGTGTAGTGAACTCAGAAAAATAGCCTGAGCTCTAGAGAAAACCCACAGCCAGCCCATTCCCAGATTGCAGCTTCACATGACCCTGATCAGAAAACCCAGTCGCTTCATTCCAGACTTCTGTGGCTTCAAACCACTGGTTTGTGGTCATGTGATCATAGGCAGCAGGAGAAAACTAATACAGGTGCCTGTCTCTACTCGTGAATTTTATTTCAGATACACGGATGCTACCCCTCTAAGAGCAAAAATCAATCAATCAATCAAAGAACTACAATAAAATCTTGCCCTCACCTTTATGTGGCTGTTCCAGGGCTCTTGCCACCTGAAGAACATAATGTGGGGCATTTCAGGCACATGAGGAGTGTGGCTTTACTGTTATCAACCATATTTCTGAAAGGATAAACAGATGCTTCAGGCCTGGTGCGGTGACTCATGCCTGTAATCCAGCACTTTAGGAGACCAAGGCAGGTGGATCACCTGAGGTCACGAGTTAGAGACCAACCTGGACAATATGGTAAAACCTGGTCTCTACTAAAAATACAAAAATTAGCTGGGTGTGGTGGTGGGCACCTGTAAACCCAGCTACTCAGGAGGCTGAGGCAGGAGAATCACTTGAACCCAGGAGGTGAAGGTTGCAGTGAGCTGAGATCGTGCCATTGTACTCCAGCCTGGACAAGAAGCAAAAACTCTGTGAAAAGAAAAAAAAGAATAAAGATGGTTTAATACTTAACTGCACATATTACTATGTGAAAATGTATCATCTCTGTTTTAATGGCAGGTTTTTAAAGATTCCTTTCCTTGTGCTCACCAGACAAGGTTTTGTAGCAAGAACCACTCACCAGCACAGATGCACCAATTCAAGGAGAGCCATAAACAGGACTGCTGTTCTGTTTCCCCAAAAACACCCCGAGAATGGAGCCTCTCCTCCATTTGTCAGAAAAGGAAGACAACAGTCCACTATATACAGTCCCACACACAGGAAAATGTAAATACAATGAAGTCCGTTATCCAAATATTATTAGGAAATGACTACTATAGGATTAGGAAATGACTACAAAGAGGCTCAAGGGAATTTGGGGAAGTGACAAAAATATACTGAAATAGAACTCTGCTGATGGCTGCACAATTTTATAAATCAACCTAAATGATTAAGCTGTACACTGACAATGGGTGACTTTTATTACAAGTAACTCTTTAAATGAACTTCTGGGTTTCCACTCCAACATGGAAAGAGCTAGGGAGTCATCACTTATCCTCACAGCTAGAGAAAAGCTGAACAAACTGAAAGTCAGCTCTTCTAGGCTGGACCAGAGAAGTGAGGTCACAGGGAAAACTGCCACCCGAAAACTGAGAGACAGGCTAACCCACGAAGAGTCACAGCTCACCAGGAAGAGAAGCTACTGGGGACAGCCACTGGGAGGAGCACTTAACTGATATTCACAGATTACCAGCAGCTGAGGGTGGCCTGCCTTGAGCATTAAAAACGCCTTGAAGACCAAACGAAGGGAGAAGCTCACATATTTCCAAGTTTGACTACAACAATCTCAATCAGGTTGTCATGATGAAGTTCAGAAAAAAAAACCCTGGACAGCAGGAGTCGGTGGTGTGCCCGTGTGTAGGCTGAGAGCACACAGCACTGAAGCTCCAGACACCCTCAGGAAGAAGGTAAGGGACAATCTGCTGGTGAGAGTCTGGGTCACCAGGAACCTTCGCCTGGATCTAAACATGCTTTGCCTTCATATTGGCTATGAGATAAAAGAGAGAAATCAAGGTTAACATTGAGATTCGGGGCTTGGGCCACTTGAAGGATGGAACCGCCACTTATTGAGACTGGGAAGACAGAGAAAGGAGCAGATTGAAAGGGGCCGGAAACTAGAGTGAGTTGGTTTTTTTCATATGCAATTAACTGTCCCTACCAGCCTTTTTTTATTTGAAAATTAAAAAATAAACCATCAGCCGAGCATGGTGGCGCACACTTGTAGTCTCAGCTACTCTGGAGGCTGAGGCAGGAGGATTCCTTGAGCCTTGAGTTAGAGGTCACAGTGAGCTATAATGGCACCCCTACACTCCAACCTGGGGGGGTGGGAAAAAGAGTCCTGACTGATTACTTGAGTAGCCAGAGAAAGTGCTTACTTTTCAAAAAGTACTATTTGAGGCAGATCTCAGTGAACAGGAATCCCATTCTTTCTGTTGGGAAATTAAGAGAATGTGGGTGTGGTTAGTTAATTCTTATTGAACTATCTTTGGACTCTCATCTACTGGTGAGATTTTGGGGCTTTTGTTACTAAAGCATAAACTAGGAAAGCTCAACAAGACAGCAGATAGAATATCCATGTATAAATAGACCAGACAGAGCAGGAGATGAGTTCCAAAGATAGTTCAATAAGGTTAACTAACCACACCCACACTCTCTTAATTTCCTAACAGAGAGAATGGATTCCTGTTCACTGAGATCTGCCTCAAATAGTACTTTGTGAAAAGTAAGCACTTTCTCTGGCTACTCAAGCAATCAGTCAGGACTCTTTTTCTTGCCCCCCAGGCTGGAGTGTGGTGGTGCCATCATAGCTACTGTAACCTCTAACTCAAGGCTCAAGGAATCCTCCTGCCTCAGCCTCCAGAGTAGCTGAGACTACAAGTGTACGCCACCATGCTCGGCTGATTTTTTATTTTCAGAGATAGGGTCTTACTGTGCTCCCCAGCCTGGTCAGGACAGTTGACTACATATGACAGAAACCAAACCAACTCTAGATCTACACATAAAAGGGTTTATTTTTGTTGACATTTTCTTTTATGGCAGGTTGACTGTGGCTCTGCTCTATACAAGCTATTTTATTTGTTAGATGGTGAAAGCTGTGATACTCGGAGAATTGAATGTGGTATCAGTATGTTGATTCATTCATTTAACAAATATTTAATCAATATCTGTTTCATACCAGACAAGGTCAAGTATTGAGAATACAGTAAGGAATCAGAGACAAGTTCTCTAATTTCCAAGAGCTTATATTGAAAGTGACATTAAACACATACAAAATAATCATAACAATAATGAATACTATATTTGTAAATAATAGATTTTAGTAAATATTTTTAATTAGAAAAAATTTTAAATTATTAAAACTAAAATAGCCAGGTGTGATGGCTCATGTCAGTAATCCCAACATTTTGGGATGCCAAGATGGGAGGATTATTTGAGCCCAGGATTTTGAAACCAGTCTGGGAACCACAGGAAGACCCTGTGTACAAAAAATAAAAAATTAGCCAGACGTGGTGGTGCATGCCTGTAGCTCCAGCTACTAAGAAGGCTGAGGTGGGAGGCTGCTTGAGCCTGAGAGGTCAAAGCTGCAGTGAGCCGTGATCAGACCACGGCACCACTGCACTCCAGCCTGGGTGGCAGAGCCAGACCCTGTCTCAAGAAAAACAAGCAAACAAATAATTTAACAGATGTAGTCCCGAAACTATTCTGTAGAATACTATTGTCTACATCACATCACATCACATCAGCCCTTTACTTTACGTGGCTTAACACGTTAAGTTAAGCCACGTAAAGTTAGGTGTGATCCATAAAGGTTTCCTAGTAATTAAGTATACCTAAGAACAATTAAGTAGAAAAGTTACTGCCTTCACAGGAAGATTGTAAACATTTTGAAAAGGCAAATAAATATAAGTCAAAACTGCAGCTCTGTGAGGCCCAAATAACGTCTAATTCTAGTCACAATGATCATCTAGCGATCATTCTCAACACCATGTAATTCACTTAATACATTTTGCCTGAACGCCCAACAGATCTGACTTACCAACACCTGTATGTAGCCAAGAAATTGATAATCATTTATAAATTACCACCTATGACTCCATCAGCTCTACCCACTTTTAAAAAAAAATTTTATGTATTTATTATTTAATATATGTTGGAGAGACAGGATCTCACTATGTTGCCCAGGTTGGTCCAGAAACAGACCCACATTAATTTCATAAATCAAATGACCATAGTCATTCAATTTATAAAAAGAAGTGCACACAGTACAGAAGGACAAGGATGGTCTTTTCAATACATGGTGCTGGATCAAGCAGTCACATCCATGTCGTAAAAAGTGAACAGGGCTGGGGGGTGTGGCTCACACCTGTAATCCCAGCACTCTGGGAGGCTGAAGCAGGTAGACTACTTGAGCCGAAGAGTTTGAGACCAACCTGGGAAAATGCTGAATCCCCATCTCTACACAAAATACAGAAGTTAGCCAAAAATGGTGGCACACACCTATAGTCGCAGCTATTCAAAAGGCTGAGGTGGGAGGATTGCTTGAGCCAGGAGGTGAAGGTTGCGGTTAGCTGAGATTATGCCGCTGCACTCCAGCCTGGGCAATAGAGTGAGACCTTATCTAGAAAAAAGATAATGCATGAACTAAAATAAAATTGCTATAAGGTTAACACAGAAAAATATGTTCATTTTCTTAGGTTAGGCACTGACTTCTTAGAGGACACAAAAAGCAGTAACCACATAGGAAAAGATTGATAAAGTATAATTTTTCTAAAATTCAGAAACATGCCGGATGGTGGCTCATGCCCGTAATCCCAACTCTTTGGGAGGCTGAGGCAGGTGTATCACTTGATCCCAGGAATTCCAGACCAGCCTGTGCAACGTGGCAAAACCCCATCTCTACTAAAAATATGAAAAAGAGCTGAGCATAATGATGCTCCCCTGTAGGTCCCAGCTACTTGGGGGCTCAGGCAGGAGGATCACCTGAGCCTTGGGAGGTGGAGGTTGCACTGAGCTGTGATTGTGCCACTGCACTCCAGCCTGGACAACAAAGTGAGATCCTGTCTCAAAAAGAAAAAAAATTAGAGAATCTCCGTTAATGTAAAAACAACATTAAAAGAATGAAAAGGCAAGCTACAGTTTGAAAAAAGAGAAATGCAATAAGTATTTATTCTAGAAAGGACACATATGCAGAATAAAGTGTTACAAATCAACAGAAAAACAAGCACATCAATGAAAACAGGATACAAAGATTGAACAGGCACTTCACAAAAGAGGACATATAACTGACAATAAAAAATACTCAATCTCAAGACGAGGAAAATGGAAAATGAACCACACTGATATATTACTGTAGCTCTACTAGAATGGCAAAATATTTTTTAACTGACGAGCATAAGCAAAGATGTGGGATAACCAGAATATTCCCTGGTAAATGGTACAACGACTTGGGGAAAATGTCCAACATCATCTAATACTAAAGTTTTATCATTCATATGTCTCTAAAATAAAAAATGCCACTCCTGCATATACACCCCAGACCTCAGTCTAGTAATGTTCCATTTCTTGGTCTGTGGTAGTTCACTTAGTAAAATTCATTACCTGTACTTTTTTTTTTTTCTTTTTTTTTTTAGAAAGGCTCTCACTGCCATCCAGGCTGGAGCGCACTGGCATGATCTCGGATCACTGCAATCTCAACCTCCCAGGCTCTGGTCATCCTCCCACCTCGGCCTCCCCAGTAGCTATGACTACAGGCACACACCACCACACACAGCTAATTTTTGTATTTTTAGTAGAGATGGGGTTTTGCCAAGTTGCCCAGGCTGGTCTGGAACTCCTGGGCTCAAGTGATCTGCCCACTTTGGCCTCCCAAAGTGCTGGGATTACAGGTGTGATCTGCTGCACCCGGACCACCTGCACATTTAAAATTGTCTCTCAGGTCCCAAGAGGGAACGGATTTCCGGCCTTAAGATGCGGCGCAGGGTCAATGTTCTCCAGAGGATTTAGGAAGATGTGCCCCGGAAGCTGCTCCGTTCCTCCACCCCCTGGGATACCACAGTACGACCCGCCGCGAGTTCTTCCCCAGCGCCCGAGAGGAGGGCGGCGGGCTGCAGCGGCAGGCGAGGAATGGAGCCTGGAAACAGGCCCTGGCGGGTCCGGCGCACCCGCCAGCTCGCGCAGCAAAACTTGGGGCAGCCCGAGAGCCGCGCCGCGCCCCAGCTGTTCGCCGGCGGTCCGGGACTCACCGCCCGCCCGGCCTGACTCCGCGCACTCACCTCGGAAACGCTGGGCGGACTTCGCAGGAAACCTTAACTTCCAGCGAAACGGCAGCCGCGCCCCGCGCCTGCGCCCGGCTCCCGGCCCCGCTGGTCCACCGTCCGGCGTTTCCAAAAGCATCGGGCTCATTCAAGTTTGGGCCACCTCGGGACCCTTACCTCCTTCTCCCGGCACCGCCGCTGTCTCGACCGCCACCCAGCCCCTCCCACTGCAGCCCGCCTGCTTTTCCGGGTCGCCCCGCCGACAGCCCCAGGCACAGGCGCTGCGGGGCCTTAAAGGGACCCGCCCCCTCAACCGCAAAACCCGGTTACGGGCTGCGAGGAGGGTGGACGGAGTGCAGCGGGACCGGGAAATCCCTCTCTCCCCTCCGCCTCACTTTCAAAGCACCCGCCCTGGATCCTGCAACTCGCTGATTTTCCCCCACCACATGAACCGCCCCTGCCAGGCTAAAGAGGCGGGAGACACAACCTCTGGCGGGCTGAGCGATCCCGATCCCGCTATTAGGGCTGCAGGCCTCAGGCTGCCGCACCGCCCTGAGTCTGACTTCCAGGCCCGGGCACGAGGTGCAGACGCGCAGGCTTCAGAAGGCAGCCCCCAGATCCCCGGAGAGGTGGCCATATAACAGATTTTGCAGATGGACTTTCACTGAAATAAGCCTTTCAGAAAGAGAAAAACTTTTTTTTAACAAGATTAGGAAATATCAAGAAATAGGAAGTAAAGCCATGCTGTCCACCCAGCTAAAAACTTTAAAAACTTTGCGTTTTAACTAATGCAAATGTTTGCATAACTTTAAGTTATGAACAATTGTATGCCAAATTGGATAACCTAGATAAAATGGATAGATTTCTAGAAACAAATCTAAACCTATAGCCTATAACTAGCAAAGAGATTGAAGCGGTAATTCAAAATCTGCCAGCAGAATAAAGTGCAGGACCAGACAGCTTCGCTCATGAATTCTACCAAATATTTGAAGAGAAATCAACACTAATCTTACTTAACACTTCCAAAAAATTAAAAAGAGGATACTTCCAAAAGAAAAGAGGACACATGAATTCATTCTCTGAGGCCAGCACTATCCTGATGCCAAAGCCGGAAAACTATTTATCAATATCTCCGATGATATTGAGGGATGATAGAAATCCTCAGCAGCACATTAAAAGGACTATACACTATGACTAACTAAATTACTTCTCAAATAACCAAAACAATCTTGAAGAAGAAAAATGAAGTTAGAGTCACACACTTGTGACTTTGAAACTTACTACAAACAGATATGGTAGGGCATAACGTAGTCTCAGCCACTCAGGAGGCAGAAGATAGAAGATACCTTGAGCCCAGGAGTTCTCGACAAGCCTGGGAAACATAGTGAGACCCCATCTCTAAAAATAACAGAAATAAATTAATACAATTTATTACAACAAAGCAACCATAATGAAAATAGTGTGTTATTGGCATAAAGATACACACGTAGGTCAATGACATAGAATAGAAGAGTGGAAGAGAATCTTAAAATAAATAAACTCTCTTGTATATGGTCAAATGACTCTTTTTTCCATCCAGAAAGAAGATCTTGCTATGTTGCCCAGGCAGGACTCAAACTCCTGGACTCAAGCTATCCTCCTGTCTCAGCCTTATAAGTAGCTGGAACTAACTCTCATGCCTACCTAATCAAAATGATTCTTGACAAGGGTGCCAATACCATTCAATGAAGAAAGGACAATCTCTTCAATAGGTGAAGTTGGGAAATTTAGATATGCCCATGCAAAAGCATGAAGCTGGACCCTCAGCTTACACCTACACAAAAATTAACTCAATAAGGATCAAAGACATAAACATAGAGCTGCAGCTACAGGCCAGGCCCGGTGGCTCATGCCTGCAATCCCAGCACTTGGGGAGGCTGAGTCAGGTGGATAATGAGGGCAAGAGATTGAGACCATCCTGGCCAACATGGTGAAACTCTGTCCCTACTAAAAATACAAAAATTAGCTGGGTGTGGTGGCGCATGCCTGCAGTTCTAACTATTTGGGAGGCTGAAGCAAGAGAATCACTTGAACCTGGGAGGTGGAGGTTGCAGTGAGGCGAGATTGCACCACTGTACTACAGCCTGGGCAACAGAGTGAGACTCCATATCAAAAAAAAAAGAGTTCTAGAAGGAAACATAGGAAGAAATCTTCACAACATTGGATTTGATAATGATTTCTTGGATACTGAAAGCACAGCCAACAAATGTAAAAATACTGCATAAAACTTAAAAAGTTCTGTGCATCAGTGAACAAAATCAATACCATGAAAAGGAAATCTTCATTATGGGAGCAAATATTAGTAAATCATATATCTGGTAATGGGTTGCTAGATCCATTACATGTTATTCATAGTTAGATTAAATTATTTAAAGTAAAACCCACAATGAGATACCACCTCAAACCCAAGAAAACAGCTATTATAAAGAATAAAGCAAAACAAAACAGAAAATAAATGTTGATGAGGTTATGGAGGAATTAGGACCCTCGTGAACGGTTGGTGAGCATGCAAAATGGTATAATTACCATTAAAAGTAGCATGCTTGTTTCTCAAAAAGTTAACAGAATTAACATACGATCCAGCAATTCCACTTCTGGGTATATACAATGCAAAGGACTGAAAGTAGAGTCTTGCCAGGGGACTTGCACACCCATGTTCACAGTATTATTATTCACAAGCTGAAAGGTGGAAGCAATCCAAGAGTCCGCTGCTCAATGATTATAGAAAGGAAAGGAGGCACATACACACAGTGAAATATTAAATGGGCTTAAAAAGGGAAGAAATTTATATACATCCTGCAATATGAATGAATCCTAAAGATATGCTAAATTAAATAAGCTGGTCACAAAAAGGCAAACACCGTATGATTCCACTTATATGAGACACAAGGAGTACTCCGTTTCATAGAAACAAAGTAAAATGGCGGTCCCCAGGGGCTAGGCAGAGGGAGTAAGGGAGAACTTTTGTTTAGCGGGTGTAGAGTTTCAGTGTTGCAAGAAGACAGAAATTCTAGAGATTGGTTACACAATGATGTGACGTTATTTAATATTACTGAACTGTACACTAAAAAATGACTAAGGCAGTACATTTTGGGTTATATATTTTACCACATTTTTTTCAAGTGTTCACTGACTGCAAGAATTTTGGAGTGCTCAGCGCAGCTGCAGTAAAGGATATCAATATATTAAAAATTATGACAATAATAGCAATAAAAATACTTTTAAAGATGCTAGTTAAATGGAATAGAATATTCCTGTAGACTTTAATAGTATTTTTCGTCACTGTAATTGTGGAAAGGTTTTGTAGATATGGAAAGAACAAAACAAAGATTACTAACAACGTGTTACTGGATATAGAACACACAGAAAAATTATTCCATTTGAAGTATATCTGGTTAGATCTCAGCAGTATTAACTCACATCCCATAAGACGGTGACATTTTCACTACATAAAAGATAAAATCTTTGACAAATAGGACATTTCAGAAAGTCGAAGCTTTGTTGGACAAGATATCTTATTAAATTAATAGCTAAGTCATGATCTCTCCAGCTAAGATTCAAGTTCCAGTCTTCCGAATACAACTGTTGCTGACTCATCACCTACATCCCAGTCAGGTCAGCTGAGGGCTTGGGTGTTGCCCTGCATAAAGACAGAGGCATGGACTAGATGGCATCCCAGCCCCATCATCCTACATACCAGGAGCTGAACTTCTGAGTAGACCTACCATTGTGACAACCTGGTAACCAATGTCCAGACCACTCCCCCATTACTAAGCCCTTTGGAACAATCTGAGCAGGAGAACAAATGTCATACACAGGAGAGAAGGTGGCAGATCTCTCAGGGTGATGTGGCCCACACACCTCACTGAGCCTGTCTCAGAGTGTGTCTCCTATGAGGGTGGCCTGAGTCATAAGGAATAGCTATTTATAGACTGTAAATCAATGCTAGTACCAATAAGAGGATTTAAAAGTCATTAAACAGCCATTGCGCATATAGCTTTTTGTTGAAAAATAGAGGTAAAGTATCATAAAACATCCAAGGCAGACCATCAGATAATTTACTATTATCTCATTAGAGTGATATGCCACATGAAGGAATAAAAAACAAGTGGAATTGAGCCACAGTGTCCTGGAAGGGACATGTGGCCATGACGTGCATTGCGGCGAGAAGCATAATCAAAATACAGAATATAATCCGGTTCAGCTTCAGAACATTTCTGAGAGTAGATGGCAAAGGCTTGAACTAAAGGGAGACGTAAAGTCTTACTTCACTGCAGGAATTTGGACATTTACCCTTATACATTGTCCAATCATGAGCAAGACTTAACTAATAATTTAGTATTAATTCTGCACAGGGATGGGAGAGTGTTTTCTTGGATGTCATAGAGGAACAGAAGCAGAGACACACTACGAGTGTTTGGAGCGACTATGTTGTCAGCGGAGTCTGGGCAGCTGTTATATTGACGCTCTGAGAAAGGGGCACACACACACCTCTCTCCAAATATGTAGGCTCTGCACATGTGTTTATAAATACCCATTGATCTCCACCATGTTTTGGTTAGGGTCACTATGTCCATAGTGACCTAGATATCATTCCCAAGCTCTGGGCATATCCAGAGTCTGTCAGGGGCTAGGAAGAAGAGGACTTGTCCCTCATGTGATTTAATCTGGCTTTTCTTGGTCATCATCTGAAGAAATCGTTTAATTTCTGGATTACTTTGCAGTCACGGCTGTCTCAGTGACCACTGTGTTCTAGAATGAATAGCATCATGTTTCATTAATATCCTAAAAATGTATAAATTCAAAACACTCCATTCATATAAATCCTGAGGCCATGTAGAAAGCTAGTGACCCCAGGGGAGAGACAGGACGGGGGCTTCCAAAGTAGCAACATAAACACATTCAAATTAAATATTAAGGACTCCCGTTCTTAAAAAGCACCTGTCCCCCTGTGATCTAGGACAGGGTCCCACCAGCCATTTGACCCCACATGGAAGAGTAGACTTATAGTGTCTGACAGCCATGTCTCTTTTCTTCCTCTTTCTCCAGTGCCTCCAATGTGACCCCAGAAAAGTCCTAATTCTCACACTAATACAAAGAGCAGAGCTGCTGCTTCTCGTTTCTCTAATGAGCTGCTTCTGTTCACATCTCAGTGCTGACACATCAAGGTCCCCACCAGAAGAAAAGGGTTATTTTTATTTATTTATTTATTTATTTTTGAGACAGAGTTTCACTCGTTACCCAGGCTGGAGTGCGATGGCACGATCTCAGCTCACCGCAACCTCCGCCTCCTGGGTTCAAGCAATTCTCCTGCCTCAGCCTCCTGAGTAGTTGGGACTAGAGGCGTGAGCCACCATGCTCAGCTAGTATTTGTTATTTTAGTAGAGACGGGGTTTCACCATGTTAACCAGTATGGTCTCAATCTCTTGACGTTGTGATCTACCCGCCTCGGACTCCCAAAGTGCTGGTATTATAGAAAAGGGTTATTTAAAAGCAAGCAGATCACCAAACAACCAGACTCAGTCTCATCAGAAAAAGAGCTATGCTTTGTTTGTTAAACAAACATCAGTATCTTCACTCTGTATTCAGCAAAGTATGAATGTTTCACTTCTTCAGAGCCTACAAGGTTCAGTCTCTCTGTCAGGCATGCTTTCTCTTTTTTGGGTTACTTTATTGATTTTCACAACCAACTAATTCTTCTGTAACTAATTCTTTTTTTATCTTCCAGCTTTTTGGTTTAAAAAACAGAAAATGACACAGGCTAAATAGTTTCAACAGTCCCACCTCACAGGGCCTGGGCCTGGGCTGGGTTCTACTTCCAGGGTTTTACTTGTGTAGATGTCTACCCTGCACCCACAGCCACACAGTTGGGTGGTGCACAGGGAGAGAAATAAACAAGCATGGACACCTCAGGGATCAGTACTTCCACTTCAACCCAGGCTACATGGAGCCTCAGCACTTCTGGAAAGACGGAAGTGAGACAGGCCTAAGTTCTCAGACTGAGAACTGAGAGGCTCTCAAGGCAAGCAGCCTTCAAGTAAATGAGTGGGTGATGGTAGGAGTCATCCTGGAACCCCATTTCAAGTAGACACTTTCCTACGTGGGAGTGGCCGCCTTGAGCCTGGGGACTGAGTCACCACCTGTCACAGGACCCAGGTACTGTCAGGAGGCAGATCCTCTCATGCCCAGGCCCTGTCTCACAGCCGAGGCAAGGCCCAGGCCAGGATAAAAGGACTCAGGACCAGAGCACCCCATCCGCTCGCCTCCTGAGGTACTGAAGAACCCTGTGCTGCTTGCGACTCCGGTAAGAACAGGAGCAGGGCTGCTCAGAACAGGGAAGGGCCTCGGGGCTACAGCCTTGCTGTCAGAGGTGGAGAGTTTAGAAAAGACTGAAGGGGGAGGCTGCAAAAAGGGGTCTGGGCGCTAACTGGGAACAGGAAGGAGAAGAAGGAGAGAGCTGGCTGGCTGTGCCATGTGCCTTTGAACTCTAGAACAAATTACTCTGGGATGAGGTGGGCCTTCCAAGATGGGAGCTTGAGGCACAGAGACCTGCTCCACCGCGGCAGGCCGCAGGAGGGAAGCCCGCTTCGGAAGATACAACCCTGTCTCTGCCTGCAAGCGAAGAGCTAGAGCCATGGACATGGGACTAAAGGCTCTTTTGGGCTAATGAGCCCCCATTTTTATGGGTCTGAGACTTGTGCACAAACTTCCCAGGTTGGTTAAGACACACCAAGCCTGAGGGCCACCATGTCAGCCATCAGCCTGAGCAGGTGGGGAGCTGAGGAAGTCTGAGCTCCAACCTGAGATCAGGAGGTCAGGGTTCCAGCACTAGATGTGCAGCAGTTGATGAATTTATCTCTCTCTGTTGAAGTGAGTTTACCGACCTGGTAGTGTCCAAGATCCTGTGCAATGCTGACCTTCCAAGTACAATTGTCTTGCAAGTTATGACAAGAGAGAATGACTGCTTCTTTTCTTTAAGAAATAATGTTCCCATAAATGACTTGAAAATTAGACAGTTTCCATCTGAAGACATATTTGTAATACTTTCCTCCTCCACTGACAACACGTTAGAATCTCGGATGCATTTTGCAATATTGTTTAGTCTTACCTTGCAATTGTGTGACACTCAAAGATGTCCTAAGCTTGAAAAAGATAGTATGAGAGTTTGAAGAAGTTATTGGAAGCAAAACTACTGAAGATTATGTTTTTATACTTGAGTGATGCTAAGAGTGTCACAGGGACAGAGGCCATCTCTACTTGGGTCTGATTTTCTGTCTGATTCTTCCCTCAGCTCCTGAACACCTGCCCCCCAGATGTCCTGCCAGCAGAGCCAGCAGCAGAGCCAGCCCCCTCCCAAGTGCACCCCCAAGTGCCCTCCCAAATGCCCTGCCCCTAAATGCCCCCCAAAGTGTCCCCCTAAGTGCCCTCCAGTGTCTTCCTGCTGCAGTGTCAGCTCTGGGGGCTGCTGTGGCTCCAGCTCTGGGGGCTGCTGCAGTTCCGGGGGAGGTGGCTGCTGCCTGAGCCACCACAGGCACCGCAGGTCCCACTGGCACAGACCCCAGAGCTCTGACTGCTGCAGCCAGCCCTCAGGGGGCTCCAGCTGCTGCGGAGGGGGCTCCAGCTGCTGTGGAGGGGGCAGCGGCCAGCACTCTGGAGGCTGCTGCTGAAGTGGACCTTGACTTCCTCTTTCTTCTGAGCCTGCGTGAATGGCTGAAAGGTTCCAGCAAAAGCTTGAAGTCTTGCCTGGAGGATCCCTCTGGTCTGTTGTCAGGAAGCCCAAAATCTTTCTCCTTAATGACATTTAGAGACTTCCTTCTGCATATCCATGGCTGCTCTGGGAACTCCAAAGCACACACCTAGTTCCTCTGCCGCTCATGTTGCTGTATTCTGCTGCCTGAACTGAAGAAATAAAATCCAGAATCTGCTCCCCAACTTGGTACTGGCCTGCCTGGTTTTTCTGTTTGTGTCTCCTTGTTCTGTTCTCCTGTGTCTGCTGGTGGCTGTTGAGGCCTCAATGGATAGAGGACGGGGAAAGGGTCAGGAGGAAAAAGCTTGCCTTTTTGTGTTTTGTGCTTTCTTCTTTCTGTGTTTTCATTTTAAAGCAAGGGACTGAAGTGGCATTGAGCAGCACTGTTCTTTCAACTTTCGGTTCCCTTCATGTATGTAACTGTGTCCCCCAACCATGGCCAGGAGGCCAACTTCATTCTCCTTCCCACTGTTACCACTTCTCTCTTGTGTTCCTCTTTCCACATTCGTTCCACCAACAAGCTCCCCAGACTCCTCCTTCAGATTATATGTACATGTAGTAGACATATGAATAAAAGTGTGTATATAGGTGTATATATATACACACACATATTTACATATGCGCACATTATATGGAATAAATTCTTATATTTTAAATTTAAATCACTTTTATTGATGTATAATTTTTACAGAATAAAATGCCTTTGAAAATATACAATTCAATTAGTTTTGTCAAATGTATACACTCTTGTAACCAAAATTGCAAGCAACACTCTAAAAATGTAGTTATTTATTAATTATTATTTGCAGAAGGTTTAAAAATAGGCTATGTGTTTATGATTTATTTCTGGATTTTGTGTTTTGTTTCATTGGTCTATATGTGTGTTTTTATGCCAGTGCCATGCTGTCTTTGTTACTATAACTTTGTAGTATAATTTGAAATCAGGTAGCATGATGCCTCCAACTTTAATCTTTTTTGCTCAGGAGTACTCTCACTATTTGGAGTCTTCTGTAGATCCATAAAAAAAATGAAGCCTTTTTTTTTCTATTTCTGTGAAGAATGTTGTATTAGTCAGCATTCTGCAGAGGGAACGAACTAATAGGATATATGTATCACAAAAGGGAGTTTATTAGGGAGAATTGACTCACATGGAATTTTCACAAAGATTACATTGCATCTGTAGGTTGCTTTGACTAGTGTAGATGTTTTAACAATATTAATCTTCCAATTTATGAGCCTGGGACATCTTTCCATTTGTTTGTGTCCCCTTCAGTTTCTTTCAACAATGCTTTTAGTTTTCATTGTAGTTCTTTCACATCTTTGGTTATATTTATTTCTGGCTATTTTTTTTGCAGCTATTATAAATGAGATTGTTTTCTTGATTTCTTTTTCAGATTGATTTCTGTAAGTGTATAGAAGCACTACTGATTTTCATATGTTAATTTGGTATCCTGCCACCTTACTAAATTTATCATTTCTAAGAGTTTCTTGGTGGAGTCTTTAGTTTTTCTAAATATAATATGTTATCTGCAGAAAAGATAATTTGGCATTTGACCTCCTCCTTTCAAATCTCTATGCCCTTTATCTCTTTTTCTTGGCTAATTACTCTGGCTAGGACTTCTAGTCTATGTTGAACTAAAGTGGTGAAAGTGGGTATTCTTATCTTCTTTCATACTTAATAGAATGTACATTTTTTCTTCACTCAGTATGATATTAGGTGTGGGTTTTATCATGTTGATGTGTGTTCCATGTGCAATGTCTTGAAGGTTTTTAACCATGAAGGTATGTGGAATTTTATTGAATGCTTTTTCAGCATCTATTGACAAAACTTTACCTAGATTAAGAGAAAAAAAGCCCCAGATAAATAAAATCAGATGAAAGAGGAAACATAATAACTTATATCACAGAAATGTAAAGGATAATTAGAGACTGTTATGAACAACTATGCACCAACAAACTGGAAAACCTAGAAAAATACAGATAAAGTTACTGGACAACCTCCCAAGATTGAACCATAAAGAAATAGAACAGACCAATAATGAGTAATGAGATTAAAGCAGTAATAAAAAGTTTCCCATCAAGAAAAAGCCCCGGACCTGATAGATTTTTTGCTGGATTCTACCAGACATTTAAAAAAAAGAACTAATTCTGATTCTACTCAAACTATTTCAAAAAACTGAAGAAGACTGAATACTTCTACAAGGCCAGAATCATTCTGATATCAAAAACGAATAGACCTACAGGCCAGTGTCTCTGATGAACGTAGATGCAAAAATCTTCAACAAAATACTAGCAAACAGAATTCAAGAATAGCCTAAAAAGGCTATTCACCATGATCAAGTGGGATTCATCCCAGAAAGACAAGAATGCTTCAATATTTGCAAATAAGTGAACATAATGCATCCACAGCAGCAGAATCAAGGATTGTCTTCTTTTTCAAGGCTGAATAATATTCCTTCTGCTATATAGTATATAGATTCAGAATTTTAAAAATTCATTCATCCACTGACAGACATTTTAGGTTGTTTTCAGATCTTGGTTATTACAAATAATTCTGAAGTCTGAAGTACTGGGAGTACAGGCATTTCTTGAAAATACTGATTTTATTTCCAGAAGTGGAATTTGTAGGTCATGAGGTAGTTCTATTTTCTACATTTTTAGGAAATTCCATACAGTTTTACATAATGGTTGTACCAATTTATATTTCACCAACAGTGTACGAGTATTCCCATTTTGCCACATCCTTGCCAACACTGGTTATGTTTCATCCTTCTGATAATAGCCATTTTAACAGGCATGAAGTGATATCTTGTTGTGGCTCAGATTTGTGTTTTCCTGATGATTAGTGAGATTGAGCACCTTTTTCTGTATACCTGTTGGACATTTGTGTTGGACATTTGAGACATATCTATTCAGTCTTTTATTAATTTTTAAATTGGGTTGTTTAGTTGTTGCCATTCAGTTGTATGAGTTCCTTCATGTACAATTATTAAGAGTTTGTCAAGATGAGAAAGCAAAAAAAGATCAACAGTTTCCTTGGTGCTGGCTCTGATGCACAGAGATAAAAATATAACTCAGCTTCAACTATTATATTTCCAGTTAGATCTCAGTAATGTTTTCTTCCATCCCATGTTAGGATAAAATATTGACGATGTAAAAGACAAAATGCCTTGACCCTCAGAAAGTCAGTGCTTTGCTGATCAACATGTCTGTATTGACCTGATGGCTAGTCTATGATTTCACGAAGTCAAGACTTCAGTTCCAGTCTTCCTGATACAACTATGTTGTTGACTCATCACCTACATCCTAGTCAGGTCAGTTGAGGGCTTGGGTGTTACCCTGCATGAAGGCAGAGGCATGTACCAGACAGAAACCCAGCCCCATCATCCTAGATATCAGGAGTTGAGCTTTTGGGTAGACCCGCCATTGTGATGACCTGGGAACTAATGTCCTGACCCCTCCTTCCTTACTAAGCCCTTTGGAACAATCTGAGCAGGAGAACAAATGTCATACCCAGGAGAGAAGGTGGCAGATCTCTCAGGATGATGTGGCCCACACACCTCACTGAGCCTGTCTCAGAGTGTGTCTCCTATGAGGGTGGCCTGAGTCATAAGGAGTAGCTATTTATAGACTGTAAATCAATGCTAATACCAATAAGAGGATTTGAAAGTCATTGAAGATCCATTGTACGCATGGCCTTGTGTTGAGTAATTGAGGTAAAGAAATATAAAACACCTGAGGCAGGTCATCAGAGAATTTACTATTATCTCATTAGAATGATATGCCACAGGAAGGAAAAAAAGTAGAATTGAGCCACATTGTGATGGAAGGGCAGAGAAGATGGCTTGCATTGCAGAGAGAAGCATAACCAAAGCACAAAAAATAATCCAGTTCAGCTTCATGTCATTTATGAAGGTACATGGAAAAGGCTTAAACCAGAGGAAGCACACAAGGTCTTATTGCACTGCAGGAATTTGGACATTTACGCATATACGGTGTGCAATCCTGAACAAGATTTGACTAATGACTGAGTGTTAATTATTTGTGGAGATGAGAGAGTCTTTTCCCGAATCTCACACTGGAACAGCATCAAGGAGGCCCTTTTATCCTGGCCTTGGACTGTGCCCCCGATGGGTGAGGCAGCACCTGGGCATAAGAGGACCTGCCTCTTGTCACCTACATGGGTCATATGACCAGGTGACAACTAGTAGCTTCTCACCTGGGATCAGAATAGTTCCCATTAGTGCCACCTCATTCTCCTTGGAGCCACCTTAGGTCTTTTCCTTGGAGTTTGGCCTCCCAAGCCCTCTTTTTCTATACCCCTGATAGCATCACTTAAACCAAAATTTTACAGAAATCTTTTAATGTCCCGGATGTGTCCCAGATTCTGTGTGTGTGTGTACAAATATGTGTCTATACCATCACTTTTACAAGCCTGGTAGGAGTCAGACACACCTGGAACAGAATCCTGGTTCCGTCACTTATTAGCTGTGTGACTTCTGAAAATCCCAAATTATCTCATCCTCTGTTTCCTGAAATTTAAAATGAAGATAACAAAGATTAGTCTCGAGGATGTGGTGGGAATCAATAAAATTATAGAAAGAAAATGCTCATTAAAGTTCCTGGAACACAGCGACTCCTAGATGAAATATCTGTCTATCAATAATTTTAAAGGGAATGAGTATTTTTTGAGATGGCCCAAGTCCGGGGCACTCTGTGAAGGACCCCTGGAAAAGAGACCTCTAGCGGAGAGGGCTGGAAGACCTGTGAAGGTAGGAGGACTTGACATGCAATGGAGAGGTTTCTGTGTTATTTGTTTCAACATGAAAAACAGTTTTTGTCTGAAGATTTATTTAAAAACATGTTTAGGAGACTAAGATTTACTAATGTCAATTTGGTATATAACAGGTGTTCCTTCCATATCTTGAGGGCAATATTATTTTAAAAATAAAAGAACTAATTAGACGAAAGCAAATTAGACCAGGGAGTAACATGTGAAAAAGTTCTCTTTTCAGGAGGTGTCCAAAACAATTCTCCAGAACATGTGATGAGGTAAAAGTTGCCACAATAATGCCAATATCCAGGTAATAACTGGCAAAGAAAATCAATATTTGAGCTATGTATATGGACATAGGTATAGATACAGAAGTAGACTATATAGATATAGATATGTAGTCGACCTCGTTCTATTATTACAGTATCATATATCTGAAGGTGCGTGACCTTCCCTCAGTTACACTGCCTCACTTCTCTAGGGTTTCTCTATGGTTCTAATCTTCATTGGAATCCAAAAATGATCTTTCCACACAATCCCCCACTCCAGAAATAATGACCCCTGACCACTAATAAAGTCTCAGCCAGGGCTCTGCACTGTGTTCAGGATCAAGGTCAGTGCCCACTGACTGACATTCAAGGCGCTGTGCCTAAGACCCTGTACAATTCCTCTAATTATGTCTGCTAAGCAGGACCGTCCATTAGCTATACTTCGAAGATGTCTCCTCCTACTTTCCCTCTGTGTTTTATTTCAGTGTATATATTTTTCTTTCTGAGACACTGCAGTTCAAATCTCACTTGCTCAATTCTCCCTTTTTTTGACATGCTTCATGAATCAAGTTTTAACGAAACGTTTGACAGCACAATTTGTGACTTATATTGTGTAGTCCCCATCAGCTACTAGTACAAAGTCATGGCCACATGGATGGTTAAGACTTTTTAAATCCTGACTGCGGCATTAGTGATGGAAGTTCATAGGAGGTATGAATAGTAAACCTTAGAAAAGAAGTTGGAAACACTTTCTGTTAAGTCTTAAATGTAATACTTAAGAAGCACATGCATTTTTTTCTATGTGGAGTTGCTGTTTTTGCAGAAGCAAGTTGAGAAATATAGTATAGGGAGTGTGTTCTGGAACAAAGTGTAGATAATTTAGTGAAGATAGAAAAGGAAGAAAGCAACAAGATTTGATGGAAGGTCAATAGAAAAACACTTTTTATATGTAAATGTGCCTAGAACTAAACTTATTGCAGAAGTCGTCAGTGGGAAAACTGTATTTTCAAAACATATTCATGGGTTTTGTTCTCTTTTTCATGTATACACATGCATATGTGTGCATGTTTCTGTGTGCACCAGAAAATGTGCAGAAGTATGTGTACTTGCATGTGATGTGCGTACGTGTGCACACACAAATATGTGAGGGAGGAAGGATGTTGGGTGCGGCTAGGATCAGTCTCTCCATCCTTCTCTCCCTCTAGGGCTATGCTCACAGAGGGAGAGAAGTGTGGCGAGACTGGTTAGGCCCTTGAAGGGGACCAGAGACAAAGAAGTTTTGCTTCTAAGAGACAGTTCAGATTTGGTCAGAAGCAATGCTATTTCAGTCTAGTTGACATGGAACACAGAGTTGGGAGCAGTGATCCCTTCCCACTTCTGCCCCCATTAACCCCAGTTCACTCCAGAGCGCCCCACTGTCCCCTAGGTTCCAAGGCCACCACCAGCAGAGGACAGAATGAAGAGAAGAACAGCCACTCAAGGGGAATAGGGTTCTCATAGAACAAGACACTGAGCAGATTCCTTGTTTTATTGTTTTAATCAGCAGATGCACACTGCAAGAAGACATGACATGGACTGAGCTAGGAGCTTACACAGAGGGTGGGAGGGTGGCCACAAATGTGAGGTCCAAGGCCAGTGGATGGAGATCCAGGAGAGGATCTGAGTTTCTGGACTTCAGGGAGAAGATACGCTCTTGTTAAGTTCAGAGCATTCCCTGAGACCTGTGAGCCTCTCAGGTAAGTCTAGGAGGAGAAGGGGGATGTCCTAGAACAGGATTCCACTCTTCTAGGCTCAGGGTCCACTTCAGCAGCAGCCTCCAGAGTGCTGGCCGCTGCCCCCTTCACAGCAGCTGGAGCCCCCTCCGCAGCAGCTGGAGACCCGAGGGCTGGCTGCAGCAGTCAGAGCTCTGAGGTCTGTGACAGTGGGACCTGCAGTACCTGTGGTGGCTCAGGCAGCAGCCACCTCCCCCAGAACTGCAGCAGCCCCCAGAGCTGGAGCCACAGCAGCCCCCAGAGCTGACACTGCAGCAGGAAGACACTGGAGGGCACTTAGGGAAACACTTTGAGGGGCATTTAGGGGCAGCGCACTTGGGAGGACACTTGGGGATGCACTTGGGAGGGGGCTGGCACTGCTGCTGGCTTTGCTGGCAGGATATCTCAGCAATGGGTGCTCAGGAGCTGAAGGAGAGTCAAATAACAAGTCAGACCCAAGCAGAGGCCACCGCTGTTTATTCTTGTCCTTTCCAACATTGCTTCTGTTTCCTTAGCTTGATAAACTGTTTAACTGTAGTGGTAGATCATTAATCACTAAAAATTGTGTTATTTCTTTATTTCTTGTGGTTTGGCAGGTGTTCTCACACCATCTTTTGAGTCCCACGGTTTCATCTTAAGTCAAGAATTACTATATCTTTTACGAAGAAGGAAACTGAGGCAATACGCCATGTGAAAAACCATGTCAAGATTAAACATTTAGTAAGTTAAAGAGAGCAACTTTCCTCATTGTGTCAAAGCCCTGAAGCTGTTCAGTATGGAAACCTGGTGATATAAATATTTCCTTGAAAAAAGGTCATGAAGGATTTTCTCTTAAAGTAACTTCCTAGATGACTTAATCTTGCAAAAACCTGCGCATGTAGAATTGCAAATGGCTTTGGAGACAGGCTGGTCTCACAGGCTCCCTTTGTTAAGGAAGATGCTGAAGAACAGTATTTTGGTGCATGGAGGGGATTTGAACTCAGGAACCCTGGCTCTAGGCTGGTGCGCTGCCATATTCAGCACACAAAGGCCTCACAGTAACATCTCGGCACAGTGATCCTCAACTTGCTATGTCTAACTACTTAAAGAGATTCTCAACTGAAATTTGAATCTAGAGATAGGTGGTGGGTTTCCAAAAGCCCTCAAAGATCCTGTAATTATCTCTACTCCACTGATTGAGAACTGCTATCTCTAGCTGAAACTTATAAGGATTGTCACAGTTTTGCTCTGAAAAGTAAGTGTCCTCTTTGAAACCGTTCTAGCAGAGTCTGGCCGCCTGGGCTTCAACTCCCTCTGACCTTAAAACTCAGCCAGCTGAAGCGCAAAGTCAGAGACATCTACTTCTTCTTTGTGTTACTATTTGGCCCTCTTCATGCCTCCCGTGCACACCCTCCTTTAACCTTCCTGAGGTCTTGACTTCTATCTAGATGGATCCCAGTCCCCAAGGCCCTGCCCAGCCTCTGCCCTGGGCTGAGCAACTCTCTGTGGAAGCCCCTGCTCCTATTCTCAAAGGACACTTACCAGGATTGCAGGCAGTGCAGGGTCCTTTTATCCTGGCCTGGGCTCTGCCTCCAGCTGTGAGACAGGGTCTGGGCATGAGAGAACCTGCCTCCTGACACCCACGTGGGTTCTGAGGGGGTGGTGACTGGAAGCTCTTCACCTACCTTCCTCCCTGGAGTTCAGGAAAACTGCTCCCAGCTTGGAATATGACCACTTAAAAATAGAAATGGGGTAGGGAAATCCCGACCATTGTTTCCTGTCTTGTTCTCTGTGGAGAACATCTAATCTGTTTAGTTTTGAGGCTTGAGGTCTCTATTTTGTTAACTCCAAAATCTTGCGTTTGTGGCTTTGGGCAACCTGGCTTAACTCAAGTTTTACAGAATGTGCCAACTCTCAACTCTCTTATGGTGGGGGGTGTGTGTGTGTGTGTGTGTGCACGTGTGTGTGCACTTGTGTGTGTGTTCCTGTATTACAGCCGTTAGGTAACTGGTTAGAGAGTCAGACCCAGAGAGAAACCTGATCCTGCCACTCACTACCTGCCTGACCTTGTGAACAATATGAATAGCTCCTTGCCCTTGTTCTCACTCGTCACTCTGCAATAGAGATAATATAAAAATATTGTCCAGGGATGGCTGACGGTCAATGAAATAAAGCAAAGGAAGTTTCTGTGGAGAGTTTATAACATCTCCAAACAAATGCCAATGCATTCATACTCTTAAATTATATCTGCTTTCTAAGGAGAGCGGATTTGGTTAGAAAATATAAGACCCTTTTGTTTTGTTGAGGTTGTAAGGAGACTATATAAAGGAAAAAAGGAATAAATGAATAGAATTTTACAGAGGAGGGACAGAGAGATGACTTGATCTGCTAATGAGACTGAGAATTAAGATTTTCCAGGGTTATGTGGGTGGGCTTAAGTGAAGCCCACCGATGAAGAAGGGGAAAGGTAGAGGAGATGGTGAGATTCTGTAAAACGAGCTCTGCCTGGTGTGGACCAAGGGAAGGACATTCTTAGTGGGTGGAGACTGGAATGTGTTTAAGATCTGGAGTACTGAACATTTTATAGAATCTTTTCTTTGTGCTTTGAAGCCTGTCTCAAATGCTGGAAGGTCCCAATTCAGTTATCCGCATGAACACAGGCTTCAATTTTAAAAATATTAGCATTTTTACACTTTCAGGAGATTAAGGGAAGGGGCTAGAGCTTACCTCTGAGTTAAGATAGTGATTCAGATAATAATAATCCCATAGAAGGTATTGTAAGGTTATTAAACAAGGAAGCTAACTTATCAGATGGAAGCAAATTAGAGTTGGAGGCGATATGCAGAGAAAGCCTACTTCCTTCCAGGCTTGGGGACCTCTGGACCTCCCTGGACCCCGAGTGCATGTTGACTTGATAATACCTGAGTCCCTTTGTGCAGTAGGAACACTGGCAGCATGTGGCTGAGATGTGTGTATTTCTATATGTTTCTACTTAAAGATATTGCAGAGACTATGAAGGGAACCACATATGCAAAGGTGTGTGCATATATGAATATATGTGTATGTTACCATATCTGTCAGTATCTTGTATTTTCTTGTGTTCTGCCTCTCTGAAATTGTTCTGCTTCTCATCTCTTCTGTACTTCCTTTTCTCTATTCTTCACTTAGTTCCTGAAAAGCTCTCTCTCTCTTTCAAGCCTCTCAAACATTTCCCCAGATCATTAAGGAAATATCATCCTCAGGTCCCCACTGGGTCCACGTGAGCTCCAATCTCTATTAACTCATGTTTGAGGCATATGCAATATGATCCTTTGCTACATCTCTTCTTGTATAGGCTTTGCTGTCTCCCTGTAGAAACTCTTCTTAGGGTGAAATGACCTGTTTTCTCTCTTTCGTTTTGTTTTTAACTTTTATTTTAGGTTCAGGTTACACGAGCAGGTTTGTTATGAGGTAAACTTGTGTCATAGGGTTTGTTGCTAAGATTCTTTCATCACCTAGGCATTGAGCCTAGTACTCAATAGTTGTTTTTTTTTTGCTCCCTTCCCTCCTCCCACTGCTTGTTTTCAGAAATGCCCCAGTGTCTGTTGTTCCCCTCTTTCTGTTCATATGTTCTCATAATTTAGCTCTCACTTATAAGGGATAATATTCAGTATTTGATTTTATGTTCCTGCATTAATTTGCTGAAGGTAATAGCTTCCAGCTCCATCCATGTTCCTGCAAAGGACATAATTTCATTCTTTTTATGGCTGCATACTATTCCATGTTGTATGTGTACCACATTCTCTTTATCCAGTCTACCACTGGTGGGCATTTAGGTTGATTCCATGCCTTTGCTATTGTGAATAGTGCTGGAGTGAACATACACATTCACGTGTCTTTATGATAGAACACTTTCCATTCATTGTGGTATCTCTCCTTCTCCAACATCCGGGCTTTATTCCATGACCAATGCATTTCTAAAACAGTGCCATTCAACTTAACTTCTTTATGAATCTTAATTTTCAAATATGACTACAATAAACTATCCTTGATTCTGCCGCTTGGTTCTTATATTTATGTTCCCCTCAACAGTTTCTAAAACAGGGGTGGACTCCATGGATCAGCAATTTAAAAATGAATTGATTACTATTCATATCATCTTAACTTTGTGCGTGACTTAAGCCATGATCATCGGAATTCTCACTCTGAGATATGACATTACAGTATACTAGCCTTATCACCCTGCAGAATCAGCCACTGGATTACCTGGCTATAGCTTATGACGTTCCAAAGAATGCATTTAATGAGAGAGTAATCAAGATATTGATTACTCAGCTTACATCTGCATTTCTGATCTAGAAGCCCAGCCCATTCATTCCAAGGTTGATGAGGATTAGAAGCTATTCTATCCATGACTCTGAAACCACAAAGGGTAGCACTGAATGTGTCAATTAATCTGACATGCATTGGGTTAATAAGGTCACGATATGATGTAACATCATAGGGATTGTTTCCTTGTTTGGTGCTAGATTTCAACAGCATTTGAAATGTATTGAACTTGTTACCATTTTAACACTAACAATATGCACTAGCAAAGGAGTGATTTTCTGAGAGTTTATTTCTATGTTGTCAGGCTCTCACAGCACAAAAGGTAGGTTGGAAGAATGCTGAGACCTTGTAAAAATTAACTTAGATCTAGTGGATTTTACTCTGTGTCCCAGAGCCGGCACCACACATAAGTGATTTTTAATTCGTTTTCTTCCTCTGCAACCCCTGCATAGAGTGGTAACAATAAACTGATACTCCAAAGTTATTAGAAGAATATACAGCATGTCGAATTATTTCTTTATAAGTAATTGGATAAAATATTTAAGCATAAAAAATTGATAAATCTCATCACATGGTAGAAGAAAACTGTATGTCAGAAAGCATAATTTTAAAAGGTGGAAAATATAAATAACCAGCTGAGAAAAAGTAAAATACATAAGTCAGGAATAGTATTAAAATCCATGATAAATGGTAAATCCTTACAACTTTATAGAAAAGAAATAAGCCTGTCTACAAATGAATGGGCAAAATGCATGAGAAAAACAGATACCTTGGAAAGAAATACAAACAACCGAAACATTTTGAAACTTATCATTTCATATTTGCATACACAAGTAACCAAAGACTTGTATATAAAACAAGGATGGTCTCTGGAGGATGCGGTCTGAGTCCGCCACTGAATTACCTGGCTGTGGCTCCTGTTGTCCCAAACAATGTATTTAATGTGACAGTAGTTAAGATACTGGTTACTCAGCTTACATTAGTAGCTCTTATCTAGAAGCACAGCCCATTCATTTCAAGGATGATAAGGATTAGAAGCAATTCCATGGCCGGGCGCGGTGGCTCAAGCCTGTAATCCCAGCACTTTGGGAGGCCGAGGCGGGTGGATCACGAGGTCAGGAGATCGAGACCATCCTGGTCAACATGGTGAAACCCCATCTCTACTAAAAATACAAATTAGCTGGGCACGGTGGCACGTGCCTGTAATCCCAGCTACTTGGGAGGCTGAGGCAGGAGAATTGCCTGAACCCAGGAGGCGGAGGGTGCAGTGAGCCGAGATTGTGCCATTGCAATCCAGCCTGGGAACAAGAGCGAAACTCCGTCTCAAAAAAAAAAAAAGAAGCAATTCCTTTGTATCGACTAGAAAAAACAAAATTAATAACCAAAGAGTATTGCTGAAGGTGATAGGAAATGGGTCTTCTAAATTGGCTCAATAATAAAAATTCAAATGAAATTTGCTGACCCATAACTCAACAAATAATCTTTTTGTGTATACAAATTAAAATTTAAAATGAGCATACTCTTTATCCAACAGTTGTACTTCCAGGAAGTTGAGAAAAACTTTGAGAAAGAAGATATATAGACAAAAATGATTACTATAGAAAATTAAAATAACATTAAGAGTTAGAAAAGTTACAACGTGTAAGAATAAATCTATATTAACTAGCAACAAATAATTCAGAAATATAATTTTTTAAAATGTTATTTAAAATAGAAAAAATACATAAAATCTAAAACATAATTTTAATGTAAGATACATTTGACAAAATGAGAAGACTATTAGACAGCATTACAGAATACCGCACTAGAGAAATACACCATATTTTGGGGTGAGTAGAAAAAAGTTACAATATAATATGACAAATGTCCATAAATTAATGCATATTCTTAATGATGTTTTCATCAAAATTCTAATGTTTTGTTTTGCTTCATCTTCATTGTGTGGGGCATGACAAACTGGCTCTAGTTCTTACACAAAAGAGCAAAGGTTTAGTAATCACTAAGCCAATCTTAAAAAATGATGGAATCTGTGATTCAGATATCACAATTGATTATACACCTATGGTAATTAAGGCAGCTGGATGTTCTCAGAGGTGTTGACAAATTGACAATGACAAAAATAGTTCCCCCAATTATAAATCTACAGAAATGTGAAAAATTTATTCTGACCCAGAGATATTTCAGATGAGTGGGAAAAATGGAATATTTGATTACAATACTAAGACAATTGGTTATCCATTCAGAAAAATGTTTAAAATATATTAAAATGTTCAAAAAGTCCTTTCTTGATTGCATAAAAACCTCATTTTTAAAAAGAAAAAATTTTCAATTTTTTAAAGATAGGGGAAAGATTTCTGAACTTACAAATGGATGAGATTTATTAAAATCATGAAAAGTGTAAACAACACAGTTATTGTTGCAGACATTCAACTATGTTAAAAATAAAACACTGGTTCATCAAATGACACCATTAAAATGCAAACAAGAACATACTTTCTTAGAAAATACATTCACAGCACGTTTAATAGCAGCACATTAGAACAAGATCGCACGGGCTCATTAACATTGGAGAGACAATAAGGGCAGTATTAGGGCCAAAACTTCAAGGCTCCAAAAAGGAGAAGTGAGAGCCTTAAATGCAGGTGTCCTCCAGGGAGATTAAAACAGGAGATGATGGCAGGGATTTTCCAAGCCCAGCTCTATTTTGAAATGGCCATATTCCACTATGGGAGCAGCTTCCCTGAACACCCATGAAGGCAGACATGTGCAGAGCTGCCAGTCATCACCTGTTACAGGACCTACGTGGGTGTCAGGAGGCAGGTCATCTAATGCCCAGGCCCTGTCTCACAGCTGCAGGCAGAGCCCAAGGACAGGATAACAGGTCTCAGGGCCAGAGCACCCCATCCACTCACCTCCTGAGGTGCCAATGGACTCTGTGCTGCCTGTGACCTCGGTAAGTGTCCCCTGGGTACTGGAGAAGGGGCTTCCACAAAGGGATGCCCTGATCAGGGCAGGAGGGGAGGCCAGGCGTGGCCTCCATGGCTGAGGTGGTGCTGGCATCCATATGAGGAAAGAGGGAGTCTCAAAAAAACTGAGGAAGGGCAACGGGGACAGACAGTGGACATGAGAAGAGGAAGTCCTGTGATGGTGACTTGGTGCTCTGGAGAAATGAGATGGATCTAGAGTTCTTGGGTCTCTAGTCTGAAGGCATTGCAACATTGTCATGTTCACCTGTAGCTGTTTTTAGACAGGGATCTTTATCTTGGAAAATAAACTGTCCTTTCTTGAAACGTTGAGATGGAGACAGTGTAGAGGGTATCACAGCTAACTGAGTCGCTTAAACTCACATTTAATGGTACTTGGTGAGACAAGTACCCTACCATCTTGAATGTACCAGAAAGCCACACTCCATTTTTCTGAGAAAATAAAACCCCACCTCCTCCCGCCGCACACCCTGCAGGGAGTTCTCACTCTCTGAATCCCCGCGTTTCCCTACCTACCCCCACCCGACACCATCAAAACAAAAGCAACCAGATTGCTAAAGACAGCGAGTGTGGGGCGATATTGCTTATTAACTACGTACAAAGGAAGTGCGGGGGCAGGAGGGTGGGCGACACCACGCCGGCCACAACAAATCCAAGGCCAAGGCTTCGCGCTCGCAAAACAAAACACCCTCCCCCCGCGGCAGCAGACCCTGGCGCCCCTGAAACCACAGCGCACTACACCTCTCGCCAGGTCCGGGCGTCTAGGTGTCCCCGTGCGGCGGCCGCAACACCCCGCGTTGCGAGCACGGGTGTCGGAATGCACAACGGCTCCGACTACACACGCACCAGCGGATCTGCATTTTGCCTCGCCTCGCGGTAGAGCCCGACCAGAGGGTAAAAACCAGCCCCAGTTTTATCGCTGACAAGCTCCCAGGCCAGAAAGACGTTACATCTGAGGGCTGCAGCAGCCTTCACCGTTCCGCATCGACTTGGGTTAAATTATGGGTTAAATTCCTCATTTTACTTTTAAACTGGTGGTAAAGTGGAAATTGCAGCGACAACAAAAACTATCAAATTCCTGAGTTTTGTGCAGTATACATTTTCCCACAAAATAGTTGTAAAGATTTAAGTTATTTTAATTTATTATGGATCAGAAACCTCGATGAAACTGGTCAGAATCTGTAAATTAGTTTATATCCCTTTTGAGCCGGTATCAAATGATTTAGAATCCTTACAATTGCATTCTATTTTAAGTTATGTGGAAAAAGTAAGGTTGGGGAAGTTGTGATTAATAGCTTTTAAAGGGTCATTTTTAAAAAAAAAAATCCTCAGCATTTTCTTTCAGCTGTTAGTTTTGCTTTATTTAAAGCATATTTATTTTAATGTGGTTTAGGGGCAAAATGTGCAGATACTTCATTTTTGTAAGATTGTAATAGATGTTGTTTATACTAAACATGTCATATCTATGCAGTATATATTAAAAGAAAGCTTGTGCTGTACCTTATTTGATGATATTTATTTTCTCGCCAAGCTGTATAGTAAAAGGAAATTAAGTCACGTCTGGTCAAAAAAAAAAAAAAAAAATGCCGTTTGTCCCCGCAGCTGCCTCGTAGGTGGTGCCGCGGCGCCTTGCGTCTCTCCGGCTGTACTTCCATGGCTACCCGTGCTGTCGTCGCCGCGGTCGGCGAGGGCTTGCGCTATGCTGAGTACTTGCCGCCCTCCGCCAAACATCCCGACGCCGACCTCGACCAGCAGGGACTGTCAACAAGTTTGATAACTGTAGGACTGGGTGTTGTGGCTCTTGTATTTGCAGGTCGCTATACATTTCAGATCTGGAAACCTCTAGAACAAGTTATCACAGAAACTGCAAAGATTAGGATTTCATCCTACTATAACGGGGGATTTGAACAGAAAATGAGTAGGCGAGAAGCTAGTCTTGTTTTAGGTGTAAGCCCATCTGCTGGTAAGGCTAGGATTCGAGCAGCTTATAGGAGAATCACGATTTTGAATCACCCAGATAAAGGTGGATCTCCTTACTTAGCAATCAAAATAAATGAAGCAGAAGACTTGCTAGAAGCAACCACCAAACACTGATTGATGCTCAAGCACCACGCTGGAGGGGGGGAAAAAAAGAGGGGACTTACAAAACAAACAAAAGCCCTGCAAATATTCTAAAACATGGTCTTAGCTTTCTGTATGCATTGACCACACCCTTTCTTCCATCATTAAGCTGTATAACAATAAAATATTGTCTTGCTTTTTATTATATTTAAAAAAATTTTTTTTGGCCAGGCGCTGTGGCTCACGCCTGTAATCCCAGCACTTTGGGAGGCCAAGGCGGGCGGATCACGAGGTCAAGAGATCGAGACCATCCTGCTCAACAAGGTGAAACCCCGTCTCTACTAAAAATACAAAAATTAGCTGGGCATGGTGGCGTGCGCCTGTAGTCCCAGCTACTCGGGAGGCTCAGGCAGGAGAATTGCCTGAACCCAGGAGGCGGAGGTAGCGGTGAGCCGAGACTGTGCCATTGCACTCCAGTCTGGGTAACAACAGCGAAACTCTGTCTCAAAAAAAAAAAAAAAAAAAAATTCTTTTTTTTTTTTCTCTTTTTTAATAAAGTTAAACAGTAAAACAAAAATTCACAAGCTGCCTCTCTGCCCACCCCCCCGCCTCCCTCCCCTGCCCGCGGTCTTCAGCATCGGTTCCCTTTGCTTCACCCACTCACAGAGACACAGGACATCCAACTGAGGAAACGAAACTGCATTAAGTAAACGGAGACGCGATGAAGGGAGGAGGTGAACTGTTTCCACAGTCAACATGAAACTGAGCAAATCTGCATTTTCTGGGTTCTGGGTGGTTGACCTTCATTAGCCAAACTGAAAAAGAAATTCCCTGGACCAGATGCTTCAAAGCTAAAGCCCCCAGGGCCGCCGAAGAATGCCTCGAAGACGTTGTTTGCATCAAAATCACCCATATTCATGCCGTGTGGTAAGTAGACGAAAAAAAAATATCTAAGTGCTGAGCATTCGGTACAGGTGTCCGTCTGCTGAAAATGTCACAGCACTGGACTAAGTCAGGGACCTGGATAAGAGTCAACTTAATTACATGATATTTTTCCTCAGTTCTACAACATTCTTTACAGTTCTGAACTTCGGTGTCCTTACAAGATAATCTAGAACATTCTTCCAGAAGAGAATCACGGTTTTCCCTTGAAAAACAATGTTATTTCCAAACCCCCTTCTAGACTGCTCTCAGGATTCAGGTGTACAGTTGAAGCAGAATGTCTCCTCTACATACTCCAGGCTTGATTTTGAGAATGCTTTCTTAATGTCTTTTGGCCTGTTTTCTAATTCTAAAACAGCTGAAACTGCTTTATGATTTTATATTAAGAGCATTAGGTTCAAAACAGAGGCCATAAGTGTAGTTAGTCAATTATTAGAAATAATGAACCTTCCAGAGATTAATTGGCTACAACTGTATTTAAGCAGTTAATCAAAATGAAGGGATCAGAAGTTAGGCTGAAAGGGAATAACTTTCTAAGAATAGGGAGTCATGGCCTCTTTCTGGGTCTAACTCACTGTCTGACTCTCCCCTAGCTCCTGAACACCCGCCCCTGAGATGTCCTGCCAGCAGAGCCAGCGACAGTGCCAGCCCCCTCCCAAGAGCACCCCTAAGTGCCCTCCCAAGTGCCCCGCTCCTAAGTGCCCCCCAAAGTGTTTCCCTAAGTGCCCTCCAGTGTCTTCCTGCTGCAGTGTCAGCTCTGGGGGCTGCTGCAGTTCTGGGGGAGGTGGCTGCTGCCTGAGCCACCACAGACGCTCCAGGTCCCACCGCCACAGACCCCAGAGCTCTGACTGCTGCAGCCAGCCCTCAGGGGGCTCCAGCTGCTGTGGAGGGGGCTCCAGCTGCTGTGGAGGGGGCAGCATCCAGCACTCTGGAGGCTGCTGCTGAAGTGGACCCTGTGCCTAGAAGAGCACAAATGGTCAAATATTTCCCTCTCCCCTTCCTTCTTCTGAGCCTGCCCATGTGGCTGTTAGGTCTTGGTGAGGGCTGAGCTCAAGCATAGAGGATTCTTCTGTCTTGGAGTTCAGGGGCTCAAAACTTCTCCCACAAAGCCATTCACTGACCTTGTTTTGCATATCTGTGGTTGCTCTGGGAAGCCCAAAGCACAGACCTTTATCCCTTTGCAGCCTGTATTTTTGCATAGCTCAGCCTGATGTAAAACAATAAAACCGGAAATATGCATTCCTTTCTGCCTTGACTGATTGTTATTTCTTCATTGGTTTTCACACTCTGTCCTCATCTCCAGGCTCTCCAAGGATGTCACTATCTGCAGACCTTACTCAAATTTAGCCATTCTTCCTACTAATGTCCTGTATGGCAAAAGACAATTTTGTTGATTCAGAAGCCAGTCCAGGATTCTCCGTTGCCTTGACGGTAGTCACATGACTCCTCAGTCTCCTCCACTCCGAACAGTTCTTCACTCTGTCTTTGTCTTTCGTGACACTGACCTTTTTAAAGAACCATCGGTTTTGTAGAATGCCCCTCAATTTGGGTTTCTCTGATGTTTCTTCTTGAGCTGGTTCAGATTATGCACTTTTGCAAAGATCCACAAAAGTGGTATTGCCCTTAGAGCGTGATATCGAGCCTCCCATGGTGTCTAATTGTCCCATTCCTGGAGATACAACTTCCACCACTTGGTCTACCAGCTTTCTCCATGGCAAATTTAATATTTATTCCTTTGAAATAAAAACTTATGAAGAAGAGAATTTCAGCTTTTTTTTTTTTTTTTTAGTTGGAGTCTCACTCGCTCAGGCTGCAGTGCAGAGGCACGATCTCAGCTCATTGCAACATCTGCTTCCTGAGTTCAAGCGTTTCTCCTGCCTCAGCTGCCCAGGTAGCTGGGATTTTGGGTGTGCGCCACCACGCCTGGCTACTTTATGTCTTTTTAGTAGTGATGGGGTTTCACCATGTTGGCCAGGTTGGTCATGACTCCTAACCTCAAGTTATTTGCCCACTTCAGCCTCACAAAGGGCTGGGATTACAGGGGTGAGCCACAGCAGCCAGCCCAAACATTTATTTTGTGTCAAACATTTTCCCAACACTTTTAAAATATAATTGATGTTCTTTTACAAAACTATTGTTACTGCAATGTTGCTGGTATCATCGAGTCTAGATTTTTAACTATATCTCATACCCTGAGTCTATGCATATATGTAAAGCAAAGAGAGGTGGTGAGGATGGGTCCTGAGAAGAATGCCCTGCAGTGCAACTACTTGAAGGAAGGCCATTACCATTTCTTCTTGTTGAACTCTTATCATATCTAATTTCCTGTGAGGACCATTCTCATCCATTTATCTCTCCTATATTACAATTCTATCTTCAGGTAAATTCCTACAATACAATGTTTTTGTGTAGAAAGACATGGTTATTATAAATTTAAACTCGTTACACCTCAATAACTGTCAAATTGCCATCCAGAATTGGTATGCCAACGTATGTTACCATCTCAAAATATGTGTATTACCACAAATTGTCACACACTATTTTGTTAGGCATTAAAATAATTGTCATTTTGAAATAACTAAATGAATCTATTAGACCCTTTCTCAAATTCAAGATATTTCTTTTTTCGGTTGTTTGCATTTGTCTGAATATCAGTAAAGTTGAACATGTTTCTTGAGTGTTTTGTGTTTTGTTTGTTTTAGATAGAGTTTTGTTCTTTTGCGCAGGCTGGAGTGAAATGGCATGATCTCTGCTCACTGAAACCTCTGCCCCGTGGGTTCAAGCGATTCTCCTGCCTCAGCCACCCATGTAGCTGGGATTACAGGCACCTGCCACCATGCCCAGTTAATTTTTCTATTTTTAGTAGAGACAGGGTTTCACCGTGTTGGCCAGGCTGGTCTTGAACTCCTGACCTCAGGTGATGCACCCACCTCGGCCTCCCAAAGTGCTAAGATTACAGACATGAGCCACCGCGCCAGGCCTTTTTGAATTTCATTTGCCATTACATTTGCACGTATGTGTGTACCTATGTGATGGTTAATTTTATGTGTCAACTTGGCTAGGCTATGGTTCCCAGCTCTTGCTCTAGCACCAGTCATCAGTCTAAATGTTGTGGCAAACATATTTTTTTTTAGGTGTGACTAATATTTAAGTCAGTAGAGTTTGAGAAAAGCAGATTACCCTCCATAATATGGGTCAGCCTCAGCCAGTCAAAGGTCTTAAAAGACTGATATCCAGTGAGGGAAAAAATATGTTGCCTCCAGGAACAAGGACTGCTTATATGCTCTTGATGGGAGTATAAATCATTGCAGCCATTGTGGAAGCCAGAGTGGCAATTACTCAAAGACCAGAAATATCATTCAACCCAGCCATCCCATTACTGGGTACACACCCAAAGAAATATAAATTATTCTCTTATAAAGACACATGCACACGTATGTTCATTGCAGCACTACTCACGATAGCAAAGCCATAGAATCGACCTAAATGTCCATCAATGATAGACTGGATTAAGAAAACATGGTACCTATATACCATGAAATACTATGCAGCCATAAAAAAGGATGAGACCGTGTCCTTTGCAGGGACATGGATGGAGTTGGAGGACATTATCCTTAGCAAAGTAACACAGCAAGAGAAAAACAAACACTGCAAGTTCTCACTTAAAAGTGGAAGCTAAATGATGAGAACAACGGAGGGGAACAATTCACACTGGGCCCTGTCAGAGGGTGGAAGGTGGGAGAAGGGAGAAGATCAGGAAACATAACTAATGGGTACTAGGCTTAGTACCTTGGTGATGAAATACAGCAAACCCCCATGACACAGGTTTACCTACCTAACAAACTGCACTTGCAACCCTGAACTGAAAATTAAAACAACATTTGCTTCTGGAATGATTTTGGACCTGAGACTGCAGGATCAGCTCTCCCCTCAATCTGCATTCTGCCATCCTTCCCTACAAATTTTTGTTGTGCCATCCCTGATAGTCACTTGAGCTAATGCTGCCAAACAATCTTCTTTCCCTCTTTCTTGCTCACACTCACTTTACCAAAACCTAACAGAATCTAAAGGAATCGAATGTTAAGGATACGTTTTCTGAATGAGTTCCGGGATTTCTAGAATTTGTGCTCCGGCCTAACTAGATTTAAATGCACGAATGAACCCCATTTCCACGGTGAAGAGAATCCTGATAGTAAATGTGGCTATAGGGATTTGCAAAGTATCACTTTCACATACTTCTAATCAGATGCTTATAAGAGACACGGTTTTCAGTGGCTATGGATTTGCTACCTGAGAATATTTTTGTCAAGCTAATGACTATAAGGAGATTGGCTGGTTGCCCCTCATTGTACTAAGTAAGGGGGAGAAGAAAATGATGAGGTCCAGGAATTGAATCCTCGGTTCCTGCACCATGTGAATAACCTGAAAATTTCTGTGCCTGTCCTCAAAGACACCTTTATCTTCTGTAGTCTCAGAGCTGAGACTGCTAAAAACTAAACCCAAAATCTTATCAGCGGGTGGCTGAACTACAGTGCAAATTAAATTTCCAATTCTCAGCATGTATACAGTTAAAATGAGGCCACTTGATTAAGAAGAAATGGGGGCTGGGCTCAGTGGTTCATGCCTGTGATCCCAGCACTTTGGGAGGCTGAGGTGGGTGGATCACTTGAGATCAGGAGTTTGAGACCAGCCTGGCCAACATAGTGAGGCCCTATTGCTACTAAAAAAAAAAAAAAAAAAAATTAGCCTGGCATGGTGGCATTTGCATGTAATCCCAGCTACATGGGAGATATAGGAACCAAGCCCAGGTAGTCATTGTGAAAAAAGGGGCAGAACCTTAGCTACTGAACTCTAGCCTGGGGTACGAGGTGACAGCCATTGCTCTTTTAGTTTGGCTTGGCTAGCAAAAGTGGCCCTGTGTTATAAATAAAGACCCTTAGGTACCCAAAACCTTTATTTTCTTGATGGCTGCTTTTTTTCCCCAAGCTCTTTCTCTTTTTAAAATTTTAATTTTATTGTTTTTTAATCTTTTTTTTAACCACCCAATTTCTACATTTCATCTGTGGAATTTTTATTTTTAATTAATTTTTTTTTCACGGAATTATCCAATTCAGAGGCCTTGTTCCTCATAATTTGGAACATTTTTTTTGGATTTCATCAAGTCAGATAGAACTGGTCAAACCCAATGGAAAACAAGAGGAAAACAAAAACCAAACCAAACCAAAAAGTTAAGAAAATTAATGATCACACAATTCATATGATTGCCGAGCGCTCCACTGGGAAGGAAGGGGAAATTATGATCGGTTAGTTTTTAATCTTAACTGGAGTCATTCAGGAGAATTTCCAAGACAAAACACAGATTTGGTTATTTACCTAGGAATGGCGACCAGGCTGCAGACTGCTCTGTACCATCCTAGAAGCAGGAAAAAACTCAAACTCTCCTTCCCTGTTAGAAGTGAGCTGAGGGGGGTGAGGGCAAAAAAGAAAAAAAGAAGTGAACTGAAACCAGAAAGGAATTGCCTGCGCTCCATCATCACGGAAGCAGGAAAACTTGCCTTCATGGTTGGAAGCAGGTAAAACTCCAGAAAATGAGCTGTACAGAAAATAAACCTTAGATCTCAACCACATTTTGGGAAATCAGGATTCTCTGGAGGCAGGGATCTCTGAGGCCTCAGAAAATTGTCCTATTGGTTTGAGCAATAAAGATAGCTCAAGCTGGTACCAAGCACCAATTGGAGAGTTGTCAAAGGTCAGGGCACCTCCACTCAGAATCCTTTCATGGTTGTAAACCAAAAAGTATGTGAGACAGATCTGAACTGACTTAGAAGGCTTACTGTAGACTCTGACTCATAGATAATTTAGTCTTCCTAGAGATGCGGCAGCCAGGTGCAAATTGTGGGGACCTGGCGATAGTTTGGGTATAACAGAGATTAAAGGCTTTGTCTAAGCAGTAGCTTGGCAACTTTGGGAGGCAGCTTGTAATTCTGGAGGGATTAATGGTTGGCCTGAGATGTAACAACACTCCTCCAGGTTGTCTTTTAATGTGGGAAGTAAGCTCTACTGTGTTTCTGCAGTGTTTAACATTTAGAAATAATATCCTTGTCACATTTGCCAATACCCGTGGCTGATCTAGACACACTATCCAGTCACTGTTTAGCCCTGATGTGCATGTGAGGCTTTGGGCTGGTCCTCAGGTAACTTCTTGCTATGCAGTGGGGATGCAGTAACTGGAACTTCAGAAGGAAGAGTTACTAGATACCTCAAAAGTGGTGAAGATATTAGAAGCCCTGGCCTTAGGGCCCAAGGAGGAGCAGGGTTTATGAGTAATAATCTGTATAAAACTGATAGGAATCTATAAGGAGGGCTCTTAGAACTTTGGGGTAGGTGAAGGTTGGAGCCTTGATGAATCAGGGGCCTGTGGCTTCTAATACCATCAGGTGCCTGTACTCAGCCACCTTCAGCAGCTCTCTGGCTCTAGAGAGCCATAGCATTCCAGGAGAGGAGAGAAAGCTGCACAAAGCCCTCGTGGTTGTGTCCCCCAGTCTAGAGAGACGTAATAGCATGCAGGGACAAAGCGAAAGAGAAGACTAGGCAGAGACAATGTGAATCTGTTTACCACATATTGTAAATGCATTTAAAAATACTGTTAGCTCATATCTGCAGGTAGCATAATTATGAAGCTGTTGAACTGAGGACTTGATTTCTTTCACTGTGACTGACTCTCACGATCTTCAAAATCAGCGACGAAGAATTTCTTCCTCATCGAATCACTAACATGTTTTGGATCTCTCTGACTTCCTAGTTCACTGACCTCTGACCTCTAGACCCAGACTTTAAAGGCCCATGTGATTAGATTAGCCAGCCCAGATAATCTCCCTATTGTAAGGTTAATTTAATTATATCTGTAAAATCCCTTTGCCATACACTGTAACATAATCATGGAATTAGCAACCATAGGAAAGCTGCAGTGACTTTGAAACCAACCCAGTTGTCCCACAGAACTGATGTTTATGCTTTCTTTTGAATAAACCTAGAAATTGACCCTCCCAGTCTTGAAATTTGAGAAAGTTACATTTGTATTACCTGAGTTCCTTTCTCAGGAAACCAAGATGGGTCTTCCAGAGAGTACCAAAGAACTGAAATTTACCAGAGTACCCCCTCTGGATAAAGAGATGTGAGACCCCTCATCCCATCCTAATTGCCTCAGCGACCACCTGCTTCCTGTTGACCAATTCCTCCTTGTTACCTCGCCCTAATTCCTTTTTCCCTGCATGTGGTTACATTTCTTCCCTGCTCTCTAAACTCCACATTTGAGTTGGTCGTGGAGCTGAATCTGAGGCCGATCTCCACCTCATCAATTGCAGAACCGGAGGAAAGCCTTCTTTCCTGTCAGTACTACTTGTCTCAGTGACTGGATTTCTGTGCCGTGAGCACAAGACTTAAACCCCTAGTGTTTCAGTAAGAACTGTGCTAATACTAGACAAAATAAACAAGAGAATTTGTTTTTATTTTTGAGACGGAGTTTCGCTCTTGTTACCCAGGCTGGAGTGCAATGGCACGATCTCGGCTCACCGCAACCTCCGCATCCTGGGTTCAGGCAATTCTCCTGCCTCAGCCTCCTGAGTAGCTGGGATTACAGGCACGCGCCACCATGCCCAGCTAATTTTTTGTATTTTTAGTAGAGACGGCGTTTCACCATGTTGACCAGGATGGTCTCGATCTCTTGACCTCGTGATCCACCCACCTCGGCCTCCCAAAGTGCTGGGATTACAGGCGTGGGCCACCGCGCCGGGCGAGATGAGGTTTCTCCATGTTGGTTAGGCTGGTTTTGAACTCTTGATCTCAGGTGATACGCTGCCTCGGCCTCCCAAAGTGCTGGGATTACAGGCGTGAGCCACCATGCGCGGCCTAAACAAGGGACTTTAACACAAGTCACCAAAGACAATGAGGGGTATTTTGTAATGAAAACAGGGTTAATCTATCAGGAAGAAAGTACAATAATAAACACATATGCATCTAACCGCGCCTCAAAACACGGGAAGCAAAAGCTGATAGAATTGAAGGGAGAGGGCTGAGCGGCGGCCGCAGCTGCAGAAGGACGCCCGAAACTGCGCGCCGCGAACCTCGAGGGGCGCGCGCGGCACCCCCTGCCCAGCCGCCTGCGCCCCCGGGAAGCCGCCCGCGCGCTGGGACTGGTAGCTTAAGCAGCGGCTACAGCGGCCTGGAGGAGGACGCCCAGGACTTCTTCACCACCAGGACCTGCTGCTTCAGGAAAGCAGGGCAATGTTGAGCAAGAGAAGGAAACCAGGCCGGGCGCAGCGGCTCACGCCTGTAATTCCAGCACTTTGGGAGACCGAGGCGGGCGGATCACAAGGTCAACAGATCGAGACCATCCTGGCCAACATGATGAAACCCTGTGTCTACCAAAAATACAGAAATTATTGGACATGGTGGCAGCGCCTGTAGTCCCCGCTACTCGGGAGGCTGAGGCAGGAGAATTGCTTGAACCCGGGAGGCGGAGGTTGCAGTGAGCCAAGATCGCGTAACTGCACTCCAGCCTGGCACCTGGCTATGGAGTGAGACTCCGTCTCAAAAAAAAAAAAAGAGAGAGAGAGAAGGAAAGCCAGTTACCTCAGCGAAGAGGAGATCAAAGAGAAAGTTCATAAATACAACTTAGCAGTCACAGACAAGTTGAAGATGACCATGAATGCAAATGGGATTTACTTTTCAGAGAATACCCATCTTGTTGGAGGCAGACTTAAGCTGCTGTGCTGTGCACACAATTTACTGAGACAATCACATCTTCCTAAGCATTTAAGGAAAGTTGGAAAAAAAATAGAACTAGCAGCTATAAAATCTGTGTGGCACATCCTGTTTAGTTTTGCACGTAGCTTCTCTTTAGGACATTGATGAGGTTTAGTGACATTGTCATCCAGCACTTTACCTTTATTGTTTAGGGAATGCCTTTGTGACTTTTTTGCTGTTTTTACTACTCAGACTATGGCCTGGGTTTGAGTATATTGTTATCAGCCCCCCGGTTTTTCACTCATTCATCCCAGTAAACTTACATTTTGTGAGGCATTTGTTTCTCAGATTAAGACACTGTTAGGACCTAAAGTATTTTTTCACAATTGTGATGAAAGGTGAATCATCTGGACCTTCCAAGGTGGGTGATTTGTCATTTCATGACAAATTAATTCTAATATTCCAATCTCCCTGATGCTCTGAGTCTCTTCCTCTGCTGCAAACCAAGACAGGCCTGTCATTTCTAGGTCACACACACTGGGCCACCTTTTGGTCCACGTTATGGGCAGCCAACCAAAGTCACTGTTAAGACCTTTTCTTACTCCTTAAACTGTAACTTTGCCTAGAATCTCTGCAATCAATTCAGCCTCATCCAATTTTATATTCCTTCTACAACTGTGCCATGCTCTTAATATCCATTCCCACACGGATTCCCTGAATGTCTGTCTGCACACCCTGGAAAAACCATGTAGTTCTTTTGGAGTGTAGTGTGCTTTGTCATGACAAGGTCACTTGTTGTACCTCCCCTTTGGAGGCCTGCTGGGACCTTAGTTTAGAAGAAAAAAGAGGTGGAAGTGATGGGTCCTGAGAAAAGTCATCAATGTCTTGCAAGACAATTGCCTCATAGGAGCCCATTACAGTCTCCTTAGGAAAATCAGAGTCAATCTCCTCAGGTGGGGGTGGAAAGGCTCCTTCTACTGGCAAAAAGACTCAACCAAATTCAGGGGTATAGTGTTTCCACTGTCATCAGGATTTTCTCACTGGTCCCCATTCCAATTTTCAGGGCCCCATTTCTTCTTCTTCTCTTCTTTTTTTTTTTTTTTTGAGACAGAGTCTCACTCTGTAGCCTAGGCTGGAGTGCAGAGGTGCAATCTTGGCTCACTGCACCCTCCGCCTCTTGGGTTCAATTGATTCTCCAGCCTCACTCTCTAGAGTAGTTGGGATTACAGGCAAATGCCACCATGTCAGGCTAATTTTTTTTTTTTTTTTTTTAGTAGCGATAGAGCCTCACTATGTTGGCCAGGCTGGTCTCAAATTCCTAATCTCAAGTGATCCACCCACCTCAGCCTCCCAAAGTGCTGGGATTACAGGCATGAACCACTGAGCCCAGCCCCCATTTCTTCTTAATCAAGTGGCCTCGTTTTAACTGTATACATGCTGAGAATTGGAAATTTAATTTGCACTGTAGTTCAGCCACCCGCTGATAAGATTTTGGGTTTAGTTTTTAGCAGTCTCAGCTCTGAGACTACAGAAGATAAAGGTGTCTTTGAGGACAGGCACAGAAACTTTCAGGTTATTCACATGGTGCAGGAACCGAGGATTCAATTCCTGGACCTCATCATTTTCTTCTCCCCCTTACTTAGTACAATGAGGGGCAACCAGCCAATCTCCTTATAGTCATTAGCTTGACAAAAATATTCTCAGGTAGCAAATCCATAGCCACTGAAAACCGTGTCTCTTATAAGCATCTGATTAGAAGTATGTGAAAGTGATACTTTGCAAATCCCTATAGCCACATTTACTATCAGGATTCTCTTCACTGTGGAAAGGGGGTTCATTCGTGCATTTAAATCTAGTTAGGCCAGAGCACAAATTCTAGAAATCCCGGAACTCATTCAGAAAATGTATCCTTAACATTCGATTCCTTTAGATTCTGTTAGGTTTTGGTAAAGTGAGTGTGAGCAAGAAAGAGGGAAAGAAGATTGTTTGGCAGCATTAGCTCAAGTGACTATCAGGGATGGCACAACAAAAATTTGTAGGGAAGGATGGCAGAATGCAGATTGAGGGGAGAGCTGATCCTGCAGTCTCAGGTCCAAGATCATTCCGGAAGCAGATGTTGTCTTAACTTTTATTTTCAGTTCAGGGGTACAAGTGCAGGTTTGTTAGGTAGGTAAACCTGTGTCATGGGGGTTTGCTGTATTTCATCACCAAGGTACTAAGCCTAGTACCCATTAGTTATGTTTCCTGATCTTCTCCTTTCTCCCACCTTCCACCCTCTGACAGAGCCTGGTGTTTCTGGCTTGGTGGTGAGGGAGAGGGGCTGGGCTTGCTCCGAATGGGTGGCAGCAGGGGCAGCTGGTGAGGCCAAAGCTCCAGAGGGGGTGGCAGGAGAGTCCAGCACACTGCCGTGGGAGGAGGCAGGACTGTCACAGGGCTTCTCAGGGGGCAAGAACCGAACACATGGCTTCTTGCTCTTGGAGGCCAGAGCACCCTCTGCCTCCTGGACTTGCTGCTGCGACTGTGTCTGGGACAGCTGCTTTTCTCTCTTCCTCTTCTTTTTCTTACCGTGGTTGTCCCGGGCTGACCAGATCGGGTAGAGCTGCGAGTGAAGCTGCCACTCCTTCCGAGCCAGCTCATAGTACTTGGCATGTTCTTGAGACAGGTTCTGCCACTTTCTTCCCAGGATCTGGTTAATGGCTGCACTTTCCTCCAGGGTGCACTCAGCCACCACCTTGGCCCTCATCTCCTTCATATACAACATGAAGGCATTCAGAGGCTTCTTCACGTGGGCTTCTTTTCCTCCTCCTTTTTCATGGTGACTGGTGATTTTGCGCTCACCGCAGGGCTCAGGCTGGGGGGTGCCTGTTCCTGCTTGACAATGGGGGAGACAATGGCGGGGTGGGGGATCCCTGAGGTGGGCAGGCCAGGGCGGGCAGGAGCCACCATGTGAGGTGAGAACCAGCTGGAGACCAGGCTGGACATCGACGCATTCATGGCGAGGGTGGGGTAAGGGTGCCGGAAGCCACCGGGAGGAAGAGAGTACATGGGCTGGCCTTGCTGTGGGACGAGCCAGCCGAGGGGGTGGGGGATTTGTCCGACAGCTCCAGGAGACAGCGGGTAATACGGTGACAGCTCGGATGGGTGAGGAGACCGGGGGATTCCTGTCTTTGGATCGATCTCTGGGGAGAGGTGAGTGGGCGGGGAGCCGGGGGGAGAAGTGCTGTAGGTAATGAGGGGAGTCAGCGGAGGCATGTGATGTGGGTGCTGAACGACAGGAACTTTATTAGACAAGTGTGCTGGACACGGTCACCTCGTGTCCTTGACTGTGGCACTGGAGGGGACATCGAAGAGGGGCCATTTCATCTGCAGGCAGGTGCGCGCTCCTCCGGGAGACAGGGGTCCGTTGGAGAGGTACGGGCTACTCAGGTCCAGGATCATCAGGAAGGGGTACCCAGGGTAGGGGGGTCCTTTAAAGAACGCGCCGTCCTGGGGCCTTCTCACTTGGGCGAAATAGTCCCACGGCTTCTGGAAAGTGTCCCGGGCGGGCTGCGGGCGCCTCTCCACCTCCGAGTCTGAGCTCCTGCTCTGGTTCTCCGACTCGTTGACCAGGGACGGCTTGACCTCGTCTAGGTCCCGCTGCGCCGAGGCACTGTCGCTGCTCGGCTCCTGCTCCTCGCCCCCCTTGTCCTGGAAGGGGATCATCTCGTCGTTCGCCCCGAGGTCGTCTCCTAGTATAAAATGAAAGGGGTCTTTTTTTGTTCATTCATGGCTTCTCAGTGGTAGCAACATCATTTATTGATTAATTTATCTTTTTTCACAGATTTGAGGGTGTGCTTATCATGTACTAGCCTCTTCTGTGTATTTTGTCCCAACTCTGAACTTGTTGTCATGCTCTATTGATCTGTCTGTACATTCACCGTCCAGAACCAACTGTCTAACTATAATAGCTTTATAATATAGTAGAAATCTGGTAGAACTAGCTCCTACACATGGCTTTTATTCTTAAGAATTGTCCTGGATAGTTTTACATTTATCCATCTGCGTGCATCACTTTAACGTGGTTTTGTTGAACTGTAACATACATGCATTGAGAACACAGCCCAATGCATTTCAGCCAATGCACTTGAACAAAGCAAAACATCTGTGTAACTCCCACCCAGGTCAGGAAATAGACTGATGCCCTTCTGCACAGTTTCTCCACCACAGAGTTCCAGGAACTGAATTGGTGAGAGAGACTGGCAACGTGTAGCTACCTCAGGCAATGAAGGCAGAAAGGCTCTGAAGTTGAGCTTTCTCTTGGTCAGGTTAGGTGAAATTCTACAAAGGGGTGCACGTCGTCTCTTTGCCAGACTCAGACGCTCCTTCCACGTATGGTCTGGTTGTCCCTGCATCTGCTTGGTTTTTGCCCACTGAAGGGAACACAGTTCATCTCAGATGCTTCCAGAAGTGCTGCCTTGCCTCCCACATCTACTGCAGCATGTCCTGTGTGTCCCACCAGGTGAACTGGAACCAAAATTAAAGCTGCAGGCTTCAACTAAGCCCTCAACTGTCCTTCTTTGGCATCTGGAAACAGGTCCTCTCTGTCACGCTTCTGCTTTCAAGAGGTTGCGGTATCACGGTTTTTCCTCACTACACTCTATATCTTGGGTCCCAACTTGAACTAGAACTACTCCTGGAGGTAACTGTGCTTCTCTCTTTTTTCTCCTCAGGCCTGATCAAGGTGATCAGTATAAGAATATCCAATAAGATGATGAGTATAAGAATTTTCAGGGAATTCCTGACTGCACATCGCAGCTGCCAAGTCTGGGTGAGGGCTTGGCTTTGCTGCCTCCTGGTGGAAGACACAGCCATCCTTAACAGTCCCGAAGCGTGACAATGACTCCTCTTTCATTGATTTATCTTAAATATGAATGCCAGAAGTCTCCATGGAACTGTGTATGGGAAAGTGAGTGTGTGTGTGCAAGATAATCAGCGTGCCAGTTACCAGTTTATCGTCCCCCAGCTCCAAACGCACCCTTCGATTTGTGCTCTGGATAAATAGTATAATCCCTTGAATCCTTTCTCCACTAAAGTGAGAACAATGCTACCCTTTCTCCATAGGGGGCGCTAGAGGGACACTGCAGTTGGAAGAGGCAGGTAGGGAGAAGCGTGTGGCCGTCGGATGGCGCCCATGGCTGTGGCGGGATCCTTTTGCCTCCTTGCAGCGTCGGCATGAGGATGAGTTTTTCACAGCCTTCTCACCCTGAAACCAAAGCCCCTCCATGGCTCGAGCTGCCCATGATCAGCTGGATGGTGGTGGGGGAGGGGCAGTCCACACAGAGCTGCGGGCCCCCTTTGCAAGCCTCCTTGCTGCCCACTGCTCTGAAGGGAATCGTGGACTCCCGCTGCACATCCAGGCACGTGGTTCCCGATGCCGGCCTTGCCCTGCATTGGGAAGGTGACCTATCGTTTGCCTCCTGTTGGAGGGTTAACTCCAGACCCACCCCTGCTAGCTAAACCAGAGCACTTCTCTGCAGGCTGGTGACTGAACCTCACCTTTCCCAATGACCCCTTCTACTTTTGTCCTTCGGGTACCCTCCCTGAGCCTTTTTCTTGTGTCTTATAGTTTAGTCTTCTTTTATTATTATTGCTAATTCTTATATTAAAATCCCTGTGTCTGTTACTGCATTGCTTCTGTCTCCTTATGGAACTTGCTGCCACAGTGGAACAGCTTAGACCCGAAGCTTGGATCTATAGTTTGCCAGCTCTGGGACCTTGAACACATTTCTTAACCTCAGATTCCTGGTCTGTAAAAAGAGGATGGACACGGTACTTTGTATGCAGTCGCTGTGAGGATTAAATCAGATAGAACGTATTAAGCTCCCTGAAGAGTGCTGGTACAGAGTCGGCGAGCAGTTACATAGGGCCAGCTCAGGGAACAGAAAGGGAGGAAGGAAAAAGGGTCAGAAAAGAAAAAAGACCAGGAAAATGCCGGAGAGAACAAAGGGTAGCAAAAAATGTGAACATAGACACATCAAGCTAAATCCAATAAATCAGTAGGCAATAAGATTAGTAGGCAAAAGATCAATAGGTCTTCTGGTTTATTGAAAATAAGCATTGTATACAGTACTTTAAAATTTAGGAAAAAAATTTGGATATATTACCCTATTTAATCTTCAAAATAGATCAACTTAGTGTCTGTTGTCGTTGTTAACGTTGTTTCCATTTTCAAATGTCTCAGATGAGGCTCCGCGAGGTGTTCCAAGCCACACTGCTGGCTTGTAGACTGGAGGGCCTCATCTCCCCGTGGAGCCTGTGGGCTTCCCGCTACTGCCCTCTTGTGGTGTGGTGCATAGCAACACCTGATACTACACAAAGCACATTTCCGGCCCCCAGGCCTTGCAGAGGGTTTAGCTCTGGTAATTGTTGGTCAGTTCTCATTTAGGCCGACTTTGGTCCCCCCAGAAGACACGAGAAGGTGTCCGCCATAACTCAACATAGTATTTCTAATTATTGACCCAACTTAAAATTTTTTTTTGTTTTCTATTACATTGTAATTAAAATTTACATATTAATATGTGTATATAATTCATTAATAAACAAAAGTACACATATTGCTTACTAATAGAGGCTTGAATAACACTGCACCAGAACTACATTTCCCAAAATTATTTGAACACAATATACATCATATTTTAAATTTAATAATGAAATAATACATTTAACTTAGTTCAAGAAATACAGATAATGCCCCCTTTGTATTATGATTGAGAAAAAAAAATGCAAAGGTCTCACAAATGTATCTTCTCAGCAACACATCAAAGCGGAATACATTTGCGAGGTAAAGTTAATAATATTTATTAAGGTTGAATAGTATCTCAAGAATATGCTGATACTGAAAAATAAGATGTATCGGATGGACCAGAAACTCTGCATGCAAATTCCTGACCAAGTTAAAGGTGATGTGTTTCCAGGTCAGATAACTTGTCAGTGACTTCTGGCCTTCTCCGATTAGGCATATTATTTTCTTAAATGCAGATTGCATGCTAAGAATGAAATTAGGATGTGTGATTTTTATCACATTGATACTGACATTGTTTACAACATTTGTGAAGATACTTGTCACTTGCAATTATTATTTTCACAGAACACCTGTTAGCAAAGCACGGACTCTCTAGTGGTCTGTGGGAGACTTCAAGTAGTTTAACAAGTGCAACCATTTGTCTAATAGAGTCTTATGTTGAGATCACTATACATAAACAGACAGGAGCTTATTCATTTATTTAAATTTACCTTTTACATTAAAATCAAGTACTTGAACAAGTGCAATCATTTGTCTAATAGAATCTTACGTTGAGACCACTGTACATAAACAGACGAGAACTTATTCATTTACTTAAATTTACCTTTTACATTAAAATGTATATCGGCTAGTTGGCCGGGCGCGGTGGCTCAAAGCCTGTAATCCCAGCACTTTGGAAGGCCGAGGTGGATGGATCACGAGGTCAAGAGATCGAGAGACCATCCTGGTCAACATGGTGAAACCCCGTCTCTATTAAAAATACAAAAAATTAGCTGGGCATGGTGGCACGTGCCTGTAATCCCAGCTACTCAGGAGGCTGAGGCAGGAGAATTGCCTGAACCCAGGAGGCATAGGTTGCGGTGAGCCGAGATCGCGCCATTGAACTCCAGCCTGGATAACAAGAGCGAAACTCCGTCTCAAAAGAAAAAAAAATGTATATCAGCCAGTTAATTAAGAAAAATCGGGTTATTTTGATGAACATACAAACCTCAATTCATGAAATGCAGGTGACAGTTGCAGTGTTATTAATTAGCCTCTCATCCACTCTTTTTCTGTATTTTTTCTTTCTGGTTGGGCTGTACTGGTGAAATAAGAGTTACTTTGCAAATGGTCCTTGGGGCCCCTGCTTGGAGCTGCGCGGATTGTGCGCCTCGCAACCCAGAGAGCACCAGTCACAGCACCAGCTGTCAGACACTTGTCAGGATTTGCTTCTTGCTGTTTGGTTTTCAACAGCTTACTTTCCAATTTCAGCATATTTTGCTATTAGATTAACCTCGATATTTGAAAAAAGAGTTAGGATTTGGACACAATCAGCAGAAATGTCTGAGAACTGTTCACATTCCTTGATTGAAAAGCGTTTAATGACAAAAGAATTTTTAAAAAGTGACTACGTCAGACAGTGTAAGTGTTGAATAGAGAAATACTTGATACGCCATGACTTGACAAGATTTATGACATTACATAAGGCAATGTAATGTGTTACTCACACATATACAATGTGAGACAATCCTTGTTGCTATTCTTAACATTTTAAGATTCCTTAGTTCTCGACTGTAACCTTTTAAAAGCAATCCAGCCACAGCCAGTAGGAATGGAGGTGGTGAGGAGTGGAAGTGGTGGTGGGAGTGGACAGGGCTCTGCTCACCCTCCTGGGTCCTCCTCAGCACTCACAGCCTGCTCCCTCACTCTGCCTTGATGACGCTGGTCATGCTCTCTCCCTGTTTATCTCAGTCACCAGCAGAAGCTCAGGACTCCCAAATTGCCTGCCATCACCAGGATTCTTCCTTTCCTCATAGGTCTGCACAGTCCCTAATGGGACTCCATCTTCCATCCTTCTCTAGTGCCCCAAACCCCCACAGGTCCTCAAGACTCAATGCAGCGTGCACACAAAAATCTGTCTATCAACCAGCTCTTCTCACAAAGCCATCTCCACCTTCTTGCCCAAACTGAAACCTGGGTTCTGCATGGTCCTCTCAGTCTGGCTGTTTGCTTCTTGCCCACGCCTCTATACTCGCTGGGCCAAGGAATGGGCTGGGCACCCGTTACACAACCACTGCTCCTGTTCATCGTGAATCCCCAGGTAAGCATTTGGCACTCTGCTCACTGTTGCTCTATCCAGCACTTTCTGTCATGGTCTTTGGTGATTTTAATATTCACAAAAATGATTCCTTTAGTAATTTGCTACATAGTTCTTTGACCTGTGCACCTGTAACTGGTCTGTCTTTCAGCCTAATGTTCATCTACTCTATGTCATGCCAGGCTAGACCAGTCTTTATTATTAACACCTACAACCCTTCTGTAAAATGAGTTTCAAATCGTCCATTTCCCAAACCTCATCTCCTGTATTTCCAACTCACTTGCTCTGGTATCTCAATTCTGAGAAGTCTTTCAGTGTGCTGGGAACTACAATTTTCTTTCTTATATCCTTATTCTATCAGTTTATTTCCTTTTTTTTTTTTTTTAGCAACTAAGATCCAAACACACACATGAGCCTAGGCCTACACAGGTCAATATGATCAGTGTCACTATATTTCACTTCCACATCTTGACCCACTGGAAGGTCTTCAGGGGCAATAACATGCATGGAGCGGTCATCTCCTATGACAACAATGCCTTCCTTCTTCTGGATACCTCCTGAGAGACCTGCCTAAGGCTGTCTTACAGTTAACTTGTTTTATGTCAGTAATGGAGCACACTCTAAAATAATGACAAAAATCCAGTGAATACACAAAAACCAGCAACATAGTCATTTAGTATCATTATCAAGAATAATGCACTATACATAATTATACGTGCTGTGCATTCATGCAACTGGCAGTCGGGTAGGTATGTCTGCACCAGCACCGCCACAAACACGTGAGTAATGCCTTGCACTGCGATTCACCACGTCACTCTGTCACTAGGGGATAGGGCTTTTTCAGCTTCTTTATCATCTTATAGGACCACTCTTACATATGCGGCCTGTAATTGACCAAATGTCATTAGGTGGCACATGACTATATGTTTTTCTCTCGTGTACAATGTGAAACACACTTTAGATATAAGGTAAACGTGTTTTCATTGCCAGATTTTTGACTATACTTTCAAAATTAACATTTAGCTGTTTATCAAGTCAATGTATGTTTTATAGGAAAACGATATTTTTAATTGTCAATAAATAATTGGTATAAAACTTTCTTATGAAATTTTACTGATAAAACATATCAGCAATATAACGTATTCTTAACTATTACAAAAGGTGCATCCTGGTGATTAAAAAAACATAATTACATTGTGTTAGTTATTTCAGGACAGAATCAAATACACATGACATTAATTGTCTATACTTTAATCAATATAGTTATCGCTAGTTGAATACACTTACTGCCAGTAATGCATAATTTATTTTATTTTAATCCTGAACATTCTATTGGGTACAATAGTAATTATTCTTGTAAAATGCTATCTGTGGCCGGGCACGGTGGCTCACTCCTGTAATCCCAGCACTTTGGGAGGCCGAGGTGGGTGGATCACGAGGTCAAGAGATCAAGACCATCCTGGCCAACATGGTGAAGCCCTGTTTCTACAAAAATACAAAAAATTAGCTGGACATGGTGGTGCGTGCCTGATTTTTTTTAATCTCAATTTTAAAAAAAGTTTTAAATCAGTGACAAATTTCTAGTATAGAGTCATTATTTTACCTTTACCTAATATAAGCATTTATAAACATAAAACATATAAGGACAAGGAATTTTATACTAGATACTAAGATTAGCTTTAGCATGATATATATATATATACTTTTTGAGATGGAGTTTCGCTGTTGTTACCCAGGCTGGAGTGCAATGGCTCGATCTCAGCTCACCGCAACCTCCACCTCCTGGGTTCAGGCAATTCTTTTGCTTCGGCCTCCTGAGTAACTGGGAATACAGGCGTGCGCCACCATGCCCAGGTGATTTTTTATATTTTTAGTAGGGACGGGGTTTCACCGTGTTGACCAGGCTGGTCTCGATCTCTTGACCTCGTGATCCACCCATCTCGGCCTCCCAAAGTGCCTGACAGTATAAGATTTATTGGCCAGCTGTTAAAATAATTTATCATGAGCTTTTGAGGCACCTGGACTTACCCAGTATTGTGTTTAGTGCAATGAGCTGTAATGCAATTTGTGTGAATAAAATTTTACATAATTAGATTTACAAATGGCGGGGTGGATTCTATACACAGTCACACTCTGTAATATTGGGATTTTTGAGTGGGTTAATTAATCATACGTCTTTTCTCTCCAAACTCTTAAACAGTTGAGAAAGAGAATGGTTTAAGACAGAGAGTTTATAAACCAGAGCTTTGGCAAACGTAACTTGTACCGCAATCAAAATGAATTTAATAATATTTATTTCAAAGCCTGAATCTTGGGGCCTGCCTTGGGATGGGATTTGACCCACAGAAAGACATCCTTCCAGTAACCAGAGTGAGCATAGCAGAAAAGCAGAGACAAAAGAAGGCAGGTCTCTTGCCATTTCACCGCTCAGATGACTCACTCATTCTGCGGTGGGAAGGGGTGTGAGATGGAAGAGATCCTTTTAAAAATGAGGCTACAGTACAGATAAAAACAACACTTTCCCTTAAATCAATAACTATGATTAAAAAGTTAAAAATATACACAAAGATGTTACACAATTTTTGCTCTGCAATCTACTATTTAGACAATCTACTATCAAGGCCAGCCATGACCTTTAGTAATTGATTTTGGGCCAAGGGACAGCCTGCAACAGTCTCTCTTCTGCTAGGACATACTTAGTGGGTGGCATTCAATGTGTGAGACACTCCTCTACCTGAAATCAGATGTCTTGACAGCATAACCGTGGTTTAGTTATTCTAAGCTGCGGATATGTGCAGTGTCTGGGGTGCTGACCATAACCCTATTTCTTTGTCTCCGCTGACCTGGTAGGCACTGAGTGTCTCAAGATTGTGGATAAGAGCTATAGCCCTGGAGGATGGGCAGAAGCATTGCTGTGGCCTGTGACCAATGCCTGCTTTTGGGTCTGGAAGGACACTGCTTTACGAGCAGGCCCTACACCTATGCTATTTGCCTTGTTGAATATAAGAGGGAAAAACCTGAAAAGTGTAGATAGCAACACCAAGGCCAGAAGTCTCCGGGGTATTGTGCTGACTGAACAACGTACAAATTCCCCCCTCATCCTGGCTCCCGTGTGAAGACATGGAGTGAGGGACTCAGTTGAGCTAATATGCTCAGGGAATGTATTTCTCATAGTTTCTGAAACTGAGATATGAGAAGTACAAGCATTGCTGTGCCATCTTCTTCCTGAGCACGAGATTCTCTCAAATAAGAAGGGTCTGGGAAGCAAAATGTCCTCAATAAGTAGAAAGAAAACTTTGTGATGGTGGCACCTGCCGCAGCGGCTGGGGAACAGGGTCACTTACATTTTGGAAACTCTCCCTAATCTTCCCTTTTGAATCTGTGCTTTTCACAGCCTTCTCAGATAACTCAGATGCTGGGTCTACCTTGGTGGGAATTCCCACCTGGCTGGCACTTGTGGGAGTCTGCTTAAATAACTCAGATTAATGTGAGCTTTTCAGAGCTGAGGATGGAACATCGACGAACACCCACAAGAAGAGGACATCAGGAAAGATAAGCTTTATTTTAGCACACTGATCATGCTTCAAAAAGAAGACTTTTCTCTTGCATGCAGGTCTCCTTGATCTAGGAACAGAGCCAAGGCCAAGAGGCCTGAGGTTCTCATCAAAAGGGGGAATCCATCACCTATGGAGCTAGGCAAATGAGTTCAGGAGGAAGAGGAAGGAGGAGGGTAAGAGTGAGGGAAGACATCAACTCAGGGCGGGACATTGGTTGTGTTTTTTGGTTCCTGAAAGGTCACAGGTCAGCTGCAGTCCCCAGAGCTATGGCAACGGGAACATCTGGAAGACTCATGCTCACAGCTGTCAGAATGCTGGGGCTGACGCAGGTAGAATCGCGGAAACCGGAGTGAAACTAGAGAGCAGTGGCCTCCAAAGCCAGAGATACAACAACTGGAAACACAGCAGGAGGGAGCTGGAGGCGGGCATGGAGCTGGACATGAAGCAGAAGCCTGAGGGGCCTGCAGGGGGCACTTGGGTGGATATTTGGGGAGGCACTTGGCAGGGAGCTGGTACTTCTGCTGATGTTTCTGATAGGACATCTTGGAGAAAGTCCAGTTACTCTAAACAACAATGCAAACATTTCAAAAGCCTAATTAATATCAACCTGGTTTGTACCAACAATTTTTCTGCAGAGCTTGAAATTCTACAGTTGAATATGTGGCCCCGGAAGCCACATGATTCTAGGCAGAGCAGCCCTGCTTTCCTGACACAGGAGAGATTCAGCAGTGAGTAAGTTAGTTTGGTGCCTGGCTTGATTCTCTCAAGAATCCTGACTTCAGAGGCAACAGCTCAGGGCACTGGGTGGACCCCTAAACCTTCAGTTACTTGTTGTCATATCCTCTAATGTATGCATTCTAAAAACCGCATTTCTAACCTGAGTCCGTGGTTACGTCACCTCTCATCGCCACCTCCCTTTTTTTGTTCTTGCCTCATGGGCTGTGCCTTCGGCCCTGCTCTTCAGTCCTGTGTGGCTGTCTCTTGTCCTACAGACCAGCTCCTCTTACCCCTCCCGACTCTGCACGGCCCCGATCTCTGGTTCACTTCACCCCTTCTGGGTTTGCTGCTTCTGAACCACCTCGATGATTGCCATGAATCTGGTCTTCCTGGAATGACCAATTTTCATTCTCTCCAGCCTTAAATGGCTTTTCCCAAAGGAGCTGTCACAGCCCCACTCATCCCCAAACTGCCATCAGATCAGGAAAGACACTCACCTTGTCCTTGTAACCTTGGCAAGCGATGGGACTGAGGATACACTGAGTGGAAGCCTTTTATACACACACTGCGCTGAACTCAAGGGAATGAGCCACAGGTGATGTGAAAACTGCTTCCCAACCAGGTGATTGTGATGACAACTTCCCACATTCCAGTGACTCTGTCATTCTGTCACTTTGTCACCCTGTGTCACTACCAGATCCCCCAGAGCATCCTTCCCCTTCATAAACCCTCAGTATTTCCATAAAGATTAGAAGATCATGACTTAGAAGGATATTTATAATGACATAGCTTGGGAATTGAAATTAGGGTTTCTGGAGGAATCCAAAGAATGACTGGGCATCTAAAGTCACAGATGTTGGATCAATGCAGGCACTGATCGGGGTGTCTGCAGGTTTTATCAATAAGATTGGAACCAATAATCTAAGCACACCTGTGCCGCTACTGAGGGCTCAGTGTATTTGATTCAGATACCAAAGTACCTAAAATATTGATCAACAGTGTGACATCATAGAAAGTCCCAGCTGCAAGGTGTTTCAGGTTACTTCCACTCTGCATAGACCAGGAACATACAGCCAGAGGGGACAAAGGAGGCCTCAAAGTTGTGCAGAGTCTGAACTAGGAGCCATATCTTCCAACTCTTTGGGATCATGAATTTCGGCCCCCATTTCACGGCCCCTTCTTTTGGATTTGCGTGGTACATCCACTAGAATCTGCTTCTCCCCCGCCCACAGGCTTCCTCCTTTCTTCATGCCACTCCCCACCCAGTTCACTTCTCTTAGTGCATTGTTTCAACTACTCGTTTGCCAGTATGATACACTTTCTTTTGTTTCCCGTTTGGCTTGTCACAGCATTTGACGGGCAAAGCCTCGTCTCTGGCTGTATTCTCCCTGCTATGCCTAGTTGCTATAAAAATGAAAACAGAAACAGACATTTTGGCAGGCTGACACCATCATAAAATCATCATCCACCTTGGCTGGTCCAAAACATGGATTGATGGTCCCCAGATACCCTCCTGTATTCACCATGCACATTCATCATTTTCTTTGCCCTTGAACCTTCCAAACCTTCACCACTGCCTCTGGATAGATGGTCCTGCCTCCACCACACGGAGCAAAGAGCTGCTGTCAAACAGAAAGTGCTTCCGCTTCCCACTCCTAAGTCTTCAAGCCCATTTACATCCGCAGCCATCCTTCATGACTTCCTGTGTTACCGGGGAGGAATGGCCCCTTGTCTTTTCCAACATCTATCCCTACCCCTTTGCTCTGCATTCTTACATCTTCGACCTCCATTGTATTGCTTCTCCTGTGAAATGCTCCCATATAACACTTGCTTATATTTGGTTTTTGATATCTATCTTTCTGGATAGAATGAAATCTCAATGTTCGTGGGTTCACTCTTTATCTCCAGTACCTATACAGTATCTGACATAATGCAAGTGCTCAAAAATATTTGTTTAATGAATTAATAGGTGATCTGTGGTTGAGGCAAAGGTCTCCCCTCCTTTCACTCCTTGGAGAGAGTAGCCCGGGAGGCAAGGTCAGTGGCAGGCCTGTGGGGCAGGTGTGGGAGGCTGCTCCTGGGATCGGGTCAGCAGCAGGAGCTTCGCACTGCCAGTCAGCGCTCTGGTCCTTGCTCTGCTGCTCCCTCTGGGTTTCAGGAGAGGCTGGACCAGATGATCTCAGGTGTATCTTCAAGTAGGTATTTTATTTACGAGCCTCAGAGCTCCACAGAGCTCACACTCAACCCAGGTCTGTATTTCCCAGTCTGATCTTGTCCCTGAACATATTTTATCTGGGATTGGAAATGGCAGTGAATTTGAAGAAGAGGGTGGAGATGATGGCTGGAATGTTGACTATGTCAGGGTGTGAAGTAATAATAGTTGAAACTATGGTGGAGGAACACCATACAGTTTATTCAGTTTCTCCCACTTGTCAAAGGAAATGACTTACTTAACATCTCGCCTTGATGTGCCAAAGCAGAGTGTAGTGTGTATATGTAATTCTCACCTAGTTGTGCCTCTTCTGGCTGAGTGTGAGCCACCGAAGCCCAGATCTATAGAGACAGGCAAAATAATGCTCTTTCCCTGCAATATTCTCAACAAAAAATATTACTTTTTTTTTTTTTTGAGACGGAGTTTCACTTTTCTAACCCAGGCTAGAGTGCAATGGTGCGATCTTGGCTCACTGCCACTTCCGCCTCCAGGGTTCAGGCAATTCTCCTGCCTCAGCCTCCTGAGTAGCTGGGATTACAGGCACGCACCACCATGCCCAGCTAATTTTTTGTATTTTTAGTAGAGACGGGGTTCACCATGTTGACCAGGATGGTCTCGATCTCCTGACCTCGTGATCTACCTGCCTCGGCCTCCCAAAGTGCTGGGACTGCAGGCGTGAGCCACTGTACAAATATTTTTTAAAAGGTTGGAAAACACCATTCTATTGCATTGGTCTAATAACCATCAACGACCTTCTGGTTCAATAATGAAAAATTATTTATCTTGACAGAAATTCCATTTTTGTGGTAACTTTACAAATGCGATTTTAAAGATATTAATTCTTTTATTGAATGCCTGATATATGCAGAGTTTTGTAAATTAAAAGAAGATTAAGATGTTTCCTTTGCCTTAGAGAATGGTCCAAGTGAGATGATGTGAGAGAAGGAAAGGTAATTAACATTTATCCTCGACCTAGCATCCATCAGATACGTCATTCGAATTATCACGGTAAAACAGCTCTATGGGTGTCCTACTGTCAATCCCATTTTACAGTTTTTTTTTAAAAATGAGGCTCGTGGCTCACACCTGTAATTCGAGCACTTTGGGAGGCCGAGGCAGGAGGACCACCTGAGGTCAGGAGATCAAGATCAACCTGGCCAACATGGCAAAACCCTGTCTCTATTAAAAATACAAAAATTAGCTGGGCGTGGTGGCAGGTGTCTGTAATCCCAACTACTCGGGAGACTGAGGCAGGAGAATCACTTGAACCTGGGAGGATGCAGTGAGCTGAGATTATGCCACTGCACTCCATCCAGCTTAGGGAATAGAGTGAAACTCTGTCTCAAAAAAAAAAAAAGAAGCTCAAAAATGTTATAAAACATATCCATGTCTCAATTCCCAATGCTCTGATTCCGGGTCGCAGACTCTTCCAGCTTCTATGCTGTGTAAGATGTGAAGCCAATGCAGTAGGCAATGGTGGAGGCATGGAGACGGGGCTGGAGAGTGGGCAAAGGCAGAAACTTGTGCTGTCTGGGAGTGCGTCTCTTGGAAGATGAATGGGAGTCAATCAGGGGGTGAAGGGGAAACTGGCATTCTAGCAAAAGGGAAGAAGAATTGACACAGGCTCAGAGATGTGGATGAGTTTGTTCTGTTCTGGAAACAGATCGTGGCCATAATATTGGGCGCATAAGAATCAGAGGCGGGATGTTTGCTGGACAGAAAGGAAGGAGAGGCCTAAAACATTAAAAGCTTTACCTGCTGCATTGTGTGATTTTAGCATACATTTATGGCTTCTAAATTACATTTCTTAAAACTCTGTTGCTTAGGATGCTCGCCCATCACCTCTTTTGAGAGCCTCCAGATGGCATGAGCTTCTCTGCCTTTGTGCACTTCCCAGCCCCCCCCCCATGCCTCCCCCGTAGCCCACTGAGTCAGCTTCATGCCTTCACACAGCATGCAAGCTGGGAGAATACAGGTCTCAGAATCAGGGCATTGGCGTTTGAGCTGTGGATATGTTATTTAACATTTTTTGAGCGTCATTTAAAAAAAATCTATAAAATGGGACTAACAGTGAGAAACTCATAGAGCTATTGTAATGTGATAATGTAATTAACATGTTTGATGAATAGGAGGTTGAGAATAAATTTTAATTCCCATCCCATCAATATGATGGTTCCAGAAATTTGAGCTCCACTTAAAATACCATTAATCCTTGACTGTTTGGGCTGCCTGGGAAGGAGACCCTTTGCAGACAACAGTGGGGGCCTTGGGCCTACCCCCTGCTGCAATCAGAGTAATTACACCTTTACCTACTTCATATATTGGAGACATACGTATGATTTAATGCGAAAACAGGGTGATTCGGCCTTCAAAATTTGACCAGAGACAATGGGGCATCTCTGACCATTTAAACAAGGGAGAAGTATGATCAGATTTACATATTTAAAAGATTGCTAGGATGAGGTGGTCTCAGAGGTCTTCATCTGGTTATCCACCAAGCAGAAGTCTGTGGTGAATGGCCAGCCTGGTGGTTCATTGAGGATCAGAGTTGGACTTGGGGAGCAGCTTTGCTGATGAGCTTCTGGAAAAGGGGAATTGTTGGAAGATGACTGGAAGGTCTTTGCTTGGCCAAGGCCATCTGGGCACAGCTGGTGCATTCCTGGACTCCCGTGCACTTCCCATTCTCATCTGCCCATGCACTTCCTCACCATCCTGCCTGCCTGAGGACTCAAGAATGTTAAGGATTCCCACCTGGCTTGGGTGTGCCCCTTAATAGAAGGGTGAGGTGCCAGCCAAGCTGGCATTGGCATGCAAGAGATTCTTATCAAGCTAATTCCTAAGTGATGAGAGAAAGGAAAACAAGGATTATCCTTCTGCCTGAGCAGTCAACCCTTTGAACCGTCCTCCTGTGGGCCAGAATCTCAGTGGGCAGCGAGCATATGTGGGTGTGATTGGCAGACAGCACTGGGAGAGGATTTACGGTCCTCGCAAGGATGATGGGATTCATACCAGGGGCCACTGAGGGACCAGTGCTTTCTGTGTTTCTCCTGGAGCACAGAGAATGGTCATGACCTATGATCAATAACCTGCCTCGTGGTCCTGTGCCCATCTCAACTAGTGGGTAGAAGAAAGGGGCAGTAACTATTCAGTATAACATATTCTCATCACCTCTATTGGGTGGCCTCAAAACAGTCACTCCACCCTATCTGTGTAGTGTGACTAGAGAGGTAGGCCCATCATGTGTAATACGGTGGTTAAAAGAATTAACTGTGCACGAAGAAACCAACAATCAACAGATATTCCATAAGCTGCGATTAAAACTATAAGCATTATTGTTACAGTCCCAGTTACCCTCCAGATGCTGAGCTCTATTCCTTTGGGATTGGGGGAGGCACACCGATATCATCTGGTACCAGCACTCTGGCCCCGCTTTTCCTTAATGTCTCCAGTCGTAGAAAACTCCCTTGGGTAGAAGCAGCAGGTCATCCCTGGAGCACAGGCCTAGTCCTGACTCCGACCAGACATGGGCCATTTGCCTCTTCCGGGCCTCCGGGCTGTTCATTTGTAAAATGAGTGCGGCTATTTTCATCTTGATCACTGAGGTAATTATGAGATCTCTGTACTTGTGGTTGCTCTAGACCCTATTAGAGCCTGGGTGACTCCCTGATTTATCGTCTCTGGTAGCTTCGCCAAGCCTTCTCCTCTGTAACACATGGAACGATGGCCTCTTTGGATCCGGGACCCCACCCTGGCTTTTTGGTTAACTTCAGCGAATGAAGCAATGGCTAAAACATCTTATCAGGAGCCTGTATTTACACATGTCACCATCAAGTGATGCCTGCTAATCCTAAAATAGGAAGGGATGAAGGATGATCACCTTGCCTGTCATTTGCTTCCGACCCAAGAATATATTTCTAAATAAGACTATATTTCCAAGATCCCAAGAATGTATTTCTAAATCTCCCAAGAAAGGAGACTTCACTGCCTACAGTGAGAGCTTTCGGACTCCTGTGAAACTTCATGTCTTTTTGCAGATGTTAAAGGAAGTTGGGTTCCCCCAACTAAGGTGAGCAGAACAGATCTATGGCTCCACTGCCCTCCTATTCTTGGGGACAGCTGTTCTGTTAACATCTCTGGCTCATCACAACCCCATGCCATTGACCTCTCCATCATTTTCTCCATCGTGCCTAAAGGAGATAACCCAGCTGGACTGTATCTTTCATCCTGCAATTAAACATCTTAAGAGAAAGGGAGGGAAGGTGAATCTCTCTTATCACCATCCTTCACCTCAAAGGGCAGTGTCAGGAGCTGATACCTGAGGGTATTTCAAAGTCCCTGGGGAGTGCTTCTAAACATCTAGTGCCATTTTTTCTTTTAACTTACAGGTTCTTTATTTAGTCTAAACAATACAGCATTTAAAATAACATATGGAATATTAAATATACAAATTTTTCTGTCAAAATAAAGTTTTTTGAATTAAAAGATGTAAAAAATATGTAAGATTTTGAACATTTTTTAAAAGCATAAAGTTACATATATTCTAAATGAAAGGAATTATACCACTTTCCTAGTTTTGTTGTTGCTATAAACGTAAAAATTTTTGTATATAGGAAATTTTAAAAGTACATGTATTTCTTTACTGGAGAAAACTTGTGCTGTATATATTTAGCATGTACAGCATACTGTTTTGAAATAACGTGTACATTGTGCAATGACTAAATCAAGCTAATTAGCATGCATTATCTCACATACTTACCATTTTTTTGCGGTGAAAACACTTAATGCATATATATTTGTGTATAGCTCTTATACATAAATTTATATATATGTAGATTTATAGAACATTTTGTATAAAATATAAAGTCTGCATTTTTCATTACTTATTACTATAAAACAAACTACAATGGACATATCGTATTAAAACAAAGCCACATTCAAGCCATATAAAAAAGGTCCTCTTGGCTGGGCACGGTGGCTCACGTCTGTGATCCCAGCACTTTGGGAGGCCAAGGTGGGTGGATCATCCGAGGTCAGGAGCTGCAGACCAGCCTGGCCAACATAGCGAAACCCCATCTCTACTAAAAATACAAAAAACTAGCCAGGTGTGGTGGCAGGCGCCTGTAATCCCAGCTCCTTGGGAAGCTGAGGCAGGAGAATCGCTTGAACCTGGGAGGTGAAGGTTGCAGTGAACTGAGATCGTGCCATTGAACTCCACCCCAGGCAACAGAGCCAGACTCCTTCTTAAAATCAAAGGCACTATTAATATTGACATTTCTGATGTACAGGCATATTATAGGAATTGTGAATAGTCAAATACAGACTTTATAAGAAAAACAATAATTAAATCATTCATTTATTTTTCAGGGTAGTAATTTTGAAATCAGTTTGACACAGACTAATCAGTGTATCTATAGAATAATGCACTGGTTGAACACTTAGCACAGGGAATCCAAGTACTTACTAGAGAAAGCCGAATAGGCCAAAAGAGTAAGTAATATTCTTGTCAAAGAAAAATAGTTTCTGTAAAACATTTTTTAAAACGATCATTTGGTAAATGCTTTCAATAAAGAGCAGAAATGCAATGTCGAAAAAAAGATGTTCTTACACATCAAGCTTTACATAATCAACTCAACATTGAGATTTTGTGTTTTTCTGAGGGAAAAATGAGATTCTTTTCAAAAATCTCTCACACAAATATATTGAACATTCAAAATGATTATTTAAAAATCTATCAGCTAGATACAAAATGTCAAACAGTGGTATATCAATATTCATAAGATATTGCTTCATAAAATATAAATTACTCTTTTACCCTATAAAGGAGGCATCTAAACTTTTTTTAAACTACGGATTTTATGACGGTAAGTAGGTGGATACTGATCAAGTCTCCCCGGAAGTGTTTCTTCTCACAAAGTGGACTTTCCCACTACAAACAGGGCAGTCCTTGAACGCCGTACTCACTTTTGCTCTCAAATGAAAGAAATCCCTGCCACCTTATTTCATTTCTTAAGTAGAGTAATTTTAATCGCTCCCAAAATGCAGTCTTGCTGAAGAGTCTGAAAACGTCTTCATAGTTTTACTAACTCTAGAATTAAAATTCTAAAAACTTATTCTAAGAAAATTAAGAATGATTATAAATGGGAATGATTATTTTAAATACAATGGACAGCAAGTTCAGAAACAACATAAAAGCCTAGTGTTGGAGATCGGTTATGTAGACCACAATGTGTTAGTGGATATCATGCGTAAGTAGAGTTGATCCATGTTTACCAGCATGGAAGAGTATTGACAATCACTCTTGCTCAATTTTACCATTTACTTAATAGTAAAAAAAAAGTAGGTTATAAAATACTCTGAAATGAACCCATTTTGTGATGTTTAAAGGTTTACAAATACAGCTATGAAATGATTAGCCATGATTATTTTTAGGTGATAGGATTTTAGGTTGGTCTTAGTCGTCTTCTGTAAGCTTATCTCCATTAACAAATCTTTATACAAGTGTGTGTCATTTGTTTAATGAGAAAAAGCATGCATATGAAATTATAATTATATATAATCATGATGCATATCTGCATAGACATGTGTCTATTCACAAAGGTAACATCATGTCCCAGCAATGAGGAGAATTACTAAGCTCTGGAAACGAGAATTCTACATACTGGATATTACAGGTTGAAATTCTATTCTGAGCCTGGTAGATATAATCTACTGGTTTGGGTACTTTGTTAAAAAGTTAAATGCTTTCAATGTCCCACCAAAAATGTCGATCAGCAACAATATTTATATAAGCTTATATTTATATGCATCATAGCTGAGCTTCAAGTTCCCTTTCAGGCCTGTGTATTTTATGTCATGCTCCCCTCATCTCAGACTACCAGACCCTGGGCTTGGGCCCAGATTTTCCCAGAGGTACGATCTTCTGGTAGCTGATGTTTAATACCTAAAGCTGGTTAGAATTATCATAGAGACTTGGGGTTACGAACTGTGCGACATCTCTCATCTTACACCTGGCACTCCAGCCACATTGAAATTCACACCATTGGCAAGTACCGCCCTTGTTATGCATCTGTTTATGCTGGATCTTCCACCTGGATGATCTTTCCTCCTCACTCCACCTCTAAGCACCAAGGTCTGCTATCTTTAGAGGTCTTATTTCAGTGCTTCCTGCCCCAGGGAGTCTCTTCTTCCCACTCCCAAGTGGGATAGTCTCTTTCCTTCCAAGGCCTGGGAAACCACCTTTGATCTACACCATCAAACGGATCTCCTCTCTCTGCTGTCTTTGACCTGATGTACTTTTTAAATTCCTGTTTTCAGTTTTCTAAACACAAATTGAGAGATAAAAATAAGTTAATTGGCTTAAAATGATATTTATTAATCCACATGTTTCTATCTGGAGTGTCCACTGCATCTCCTACTGGATTATAGGCTTTCTAGAGCAGGGACAGATTTCCCACTTACATCTGTAAACACAGAGGCCAGTACACAGTAGGTGCTCAATACATGTTTATTGAATTGTCATCTTTGGTGCTAGAATTATGCAAAGACATAGGTTGACGGCTGTGAGGCTGTTTGAAACTGGGACATAAATCCCAAAGCACCTGCTTTTTAAAAATCCCATCAGCTGTCTTAGGAGGAAGGAGGAGAAGCAGCATCCACCTGGGTTGAGGTGGGGGTCTCAGCACAACTGAGCAGCGGTCTTAACAACTCACAGTAAAGCAGCTTTATTGTTGCTGAGCTGAAGGGGCCAGTGGAAGAGAGCAGTAGTAGCGAGGCTCAGCCCAGTTCTAGCCTCTGTAGAACTGGGGATCGGGAAGTGTTTCTCAGCCCAAATGAGAGGTGGAGGGCCTGGCTTTCCAAGGGGGAATTAGCACCCAAAGCTGGGGTAAAGCAACTGCACCTGTGCCTCAGCTCTTCTGGACTCAGTCGCCGAGGCACTCTTCCTCTTTGCAGTGGTAGGTCGTGCCCCCACTGAGGCAGCGCGGCTTTCGACGAGCCCTCCTAGGCTTCTGAACCTCAGGCCTTCGGGAACTGGAATGACAGCCTTCTGGATGGGGAGCACCACCAGGAGTCAGGCAGGGAGCCAGGCAGGGGTTTGAGCGCTGGGGAGGGGAGCACTGGGGATCATTTGGAGGCTTCCAAGATTGCTGCTTCTGCTGTGACATTGCTGGGCTACCAAGTGAAATCTGGAAGGAAACTAGTTCTGTCAGGGACCAGGCAGCGTGGGCTTCTGCTTCTCTCCTCCACGAGCTGGGGCTGTCAAAATAGAGAGCAGCATTTGCAAATCCACTGAAGTCCATCTCAGGAGGAGAAAAACGCCTCGAAAGGACTAAGTATCTGCGGAGCAAATCTTCCCAGGGGACTCACTTACTAACAACCATGTTACTGATACATGTTTCCTCTAAAAAAAAAAAAAAAGACAAGTTGTACCTAGTTGAGCTGACAGTTTACTTTCCCCAGGCCAGTGTCCACCTGGTCAAAGGGAGCCAAGTCTTCGCTCTTTCTTTCCCTAGTCTTATTCTGTCCCCAGATGCCTAAGTCTGACTGTCCCTTCTCCACCTTTCTGACCTTCTAATTTCTATGGCTTTCTCCCGTGATAGAGGATTTGGGGTCTTTATTTTTCAGGGACCTACTTCTCTTCCCCTCTTTCTACCCAAGCATCTCCTACCTAATTTTTCAGCTCCCTTGGAAGAGATATGACAAGAGATCCGGGCTGCCTTAGCAGCAGTTGAGCTATATCCAAGTGTCTCTTCATCTGGAAGTAGCCTTACCCTGGAGGAAGACGTGTGGACAAGCTAGCCCAGGAGGAGTCTGGAGGCCTTGTGTTGCCAGGAAGTAAGAGGCTCTTTTATATATCCCCCACTTGAATCCTCCAGGCCACATGTTATTCGAGGACAGCCGGGGAGTGGATGATTGATCTGGATATTTCACAATTCCCAGTGCTAGATTCCTCAGCGACATGTAGCTGGGAAGTGATTCAAAGGCATCTGCAGGTGGATGAGGGAGCAGAAGGCTGGGGCCTTGAGATTGGCCTGCCTACAGGAGGATACACTGGCCAAGTCTGGATGACATCCGTTGGGGCTGGGTGGGTCAGAGCTGCTGTTGAATTCTGTGTAGAACTGGAGGGAAAAATCAGATTCAACATCCCCCAGGGTCTGAGGAAGACCCTCCTTGTCTACCCCACCCATCATCCATGACTGCCAGCATCCCAGTCCGTGCCATCACCTCCATGGAGATTGGCCCAGTGCCCCTCCCACATCTGAGTCCTGCATCCTCCCAACTTTCTAGATACTTCTCTGTCTTTAGCATTGCTGTGGGTCACGTGACCAAGATACATATCCTGTCTTGTCTATTAAACTGTTATTTGACGACAGGGACCTTGCCTTTATCACTTCTGCATTCCTAGAGCCTGCTGTTCTTTTGTCCCCGACACAAAGACAGTTCTCATTAGTATCTGTTGAATGAAACAGTCTATGCACCATTAGAAAAGACTTCGTGTTTCAGGAGAACAAAAAATTGGAAGAAAATAAAGCCCAGCGAATTTCATTCTGCGGATCAGACCTGGACTTCTTCTTTCCATCATTCTCCCCTAAGGCACTTGTGAACACCCTTTCCAAACACAGGGAGCTCTGTGGTGGCCCTCACCTTACACAACAGGCTGAGCAGAGGGTGGAAAGTAAACCCTTCACACACCTGCTGCCTCTTAAATCCAAAAAGGGAGCTGTTTTTGGAATTATCAAGGGACATTGTGGTTTTAAAAGCTTTCCACAGAGTGAAAAGTTCTTCTTCATCTTTCATGAAAATTGAGATCATCATGTTTTGACAGTGCTGAAATTGGGAACATTCTCATCTAAATGCAGTCCTTCACCTACGGATGCTTCCGTCTCAGAATTGCTCCTGGTGTGCACAGCTAAGTTAAAAGGCACTGAAGAAACTCCCTGCTGCTCAAGTCTGTGCCTCCCCTGCCTCTGTATTCCTGATGCCTGACACACATTAGGTATCTGGGAAACAGTTGAGTAAATAAAAAGATGAGCAATTACAAGAAACAAGCATTCTGACTGTAGGGGCAGGTCTCAGAGGCCTTCAAACCATATATATGACAAGCGTGAGTAGGGCTGGAGTATGGGAGAGGGGATGAAGACCAGGGTGTAGGGCAGGGAACAGGACGAAGCCAGAAAAGGAGCAGCTGTTAAATCCCACAATCCAGCAGGACAGGATCATCAAGTCTTAACTGCTTCATCTGGGAAAGCTTTGAGATGCAGTTTGAATGGAGGGAGGAAAGATATTTGTGAGTGAAACAGCAGGTGGTTGAATGAGGTGAAGACTCACTCACCCTGTTAGAGCAAAGCCCTGGAGAAAGTGCCTGATTTAGAGGGCCTCACGGATTAGACCCCCATCTTCCTTCACTCCTTACTCCCTCTTATCTCTCCTTCTGTTTCTCCTCCTCCTTTTTTCTCTCTCCTTCTCTTTCTCCTCTTTTCTTCCCTCAGATACCAGAAATAACTCTGATTCCTTCTCAAAAGTGCTTCCCTTGCACTAAGCATTAGTGGGAAGGCAAAGTCACTCTATCTCAATGCACCACTCTCTCCTCTTTCCCACCCAAGACCTGCACCACGTAAAAACATGCTTCAGACACCTCACACATCACAGATGCGTTTCTTTGAGGTTAACTAGCAAGCACTCAATCCGTACTGCCTCTGTCTAGGGCTGAGGGTTCTTTCTAGGGCCCCTGCTCTAGGCAAACTGTACTTCTGCCTCCCCCACCTCTCTCCCAGATCACCTCCCATAATAAATTGTCCACAGAACTTTCTAAGCCTACTCGTTTTCAGTACAGTGAATTTCATCACATATAGGATGGAGTATATTTAGCATCTGGATTTGCCCAGCTCATAAAGTGAGCCTGTTTGAGGCCCGTGAGCTGCACTGTCTTCCAGATAGACTTACAAGTCCAGCTAGGTGTCCTCTGTAGGGACATGGATGAACCTGGAAACCATCATTCTCAGCAAACTGACACAAGAACAGAAAATCAAACACCGCATGTTCTCACTCATAGGTGGGTGTTGAACAATGCGAACACATGGACACAGGGAGGGGAGCACTACACACTGGGGTCTGTTGGAGGGAAATAGGGGAGGGACAGAGAGGGGTGGGGAGTTGGGGAGGGTTAATATGAGGAGAAATGTCAGATATTGGTGATGGGGAGGAAGGCAGCAAACCACATTGCCATGTATGTACCTCTGCAACAATCTTGTGTGTTCTTCACATGTACCCCAAAACCTAAAACGCAATTTGAAAAAATTATATATATATATAAAATCAGGACCACAGAAATGTTATGCTCTTCTTTAATTCCACTCCATCTCTCTTCCTGGTTCAGATTGTGTCTGTGAGTATAATTCTATGATTTGATATTTATTAAGTCCCCACCGTATACTGGATACAAGAAAAAATAAGAACTCCATATCATGTTTCAAAGCTTTCACCCTAGAGGGAATATAGACAAAGTAACAGGCGACATAGATTGTAAGTGACAGACGGGCAAATAGGCGAATTGCAGTTGAGAAGAGAACTAGTCCTCTCAAATGTACCAAATTACAGTGACGGAGTCTCATGTGATGTATCTCCCACCATTATCGAAGTCCCATCCTGGTCTGAAGACAGGAGCCCATCTCTGAGAATATCCTGTCTCCTTCCTGGTCTCTATTCATGAGACTCTTGCTCTGAGCAGAAGATTTCTCCAGATCCCCAGCCTCAAATGAGGTTGCTCGGTCTCCCAAGCCTCTGAGTTTCCCTTCGGTCAATTTCTCTGGTATCCCAAATCATTTGGCTATTCCTGAAGTAACTCCTCAAATATATTTTTTAAATCTCTTTTATTTTGCTTTATGCTTTTATGAATAATTTCCCTGACTGTTAAGTGTTCGTCCAGAATGCTCTGATGTCTTCAGGATAAACTTCAATTCCTTTAGCCAGCATTCAAGTCCCTGTGTATACTGACTTGAACCTATCCCGTCACTGTATGCTGAACTTCTGGGACTTCCTTTTGCTCTCTCTCCTCCTCTGCTGAACAGATGGATTTATTATATGGTGAACTGGCTTTTATCTTTGCTGGTGTCTGTCTGTGTCCATCTCTCTTTCTTCCTCCCTTTCCCTCTCTGTCTCTTTTTCTTTCCTCCTATTTCCTCAGACCATCTTTCTTTCTTTCTTTCTTCTTCTTTCTTTCTTCCTTCTCTTTCTTTCTTTCTTCCTTTCTTTCTGTTCTTTCTTTCTCTGTCTTTTTTCTTTCTTTCCCTTCCCTACCTCCCTCCCTTCCTCTTTTCTCCCCTCCCTTCCCTTCCCCTCCCCTCCCCTCCCCTCCCCTCCCTCCTCTCCCTCCTCCCCTCCCTCTCTCCTCTCTTCTCCCCTCCTCCTCTCCTCCCCTCCCCTCCTCTCCCTCCCCTCCCATCCCCTCCCTCTCTCCTCTGCTCTCCTCCCCTCTTCTCTTCACTTATTTTCTTTTCTTCTGTCCTTTTTGTATTTTCTGGTTCCTCTTCTGAGAATACTTCGAAGGGCCAGTCCAAGTCCATGTTCTCTGTAACGAATTTCTGGACAATGCCTGGCAGAGAAATTCTTTCAGAGCATTTATTGCTTGTTATTCATATAATTTATTATCATAAACAATTATACTTGCATGTGATATTGTTAAGACCTTAAACATGGGGCTATGACCTGTATATTTCATGTCCCATTTCAGCGTACACATGGTTCATTACGGTTACTAGTTATTAGGTTTGTTAATTGTTAAGATTTTAAAAATCCCCATCACAAACACTTGGAAATGACTTTACAGTTTAAAGAATGCTTTTCAAATGTTCCTGAGTCAGTTCATTCTGATGAAATATGGACTCGGCCCATGACAAAATCAGACACTTACGGTGAGGTTGGGATTGTCCACATCACACTGTGGACGCCTCAACTATGTTTCCTGAACATTATGATATTTTTACCTAGACTGTCCCGAGGAGTTTAATTTGAGGGGAGTGTTCAGAAAATCTATATAATGTTTTCTATAGGTATTTCTTATTTTAGAACCCAGCCCTGCTCATGTTTTCTTAGGAGGATGGGCCAAGGGATCTCATCCTCCCTTTTCTTCTTCAGGGCGGGTGTTATGCAAACCACAAATTTTCCCAACTTGTACTCAAGACTATGACAACATGAGGACGGACTCGTTCATCTAGACCAAGCCTGTTCAACCCGTAGCCTGTGGGCCGCATGTTACCCATGACGGCTTTGAACGTGACCCATCACAAATTTGCAAACCTTCTTAAAACGTTATGAAATTTTGTGTGTTTTGTTTTTTTAGCCCATCATCTGTTGTTAGTATTAATGTATTTTATGTGCAGCTGAAGACAATTTTTCTTCTTCCAATGTGGCCCAGGGGAAGCAAAAGATTGGACCCCCCTGATGTAGACCATTGGGTATGAGTGGTTTAGTTTCCATTTCAATAGAGAAAATTGTCATTGGCAAAAGAAGGGCTTAGTGTAGTGTTTTCTTCATTAAACTGGTAGATCTTTCACTATCCAGAGAAAGAGGAGAGAAAGCTTCTAAGATTTAGAATAAAATAATTACAACCGTGTTCAGAGCTTAGGTTGTTCACAGCTCTTTATTAAGACTTGTAAAGAGTAAATTATAAAAGAAATCTATGAATACATAAAATCTCAATTCAGAGTATTTTTTTAAAAGCCTTGTAGAAAATCTAAAACAAATGAAATAAAAACCTCTTTAGGGAGGACTTTCAGAACAATGGCGTGAAGATCTCCTTACACCCTTGCTCTGGCAAAACAATTAATACTTGAAAAAAAATTAGTCTTCGTAAATTGTCCTATGGGTATACAGCAAATTAAAAACCTTTTATTCAAGAAAATCTACTAAATCATAGTAACAATAGCAAGAGTCTGTGGCACTTGAACCACAACTTGCACCCTCCCTAATCCCTTCCTGGGCATGACGGTAGCTCCGCTCTAGGAAGATGCAATCAATCAGATAAGGCTCCATCCCCTTTCAGCTCCAGATCATGAGCTTCAGTGTCTTCCTGTGAGGGGGAGGCTGCCAACATTTCTTACACCTCTGCCCCTAGTTCTGTGGCATGGAGGGTAAATTCTAGGAGGGGGACTCTAAGAGATTGGGGGCTTTCTTACTCTGCCATCTCCCACTCATGGGGCAGGCAGTAAGTCTATCTCAGGTGCAGCAGGGCAAGAATATTGAGACACCAAAGGCCTTGGTCCCAGCTCACTTGTAGGGTGGATGGTTGATGGTGGGAGAAGCGATCCAAGAAGAGAAGAGGTTGCCACCCCATGAAAGCACTCTGCTCATGAATCAGCAGTGAGCTCCGGGAGGCATCTGCCTGCAGCTCAGGAGCAGTGGCTAAGAGAATTTGTCCAGGGAAGAGGAAGGCCAAAAACCCAGAGAACTCCAAAGTTCTCACCAGAGGAACTGACTGTATTTGGAAAAGAGTGTGGGGACCTTGAAGCCTAAAGGCAATCTGGTAAACAGGAGAGATTTTGTTGGCAAGCATTTAAGAGGAGGTGTTGAGTCATAAGAGCAATAGGCTGAACCACAGGGCAGCTTGTTTACCAGAGAAAACCAAGGAAAGTGAGGGCTAAGCAGAGTCTTCCCTGGTGTAGAGCACATTTCAAACCTGACCTCAAGCACCACCCTTGCAAAGGGACCTGGACTTAATTGGCTCCAATTATGAAGAAATTTATGTACCAGACATTATCAAAAATAATAAAGCAATCTGTCAGCAATTAGTGAAGCCTAACAGTTGTGTGTGATGCCCACAGAGATAGCTTGACACAGAAATCAGGGAAGAGAACCAAAGAGAGCTCTGCCAAACCTACTGTCATTCGGGGTAACATGAGCAAGCCCAGGGCTGAGCCCCCTGAGGAGTCACATCAGAGACAACACACTTCAGGAGAAATGGACTACACTAATATAGTCTATCTAAATGATCAGACATGTGAACAAGCAACAGCGCACCCTGAGGGGAGAGGAGGAGTATGATACAGAGTCGCTACATTCTAATGTCTAAAATAACCACTTTTAGAGAAAAAACATATGATACATGCAATAAACTGGAATGTATGACCCTTACACAGGGAAAGAAGCAAGCAACAGAAAGTTCCCCGGAGAGGGCCCAAAGGCTGGACTTAAAGGGAGATTCCAAAGTAGCCATTGTAGCCACTTTTAAAGAATTATAGGAAACTCTGCTTAAAGCAGTAAGGAAGGTATGGTAATGTTTATAAAACAAAGGATGCCAATAAACAGGTAGGATTTTTTTTTTTTTAAAGAACTAACTTGAAATTCTGCAGTTGAAAAGTAAAATAATTGAAATGAAAAATTCACGACAGAGGCTCAATAATATATTGAACTGGCAGAAGAGAGAATCAGCAAGTGAAATGGATCGATAGAGATTAAGCAATCTAAATAACAGAGGAAAAATGGTGCATAAAAGTAGGCAGAGCCTCAGGAAAATCTGGGACATATGGACGCCAACATATGTGTAATAGGAGTACAAGAAGGAGTGGATAGAGAGAAAGGACACAAAACAGAAAAAAATTCCAAAATAATGATGTAAAATTTACTAAGTTTGATGAAAAACATTAACCTATTCATTTAACAACATCACCAAACTCAAAGTAGGAGAACCACAAAAATATTCACATCCGGAGACGTCATAGTAAAAGTATCGGGGAAAAAAGCAAAGAGAAACTCCCGAAAACAGTGAAAGGAAACTGATTCCTCACTTACAAGGAAACCCCGATAGTATTTACAGCTTATGTTTAATCCAAATCAATGGAAGCCAGAGGCATTGGAATGGCATTTTCAGAATGCTGAGAAGAAAAACAAAAAACAAGAATTAAAACAAAACTGTCAACTAAGGCCACACACAAAGAACAGTGGAAGAGAATTGAGTGTCAACAATCAACCGTGAATCGATGGTTATTGATTTTTTAACAAGGGGGCTAAAATTTTTACTGTTTCAATGAGGAAACAGCAGTCTTTCAACAAATAATGCTAGGGCAACTGGAAAACCACAAACAGAATAATAAAACTGACCCTTTTAACATTAAAAAAACTTAACTCAAAATGGATCGAGAACCTAACTGAGGGGCTCAAACAATAAACGTCATAGAAGAAAATATACGAGAAAATCTTTGTGACCTTATGAAAAGACTCAGTCTAGGCTTTCATGGAACTCCGGTCTCAGATGGCTGCGTAGCACCTGTCCCTAGCAGGGAGAAAGAAACCTGGATCAGAGCGCACCTGGTCCCAACTGGAACATTCTTTCCCTTCCGGGGAATGGTACCATCTGTCACTTTGGCCAACAATCAGCTCCGTACTTGTTAATATGCCAGTTGAATTCTTTGGAGGGGTTCTTCCTGTTACTGAAGCCAAAGGGAGTATATCTTCATCTAGTCTCCCCAGATAGTCAAGACGCAGGCTCATGGCTGAGGATCAGTGTACTGGATGTTCCCTCACGGGACTTTGAATCTTGGGTGACTGACCGAAGACACAGCGACACCTAGAGGTAATATTAAACAAGGCATTTGTGAGGTACACATCAGATTATTCCCAAATGTTCCTGCTGTCTGATCTGCCAGACACCGGGGTCTTTTCATGGTTTAAAAAGTAAATGTAGGGTATTGCCCACTTATCCAGTTCATAATAAAATTATCGAGGCATTATGCACACAAAATAAAGTTAACAGTTATTCAATCCGATGTAAAATTTGTCATTGAAAAAATGTTGATGAAAAATCAGGACTTCTTTACAAAATATAGAAATGAAATGTTTGACTGGAAAGCTTGAACTTGGGGCTCTGGGAGAGAAAAACAGAACATCGATTTTAAACTCCTGACTCCTTTTCTATGGATTTTTATGTTTTCTAAAATCATATTTACTACATGTTATATGCATACTTGTAGTTAGAATGGTCTGAGATGCAGAAAGTTTATGTATAATTTTCTAATTCTTTTTACTGAAAGAGAATGAAATTTGGGAGTGAGTAGGCAGTATTGTAAAGGGGAGGAGGGGGAGATGGATGAAATAATGGGGTGCACATGTCTCCCTACCACACCCTGGGGACCGAGTGGGACCCAGAAGAAAGTCCAAAGCACAAGGCTCTGTGTTCCTGAGACACCAGGAGGGTGGGCCCAGGCAGAGCCACATAGTGATTCATCTGACATAGGTGTCAGAGTAGGAGCCAGAGATGCTTTTCTCTCCCCTCTTCCCTACCTTTAGCCATTCGACTAGCAAGTCTCTGATTTCCAAAGCCTCCAGGAAGCAGGAAAATAGATAGCACTGAAAAGAATATTGGAGACACAAGCAGGCAAGGAGCAGTCCAGAATAAATGGCAGGAAGACCTTTGCTTTATTGTTTCACTTGAGGCTGCGGGAAATGAGCTGGAGAGTGAATATGAGTCTGCGGTTTGGGATCCCATATTAGACAACACAGTTGGTGTCGGGCAGCACATAGGTTTGTGGGAGAAGAATCAAACTTCTGGATCCCTGGGGCAGAGGGATCCTCCAGGCCAGAGCTCAGAGCCTTCACCAGGGCATCTCAGCCACTCACGCAGGCCCAGGAGGAGAAAGATGAGGAGGAAATTTCTATCTGACCACTCCTGTCACCCACATCTGCTCTTCTTGGTGCAGGGTCCACTTCAGCAGCAGCCTCCAGAGTGCTGGCCACTGCCCCCTCCACAGCAGCTGGAGCCCCCTCCACAGCAGCTGGAGCCCCCTCCACAGCAGCTGGAGCCCCCTGAGGGCTGGCTGCAGCAATCAGAGCTCTGAGGTCTGTGGCGGTGGGACCTGCGGCGCCTGTGGTGGCTCAGGCAGCAGCCACCTCCCCCAGAACTGCAGCAGCCCCCAGAGCTGGAGCCACAGCAGCCCCCAGAGCTGACACTGCAGCAGGAAGGCACTGGAGGGCACTTAGGGGGACACTTTGGGGGGCACTTGGGGGTGGCACACTTGGGAGGGCACTTGGGGGTGCACTTGGGAGGGGGCTGGCACTGCTGCTGGCTCTGCTGGCAGGACATCTCGGCAGTGGTTGCTCAGGAGCTGAAGGAGAGTCAGACAGCAAGTTAGAGCCAAGCACAGAGGTCACTCTTATTGTCTGTTTACCATCATTCATTTTTGCTACATTTTAAAAACCTGTTCAAATGAGTCAGAGAGAAATTATCTCCAATATTGTTTATCAGATTCTTTCACAATATCTTATAGGATCATCAGGATATTTTTATAAAATAGGCATAGATTATCTTATTTTAACTAAGCAAGACAATGAGGATGACTATCTTAACAAACTTGCCCAAAATTAATGTCCTTTAAGTGGAAAAGGCAATTTGACATTCACAGAATCTGACTGACGTCTCCGCCTCTGCACCACTCAGAATTCTGAAAATGTCCAATCTAGAAGCCAGTTTAAAGCTGCGGCTCTGCTTTTTAAAAAATAAGCAAGAAGACGCTATCTCTACAAAAAAAAGAATGAGCTGGGTATGGTGGCATGCACCTGTAGTCCCAACTACTTAGGAGGCTGAGGCTGGAGGATTGCTTGAGCCCAGGAGGCCAATGCTTCAGTGAGCCAAGATCATGCCACCGCACTGTAGCATGGGCAATAGAGAGGAACTTTGTCTCAAAATAAATAAAATAAAAATAAAGATTCCCTTTTAGAGGAGCTTCCCAAGTGGCTGTATTTAGTTGACACGAAAACACAATATATTATAGTCAGAATTGCAAAGAGTCATCATATGAGTTGGTTATCCCAAGCTATAATATAAATGGAGAAATGAGGTCGAAAGCCAGTTGCAGCAAGCTGGCACGTGACCCTAGATTTTCTGGTCTGGTGAACCCAGGCCTAGTGAAGCTCCGTCTTAGAACCCACAGATTCCTCCATCTGCTACACTGGCAACCATAAATTTCAACTTGTTACTCAATGTTCAACACTGGGGCTTCTGATACAGATGCCCAGACACTGTTCCCAACTGACTCCTGGTGAAGGGGTAATGGCCATGTATCTCTGTTTCTCAAGCTCCACAGGCGCTTCCTCTGGTCTGTGGTCTCAACGATAACCTCAGTCCAGGCTTTGGGGAAGGAACACAGTTGAGTTGCTAAAATCTACTCTCTGAAAGGAAAGTTTGTTTTAACTTATCTGCAGTGGGAAGCACTTAAAAAATACACAACTAATTTGGATTAGAGCATGAAGCACAGACATCCAAATCATCCAGGTTCTTCCATTTTCTCCTGCACCACAGCTTGGACTCCATCAGAATTTCTAAACAGTCTCTACCTTTTCTCCCCAGCAAAGCCCTGCCTAGCCTTCCCTCCCGTCCTGGTCTGGGCATTCCTCTGCGGAAGCCCCTGCTTCTCTTCCCAGTGGACACTTACCGAGGTCACAGGCAGCACGGGGTCCTTCAGCACCCAGGAGGTGAGTGGATGGGGTGCTCTGGGCATGAGCCCTTTTATCCTGGCCTTGGGCTCTGCCTCCTGCTGTGAGACAGGGCCTGGGCATGAGATGTTCTGTCTCCTGACACCCACATGGGTCCTATGACAGGGGGTGACTGGCAGCTTCTCATCTGCCTTTCTTCACAGGGCTCAGGGGAGCTGTTCCTAGGTGGAATACGACTTAGAAATGGGGTGGGAGCGAATTCCTACCACCACCTGGCACCGTGTTCTCTTAGAGGTGCCTGCCTCTCCGTTCTTGCTGTTGAAGCGAAGTCTCCCAAACATTCTCCTTCTTCCTCTAGAAATGTCAATTTATGAGCTCCAGGCATCCAGGTTTGAGCAAAGAAACATCGAAGCCTCTCAGCTTTTTCACGTGTGTCCCACCGCTTTGCTGCTGGGAGTTGTTTACGTGTGTGTGCGTGTGTGTGTTTCTAAGTGTGGTGTGTGCATTAGATGTGCATTGTGTGGAGCACATGTTCAAAGCAGATCTACCTCTGAAGATCAGCTTGAGCTTGGAGAAAGTACTTGGAAGTTAGCTTTGGGACTTTGGAGCCAGACATCTTGAAGACGAATCCTAGCTCTGATACTACTTAGATAATGTAGGACAAACTATTTAATCTCTCTGCCTCAGTTTCCTTGACTGTAAAATGGGGATTTTAATGACCTCCCCTTCATGAGCTTTTAGGAATATTAAATGAGATAATACACTTAAAGCTCATAGAAGTATTTCTTGGACATTTTATGCATACTACAATTTATCATCATCATCATTATTTCTAGAAGTGTATACACACACACACACACACACACACACACACACACTTGTTTTTTGGCCAGGAATGAAGAATATATACACACACCCACACACCCACACACACACACACTTATTTTTTGGCCAGGAATGAAGCCAGCATTTCCACAGCACTGTAGAGTTTATGAATCGTTGTTCCACATGACTTAGGCCATCAGCATAAGAACCTGGAGCATGCAAACACACATGCTGAGGATATGTCATCCTGTAGAAATCTGTACCTATGCTGCCTGAGTGTGACTCCTCTTTTCCTGCTCCGGTTGTTACAAAAGGCTTTGTTATATGGGAGTGTTCAGGATATCAATACGTTGGCTCATAGGTAAGTCTTACTCAGAAGCAGACCTCACTGCTTCTTAGGATTCTTGGCCTGAGGGACCACATGATCCACGCCTCTGGTGATGTGGTACCCAATATGTCTATCAATCTGATTCAGATCTGGAAGGCAAATTGGCAGCATGTTTATAACCTCATAAAGCTCGATCTGCTTGCCTTAATTGTAAGTGTCAATGACTTAAATTTTATCACATTTTTATTAAGCAAGTGACTGGCTTTTTAGGTCTTCTGTTATCAAGACTGAAGTAGATGTGGCTGGGATCTAGAATGTAGCTATGAGGCAAATCCAAAGTAAAGCGTTATGTCCCACGTAGGCATAACCGTGATAATATTTTTCTAATTGTTTCTATGTCCGTCTATAACCCGGTTACTGATTGACACATTTTTGGAAATGTTTAATTTCTAAAGAATCACCCGGACTTCATACTGAGTGGTATTTACTTTATGCTTTGGAATCAGCACCGTGTATGTTAATGGGTCATTTTTTTCACCCATTAGATCCTTTTTTTGTAACATACATTATTAAATAACACTTTTAAAATAGCAAAGGATAGTTCATTAGTTCTTATGCCTGGTGGCTCCCAAAACCATGATACCACAGGAAAATGTGATGTTTATTTACTTCTGAATAAAAACGTCATGTGGAAAAGAGCAACATATAAACACTCCTGAAAGAGAAATGGCCAACTGAGGGGAAATTACATCACCTATCCCAAGAATAAGACTACACGGTTAACATGCAAATATCCTTTAAAAATTAATAAGAAAACAATTCTAGGAAAAAAATGGACAAAAGAGATAAACAGGCAATACAAAATGTTAAATTTATAGATAAAAAATACATGTATAAGAAGACATTTTATTTTTCTATCAAACATATGCGTTCATATTAAATAGGCAAAGAACTAAAATTTTTACAAACCGAAGGTGGATGTGGGAGGGAAAATGTGCTCTGGTTGGAATACCTTTCTGAAAGGCAAACTGGCAATTGATTCATTCAGATAATGTTTACTCGTGAGTTAAAATAATTACAGTGTAGAAGGTGCACATACTTTGACCAAGTGATTCCAATTTTCAGGCTTTTTTTTCATGGAGCTTATCATAAAAATATGAAAATCTAAATATTCAACGGTGTTAACTCTGATATTATAAGGAAGCAAATTGGAAACGCTCACTACTTAGTACTTACCTTTCATAGTTAGGGTGTTAAGCTGTGAAACAGGCATCAAAGGCACAGAGAGTAGTGAAAATTATTTTGTGGTTCTTTGTTTGGGCATAAAAGATGTTTCCTGACTGAAGCTGTTATAATATAGAACACATCTACACCAATGATCAGAAATTGTTATTTAAAAATAAAACCATAGATATCAGCCACAAAAGTATGAGACAGGAATCAATATCTCAAAAGACAAACAAACGTACAAAACAGCATTGTATTGAAAGGCATTGAAGTAGACCATAACGAACAGAACGCTACGTTATAGCCATGGCTTGAAAGAAGCATTGTCTTAAAAAGGTTAATTTTCTACAAGCCAACTTGTGGATTCCATGTAATTCTAATAAAAACTGCAAGAGGGAGACCAATGGAACTGAAGGAGCTGATTCTATGACTTGCCTGACAGACACAGCAAGAGGCCAAGTGTAGATAGACAGGATAACCACGAAGAAGACATGGGAACTTATCTCACAAAACATCAAGCATAATTATAAAGCAATTGTCATTAAGACTGTGGGCAATTGATTAAGGAACAATGTGACAGGTTATAGGAACTAAAATAATTCATGAATGTATAAACCCCTGAAATGTGTCAGAGGCAGGATTACAGAAAAGATTACAGGGTTAAGAGTAATCAGTTCAGTAAATGGTACCATACCAACTGTTTATTCATTTGGGCAGTGAAGAAATACGTCTGCTTCACACCACATGATTAAAATAAATTCCATGAATCAAAGGACTAATGTAGTAAACAAAACTTTGAAAATATATTAAAAAGTTTTAAACTGATTTTTAATAGATGAACCTTATGGGCTTTTAATGGACAAGGTTTCCTAAATAATATACATATGTTCGCATCAGAGACAAACACGAAATAAATAAACAAAAACCCATGAGTTTGGTTATATTAAATTTTCTTTAACCAGAAAACATGACAAAAGATGAAAATACAGGTTATGAAAAGATATTTGCAACACATATAATTGACAACAAATAAGTATCTAAATAAAGCACCCTACAAATCAGTGAGAAAAAAGCAATGGCTCAAAGGAAAAATTAGAAAAACACATGAAAATTCATTTCCAGAAGTGAAAACCTGAAAAACCGACAACCAATAAGTTTTTGAAAAAGCTTTTCAACCTTGCTAGGAATCAGAGAAAAGCAAGAAAAACTCTGACGGCATATAACTTCACATCCACCACCTTGGTGAGATTGAAGAATTTTCACTGTTTATTCTTCTCGTTGATGTCGAGAAACAGAAATGTTCATGTACTCTGATGGGAGTGTACAGACTTAGGACTTTTGAAGAGTAATTTCGCAGTGTCTAGTCAAGTTGAAGGCAGATACACTGAATGACCTGCTGATTCTTCTTGTAAGTCTATGCCTTAGATACAAAGCTTCCAAGGGATGTGTAAGAATGTTAGAAAGTAGCACTTTTTATAAAGCACAAAGTGAAATTGGTAGGTATCCAATTTCAGGCGAATGCATAAGTAAAGTATGAATATTCTTGGGCTGAAATGCTATACAATAGTGAGAATAAATGAAGATGAAGTCGAGTCACCTGTATTAACGTAGGTAAACGTCTCAAAGTCACGGAGTAGATCACTTTTAGAAAATTAAAAATACAGATTATAATGAATATTAAAAAATTATAAACTGTAGCTAAGTACAAACATAGTTAAGTATAAGGGAATTATTACACTTTTGACATAAATAAATTATAAGTTAAGGTTAAATAAGCACAGAAAAGTGTATACATCACACAGGAAGAAAAACAAAAATCCAGAATCCTGAATATGAGCCAGGTAGAAGAAATATATAAGGGGATGGTTTCCATCATATTTCTGATGATTTATTTCTTAATTTGAGTGGAAAATACATGTGGGGTGTTCACCAGCATATCATTTTAAGTTTGTAGCTGTATAAAATATTTTGTTTAAGAAATTTATACATATGTAAAATTTAATACACACTTATATAATAAGGTATTAGTCTATCATATTTCATATATATTAAAATATTCCAAAAAATTATTTCGCTATTAATTTTGTTTTCTTCTCTAGAAAAATATTTAATATGCATGTATTTGTGTCTATTTTTCTTTATAATTTCTTTGTTTTTAAATTTAGAATGTTGTTCTCAGTCCTGAGAGAAGATAAGCATTTAGCTATACGGACTTCTTTCTTTATAATTTGATTTCCTTAAAATATTTAATCCTATGGAATTTGTCTTGCATCTAATACTAAATGAAGGTTTTCATTTTCTTTTCAGTTCACAAAATTTTCTAACATTAGATACTCAATTGTTATCTTTTCCCCATGGATAACTGTCACCTCCGTCATCATATTTTAAATCCCTATTTACATATATAGAGATTTAATTGTATGTATGCATAAATGTGTATATATACATACATAAATGTATATGTGTGTGTGTATATATATATATATACACTTTACATTTTATTAAACATTTGCTCCAGTCTCAAGGTTTGGAGTTTCATTCTGTGAAAGTTACAGATAAGTATTTTATCAAATTGAGACTTGTGGTGGATAAGAAAGATCCTCTACATTTCTGACAAATAAAAAGAAGAAAGAGAATTTCCTGGGACTAGAAGCTTAGGATCCTGCCCTCTTTGTCCTCCCAGGGAGGAGTCTGCAGGTGAATCCCTGATATGGGGGGTATGCAGAAAGAGGACCCAACTCTTCCCTTAGGAAACATGGCGGAAATGAAACCAGTTTTGTCATCTAAGCAAAGATGAGTTTCTGGTTTCTCTGTAAGCATAGGTCAAATGATGCATCAGTGCTTTCTATGACCAGATGTGGTTCACATTGGAAGGACCAAGTGGTCTTGAGCCATTTATCCCTTATCTAAGAGAAGATTCCAGACCCAAGACTGGACTTTGGGAAATCTACCCTGGAGAGATATCATTCACATCACAGACAGAGGGGAGACACTAAAATGCCCAAGAGAGGAGGAGTCAGAAATTGGAGTCTGCTTCCTGGTTGCCCCAGTATCAGAAGAAATTGCGCCTACATGTCAATCTAAGCCTCTTCTTTGCTCTCCATTCAGAAAATACATTTAGAAAGCTGGAGAAGGACAGACATTAGGTGGAGAATGAGTAAAAGAACCAGGCTCCCTTTCTCTGCTGTGCTGGCCAGCCCACTGGATCAGAGACATGGATAAACACACCATTCAATCAAATTTGGGGTGGCGCACAATGGCTCATATCTGTAATCCCAGCACTCTGGCAGGCTGAGACAGGCAGACTACCCTAGGCCAGGAGTTCAAGACCACCCTGGACAACACAGGAACATTCTGTCTTTACAAAAAAATACAAAAATCAGCCTGGCATGGTGGTGTATGCCTGTAGTCCCAGTTACTCAGTAGGCTGAGTGGGGAGGACCATTTGAGCCTAGGACGTTGAGGCTGCAGTGAGCCATGATTGCACCACTACACTCCAGCCTGAACAACAGAGTGAGACTGTCTGAAAAAAAATCAATCAATCAAATTTGGCATTGATATTGTTTTTCCAACTGGATAGTTCATTACTGAACTGAGACCAAGTTTGTAATTTTTTTTTTTTTTTAGAGATGGGGTCTCACCGTGTTGTCCTGCCTGGTCTCAAACTCCTAGGTTCAAGTGATTGTCCCTCCGGGGCCTCCCAGATTGCTGAGATTATAGGCATGAGCCACTTCGCTGGGTCTAGGTTTGTGATTTCAAGTAACAGATCGTTTCCCATTACTTGGAAAGAGCTATAACATCAGTTAGCCCGATTTTATAGTAGTGATTAGGAAGTGATTACAGCAGTTAGCAGTGGTGCTAACAGCAGCATTAGTAGTAACGGCAACACTTAGAAGCTATTCTTTTTTTATCTTTTTGAGACAGAGTCTCACATTGCTGCCTGGACTGGAGTGCAGTGGCACGATTCCAGCTCACTGCAACCTCTGCCTCCAGGTTCAAGTGATTCTCCTGCCTCAGCCTCCCGAGTAACAGAGATTACAGGCACCTGCCACCATGCCTAGCTAATTTTAAAAATATTTTTAGTAGATAAGGGGTTTCATTATGTTGGCCAGGCTGGTCTTGAACTCCTGACCTCATGATTCACCCACCTCAGCCTCCCAAAATGCTGGGATTACAGGTGTGAGCCACTCTTCATTGAAGACTTACAGTATTCTGGATACGGAGCTATGGATAGTAAATTCTACTTACAGCTTCCCAGAAAAAACAAGGGCATGAAGATACACACGTGTAAGTTATGTCTGTGCAAAGTGAGTTGCTCAGTGCAACAAGAACATGGGCGTCACGGGAAGGATGAACGGTAAACCTTAGAAAAGCAGTTGGAAATAATTTCTGTTGAATTTCAAAGGTCATACTTAAGAAGCACATGCATTTTTCTGTAGAAAGCCACTGTTTTTGCAGAAATAGAGTGACAATTCAAACACGTGGTATGGGGAATGTGTTCTGGAAAAAAGTGCAGAGAATTCAATGGAGATGGAAGAGGAAGAAAGAGACAAGATTTAAGGGAAGGTAAGTACAAGTACAGCTTTTACATAAAAATATGCCTAGAACTAAACTGATTGCAGAAGCAGTTAGTGGGAAAGTGTATTTTCAAAATATATTTGTTTTTTCCTTCCTGTTTTATTAATCTATTCATCAATATTTCTTCTCTTTTTTCTTCCATATGTACATATGCATGTACGCATGTGTGTGCATTTGTGCGTAGGCACCTGTACATGTGAGGAAGTGTTTTGCATGTGTGTGTATGTGTGTGCATACATGTGTGAGGGAGGATGGATGTTGAGTGGGGCTAGATCAGGAGGAGCAGATGGCACTCACAGAGGGAGAGGTGCACGAAGAGACCCGTCAGGGCCTTGAAGGGGACCAGAGGCAAAGGACTGTGTTTACAAAAGACATTTCAGAATTGGTCACAAGCAATGCTGCTTCAGGCCAATTGACATAGGGAAGACAGAGTTGGAGGTCCTCTCCCACTCCTGCCCGTATTGACCCCAATTCAAGCCAGAGTGCCCTGCTGGCCCCTGAAGTCCCAAGGCCACCACCCACAGAGGACAGGGTGAGGAGAACAGTGGACACTCAAGGAGAATAGGAGAGGAGGTATGTACTTAAGTCTCTTTAAATGAGCAAAAAATGGAAGATATTTGTGTTCCATATGCATGTTTACTAAACAATAACCTTAGCAGAGACTTTAATAGATACATGGGTAGGATAACCTATTCTGTGGATACCAGACTCTTTGCCCAGCCTCTCCTGTCATTTCCCAGTGAGCTCATGAACACAGTGGCCACGGTGGCCCGTAAGACAGTGAAGTTGTGTTGCTGCCCTTGCCAGCTGAAAACAAACAGATTCTGGTAGTCATTACTAATAGGTAAGAGGAAAAAAATCTAGATCAATAGCTGCATAGTAGGGGATGTGCTAATTAGCTCAAGCAAATAAACCACATCTAGTACAACACCTGCAAACGGAGTCACCACCTGGAGAGGCTTGTAATCATTCAGTGTATGCGTCTGCTCGAGCGATCATAACAAAATACTATAAATTAGGTGGCTTAAATAATAGAATTTTTTTTTCTCATAGTTTGGGAGGCTAGGAAGCCCAAGGTCAAGGTGCCAGTGGATTTGGTTTCTGATGAGAGCTCCTTTTCTGGCTTACGGATGGCCACCTTCTCACTGTGTCTTCACATGGCTAAAAAAGAAATCTCTGGCATCTGCTTCTCTTCTTATAAGAGCACAAGCCCTATCAGATGAGGGCCTGACACTCATAACTTTATCACCTTCTTAAAGGCCCTATCTGCAAATATTGTCACATTGGAAGTCAGGACTTCAACATATGGATTCTGGGGGAACATAAATCAATCCATAGACACTCATTTTCATTCTCCAAGATGCAACTATTTTCTGAACGAGTTAAATAGGTAAGTTGAGCAGGGATGTGGTGAGAATAATCATCTCTGTATATTTCAGGTCCTTGATAATGGCACCAAAGCTGCAATCTCTCTTGTAATATGGTGTTGCTTTTGATTTGTTATTTTCCTAGGTGGAAGCAGTTCTAAAGGCTTCCCTTTGGTCTTTTCTACAAGAATAGCCAATACTCCACAGGTCAGAGGACTGATGAGAAGATTCTGCCAGTTGCTGAGTACGCCTGTTAAACTTATGCTTCTGGAACTAAGTAAATTCCACAGAATATTCTGATTGCTGCTTGGACTCTGATGTCCTTATGGTACCCACACCCACTTTGCCTTTGGTGATTAGGTGCCCTTCCTTGGCCCCTGACACCCAGGGATCCAAGTTTTTCCATATCTTTTAGGTTTTCCAATTCAGTAATGGCAGATCCCACTGAAATTGTTGATCTTCAGTGAGAAGGGCCATTGAAGCTCTTTTTTTTGAGACAGAGTCTTGCTCTGTTGCCTCAGGCTGGAGTGCAGTTGTGCAATCTCAGCTCACTTCAACCTCAGCCTCCCAAGTTCAAGTGAATTTCCTGCCTTCAGCTCCTGAGTAGCTGGGGTTACAGGGCCGTCCACCATGCCTGGCTAATTTTGTGTATTTTTAGCAGACATGGGGTTTCATTGTGTTAATCAGGATGGTCTCGATCTCCTGACCTCATGATTGGCCCACCTCGGCCTCCCAAAGTGCTGCTGGGATTACAGCAGTGCCAGGCCAATCTAAGCTTTTGAGCTCTTCAAGAATGCTGAGCCTTTCTTCACAAATATATTTTTCACAATTGTGATGAAAGGTGAATCACCTGGACCTTTCAACGGGGGTGATTTGTCATTTCATGACAAATTAATTCTAATATTCCAATCTCCCTGATGCTCTGAGTCTCTTCCTCTGCAGCAAACCAAGACAGGCCTGTCATTTCTAGGTCACACACACTGGCCCACCTTTTGGTCCACGTTTTGGGCAGCCAACCAAAGTCACTGTTAAGGCCTTTTCTTTCTCCCTAAACTGTAACTTTGCCTAGAATCTCTGCAATCAATTCAGCCTCATCCAATTTTATAGTCCTTCTACAACTGTGCCATGCTCTTAATATGCATTCCCACACGGATTCCCTGAATGTCTGTCTGTACACCCTGGAAAAACCATGTAGTTCTTTTGGAGTGTAGTGTGCCTTGTCATGACAAGGTCACTTGTTGTACCTTCCCTTTGGAGGCCAACGTGATGAAACCTCATCACTACTAAAAAGACATAAAGTAGCCAGGCGTGGTGGCGCACACCCAAAATCCCAGCTACCTGGGCAGCTGAGGCAGGAGAAGCGGTTGAACCCAGGAAGCAGATGTTGCAATGAGCTGAGATCGTGCCTCTGCACTGCAGCCTGAGCAAGTGAGATTCCAACTAAAAAAAAAAAGAAAGCTGAAATATTCTCTTCTTCATAAGTTTTTATTTCAAAGGAATAAATATTAAATTTGCCATGGAGAAAGCTGGCAGACCAAGTGGTGGAAGTTGTATCTCCAGGAATGGGACAATTAGACACCATGGGAGGCTCGATATCATGCTCTAAGGGTAACATTTCTTTTGTGGATCTTTGCAAAAGTGCATAATCTGAATCTGCTCAAGAAGAAACATCAGACAAACCCAAATTGAGGGGCATTCTACAAAACCGATGGTTCTTTAAAAAGGTCAGTGTCACGAAAGACAAAGACAGAGTGAAGAACTGTTCGGAGTGGAGGAGACTGAGGAGTCATGTGACTACCGTCAAGGCAGCGGAGAATCCTGGACTGGCTTCTGAATCAACAAAATTGTCTTTTGCCATACAGGACATTAGTAGGAAGAATGGCTAAATTTGAGTAAGGTCTGCAGATAGTGACATCCTTGGAGAGCCTGGAGATGAGGACAGAGTGCGAAAACCAATGAAGAAATAACAATCAGTCAAGGCAGAAAGGAATGCATATTTCCGGTTTTATTGTTTTACATCAGGCTGAGCTATGCAAAAATACAGGCTGCAAAGGGATATAGGTCTGTGCTTCGGGCTTCCCAGAGCAACCACACATACGCAAAACAAGGTCAGTGAATGGCTTTGTGGGAGAAGTTTTGAGCCCCTGAACTCCAAGACAGAAGAATCCTCTATGCTTGAGCTCAGCCCTCACCAAGACCTAACAGCCACATGGGCAGGCTCAGAAGGAGAAGGAAGGGGAGAGGGAAATATTTGGCCATTTGTGCTCTTCTAGGCACAGGGTCCACTTCAGCAGCAGCCTCCAGAGTGCTGGCCGCTGCCCCCTCCACAGCAGCTGGAGCCCCCTCCACAGCAGCTGGAGCCCCCTGAGGGCTGGCTGCAGCAGTCAGAGCTCTGGGGTCTGTGGCGGTGAGACCTGCGGCACCTGTGGTGGCTCAGGCAGCAGCCACCTCCCCCAGAACTGCAGCAGCCCCCAGAGCTGACACTGCAGCAGGAAGACACTGGAGGGCACTTGGGGGGGCATTTAGGGACAGGGCACTTGGGGATGCACTTGGGAGGGGGCTGGCACTGCTGTTGGCTCTGCTGGCAGGACATCTTCACGGTGGGTGTTCAGGAGCTGGGGAAGAATCAGACAGGAAATCAGACCCAAGTAGAGATGACCTCTGTCCCTGTGACACTCTTAGCATCACTCAAGTATAAAAACATAATCTTCAGTAGTTTTGCTTCCAATAACTTCTTCAAACTCTCATACTATCTTTTTCAAGCTTAGGACATCTTTGAGTGTCACACAATTGTAAAGTAAGACTGAACAATATTGCAAAATGCGTCCGAGATTCTAACGTGTTGTCAGTGGAGGAGGAAAGTATTACAAATATGTCTTCAGATGGAAACTGTCTAATTTTCAAGTCATTTATGGGAACATTATTTCTTAAAGAAAAGAAGCAGTCATTCTCTCTTGTCATAACTTGCAAGACAATTGTACTTGGAAGGTCAGCATTGCACAGGGTCTTGGACACTACCAGGTCGGTAAACTCATGTCAACACCGACAGATAAATTCATCAACTGCTGCACATCTAGTGCTGGAACCCTGACCTCCTGATCTCAGGTTGGAGCTCAGACTTCCTCAACTCCCCACCTGCTCGGGCTGTTGGCTGACATGGTGGCCCTCAGGCTTGGTGTGTCTTAACCAACCTGGGAAGTTTGTGAACAAGTCTCAGACCCATAAAAATGGGGGCTCATTAGCCCAAAAGAGCCTTTAGTCCCATGTCCATGGCTCTAGCTCTTCGCTTGCAGGCAGAGACAGGGTTGTATCTTCCGAAGCGGGCTTCCCTCCTGTGGCCTGCCGCGGTGGAGCAGGTCTCTGTGCCTCAAGCTCCCATCTTGGAAGGCCCACCTCATCCCAGAGCAATTTGTTTCCTCTAGAGTTCAAAGGCACATGGCACAGCCAGCCAGCTCTCTCCTTCTTCTCCTTCCTGTTCCCAGTTAGCGCCCAGACCCCTTTTTGCAGTCTACCCCTTCAGTCTTTTCTAAACTCTTCACCTCTGACAGCAAGGCTGTAGCCCCGAGGCCCTTCCCTGTTCTGAACATCCCTGCTCCTGTTCTTACCAGAGTCGCACACAGCACAGGGTTCTTCAGCACCTCAGGAGGCGAGCAGATGGGGTGCTCTGGTCCTGAGTCCTTTTATCTTGGCCTGGGCCCTGCCTCGGCTGTGAGACAGGGCCTGTGCATGAGAGGACCTGCCTCCTGACAGCCGTGAGATATCATAACTTAGCTAATAAGTCAATAAGATATCTTGTCCAGCAAAGCGTCAACTTTCTGAAATGTCCTATTTGTCAAAGATTTTATCTTTTATGTAGTGAAAATGTCACCGTCTTATGGGATGTGAGTTAATACTGCTGAGATCTAACCAGATATACTTCAAATGGAATAATTTTTCTGTGTGTTCTATATCCAGTAACACGTTGTTAGTAATCTTTGTTTTGTTCTTTCCATATCTACAAAACCTTTCCACAATTACAGTGACGAAAAATACTATTAAAGTCTACAGGAATATTCTATTCCATTTAACTAGCATCTTTAAAAGTATTTTTATTGCTATTATTGTCATAATTTTTAATATATTGATATCCTTTACTGCAGCTGCGCTGAGCACTCCAAAATTCTTGCAGTCAGTGAACACTTGAAAAAAATGTGGTAAAAATATAACCCAAAATGTACTGCCTTAGTCATTTTTTAGTGTACAGTTCAGTAATATTAAATAAAATCACATCATTGTGTAACCAATGTCTAGAATTTCTGTCTTCTTGCAACACTGAAACTCTACACCCGCTAAACAAAAGTTCTCCCTTACTCCCTCTGCCTAGCCCCTGGGGACCGCCATTTTACTTTGTTTCTATGAAACGGAGTACTCCTTGTGTCTCATATAAGTGGAATCATACGGTGTTTGCCTTTTTGTGACCAGCTTATTTAATTTAGCATATCTTTAGGATTCATTCATATTGCAGGATGTATATAAATTTCTTCCCTTTTTAAGCCCATTTAATATTTCACTGTGTGTATGTGCCTCCTTTCCTTTCTATAATCATTGAGCAGCGGACTCTTGGATTGCTTCCACTTTTCAGCTTGTGAATAATAATACTGTGAACATGGGTGTGCATGTCCCCTGGCAAGACTCTACTTTCAGTCCTTTGCATTGTATATACCCAGAAGTGGAACTGCTGGATCGTATGTTAATTCTGTTAACTTTTTGAGAAACAAGCATGCTATTTTCATAGTAATTATAGGTTTAGATTTGTTTCTAGAAATCTATCCATTTTATCTAGGTTATCCAATTTGGCATACAATTGTTCATAACTTAAAGTTATGCAAACATTTGCATTAGTTAAAACGCAAAGTTTTAAAAGTTTTTAGCTGGGTGGACAGCATGGCTTTACTTCCTATTTCTTGATACTTTCCAATCTTGGTTAAAAAAAAGTTTTTCTCTTTCTGAAAGGCTTATTTCAGTGAAAGTCCATCTGCAAAATGTTATATATTTAAATTAGAAAATAACTAAAAGTGCCATTGACATGCTGATTATTGGTTTTTTGGCACATGAAAATTGATTACTACAGTGTTTTCATCATTAAACTTATGATCTTGGTCTTTCCTTCTTGCCTTTGTATAGGGCCGAAAGAGAGACACTGGCTACTTTGACAAACTTAAAGCGGACTCCAGGAATATCACCAACAGTATGACCTTTGCGACCAAATCCAGCAACCAGAACTGCCTCGTTTTCCTCCATAAAGTTCAAGCAACCATCACTGGGTATAAAGGCTGTGATTTTCTTGCCATTCTTGATGGGCTGGACCCTGACGCACTTAGTAGAATTTGGCTGCTTAGCTTCAACTCCTAGTTTTTCCGGCAGGATTCCCTTTGCATGAGAAGCACCTCCAAAAGGGTCGGCCTTCAGGGCTGTGCCCAAATGGGCTTTCTTGTACTGTTTATCATGCCACTTCTGGTGTCCTTGGTGGCTAGGGAGCTTCTTAGCAGTACGAAGTCCAGGACACTTGCCCATCCTGCCGGCTTTGAGAGTGACCCTAGGCCACCTCACCGGGGATCTGGGGGCTGCCTTCTGAAGCCTGCGCGTCTGCACCGCGTGCCCGGGCCTGGAAGTCAGACTCAGGGCGGTGCGGCAGCCTGAGGCCTGCAGCCCTAATAGCGGGATCGGGATCGCTCAGCCCGCCAGAGGTTGTGTCTCCCGCCTCTTAAGCCTGGCAGGGGCGGTTCAAGTGGTGGGGGGTAATCAGCGAGTTGCCGGATCCAGGGCGGGTGCTATGAAAGTGAGGCGGAGGGGAGAGAGGGATTTCCCGGTCCCGCTGCACTCCGTCCACCCTCCTCGCAGCCCGTAACCGGGTTTTGCGGTTGAGGGGGCGGGTCCCTTTAAGGCCCCGCAGCGCTTGCGCCCGGGGTTGTCGGCGGGGCGACCCGGAGGAGCCGGCGGGCTGCAGTGGGCGGGGCTCGGCGGCTGTTGAGACAGTGGCGGCGCCGGGACGGGGAGGTAAGGGTCCCGAGGTGGCCCGAACTTGAGTGAGCCCGATGCTTTTGGAAACGCCGGACGGTGCACCAGCCGGGCCGAGAGCCGGACTCAGGCGCGGGGCGCGGCTGCCGTTTCGCTGGAAGTTAAGGTTTCCCGCGAAGTCCGCCCAGCGTTTCCGAGGTGAGTGCGCGGAGTCAGGCCGGGCGGGCGGTGAGTCCCGGACCGCCGGCGAACAGCTGGGGCGCGGCGCGGCTCTCGGGCTGCCCCAAGTTTCGCTGCGCGAGCTGGCGGGTGCGCCGGACCCGCCAGGGCCTGTTTCCAGGCTCCATTCCTCGCCTGCCGCTGCAGCCAGCCGCCCTCCTCTCGGGCGCTGCGGAAGAACTCGCGGCGGGTCCTACTGTGGTATCCCAGGGGGTGGAGGGACGAAGAAGCCTCGGGGGCACATCCTCCTAAATCCTCTGGAGAACATTGACCCTGCGCCGCACCTTAAGGCCGGAAATCCGTTCCCTCTTGGGACCTGAGAGACAATTTTAAATGTGCAGGTGGTGCGAGGGCAGCAGATCACACCTGTAATCCCAGCACTTTGAGAGGCCAAAGTGGGCAGATCACTTGAGCCCAGGAGTTCCAGACCAGCCTGGGCTACCCTGTCTCTACTAAAAATACAAGATTAGCTGTGTGTGGTGGTGTGTGCCTGTAGTCATAGCTAGTGTGGAGGCCGAGGTGGGAGGATCACCAGAGCCTGGGAAGTTGAGATTGCAGTGAACCGTGATCATGCCAGTGCGCTCCAGCCTGGATGGCAGAGTGAGAGCCTGTCTCGGAAAAGAAAAAAAAAAAGTACAGGTAATGAATTTTACTAAGTGAACTACCACAGACAAAGAAATGGAACATTACTAGACTGAGGTCTGGGGTGTATATGCAGGAGTGGCATTTTTGATTTTAGAGACATATGAATGATAAAACTTTAGTATTAGATATTGTTGAACATTTTCCCCAAGTGGTTGTACCATTTAGCAGGGAATATTCTGGTTATCCCACATCTTTGCTTACTCTCGTCAGCTAAAAATTATTTTGCCATTCTAGTAGAGGTGCAGTAATATATCAGTGTGGTTTCATCTTGCATTCTCCTGGTATTGAGATTATTTTTTATTGCCATTTGTGGCTTCTTTTGTGAAGTGCCTGTTAAATATTTTTATCCTGTTGTCATTAATTGAAAAAAAAAATGCTGGTTTTTCTGTTGATTTGTAACACTTTATTCTGGATATGTGTCCTTTCTAGAATATATATTTATTGCATTTCTCTTTTTCCAAACTGTCGCTTGCCTTTTCATTCTTTTAATGTTGTTTTTACATTAATGGAGATTCTCTAATTTTTTTTTTTTTTTTTTTGAGAGAGAATCTCACTATGTTGTCCAGGCTGGAATGCAGTGGCACAATCACAGCTCAGTGCAACCTCCACCTCCCAAGGCTCAGGTGATCCTCCTGCCTCAGCCCCCAAGTAGCTGGGACCTACAGGGGAGCATCATTATGCTCAGCTCTTTTTCGTATTTTTTAGTAGAAATGGGGTTTTGCCACGTTGCACAGGCTGGTCTGGAATTCCTGGGATCAGGTGACACACCTGCCTCAGCCTCCCAAAGTGTTGGGATTACGGGCATGAGCCACCACCTGGCATGTTTCTGAATTTTAGAGAAATTATACTTTATCAATCTTTTCCTATGTGGTTACTGCTTTTTGTGTCCTCTAAGAAGTCAGTGCCTAACCTAAGAAAATGAACATATTTTTCTGTGTTAATCTTATAGCAATTTTATTTCAGTTCATGCATTTTTTTTTTTTTTCCAGACAAGGTCTCACTCTATTGCCCAGGCTGGAGTGCAGCGGCATAATCTCAGCTGACCGCAACCTTCACCTCCTGGCTCAAGCAATCCTCCCACGTCAGCCTTCTGAATAGCTGCGACTATAGGTGTGTGCCACCATTCCTGGGTAACTTCTGTATTTTGTGTAGAGATGGGGATTCAGCATTTTCCCAGGTTGGTCTCAAACTCTTCGGCTCAAGTAGTCTACCTGCTTCAGCCTCCCAGAGTGCTGGGATTATAGGTGTGAGCCACACCCCCCAGCCATGTTCACTTTTTACTACATGGATGTGATTGCTTGATCCAGCACCGTGTACTGAAAAGACCATCCTTGTCCTTCTGTACTGTTGGGCACTTTTTTTTATAAATTGGATGACTCTAAGGTCATTTGGTTTATGAAATTAACGTGAGTCTGTTTCTGGGCAACATAGTGAGATCCTGTCTCTCCAACATATATTAAATAATAAATACATAAAATTGTTTTTTAAAGTGGGTAGAGCTGATGGAGTCATAGGTGGTAATTTATAAATGATTGTCAATTTCTTGGCTACATACAGGTGTTGGTAATTCAGATCTGTGGGGCATTCAGGCAAAATGTATTAAATGAATTTCATGGTGTTGAGAATGATCGCTAGATGATCATTGTGGCTTGAATTAGACATTATTTGGGCCTCACAGAGCTGCAGTTTTGACTCATATTTATTTGCCTTTTTAAAATGTTTCCAATCTTTCTGTGAAGGCAGTAACTCTTTTCTACTTAATTGTTCTTAGGTATACTTAATTACTAGGAAACCTTTATGGATCACACCTAACTAAGTGTTAAGCCACGTAAAGTAAAGGGCTGATGTGATGTGTTGTAGACAATAGTATTCTACACAATAGTTTCGGGACTACATCCGTTAAATTGTTTGTTTGTTTTTCTTGAGACAGGGTCTGGCTCTGTCGCCCAGGCTGGAGTGCAGTGGTGCAGTGGTCTGATCACGGCTCACTGCAGCTTTGACCTCTCGGGCTCAAGCAGCCTCCCACCTCAGCCTTCTTAGTAGCTGGAGCTACAGGCATGCACCACCACGTCTGGCTAATTTTTTATTTTTTGTACACAGGGTCTTCCTGTGGTTCCCAGACTGGTTTCAAAATCCTGGGCTCAAATAATCCTTCCATCTTGGCATCCCAAAATGTTGGGATTACTGACATGAGCCATCACACCTGGCCATTTTAGTTTTAATAATTTAAAATTTTTTCTAATTAAAAATATTTACTAAAATCTATTATTTACAAATATAGTGTTCATTATTGTTACGATTATTTTGTATGTGTTTAATGTCATTTTCAATATAAGCTCTTGGAAATTAGAGAACTTGTCTCTGATTCCTTACTGTATTCTCAATACTTAACCTTGTCTGCTATGAAACAGATATTGATTAAGTATTTGTTAAATGAATGAATGAACATACTGATACCACATTCAATTCTCCGCGTATCACAGCTTTCACCATCTAACAAATAAAATAGCTTGTATAGAGCAGAGCCGTAGTCAACCTGCCATAAAAGAAAATGTCAACGAAAGTAAACCCTTTTATGTGTAGATCTAGAGTTGGTTGGTTTCTGTCATATGCAGTCAACCGTCCTGACCAGCCTGGGCAACACAGTAAGACCCTATCTCTGAAAATAAAAAATCAGCCGAGCATGGTGGTGCACACTTGTAGTCTCAGCCAATCTAGAGGCTGAGGCAGGAGGATTCCTTGAGTCTTGAGTTAGAGGTTACAGTGAGCTATGATGGCACCACCACACTCCAACCTGGGGGGCGGGAAAAAAGAGTCCTGACTGATTAGTTGAGTCGCCAGAGAAAGTGCTTACTTTTCACAAAGTACTGATTTGAGGCCGATCTCAGTGAACAGGAATTCCATTCTTTCTGTTAGGAAATTAAGAGAGTGTGGGTGTGGTTAGTTAATGCTTATTGAACTATCTTTGGAACTCATCTCCTGCTCTCTCTGGTCTATTTATATATGTATATTCTATCTGCTGTTGTGTTGAGCTTTGCAAGTTTATGCTGCAGTAACAAAAGCCCAAAATCTCACCAGTAGAAGAGATTCGAAAGATAGCCAGATCCAACAGGTAAAAATCATGAGGTCAGTGAGTCCTCTCTCTATTATGACTCAAATGCAAAGGGAAGATGCCGTGGACCCTCAACATCGCAGCATGACCAGCATGTGCCTCCCACGAGCTGCAGTGCATGGTCAGGTGGAAGTTATTTGACTTCAGGAAAGGACAGTGTTCTCTTCAGGCCTTTTCCTCAGTGGCTGGATCTGCGTTCCTCTCCTCTCTCTTCCCTTCTCTCCCCCAGTCTCCATCCCTATTTCTCTCTCTGTTTCCACCTTGCTGTTCCCTTTCACCTGCTTTCTCCTCTTCAACTTTCATGTTTCTCCCGTCCCCCTGCATTTCCCAGGCTAAGGCTGCTGCAATATCCTGGGTGGGGAGATGTGTGTGGATTTAGGCGGTGCCCTGTAGATGTGTCCAGGATGGGGAAACATGGCTCAGCTGCCAGTATAATGGTTCAGAGAGTGGACACTTTTGAAGACCTTTCACAGCTCCCATTCTATAATTGTGTAGAACTTAAAACTGATGGGCCACAGTGGAATTCTTGGTTCCTCAGGACCTTGTGGTGGACACCTTCTTTCACTCAGCATTCACAGGGTGGCTATTAGGTGCCAGGCCCTGCCTGGGCTAGGGGCACCATAATGAGTAAATATCAGGTAACTACCCCATGGAACCCACCACTGCAGGCATCGAGAGGGGGAGAAAGAAAGTGGTGTGGCCGGTTTGTGTCCTTCTCATGTGGTCACATGCCAGGTCCTGGGGGAGTGGGAGCCAGTGCAAGGAGAGAAGCCCAGTGAGCAAGGAAAAGGGACGATGTCAGACCCAGGGGCTCAGACCCCCACCTGTAGCCAGGCAGCTTCTGGAGTGGACAAGGAGCAGCAGGGAAGGTTGTGGCCTGGTGTTTTGGGGTCCGCTGTCCCATCTCATTCCTGTGGGTGCCAGAATTTGTCCAAAGGGAGGACTCAGTGTCTCTGGAAACAGCAGGCCAGAGACAGAACGTGTTTCAGAAAAGGAGGAAGGAATTGTACATCATGGAAATAGAATATGATTTTATAGTAGTGTGTCTCTCTCTAGTAACTAGTTAGCATGTTCCTGTTAATGGAAAATATTGGTGGTGTAAGTCCCCCTGGATCTTCTCATCATTGTGTAAGTTCATTTGTTCCCCCCTCCCTCCCTATTTCCTCCCTCCCCTCCTTCCTTCCTCCCCTTCTTCCTTCTTTCCTTTCATGCCTGTTTCTTTTCCTTCCTTCCTTCCTTCCTTCCTTCCTTCCTTCCTTCCTTCCTTCCTTCCTCCCTCTCTCCCTCCTTCCCACCCTCCTGCCTTCCATCCTTATCTTTTCTTTTTCGTTCTCTCTCTGTCACCCTCTTTCTTTCTTTTAAACTTTTTTGAATAGACCACACTGTACTGAAACCCACATTATTTACCAAAATCTCTGGAGCTGCTTCTGTCTTTAAGGCATGGAGGTCATCCTGTATCCCTCAGCCCCTCCCAGCCTCCTTCTCTTTTGATTTGTGGGTGCCCCTGGGGCAGCTGCTGAGTCTCAGGGGTTTCTAGTTTTCATTAAGTTCTGCCCACCTGGATGGTTTGTCCCTGTCCTTACCAGACGCTTGCATTATCTAGATCACTGAGGTTGCTTTCGCCTAACTGATCTGCTATCTGTATTCCGACGGCACCCCAGCAATAGAGGCGAAAGGCACAGGCATCGAAATCTCCAGCTGCTCTGACTCTAGGTTGGTGCACTTCTATGCCAAGTACTAAGCACACAAGAACTGGACGCCACCAAAACCTGATTTGGGTCTGCTGCCTCCTAATTTCAAAAAACTTAATAGACATTATTTTTTAGAGCAGTTCTAGGTTTATAGATAAATTGAGTAGATAGTACAGAGAGTTCTCCTAGGGTCCCTTGACTTCCAGCACACAATTTTCCTATTAGTATGTCATATTAGTGTGGTTCATCTGTTACAATTGACCAACCAATATTGATACATCATTAGTAACTAAAGTTCATAGTGGACATTAGAGTTCATTCTTCGAGTTTTCACAGATTGAGTTTTGGCAATTACATAATGTCGTAAATTCCCAATACGGCATCATGCAAAATAGTTTCACTGCTGAAGATTCCCTGTGCTTCACCATTTCATGCCTCCTCTCCTCCAGCCCTGACAACCACTCATCATTTCACTGTTTCTATCTTTTTGACTTTTCAAGAATGTCCTACAGTTGGAATCATAGAGTATATAGGTTTCCCGACTGGCTTCTTGCTCACGTGATGGACTTAAACTTCCTCCATGTGTTTGTGGCTTGATGGCTCATTTTAAAAAATCACTGAATTAGATTTCATTGTATGGCTGCAGCACAGTGTGTTTATTCATTCACTTGGTGAAAGACATCTTGGTTCTTCAAGTTTTGACACTGATGAATAAAATTGCTCTAAGTACTTATGTGCAGGATTTTGAGTGAACTTCAGTTTTCCCAAGTGACTGTACAATTTGATTTTCACTAGCTATGGAGAGTTCGGGCTGCTCCTCATCTTTGACAGCATTCGGTGTGTTTCCCTTTTTGCATTTTAACCATTCTAATAGGTTTCCAGTGATAGCTCGTTGTTTTAATGTGCAATTCCCCAATGACCAATGATTTTGAGCACTTTCTATATGCTTACGCGCCATCTGCGTATTTTGTTGGTGATGTGCTCAGATCTTTCACGTATTGTTATTATTTGTTTACCTTGTGTTGTTCAGTTCTCAGAATTCGTCATGTATTTTAGACAGCAGCATTTCATCAGATTATTTTGTAAATATTTTCTCCCCGTCTTTGACTTGCTTTTTCCGTTATCTTCACAGTGTCTTTCACAGGCAGAAGGTTTTCATTTTCCGGAGGCTCAACTTTCTTTCTTTCATTGTGGATTGTGCTTTTGAGTGTTGTATCTAAGAAGTCATCCTCGAACCCAAGTTCCCAAGCTCTTCTCCTGTGTGATCTCCTGGGATTCTCATGGTTTTGCACCTTACATATAGGTGTAAGATTCACTTTATGAAGGGCATAACATGCACACCTAGATTGATTGATTGATTGATTGATTTTGCATTTGGTTGTCTAGCTGTTCTAGCACCATTATTTGGAAAGGCTATCCTTGCTGTTTTAAATGTCTTTTAACCTTTATGAAAGATCCATGGGCTGGATGTAGGCCTGTTTCTGAGCTCTGTGTTCTTTTCCATAGGTCCTATTTGTGTGTTTTTCCTCTTTTCACCAACTTCACGCTGTTTTGGTTTCTGTAGGTTTCTAGTAAGTACTGAAGTCGGTAGTATCTTTAGGGTTTTTTTTTTTTTTTTTTTTGAGGAGACGGAGTTTCGCTCTTGTTACCCAGGCTGCCATCTGGGCTCACCGCAACCTCCGCCTCCTGAGTTCAGGCAATTCTCCTGCCTCAGCCTCCTGAGTAGCTGGGATTACAGGCACATGCCACCATGCCCAGCTAATTTTTTGTATTTTTTTAGTAGAGACGGGGTTTCACCATGTTGACCAGGATGGTCTCGATCTGTTGACCTCGTGATCCACCCGCCTCGGCCTCCCAAAGTGCTGGGATTACAGGCTTGAGCCACCGCGACCGGCCCCTTTAGGGTTTTTTTTTTTTTTCTGAACTTTGTCATGACAACCCGAGATTGCTGTAGTCAAACTTGGAAATGTGTGAGATTCCCCCTTAGTTTGGTCTTCAAGGAGTTTTTAATGCTCAAGGCAGGCCACCCTTAGCTGCTGGTAATCTGTGAATATCATTTAAGTGCTCCTCCCAGTGGCTGTCCCCAGTAGCTTCTCTTCCGGGTAAGCTGTGACTCTTCATGGGTTAGCCTGTTTTAGGGTGGCAGTTTTTTCTGTGACCTCACTTCTCTGGTCCAGCCTAGAAGAGCTGACTTTCAGTTTGTTCAGCTTTTCTCTAGCTGTGAGGATAAGTGATGACTCCCTAGCTCTTTCCATGTTGGAGTGGAAACCCAGAAGTTCATTTAAAGAGTTACTTGTAATAAAAGTCACCCATTGTCAGTGTACAGCTTAATCATTTAGGTTGATTTATAGAATTGTGCAGCCATCAGCAGAGTTCTATTTCAGTACATTTTTGTCACTTCCCCAAATTCCCTTGAGCCTCTTTGTAGTCATTTCCTAATCCCTAGTCCCTGTGACCAGATCTGAACAGAATAAATATTTGGATAATGGACTTCATTGTATTTACATTTTCCTGTGTTTGGGACTGTATATAGTGGACTGTTGTCTTCCTTTTCTGACAAATGGAGGAGAGGCTCCATTCTCGGGGTGTTTTTGGGGAAACAGAACAGCAGTCCTGTTTATGGCTCTCCTTGAATTGGTGCATCTGTGCTGGTGAGTGGTTCTTGCTACAAAACCTTGTCTGGTGAGCACAAGGAAAGGAATCTTTAAAAACCTGCCATTAAAACAGAGATGATACATTTTCACATAGTAATATGTGCAGTTAAGTATTAAACCATCTTTATTCTTTTTTTTTTTCACAGAGTTTTTGCTGCTTGTCCAGGCTGGAATGCAATGGCACGATCTCAGCTCACTGCAACCTCCACCTCCTGGGTTCAAGTGATTCTCCTGCCTCAGCCTCCTGATTAGCTGGGATTACAGGTGCCCACCACCACACCCAGCTAATTTTTGTATTTTTAGTAGAGACAAGGTTTTACCATATTGGCCAGGTTGGTCTCTAACTCGTGACCACAGGTGATCCACCTGCCTTGGCCTCCTAAAGTGCTAGGATTACAGGCATGAGTCACCACACCAGGCCTGAAGCATCTGTTTATCCTTTCAGAAATATGGTTGATAACAGTAAAGCCACACTCCTCATGTGCCTGAAATGCCCCACATTATGTTCTTTGGGTGGCAAGAGCTCTGGAACAGCCACATGAAGGTGAGGGCAAGATTTTATTGTAGTTCTTCGATTGATTGATTGATTTTTGCGCTTAGAGGGGTAGCATCCATGTATCTGAAATAGAATTCAAGAGTAGAGACAGGCACCTGTATTAGTTTTCTCCTGCTGCCTATGATCACATGACCACAAACCAGTGGTTTGAAGCCACAGAAGTCTGGAATGAAGCGGCTGGGTTTTCTGATCAGGGTCATGTGAAGCTGCAATCTGGGAATGGGCTGGCTGTGGGTTTTCTCTAGAGCGCAGGCTATTTTTCTGAGTTCACTACACATATTGAAAGAGTTCTATTCTTGTTGTTGGGGGACTAAGGGCCCTTTTTCTATGCTGGCTGTCAACCAGAAGACACTCTGACTTCAGAGGCCACCTGCTTTCCTCCTTACCTCTCTTTCCCATCTTTCAACCAATAACAACTCATGGAGTCCTTCTCAAGCTCTCTGCCTTCCCTTCTCTGACTTCATCTTCTCCAACCAGCCATGGAAAGCTCTGTCACTATGGAGTGATGTGTCGATCCAGTTCATGCAGGTAACCTCACCATCTTCAAGTCATGTAACTGTCACATACCAATGTAATCACAGGAATGGTGTTTCATTACCTTAACAGGCTTCAAAGACAAGGGTATGGCATGTTTGGGGACCATTTCAGAAATTCTGTCTACCACAGTTGGACGCTCACATTCCCCTATCTGAAAAATACATGCAGCCTCTCCTCTAAAGTTTCCAAATTTCATGTCATTAAAGCATTAGTTCAACATGAAAAATGTCACATAGACCACATAAGATCCGAAGTTTAAAATCTCATCTAAAACATCCACACCAGGTGTGGATGAGGCTTCTGAGGATGTCCATTAAGTACAGATCCTGGACATAATTTCCTTACCTTGTCGACCTGTGAGACTGAACAAACTGCTTTTCTGCTCCTAATGTGGAATGGCGGGACAGACACAGACTGACAATTACAGTGATTCTAGTTCAAAAAGAAGGAACGTGGAAGGGAGAAGGAAGTCACTGACCCAAAATCATTTGGAAGTGGAGCTGGGCAAAATCCAGCAGGAGGTTCTTAAGTAGGATCCACAGCCTGGGACTGACCCTCCACCCTGTGGGACTTTGCGTCTGGGATCTTTGCTCTGCATTTCCTGAAACCATTATTATCTATCTTATTTCCCCCAACTCCTTTGGTTCTTCTTTCTCCTCATGGCAGCATCCTCTGCTTAATCCTTGGTCTGTCATCCCCAGCAGAATTGGTCAGATATTGCTTGTGTCAGGGTCCTGTCCGTCTCCATGAGGGGCTGTCCTTGTGAGCCCGTGCTCCTCTGGGGCTGTCTTCACTGACCTGGCCTCTCTCAGTCATGATTGCTTTCAGCTGACCTGGCTCGCTTAGGAGAAAATCTTAAGACTGTGGAGACCCAGAGCCATTCTCTGCCCTCTCTATCTCCAGGAGAGGAAGAAAATAACAGGGATCTTCATGGAGAAATGACCCATGTGAGGGCCTGGACTCTCCAGCAGTCACAGCAGAGGAAACTCCCTGAGGAAGAATGGAGGACCTGAACTCCCAGACTGGGAAAGCAGGGTTGTATTAAGCACTATTTAATTCTCATGTGCTCCCTGTCCCAGTCTATTAGCCAGCAAATGACAATGGACTGAGGTTAAGTAATAGGACTATAGAGCCATGATGAAGAATTGTCCAAGGAAAGGCCCCTTTACTCTGTTTGCAAGGTGAAATTGCTGTATTTAATCCAAAGTTTTCTGAAAGGCAGCAGTGAGTTTCTGGAGGGTGAGTTACCTGCTTTGCACAGGGAGGCTGAGGCCAAGGCTTGCGTGGTGGATCTGCTGCCACCAGGTCGTCAGGGCGGGAGCCTGGGAGAGTCTTAGTCTTTCTGGGCTTCAGTTTTCTCATCAGTAAAGTAGGGGCTTATTGTACCTCTCTGAGGTCCCTTCCTGCTCACTTTTCTCTGAGTCCTTGAGGGACTAAGATGGTTTTTAACACTGCCTGGACCTGTAACCTGCACTGAGCTCTCTGGGTCTGACTCCTGACTGACCCTGTCTCCTGCAGAGCCTGAGCTGAATCCACAGCCTGGAAGCCCAGAACCGAGGGAACAGATGGAAGAAAGAAAGGCAGCAGGTTTTGGGAAAGAGAAGAACCTGCAAAGGACAAGTCAGCGCTAGAACAGGTGAAAACCAAAGAAGGGGAGAGTAAGGACAAACTGGGCCAGAAGCCTCAGGGGAAATGGGCACTGGGCCTGTGAACATTCAACCACTCAAGAAGGAGCACAAGCTGAGCAGTGGGGATGAGAGAAACTTACCTCACAGGAGTCTCCTGATCCTGGCCAGGGAGAGCCAAAGTGGGGATCAGAGCTGGTTTATAGTGAGGGACAGCACCAACTCCAAGAGGGGGAGGATGTGACCATGAGCCTCCACCCAAGACCCCGGAGCCTCGACCTCTGGGCTGCCATAGCAGTGGATGCTCTTCAGGTCAGTGTGGATTAGAGGGAATAACCACACTTGGGGAAGGGTTAGAGATGTCTGTTCTTACATTAAACCATTCTGCCCTAAGTCAGGTGCCAGAGTAAGTGATTCTTGCCAGTATATGAGGCAGTGCTACTTACACTGTTCCTCTGCACTTTCAGTTGAGTAGGGTCTCTATGTGATGTATTTACTGAGTGTTCAATTTTCTCTACACTGTGTTAAGCACTTGGGGTTCAGCTAGTAGTTTCCCAAGGAACTGAAGCCCATGAGAGAAAGAACACAAAGACATGATTTCAAGAAAATAGAGTAGTTCTCCAAAAGTGGGGTGTGATGGCAGCCCAGAGGATGGGAGTGTAGGTGAAGACATTGCTCCTAAGGACAAGGGGAACCATAAGAGGGATTCTTCAGAGCAGTCCCGTTTTTCCTCCAGTGTCCCACAGAAGAAGATCCTGGGGCATGACTGGTGTAGAGCAGGGGTCTACAGGTGTAGGAGGGGCACTTGCTGCATCTCGGGAGAAATTATAGCATCCCTGGTAGGACATTTTGGAGAGGAATGTCAATGATGGGATTGGATGTCTGTAGTCAGTTTTATTCTATCTTCAGTGAGCACTGCTGAGAACTTCCTTAGTGCCAGACCCTAAGCTGGGAATCATGAACACAGAGATGAGTAGAATATGATCTCAGCTTTCACAGAACTCTCAGTCTAGTGACTAGTGAGATATGAGAAGTGTAGTGACTTCATTAGAGCAAGTGGCTCATGCTGCATGGAGATGACCTCAGTGGATGGCCTGGTCCCCCTACTGGTTGTTACCAACAGCTGGATGACTTGCTTTGAGCCAGTGACCCTGGACTTCTGCCAGGTGTCAGCATCTTAGGTACAAGCAACACCTCAGTTTCCTGTTGTGTCAAAATGCTTAATACTGCCAAGGTGATCAGAGGACACTAGTGACATCAGTAGCTACTGATGAGGTCCTGGCCAGCTAGGGAAATAAAGATGTAAGTTTAACAATGATTCTAAATTTATTCTTAATATAATGAGCAGAGATATCTGTCTTCTAAGTTAAATACTTTTTAGACTTCAGGATTCACCCACGTCCAAAATAACATATATATCAGCCATATCACTGCCCGAAGGTGATTTCTCCCTGTCCTTACCAGAAGCCTGCACTATCTGGAGCACTGCGTCTGTCTCAGGCTAACTGATCTGCTCTCTGGATTCCAGGGACACCCACAGAGCCAGTGGTTGAAGGCACAGGCATTGATGTCTCCAACTGTTCTGACTCCAGCTTGGTGTACCTCAATGCCCAGTATTAACTACACAGTAACAGGATGCCACCACAATTTTGATTTGGGGCTTTTGCATCCTAACTTTAATAAAATGTAATGGATTTTTTTTTTTAGAATAATTTCAGGTTTACAGATAAATTAAGCTGATAGTACAGGGAATTTCCCTATTCTCCCTTGTCCCCTAGCACCCAGCTTTCTTTCTTTTTTTTTTTTTTTTTTGGAAGGGAGGAGGGCAGGATGGGAGGAAAGGAGGAAGGGAGGGAGGAAGGAAATCAGGTAATGAGCCATTGCTGACCTGGATCTAGAGGTCTACAAGTTGGTTACTTTTCTTTTTTTGAGAGAAGGAAAGAAAAAAGAGTGAAGGAGAGGAAGAAAGAGGAAGAAGAAGAGGGAGAGAGAACGGAAATGTTGCTTTATTCTAAAAAAATAAAAAGGGTATCAATAATGGCCAATCAATATTTTATTTAAACCTATGAGTAGGTGTGATGTGGTATTAACAAGAATGTATATTTTGTGTATTTAAAGTGGAGAGCTCTATAAATATTTATTGTTTACTTTTTCCGGATCTTAGTTTGAGTTCTTTATATCCTTATTAATTTTCTGTCTCATTGAGTCTAAGTCTCTATGTATTTGGGTGTTAGGCTCGTTAGTTCTTGTTGTTGCATTTATCCTTCTTTGTTGCTTTAAAATCTATTTTATCAGATACGAGAATTGCAACTCCTGCTTTTTATTTATTTGTTTATTTTTGCTCTCCATTTGGTTGGTAAGTCTTTTTCCATCCCTTTGTTTTGAGTCTTTGTGTATCTTGCATATGAAGTGGGTCTGGATGTAGCATACCATTGGGTTTTGGCTGTATCTTTTGATTGGGGGATTTAGTCGATTTAAATTTAGGATTACTGCCATTTGACATTAACTGGTTGTTTTATCCATTCGTTGATGTAAATTCTTCTTTATGTTGATGCTCTTTGCTTTTTGGTATATTTTTAGAAAGGCTAATACTGGCTGTTTCTATGTGTAATGCTTCTTTCAGAAGCTCTTGTAAAGCAGGCCTGGTGGTGATGAAATCTCTGAGTACTTGCTTGTTCATAAAAGGTTTTATTTTTCCTTCAGTTGTGAAGCTTAGTTTGGCAGGATATGAAATTCTGGGCTGAAAGTTCTGTTTTTTTAAGGATGTTGAATATTGGCCCCCACTCTCTTCTGGCTTGTAGAGTTTCTGCTTAGAGATCTGCTGTAAGTCTGATAGGCTTCCCTTTGTGGGTAACCTGACCTTTCTCTCTGGCTGCCCTTAGTATTTTTTCCTTCATTTCAACCCTGGTGAATCTAACGATTATGTGCCTTGGGGTTGCTCTTCTTGAGGAATATCTTTGTGGTGTTCTCTGTATTACCTGGGGTTGAATATTGACCTGCTTTGCTAGTTTAAGAAAATTTTCCTGAATAATGTCCGGAAGAATATTTTCCAGCTTGGATTCATTCTCTCCGTCGCATTCAGGTACACCTATCAAACGTAAATTTGGTCTTTTCACATAGTCCCACATTTCTTGGAGACTTTGCTCATTCCTTTTTTTATCCTTTTTTCTCTAATCTTGTCTTCTTGTTTTATTTCATTAAGTTGGACTTCCACCTCTGATATCCTTGCTTCTGCTTGAACAATTTGAGTGTTTAAACCTGTGCATACTTCTCAGAGTTCCTGTATTGTATTCTTCAGTTCCATTAATTCACTTATATTCCTCTCTAAGTTGTCTATTCTCATTAGGATTTCATCAAACCTTTTTTCAAAGTTCTTAGTTTCTTTACATTGGGCTACAACATGTTCTTTTAACTCACAGAAGTTTCTGATTATCCATCTTCTGAAGCCTGATTTCGTTAATGGGATGTGCTCGTTCTCTATCAAGCCTTGTTCCCTTGTTAATAAGGAACTGTGATCCTCTGTAGAGGGAGAGGCATTCTGATTTTGAGTATTCTCAGCCTTTTTATGCTGGTTTCTTCCCATCGTAAATTTATCCACCTGTCATCTTTGTAATTACCATCTTTCAAATTAGGCCTCTGAGTAGATGTCCAAGTTGTTAATTCCCAGGGCTGAAATATGAGCAACTCACTGCGCCGGCCAAAACAGCTGTGTTAAGACTGATGGTGCTTTTCTGCGTGGGAATCTCCAGTCTGGCTTCCTTGTTGAGTCTGTAATAGGCGACTCTGCCTTCCCAGAGCTCCAAACCTTGGTCAGAAGGGGAACCAGTCCCATTTACTCTGCACCAACAGCTGCCACGCCGAGGTGCCGGCAAAACCGCTGTGCCGGCCACAAGAGTCGTCCTGGCAACCCATGTGGCTCCCACTGGGAATCTTCTGCTCCGTGAGTGACCAAAATTTGTCTGAAAGTGTGGCGTCCTTTTGTCTTTGTGCTTTCACTGGGAGCTGCAATCCTGGGATGTTAGTGATCAGCCATCTTGGATCGTTCCCCACACCCAACTTTATCATTAGTATGGTGCATTAGTGTGATACATGTTTACAACTGATTAATCAATATTGATACATTATTATTAACTAAACTCCATAGTTTACATTAGGGTGCATTCTTTGAGTTTTACAGTTCTATGGGGCTTGACAGTTACCATGTCCTGAATCCCCAGTACGGTGTCACACAGAAGAGTTTCACTTCTGAGAACCTCCTTGTGTTCAGCCAATTCACCCTCCTCCACACTTGGCAGTCACTGATCATTTCACTGTCTCTACCATTTTGACTTTCCTGGAATGTCCTAGTGTTGGAATCACAGTGTCTTTAGACTAGTTTCTTCCTAGCATTGTGTATTTAAAGTTCCTCCATGTCTTCTCATGGCCTGATAGCTCATTGCATTTATCACTGAATCACATTCTTTTGTACAGATATACCACAGTTTGTTTAGCCATTCACTTAGTGAAGGACGTTTTGGTTACTTCCAGTGTTTGACAAGTATGAGTAAAACTGTCGTAAATACTTGGATGCAAGCTTTTGAGTGAACATGTTTTCACATTACTTTGGTAAGTATCTAAAACTGCTGTTTTCAGGATTCCATGGCAAGGCTGTGTTTAGCTTTTTTTTCTTTTAAGAAAAAAGAACCTGCCAAACTGTTTTCCAAAGTGACAAGCATTTTGCATTTCCACTAGCAGTGACTGAGAGTCCCCATTGCTCTGCATCTCTGCCAGCCTGTGATATTGTCACTTGTTTGGATTTGAGCCTCCTATTAGGTGTATATTATAGTGTAGTGACATCTCATTGGTTTAATATGCAATTTCCTGGTGACACATGATTTTGAGCATCTTTTTCATATGCTTGTTTTCCATCCATGTGTCTTTTCTGGTGAAGTATCCATATCTTTTGCCCATTTCTAAATTGGGTTGTTTGCTTCTTTATTATTGAGTTTTAAGAGTCCTTTATATATTTTGGACACCAGCCTTTCATCAGATCTGTATTTTCCAATTTTTTTTCCCAGTCTGTCACTTGCTTATTCATTTTCTTAACAATGTCTTTCACAGAGCAGAAGTTTTTAATTTTTATGAAGTTCAAGCTTTCAATTTTTTCTTTCCTGGATTGTGCTTTTGGCATCGTATCTGAGAAGTCATCACCAAACCCAAAGTCATCCAGATTTTCCCCTATGTGATCATCCAGGAGTCTTAGAGTTTTGCACCTCACATTCAGGTGTAAGGTCTGTTTTGTGGAAGGTGTAAAATCTGTGCCTAGATTTATTTATTTTTCACATGTGGATGTCTAGTCATTCTAGTGTCATTTGTTGAAAAGTCTATCCTTTCCCTGTTAAATTGCCTTTGTGCCTTTCTTAAAGATCAGTTGAGTGTTTGTGTAGGTCTATTCCTGAGCTCTGTATTGTTTCCTAGTGACCTGTTTGTCTGTGTTTTCTTTCTTCACCATTTCCACAGTTTGGTTACTGTAGCTTTATAATTAGTACTGAAGTTGGCAGTGTCAGTTCTCTGGGGATTTTTCTGATCTTTACTATGAGAACCTGGTTGGGCTCCTGGTGGTAACACTTAGAAAAGTGTGAGATCCCCACTAAATGTGAGCCCCAATTAGTTTTGAATGCTCAAGGCAGGCCTCTGTCAGCTTCTAGGAATCTGTGAGTAACATTGAAGAGCTCCTCCCAGTTGCTGGCTTCAGCAGCTTCTGTTCCCTGTATTTGCCTGTCTGTCCGGTTTTCAGCATGGCAATTTGCCCTGTGACCTCTCCTCTAGTCCCTCTAATAAGGGTTGAAAATTTTCAGTTTGTTCAGCTTTTTTCTAGTTGTGAGGACAAGTGGTGACCTCCTACCTCCTTACAAGTTGGAGTAGAAACCAGGAATTTTATTTAACAAGTTACTTGTAATAAAAGTCACTAATTGCAAATGTAGAATTGAGTAATTTAAGTAGACATAGAATTTTGCAGGCATCACCTCAGTCCCCTCTTAAAATACATTTCTTCCCTCCCCAGATTTCCCAGAGCCTCTTTGCAGTCATTTTCCAATCCCTGGTCACCACGATAGAGTCTGAACAAAATAAAAATTTGGAAAACAGACAACATTATATTTAAGCTTTTATTAGATTATAATGGACCATTGTCTTACTCTTGTGGCAACCAGAGGAGATTTTTATTCTAAGGACTTTATTCGGGGAAACTTAGTGGTGTCCTGTTTATTGCTTTCCTTGAATTGCTTCATCTTTGCTGGTGTCAGACAGTTGCTATCAAGCCTTGTCTGGTGAGCATGAGTGAAAGATCTAAAAGAAAACCTTCTATTAGAAATACAGATGATGAATTTGCAGATAATGTTATGCCGAGTTTTTTTTTTTTTTTGAGCTGAAGTTTTGCTTTTGTTGCTCAGGCTGGAGTGCAGTGGCACAAACTCGGCTCACTGCAACCTCTGCCTCCTGGGTTCAAGCAATTCTCCTGCCTCAGCCTCCTGAGTAGCTTGGACTACAGTCATGCACCACCACGTCAAGCTAATTTGATATTTTTAGTAGAGACAGGGTTACTCCATGTTGGTCAGGCTGGTCTTGAACTCACAACCTCAGGTGATCTGCCTGCCTCGGCCTCCCAAAGTGTTGGGATTGCAGGCATGAGCCACCATGCTGGAGTGCTATGTGCAATCTCAGCTCACTGCAACTTCTACCTCTAGAGTTCAAGTAATTTTTGTTCCTCAGTCTTTCAAGTTGCTGGGATTACAGGCTTGCACCACCATGCCCAGCTAATTTTGTATTTTTAGTAGAGACAGAGTTTTTCCATGTTGGTCAGGCTCTCAATCTCAGGTGATCCATTCACCTTAGCATCCTAAAGTGCTGGGATTACATTCGTGAGCCACCACACCTGGCTGGGAGTTAAGTATTTTACCATCTTTTTTCTTTCAGAGATTGGGTTGGTAACATTGAAGAGACGCTTCTCACCTGCCTGAAATGCCCTACGTTATCTTCAAGTTGCAAGGGCTCCGGAACAGCCCTTGCAGTGCTCCCGTAAAGGTAAGCATCACATTATACTGTAGTTCTTTGCTTTTTTTTTTTTTTGTGCCTATAGGGATTAGCATATATGTATGTGAAAATATAAAAAGAGTACAGTTAGGCACCTGTAACTAGTTTTTGTTGCTACCTATTAACACATTATAACAAGTTAGTGGTTTGAAAACACAGAAATCAGGAATGATTGGTTTCTCTGATCGGGGTCTTAGGAGGCTGAAATCCAGTTATGTGCTGCCTGTGTTTTTCATCTAGAGCTCAGGCTACTCTTCCAAGTTCACTACAGATGTATTGGCAGAATCCATGTTCTTGTGGGTGGAGGACTAACATCCTTTTGCAGTCCTCCTCCTCCTGGCTCTCAGCCTGAAGACACTCTGACTCCAGAGGCCACCTGCATTCTTTCTCGCTTTCCCCATCTTCCAACCAACAACAGCTCTTGGAATACTTCTCCAGCTCCCATCCTCTCTCTGACTTTGTCTTCTCCTACCCACTAGAGAAATCTGTGACACTTAGGGAGGGGTGTGATTAGATCCGGCCCACTCAGGAAAGCTCAGGCTTGGTATTAGTCTGTTCTTGCAATGCTATAATGACCTGAGGCTGAGATTTACATAGAAAAGAGATTTAAGTAGGTCACGGTTCTGTGGGCTGGCAGAGGACAGAGATAGAGGGTGGGGGGAGAGAGGGGGGAAAGTGCTACACAGTTTTAAAGAGCCAGAGAGAGAGAGAGAAAGGGGAAGTGCTACATAGTTTTAAAGAGCCAGATCTCATGGAAACTCTGTCATGCACCAGCACTTGGGGGATGGTGCTACGCCATTAGAAACCATCCCCAGGATCCAGTAACCTTCTGCCAGGCCCCACCTCTAACACTCAGGATTATAATTCAACATGAGATTTGGGTGGGGACAGAGAGCCAAACCATATCACTCTTTAAAGTCATGTGACTGCCATGTAACAGCGTAATCACAGGAATGTCTCATCAGCTTAAAAGTTTCCAGAGATAAGGGTACAACATGTTTGGAGACCATTTTGGAAATTCCACCTATCACAATTCAACTTATGGTCCCCAGACATTCACGTTCCTCACAGATGCAAAATACATTCACCTTCTCACCTAAGGTTTCCAAGTTTGATGTCATTATACATTAGTTCAAAGTGAAAAATGTCATGTAGCTTTAATCTGATCAAAAGTTTAAAATCTTATTTAAATCATCTATATTAAGTGTGAATGAGTCTTCTGAGGGTGTCTGTTAAGTACAGATTCCTTTTATTTGAGAGTGAGTCTTGGTCTGTCACCCATGCTGGAGTGCAGTGGTGCAATCTTGGCTTACTGCGACTTCTGCCTCCTGGGTTCAAGGGATTCTCCTGACTCAGCCTCCTGAGTAGCTGGAAATATAGACATGCACCACTACATTTAGCTAAATTTTTTTATTTTTAGTAGAGACGGGGTTTTGCCCTGTTGGCCAGGCTAGTCTGAAACTCCTGACCTCAGGAGCTGTCCCCCTCAGCCTCCCAAGGTGCTAGGATTTCAGGCATGAGCCACCATGCCCAGGCCAAGTACAGATCCTTGATATAATTCCCTTACCCCTGTTGACCCATGAAACTGAACAAACAGCTTATCTGTCCTCAGTGTGCAATGGTGGGACAGTCACAGAATAACACTGCTAGTGATTCTTGTTCAAAAAGAGGGAAAGTGGAGGGAACAAAGTCACTGATCCAAAACCATTTTGACATGGGGCTGAGCAAAGTCCAGCCAGGATTTCTTGATTAGGCTGCACATCCTGGAACTAACCCTCTGTGACAGGGGGCTTTGCTTCCGGGCTCTGCATGTTTTTCTATCATTATTTGAAACATTTTATTTTCCTTCTCCTGCTACTTTTTGGTTCTTCCCCTTTCTCCTCGTGGCAGCATCCTCCACTTAATTTTTGTTGCATCATCCCACGCAGAATTGGTCAGACATTGCCTGTGTCACGGTCCTGACCATCTCCACGAGGGGCTGTCCTTGTGAGCCTGTGCTCCTCTTCACACACCTGACCTCTCTGTCATGATTGCTTTCAGCTGCCCTGGCTGGCTTAGGAGAAAACCTAAGACTATGGAGTCCCAGAACAAATCTCTGCCCTCTCTACCTCCAAGACAGGAAGAAATAACAGGGATCTTCATGGAGAAATGACCCACAGGAGGGCCTGGACTCTCCAGCAGATACAGCAGAAGGAAGTTTCTGAAGGAGAATGAAGGAGCTGAGAGCCCAGGCAGGGAAAGCAGGGTTGTGTAAAACACTATTTAATCCTATGTGCTCCCTGCCCCAATCTAGCAGCCAGTGAATGACAACTGACCAAGTATAAAGGCCAGGACTATAGAACTGTGATAAAGGGTTTGTCCAAGGAAAGGTCCTTTTACTGTTTTTGTTTCCACAGTGGAAATTGCTATTTTTCATCTAAAGTTTTCTGAATGGCAGCAGCGAGCTTCTGGAGGGTGAGTTACCTGCTCTGCACAAGGAGGCTGAGGGCAAGACTTGTGTGATGGATCTGCTGCCACCAAGTGGTGAGGGAGGGAGCCTGGGAGAGTGTCAGTGTTTCTGGGCTTTAGTGTTTCCTCATCAGTAAGGTAGAGGCTTATTGTACCTCTCTGAGGTCCCTTCCTGCTCTGTTTTCTCTGAGCTTCTGAGGAATTGATGCTTTTCAATACTGCCTGGGAGCTTCAGCTGAGACCTGACCCTGTGTGTCTCCTGCAGGAGCCTTAGCTGAGTACACGCTGGAATCCCAGAGCTGGGGGAACAGGTGGAAGAAAGAAAGTCAGCAGGTTTAGGGGATGAGAATAATCCACAAAGGAGAAGCCATTGGTAAGTGAAAACCAAAGAAGGGGAGAATAAGGACAGAGCAGGACAGAAGCCTGAGGGGAAATGGGCAATGCCTATGATCATTTAAACCCTCAAGGAGCAGCGTGAGCTGAGCAGTGGGGTCTGAGAGAAACTTACTCGACAGGAATCTCCTGCCTCTGGCCAAGGAGAGCCACAGGTTAGATCAGAGCTGGTTTATAATGAGGGGCAGCTTCAACTCCAAGAAAGGGTCAGAGGTTTGTAATCAGTTTTATTCAGTCATGGATGAACACTCCCCAGACCCAGGAGCATCAGGATCGGTGCTGCCGTAGCAGTGGATGCTCTTCAGGTCAGAGTGAGTTAGAGGGAATAACCATGTGTGGAGAAGGGTTGGAGATGTTCATTCTTATATCAAACAGCTCTGCCCTAGGTCAGGTGCCAGAGTATGTGTCCCTTGCTTGTATATGAAGCAGTGATATTAATATTCCTCTGCACATTCAGTTGAGGGAAGTTTCTCATAAATATTTATTGAGTATTTAATTTTCTTTATACTGTGCTAAGCACTTGGGATTCAGGTATTTAATGTCTCTCTAAAGAAACTCAAGCCAGTGAGTGGAAGAACACAAACAGATCATTTCAACAAGACACGGTAGTGCTACCCAACTGAGGTGTTGTGGCAGCCCGGAGGACGGGAGTGTATGTCAAAGGACATTACTCCTAATGACAGGGGGAGGCATAAGAGAACATTTTCAGGACAGACTAGTCTTCCTTGAAGCTCCCACAGGAGAGGATCCTGCGGCAGGGATGGTGTAGGGCAGGCACCTCTCTAGGGAAGGATTTGCAGCATTCTGAGAGAAAGAGCATCCCTTACAAGACATTGGGGACAGAAATGTAGGTGAAAGGGTTGGAGGTTTGTAATTTATTTTATTCAGTCATGGATGAGCACTGCTGAGAGGCCCCTCTGTGCTGGGCCCTTAGCTAAGGATCATGACCAGAGATGAGTAAAATAGGATCCCATGTTTCACAGAATTCTCAGTCTAGTGACTGGTGATTCATGAGAAGTGTAGTGATGGTGGAAGCCAGGCCCAGGTCTCATGAGATGAACTCAGTGGATGTCCTGGGCCAGTGATCCTGGACTTTAGCCATATTTCAGCCTCTCAACATACAGTACACCAACACCTCAGCTCCATGTTGAGTCAAAGCAGTTAACACAGCCAAGGTATTCAGAGGACACTGATGATATCAGTAGCTATGGACTGTTTCCAGCTGGGGAGATAAAGAAGTAAATTTAATAACTCTTCTAAATTTGTCCTTGCCATAGTGATAAATAACTATCTTGGTAATGAATTATATTGTGGCAAGTTAATTATAACTTACCATAATGAGAAATAACTTTATGCTAAGTACAGCAGACACACAAGCTCTTGAGGACACAAGCCTGAGGATTCTGATGAAGATATATGTCCAAATATGTGACAGTTGGACCTACAGGCCAGCTTTGAAACAGTGGAAGACCTAGTTTCAAATTCAAGGTTGCTTTGAGTAGAAATTCACTTTACCTCTCTTTGCATGGCAATGGGGCCAGTCTTTTCTAAGCTACCCCTTACAAGAAAAGGAGTCATACTGGTAAGTATTCAGACTTCAGCAAACATGGGGAAGTAAGGAAGTCTTATAACTATTCTAGCCACCTAGCAAGAAACCAGGAATTTAGCAAGTTCATTCACTTTCAGGACAGTTGTGTTCACTAGATCAGAGGCCCTGAGACATGAGGAAGAGACCCCCTAATAAGAGAAAGTGTTTCTTCCTGCCCTAGGACATCACTGCCAACTTCAGGGAAGCGGGAACACAGCTGCTTGCCTTATAATATGGGCTGCTTTTGTTCCTGGAATGTGTGTTATGTCCTGAGACCTGTACCTATTTCAGGGAGCCTTGGGAGGAGCCTGAATAACTGATGGAATTGGACGGTGCATGGAGATGGTTGAGCAGGAGGGTAAGTGCAGGGGCATGGTCAGGTCATACTGGGAGAACTGAGTGGCACTGATGGGGACAAAGATATAGACCTTCTCTTGTATATTCCAAAGGTCCAGGGAAATTCCAGGTCTAATTCCATGAAAAATAGAGGCTTTTTTCCATGCTGTTAAAGCAAGGTTGTAGACACTTGTGAATTTTGGTCCCAATATACTTGGAGGACACATCTGTGTCCTGGAAAATGATACAGGGATGAATAGTCTTGCAGTGACTCATTCTGGTCATTTGTCCAGCATCACAGAAACCAGAAAATGGAAATATGGCCAAATTCATGATTTGCTAGCCCTCTTGTTCAGGTTTCTTACCTGATTCTTAGTATAACAGCGTTACCTTGAGGATTCTGATGAAGATATACTGTCCAAATATGTGCACAGTTTTGAGCAAAATGCCTGGTAGAGATTGGTCAACAAACAAGTAGTGAATAATTATATGAATATTTACTGAATGACATGGATTCTATGAATCATTATGGAATAATTGTTGTGATTGCTTTTATTGGCACTGCTCAAAACTCCTCCCTGTGTGACCTGAAGTAAGCCACATAACTTTGTGAACCTTCAGTTTCATCATTTTTATAGTGAAGAAATCTGACAGATTTTGCTTCTGCCAGAGAATGTCACGCCTCTCAGACACCAGAGCATGCATATACATAAAGCCTTTGATGTATCTCTAAGCGGTGTGCTCACAGTGTTGCTGGAGGATGATGGGGCTGTAGAGAGGCACGCTTTGCAATGGGATCGATCCAGTCCTCCTTGCTTCACTTCCACATGAATGCTGGGCAGCCCAGGGTCACACCCATTGCACCCTCGACAGCAAGCCCAGGAAGCAGCCAAACATAGGAGACCTGGGCTACAGAACAGCCTCCCAAGTCCCAGGCTCCCAAAACCTGGGTGGCGATGAAAGCTGAGAAAGTGAGGAGGAGGCTCAGGGATCACTCTTCCTACTCGGTCCTGTCATCTCCAATTCCCCTTCTACTGCACAGCAACACGGAGGACCACCAACCACCCGACCATCACCTTGCTCTTACCGGGTTTGGTTAGTGGGATATAACCACACATCAATGGCATTAGACCAACTCAGAAAAATATGTGTCCAACAGTATTCCATAAGGACCGCTCATGGCCCTGTTGTTTTCAATATGTGGACAACATGAAATGAAAACAACAAAATCATACCAGGTTTACCAGACTTCCCAAGATAGATGGTCACATACGCTTTCAGGAGATCTCCATAGAAATGATTTTAATGACTTGACACCTTGAAAAGAACTCTTCTGGGACTAAATTGCCATTTATAAGTGACAAGAATGAGATGTAGTGTTCAGTCACATTAGAAAATTAATCATCCCACAGAGGAAGCTTTAAATGTAGGGACATCAAACTGGTCTTAAGTGTAATGAAAAGTCTCTTCTGCCCCAAATATCAGTGTTGTGATATCTGATAGTAAGAAAATATAAATCAGCATAACCATGGGATGCAGCAAGAGGAATACTGAGCCAGGAAAGAAAGCATTTTAATTCATTAACAAAATGAATTCCTCATTCAGTCTCTAGTGGATACAGAAAAAACTGCAGGAGAGTCAGAGGATTTCATGGCAGTGTAATAGGCTGATATGTTAAACTCATGGAAAAGCCTCCAATTCTGTTTTAACATATGAGAAGGAGGGATGACTGACTTCATGACTAGCATTAAGACAATATCACATGTTGGGAAACTGTTTCTGCCTTGATGATTTTATACACAGAAGAGATGAAAAAAATGAGGCACATGCTTAGATATATTGGGAATGAGATGGGACTGTGGCATTGTCACAAGGGTAGACAAATACTGAGAGTGACTGATAGAGGAACGGTTCCCCATTGGTTGTGAGCTCAGGTGAGACTAGTAGGCCTGAGTTTTAGCAAACCCTGGGCAGTTGGAATGAAGATTCCGTGACACGCCCAGCTTATAATTCTATTATTGCAACAGCAGCCCGTTACCTGGGACATCGGCCCTGTCTCCCACACTCTTGTGAGAGTCTGAGCTAGAGGCAGCACCTTCAGCTCTGAGCTCAAGCGTTTCCTACATTGTTTTGGCAGTTAAGGACCCTAACATTCTGTGAGGAGGGATTGTTCTTCTGAATAGTAAGTTAGGAATTTGAGTTATTGAAATTCCTCGGTCCTGATTAAACCTATTTGATTTCCAGTTTTTAACCCATCCTGTGTTTGGGTTTCTTCTCCCTAGTCCCTGGCTGTGCCTGGGTGCCCCAAATGTCACCATGGCGGCACCTGGCAGGGCGTGTTCCAGGCAAACCACAGAGGTGAACTTTCCTGATATCGTTGAGAATTCCTTCACCCAGCAGGAAGAGACCAAACCACGTTTCAGAGACAGCAAAAATAGACTTCTTCTGAGCCAGGTGGCCTACTTCCAGAACTACCAGCTGAAGACAGACAGTAAGTTGTATAGGTTCACCACCATGAAACTGTTGAGTGATGTCCTGTCTTCTCTCTAGAAACTAACGGTTCTCTTCATCAAAATTAATTTCATGGTTCCCATACTTGTAGAAAATAGCAATGGGTATTTTAACATTGAGTTAAGGATGGAAGACAGAGGCCAAAGTATTTATCAACTGTTCCACATCTGCAGTAAGGTGGGTGAGGGACTGGGGTTACAATCCCAGCTCTTGATTTCTGACCCAGGCACAGAACCACCTGTTTTTCTCAGCAAAAGGCTAAATCCTGTTTACAGGAATCCTCTCTGTACCGTATAAGATTCTGCAGACAAGTAGCATCCAGTCTGTTGGTCTAAATGTCTGAGACTACTGAACTTCCATTAGGTTCCGGAGACTGCTGAGGCCCAGTAGGCAAAGGTGTGTTCTGGGGACACTGGGGGAAACACAGTGACAGCAGACAGTACCCACTGTGAGGAGTTTGAAGGGGACACTGCTGCTAATAGATCCTGTGGTATGTGTAAGTGACATCCAGAGCAGGGAGTACCCTGGTACTGGTGTCTCAACCTCCCAATTAGCTGGGATTTCCAGTGGGCACCAGCACACCTGGCTTACTATTGTATTTTTAGTAGAGATGGGGTTTCATGATGTTGGCCAAGCTGGTCTTGAACTCCTGAGATTAAGGGATCTGCCCTGCTGTGCCTCCTAAATTGCTCAGATTCCAGGCACGAGCCACCATGGTGGTTCCACAGATTCTTTTTCCAGAATTCATCAGTTGGTGCAGTTGTTAGAATTCATCAGTTGGTCCAGTCTCCTATATAAATTTCTCTATCCATGAATTGACCATAATATATGATGAGATAAATCAGTATTGCAGCAGTGCTTCTGGAAAATATTTAGAGCAATTTTTGGAAGATTTTGGGTGAAACATTTGAATTTTTGCACTGGCTTAGGTCAGAGGATAAGTGATTAAGATCTACCAGATGAGGGAAATTTTGTCCCATGGATTTGAAAAACAGGCTCATCCACTTCTAGGGTGACTTAGTCTAGGGCCCATTAGAACATTACTGTCAGAATAACACATTCTTACACTGAGAGTATTTTAAGTCCTTGTGCTATGACTGGACACTGATTTGGTCTTGTGTGAAGTGTGATTTGGTTAATGTGACCTGCTCTTCTGAATTTGTTTATAGAAGATCGAAAAGATGACGAAAAACAGAAATACAGAGACAGCAAAAATACACTTTTTTTGAGTCAAGTGGCCTACTACCTGGGCTGCCGGTTGAAGACGGAAGGTAAGTTCTATAGGTTCACCATCACGGAAGTGCTGAACAATGTCCTGTCTTATCTCTGAGAAATTACACACTCTCGTCTTGAAAGTTAATTTAATCCTTCCCATACTTCTAGGAAAATAGCAGTGGGTATTTTAACATTATGGTAAAGATGGAAGTCAGAGGCCAAGGCATTTAGCAACGCTTCCACATCTGCAGTAAGGTGGGTGTCGGACTAGGGTTAATAACGCAGCTAACGATTCCTGACACAGGCACAGAACCACCTGTTTTTCTCAGGAAGAGACTAAATCACGTTGTCAGGAATTCTCTCTAACACATAGGATCCTTCAGAACATATAAGCAAGATAAAGGTAGAAGCGTTTATATCCTGGTTTCAGAGTCACTGAGTAGCTAAGACAAGTTGACTTTAAGGAGATCAAGAGTGGAGATGAGAGTAAAAGCAGGGAAACACCATATGCAATAGGCAAGGCTGTCAGTGACATCCCTTAGTCGTGATTAAACCAACTTGACATCTTCAGTTTCTAACCCATTATATGTTTGGGTTTCTTTGCCCCAGTTTCTGGCTTTCTGTGTTGTGCCCCAAAAGTCAACATGGTGGCATCTGGCAGACCTCCTTTTAGAAGAATCCCAGAGGAGAACATTACAGAAGGCATTGAGAAATCCGGCTCACAACAGGAAGAAAACAAGCCGAATGTCGGAGCCAGCAAAAACAGACTTCTTCTGAGCCAGGTGGCCTACTTCCAGAACTACCGGATGAAGACAGACAGTAAGTTCGATAGGTTGACCACCACGAACGTGATCAATGATGTCCTGTGTTGTTTTGAGAAACTAACAGTTCTCTTCATCAAAAGTAATTTCATTCTTCCCATACCTGTAGAAATTAGCAATGGGTACTTTAACATTTTGTTAAAGATGAAGACAGAAGCCAAAGTAGTTAGCAACTTTTCCACATCTGCAGTAAGGTGGGTGTACGACTGGGGTCACAATCCCAGCTATCATTTTCTGACACAGGCACAGAACCACCTGTTTTTCTCAGCAAGAGACCAAACCCATGTTTACAGGAATCCTCTGTGTACAGTATAAGATCCTGCCGACAAGTAGCCTCTAGTCTGTTGGTCAAAATGTCTAAGGCAACTGAACTTCCATTTGGTTCTGGTTTTCTGAGGCCCAGTAGGCAAAACTCTGTTCTCAGGACACTGGGGGAAACATGGTGATAGCACAGAATATCTCCTGTGAAGAGCTTGAAGGGGGCTCTGCTCCAATAACATCTGTGGTATGTGTATGTGGCACCATCAAGAGCAGGGAGTACCCTGGTACTGGTGCCTCAGCCTTCTAATTAGCTGGGATCCCTGGTGGGCACCACCGCAAATGGCCAATTTTTGTATTGTTAGAGGTGGGGTTTCACCATGTTGGCCAGGCTTGTCTTCAACTCCTGAGGTCAAGTGATCTCCCTCCCTGGGCCTGCTAAAGTGCTGGAATTCCAGGTGTGAGACACTGGGCTGCCTCCATGGATTCTTTTTTAAGTAAAGGTTGTTAGAATTCATCCGTCAGTCCAGTCTCCTATGTAAATTTTTCTAACCATTTATTGACCATGATATATGATGAGATAACTCTGTATTGCAGCAATGCTTCTGGAGAGCAGTTAGGGCCATTTTTGAAGATTTCAGAAAAAAGGTTTAATCATTTGCACTGACGTAAGTCAGAGGATATGGGATTGAGATCTACAAGATGAGACAGATTTTGTCCCATGGATCTGAAGAGCAGGCTCATCTGCTTCTGAGGCAACCGAATCTAGGACCCGTTAGAACATTCCCATCATAGTATCGCATTCTTCCATTGAGACTATTTCACATCCTCGTGCTATGACTGGACACTGATTTGGTCTTGTGTGAAGTGCCATTTGCTTACTGTGACCTGCTCTTCTGAATTTGTTTACAGAAGATCGAGAAGATGATGATGAAGAATGGATATACGGAGACAGCAAAAATAAACTTCTTGTGAGTCAAGCGGTCTACTACCTGTCCTGTCAGCTGAAGACGGAATGTAAGTTTTATAGGTTCACCATCATGGAAGTGCTGAGGAGTGTCCTGTCTTGTCTCTGAGAAACCATACACTCTCTTTTTCAAAGATAATTTTATCCTTCCCATACTTCTAGGAAAGTAGCAATGTTACGTCTTTAACATTTTGTTAAAGGCGTAACATGGAGGCGAAACTATTTAGCAACATTTCAACGTCTGCAATAAAACAGGTGCGAGACTGGGGTTAACATCCCAGCTATTGATTCCTAACACAGGCACCAAACCACCTGCTTTTCTCTGCAAGAGGCTAAATCATGTGTACAGGAATCTTCTCCGTACCATATAAGATCCTTCAGAACTTATAAGCAGGATCAAGGTAGAAATGTGAATGTCCTGGCTTCAAGGTCAATGAGTAGCTAAGACAAGTTGACTTTAGGGTGATCGAGAGTGCAGGTGAGAAGAGTAATTCGGGGAAATAACATCTTCAAATGAATAGGCAAGGCTGTCAGTGACATCCCTCAGTCCTGATTAAACCAATTTGACGTCACCAATTTCTAACCCATCATGTGTTTGGGTTTCTTCTTTCCAGTCCCTGGCTTTCCGTGTTCTGCCCCAAATGTCATCACGGTGGCATCTGGCAGGGCTGTTGCTGGAACAGTTCAAGGGGTGAACGTTCCAGAAGCCATTGAGAAATCCTGTTCCCAGTGGAAAGATAACAAACCGGTTGTCGGAGTCCGCCGAAATAGATGTCTTCTGAGTGAGGTGGACTACTCCCTGAACTACCGGCTGAGGACATATGGTGAGTTCCTTAGGTTCACCTCCACAAAAGTGATGAACGATGTTTTGCCTCGTCTCGAGAAACTGACCGCTTTCTTCCTCAAAGTTAATCTCATCTTTCCCATACTCCTAGAAAATAGAAATGGGTATTTTACCATTTGGTTAAAGATGGAAGACAGAGGCCAAAGTGTTTAGCAACTTTTCCATGTCTGCAGTAAGGTGGGTGTGGGACTGGGGTCACAATCCCAGCTATGGATTTCTGACACAGGCATGGAACCACCTGTTTTTCTCAGCAAGAGGCTAAATCCATGTTTACAGGAATCCTCTCTGTATAGTATAAGATCCTGCAGAGAAGTAGCATCTAGTCTGTTGGTCTAAATGTCTGAGGCTGCTGAACTTCCATTGTGTTCCGGTTTCTGCTGAGGCCCAGCAGGCAAAGCTGTGTTGGGGACACTGGGGGAAACAGTGATAGCAGACAGTACCTCCTGTGAGGAACTGAAAGGGGATCCTGCTCTTGATAGAATCTGTGGTATGTGTAAGTGGCTCCATCAAGAGCAGGAAGTACCCTGGTACTGGTTCCTCAGCCTCCAAATTAGCTGGGATCCCCGGTTGGCACCACCACGCCTGGCTACTGTTTGTGTTTGATGTAGAGGCGGAGATTATCCATGTTGGCCAGGCAGAGCTCGAACTCCTGAGGTCAAGGGATCTGCCCTCCTAGACCTCCTAAAGTGCTGGGATTCCGAGCATGAGCCACCATGCCGGCTCCACAGATTCTTTTTTAAGTAGACGTTGTTAAAATACATCCCCTCGGTCCAGTCTTCTGTATACTTTTCTCTAACCCTTTGTTGACCGTGATACGGGATGAGCTAGATCAGTATTGTAGCAGCCCTTCTGGAAAGCAATCGGGAAGTTCTGAAGGTTTTGGAATAAATGTTTTAATCGTTTGCACTGACTTAAGTCAGAAGATATGGGATGGGGATCTACAAGATGAGACAGATTTTTGTCCCATGGATCTGAAGAGCAGGCTCATCTGCTTCTGAGGCAACCGAATCTAGGGCCCCGTTTGAACATTCCCATCATAGTATCGCATTCTTCCAATGAGAATATTTTGTGTCCTCGTGCTATGACTGGACACTGATTTGGTCTTGTGCAAAGTGCCATTTGCTTACTGTGACCTGCTCTTCTGAATTTGTTTACAGAAGCTCGAGAAGATGACGATGAAGAATGGAGATACGGAGACAGTAAAAATAAACCTTTTGTGAGTCAAGTGGTCTACTACCTGGTCTGTCAGCTGAAGATGGAAGGTAAGTTCTATAGGTTCACCGTCACCGAAGTGCTGAGCAGTGTCCTGTCTCGTCTCTGGTAAACCATACACTCTCTTTTTCAAAGTTAATTTCATCCTTCCCATACTTCTAGGAAAGTAGCAATGTTTAACATTATGTTAAAGACGTAACACGGATGCGAAACAATGTAGCAACGTTTTCACTTCTGCAGTAAGACAGGTGCGAGACTAGGGTTAACATCTCAGCTATTGATTCCTAACACAGGCACCAAACCACCTGCTTTTCTCTGCCAGAGGCTAAATCATGTTTACAGGAATCTTCTCTGTACCATGTAAGATTCTTCAGAACTTATAAGCAGGATCAAGGTAGAAATGTGGATGTCCTGGCTTCAAGGTCAATGAGTAGCTAAGACAAGTTGACTTTAGGGTGGTGATCAAGAGTGCAGATGAGAACAGTAATTCGGTGAAATAAGATCTTCAAATCAATAGGCAAGGCTGTCAGTGACATCCCTCAGTCCTGATTAAACCAATTTGACGTCACCAGTTTCTAACGCATCATGTGTTTGGGTTTCTTCTTTCCAGTCCCTGGCTTTCCCTGTTTGTTTCCAAATGTCATCACGGTGGCATCTGGCAGGGCTGTTGCCGGAAAAATTCCAGGGGTGAACGTTCCAAAAGCCATTGAGAAATCCTGCTTTCAGCGGGAAGATAACAAACCGGATGTCGGAGTCCGCCGAAATAGATGTCTTCTGAGTGAGGTGGACTACTCCCTGAACTACCGGCTGAGGGCATACGGTGAGTTCCATAGGTTTACCTCCATAAAGGCGATGAATGATGTCCTGCCTGGTCTCGAGAAACTGACCGCTGTCTTCCTCAAAGTTAATCTTATCTTTCTTATACTCCTAGAAAATAGAAATGGGTATTTTACCATTTGGTTAAAGGTGGAAAACAGAGGCCAAAGTGTTTAGCAACTTTTCCACGTCTGAAGTAAGGTGGGTGTGGGACTGGGGTCACAATCCCAGCTATGGATTTCTGACACAGGCACGGAACCACCTGTTTTTCTCAGCAAGAGGCTAAATCCATGTTTACAGGAATCCTCTCTGTACAGTATAAGATCCTGCAGAGAAGTAGCATCTAGTCTGTTGGTCTAAATGTCTGAGGCTGCTGAACTTCCATTGTGTTCCGGTTTCTGCTGAGGCCCAGCAGGCAAAGCTGTGTGTTGGGGACCCTGGGGGAAACACAGTGATAGCAGACAGTACCTCCTGTGAGGAACTAAAAGGGGATCCTGCTTTTGATGGAACCTGTGGTATATGTAAGTGGCCCCATCAAGAGCAGGAAGTACCCTGGTACCGGTGCCTCAGCCTCGCAATTAGCTGGGATTTCTGGTGGGCACCACCACGCCTGGCTACTTTTTGTGTTTGATGTAGAGGTGGGGTTTCTCCGTGTTGGCCAGGCTGATCTCGAACTCCTGAGGTCAAGGGATCTGCCCTCCCAGACCTCCTAAAGTGCTGGGATTCCAGGCATGAGCCACCATGCCGGCTCCACAGATTCTTTTTTAAGTAGACGTTAAAATACATCCCTCGGTCCAGTCTCCTGTATACATTTCTCTAACCCTTCGTTGACCATGATACAGGATGAACTAGATCAGTATTGCAGCAACCCTTCTGGAAAGCAGTCAGGGGAAGTTTTGAAGATTTTGGGGTAAAAGTTTTAATCGTTTGCACTGACTTAAGTCAGAGGATGTGGGATTGAGATCTACACTATGAGACAGATTTTGTCCCATGGATCTGAAGAGCAGGCTCATCTGCTTCTGAGGCAACCGAATCTAGGGCCCGTTCGAACATTCTCATCATAATATCGCATTCTTCCATTGAGACTATTTCACGTCCTCATGCTATGACTGGACACTGATTTGGTCTTGTGTGAAGTGCCATTTGCCTACTGTGACCTGCTCTTCTGAATTTGTTTACAGAAGATCGAGAAGATGATGATGAACGGAGATACGGAGACAACAAAAATAAATTTCTAGTGAGTCGAGCAGTCTACTACCTGTCCTGTCAGCTGAAGACGGAAGGTAAGTTCTATAGGTTCATTGTCATGGAAGTGCTGAGCAGTGTCCTGCCTTGTCTCTGAGAAACCATATACTCTCTTTTTCAAAGTCAATTTCGTCCTTCTTAGACTTCTAGGAAAGTAGCAATGTTACATCTTTAACATCTTGTTAAAGGCGTAACACGGAGGCAAAACTATGTAGCAACATTTTCACGTCTGCAGTAAGACAGGTGCCAGACTAGGGTTAACATCCCAGCTATTGATTCCTAACACAGGCACCAAACCACCTGCTTTTCTCTGCAAGAGGCTAAATCATATTTACAGGAATCTTCTCTGTACCATATAAGATCCTTCAGAACTTATAAGCAGGATCAAGGTAGAAATGTGGATGTCCTGGCTTCAAGGTCAATGAATAGCTAAGACAAATTGACTTTAGGGTGATCGAGAGTGCAGGGGAAATAACATCTTCAAATGAATAGGCAAGACTGTCAGTGACATCCCTCAGTCCTGATTAAACCAATTTGACATCACCTGTTTCTAACCCATCATGTGTTTGGGTTTCTCCTTTTCAGTCCCTGGCTTTCCGTGTTCTGCCCCAAATGTCATCACGGTGGCATCTGGCAGGGCTGTTGCCGGAACAATTCCAGGGGTGAACGTTCCAGAAGCCATTGAGAAATCCTGCTCCCAGTGGGAAGATAACAAACCGGATGTCAGAGTCCGCAGAAATAGATGTCTTCTGAGTGAGGTGAACTACTCCCTGAACTACCGGCTGAGGACATACGGTGAGTTCCATAGGTTCACCTGCACAAAGGTGATGAACGACGTCCTGCCTCGTCTCGAGAAACTGACTGCTCTCTTCCTCAAAGTTAATCTCATCTTTCCCATACTCATAGAAAACACAAATGGGTATTTTACCATTTGGCTAAAGATGGAAGACAGAGGCCAAAGTGTTTAGCAAGTTTTCCACGTCTGCAGTAAGGTGGGTGTGGGACTGGGGTTACAATCCCAGCTATGGGATTTCTGACGCAGGCGCGGAACCACCTGTTTTTCTCAGCAAGAGGCTGAATCCATGTTGACAGGAATCCTCTCTGTACGGTACAAGATCCTGCAGAGAAGTAGCATCTAGTCTGTTGGTCCAAATGTCTGAGGCTGCTGAACTTGCACGTGGTTTCGGTTTCGGCCGAGGCCCAGCAGGCAAAGCTGTGTGTTGGGGACCCTGGGGGAAACACAGCGATAGCAGACAGTACCTCCTGTGAGGAACTGAAAGGGGATCCTGCTCCTGATAGAACCTGTGGTGTTTGTAAGTGGCCCCATCAAGAGCAGGAAGTACCCTGGTACCGGTGCCTCAGCCTCCCAATTAGCTGGGATTTCTGGTGGGCACCACCACGCCTGGCTACTTTTTGTTTGGTGTAGAGGCGGGGTTTCTCCATGTTGGCCAGGCTAATCTTGAACTCCTGAGGTCGAGGGATCTGCCCTTCTAGACCTCCTAAAGTGCTGGGATTCCGGGCATGAGCCACCATGCCGGCTCCGGCTCCACAGATTCTTTTTTAAGTAGAGGTTGTTAAAATACATCCATCGGTCCAATCTCCTGTATACATTTCTCTAACCCTTCGTTGACCATGATACAGGATGAGCTAGATCAGTATTGCAGCAACCCTTCTGGAAAGCAGTCGGGAAGTTTTGAAGATTTTGGGGTAAAAGTTTTAATTGTTTGCACTGACTTAAGTCAGAGGATGTGGAATTGAGATCTACAAGACGAGACAGATTTTGTCCCATGGATCTGAAGAGCAGGCTCATCTGCTTCTGAGGCAACCGAATCTAGGGCCCCGTGAGAACATTCCCATCATAGTATCGCATTCTTCCATTGAGACTATTTCACGTCCTCGTGCTATGACTGGACACTGATTTGGTCTTGTGCGAAGTGCCATTTGCTTACTGTGACCTGCTCTTCTGAATTTGATTACAGGAACTCAAGAAGATGACGATGGAGAACGGAGATACGGAGACAGCAAAAATAAACTTTTTGTGAGTCAAGTGGTCTACTACCTGGCCTGTCAGCTGAAGATGGAAGGTAAGTTCTATAGGTTCACCATCACGGAAGTGCTGAGCAGTGTCGTGTCTTGTCTCTGAGAAACCATACACTCTCTTTTTCAAAGTGAATTTCATCCTTCCCATACTTCTAGGGAAGTAGCAATGTTACATCTTTAACATTTTGTTAAAGGCCTAATACGGAGGCGAAACTATGTAGCAGCGTTTCCACATCTGCAGTAAGACAGGTGTGAGACTAGGGTTAACATCCCAGCTATTGATTCCTAACACAGGCACCAAACCACCTGCTTTTCTCTGCAAGAGGCTAAATCATGTTTACAGGAATCTTCTCTGTACCATATAAGATCCTTCAGAACTTATAAGCAGGATCAAGGTAGAAATGTGGATGTCCTTGCTTCAAGGTCAAGACAAGTTGACCTTGAAGTTGTCAACTTCAAGGCTTCAAGGTCAAGACAAGTTGAGTAGCTAAGACAAGTTGACTTTAGGGTGATCGAGAGTGCAGGGGAAATAACATCTTCAAATCAATAGGCAAGGCCGTTAGTGACATCCCTCAGTCCTGATTAAACCAATTTGATGTCACCAGTTTCTAACCCAACATGTGTTTGGGTTTCTCCTTTCCAGTCCCTGGCTTTCCGTGTTCTGCCCCAAATGTCATCACGGTGGCATCTGGCAGGGCTGTTGCCGGAACAGTTCCAGGGGTGAACATTCCAGAAGCCATTGAGAAATCCTGCTCCCAGCGGGAAGATAACAAACCGGATGTCGGAGTCCGCCGAAATAAATTTCTTCTGAGAGAGGTGGACTACTCCCTGAACTACCGGCTGAGGACATACGGTGAGTTCCATAGGTTCACCTCCACAAAAGTGATGAACGATGTCCTGCCTCGTCTTGAGAAACTGACCACTCTCTTTCTCAAAGCTAATCTCGTATTTCCCATACTCCTAGAAAATAGGAATTGGTGTTTTTCCATTTGGTTAAAGATGGAAGACAGAGGCCAAAGTGTTTAGCAACTTTTCCACGTCTGCAGTAATCTGGGATTGGGACTGTGGTTACAATCCCAGCTATGGATTTCTGACGCAGGCACGGAACCACCTGTTTTTCTCAGCAAGAGGCTAAATCCATGTTTACAGGAATCCTCTCTGTACAGTATAAGATTCTACAGACAAGTAGCATCTAGTCTGTTGGTCTAAATGTCTGAGGCTTGTGAACTGCTATTCATTTCAAGTTTCTGCTGAGGTCCAGTAGGGAAAGCTTTGTTCTCAGTTCCTGGGGGAAATGTGGTAATAATACACAGTACCCGCTTTAGGGAGGTTAAAGAGACTCTCCTCCTTACATAATCTGGTGGAAGATGGTGTTTGGAACAAGAGGCAGCATCTGTCCAGGTGTAAAGGACAGGAAGGAAGCTGTGACAGGAGAGGGGTTGTTGGAGTGGAAAGATCTCTGGATTAAGAATGAAGGTTCCCAGGCTGTATCGTCAGCAGTGTTTTCAGTAACTGTCAGTGAGCAATTGATTCCTCCTTCCTGACTTTCTGTCTTTCCATCTGCAAAGTCAGGCAAATTTCTTTTCTCCATCTGCGAAGGCAGGCATATTGCAGTGTCTGAAGCTTTCAAATGTGTGAACACATATGACTGCTCAACCAAATGAGATGAAGCCCCTCGCTGTGTGGTGTTGGAGGCAGCACTTGCCGTGTGGGTATTTGGTGTTAGGATGTGGTTCAGACTGGCACACTCCCCATGGAGAGAGTGTTTCTGAATACATCAGAAGCCACTTGGAAGGCCTGTGAAGTCACCTGATGTGCAGAGGATTGTGGGACAAGTTTGTTTGTCCTCTCCTAAGAGAAATAGGTTGTAAATGTGAGCTGTGACAGGACAGCAAGCCTGTCCCTGGGCATCAGATCTTTTTCAGGATGGGGGAGACAGCTGCAAAATTCCAGAGAGCAGCTGCACAAGCCTCCAGTGATGTGGGAGCAGAAGGTCTTTTCAACATTTGGCCTCATCTTGATGGTGACCCTCCGGATCAGAAATGCATCGCATGGTAGATCAGGAAACCATGCCAGGGCATTGTGTTAAAGAGAAATCACGAGAGCTTTCAGTAGAACAGGGACCCATGCACAGACGTTCATGTCCCTGTGCACATTGGGTTGACTGTGCTTGCAGAGTGCAAAATGGGAAATATCTCAATGAACACATCTGTACTTGCAGAAAATGCCAAAGATATGGATGAAGACGTTCATGTTGTGGAGGCTGAGAAAATATGGGAGTCACCTGACCCCAGGTAACACTGAAGAATCTGGAGCAAGTAATGCTTGGTAAAGTATGGAAAAGGTCTAGAATCTCAGCCTCTCTGGCATCTCCCATGGGCCAAAAGCCTGCATTTCCTTGCCCACAATATGCTCCATTCAACCCAACTTAGACACAGGTTGTGGCAGCTGTTTTGCTTCTTTGTATGTGCTGAGTGCCATGTCTGAATTATACAGGGATAACTGAGTCTTTGTTCTCAGCTTTTTTCTGCACAGTGTGATGAATACCAGTTCTCTTTTTCTCTCCGGTTTTCATGGCAGCCATGCTTTGTTGCAGAGCAGAGGATTGCCTGTTTCCTCTCAAAGGGAACCTCCTATTTGCCTTCTGGGACCACTCTAATTCCTCCTGAGAAAACCAGCCAGGAATTCCTGGGTTCCAATCACCCTTTGTTTAATCTTTGTCATCTCTATCCCATCTGGCTCATCAGGGAGGTGCAGAAGCTTGAAGTCAAGAAAGTCCCTGAAGACTCACTAGAGGAATGTGTCATCACTCATTCAAAAAACTCTGGGCCTACTGACACGAGCCAGCCTCACGGAGACACCAGTGAAATCATATTTGAGGAAGAGAGCGTGAACTCTGTGCTGTTTGTACAGAGTGCATCATCTGATGATGTTGCGGAGGATGTGCTCATCATTCTTACAGGTAACCTCTACATTCCTTGTTTTTGGTACCTCTGTCTAGGCTGAGGAAGATCAACTCTGAAGACAGGCTCTATACACACAAATTGGTTTGAATAAATACGTATGATGGGATACTAAACACAGATATCAGCGAATTTTTCTCTCTTCCTCAGGTCATGCCATGAGTTTGTCTCCCAGGCCCAAGTATGAAGTTACCAGACCCCAGGCCAGTGTGACAAACTCATGGTCACCTGAGTGCAGGAAGTGTACAGTAGGTGTCTGTCAGGTCTCCTACCTTTGATTTGGTATCTTTCATCACCTGTGATTATGTCATCTGTCCCTGAACGATGTTCATGGTGTTTTTATTTTTTTTTTAAGGAAACTTGGAGCCTTGCCTATTCATTTGGAGATATTGTTCCCCAGGTTTCACTGCTCTGAGCTTCAGTCTTGAACTCTTTTGAGTCAGCTTGCTTAGCTGCACAGTCACCTTGAAACCAAGATGAAAACATTTCTTTACCTTGCTGATATGTTTCCATCAAGCAAGGCTCACCCCTGGCTGTCCACCCCCTCAGTGCAATGGCCGATGTGATTTTTTCAGTGTAGCATCACATTGTGGTTGAGATGGAGTCTTTCTTTGTCACCCAGGCTGGAGTGCAGTGGCACCATCTGGGCTTACTGCAATCTCCACTTCATGGACTCCAGTGATTCTCCTGCCTCTGACTCCTGAGTAGCTGGGATTGCAGGTGGCCACCACCACACCAAGTGAATTTTTGTATTTTTAGTAGAAACGAGGTTTCACCTTATTGACCAGGCTGGGCTTGAACTCCTGACCTTAAATTGTTCACCTGCCTTGTCCTTTCAAATCACAGATTTTGTTTGTTTTTTTTTTTGTTTGAGATGGAGTCTTTTTGTGTTATTCAGGCTGGACTTCAGTTGCACAATCTCAGGTCACTGCAACCTCTGCCTCGTGGGTTAAGACGATTCTGCTGCCTCAGCCTCCCAGGTAGCTGAGACTGTAGGCGTGTGCTACCACGCCCAGATAGTTTCTTAGTATTTTTAGTAGAGAATGGCTTTCACCAGGTTAGCCAGGATGGTCCCAATCTCCTGACCTCGTGAAGTGTTCACCTCCACCTTTCAGAGTGCTGAGATTACATGCGTGAGCCACTATGCCCAGCCCATAGATTTTTTTTTCATTTTATTGTTTTTTTCTAATTCCTCCCTAGAGACTGTCAAAAATTGGCAATGCCGACTCTATTGCCTGTCATCTCGGTGGGGTATTGGGGAAAGTTTTCAGTTATTGATAATCTAATGATGGATAAACCTCATTGACTACGATACTGCCATTGCGCAAAGCTAACAGATTCTTTTTCAAGTAACTGTTGTTAGAATTTACATATCTGCCCAGTTTCAGCCTAGATGCCTCTAACCATTCAATAACCTTGATAGCTGATGAGATAAGTCATTATTGCAGCAACACTCCCAGAAAATAGTTTGACTAATTTTGGAGATTTTCTGGGAACAAATTAGGTTTAACTTTGCATAGACTCAGGGAGAGAATATGGCATTATGGTCTACCCATAGAGGGAGATTTTGACCTCTGCTTCTGGAAAGCAGGCACACCTACTCACCAGGCTTCATCTAGGGCACCCTAGAATCTTTCTGTCAGAATATCACATTTTTACACTGAGAGTATTTTAGATGCTTGTGGTATGATGGAACACTGCTTTGGTCTTATATGAAATGTGATTTGCTTAACGTGACCTGTTATTTCGAATTTGCTTACAGAAGATCGAAAAGATCACAATGAAGAACTGAAATACAGAGACAGCAAAAAGAAACTTCTTATGTGTCAAGTGGCCTACTACCTGGCCTGCCGACTGAAGACGGAAGGTAAGTTCTAAAGGTTCGCCATAACGGAAGTGCTGAACAACGTCCTGTCTTGTCTCTGACAAGCGATAAACTCTCATCTTCAAAGTTAATTTAATCCTTCCCATACTTCTAAGGAAATAGCAATGAGTATTGTAACATTTTGGTAAACATGGAAGTCAGAGGCCAAGGTATTTAGCAACTCTTCCACGTCTGCAGTAAGTTCGGTTTGGGACTAGGGTTAATATCGCAGCTAATGATTCCTGACACAGGCACAGAACCACCTGTTTTTCTCAGCAAGAGACTAAATCATGTTTTCAGGAATCCTCTCTAACATATAGGATCCTTCAGAACATATAAGCAAGATAAAGGCAGAAGTGTTTATATCCTGGTTTCAGGGTGACTGAGTAGCTAAGACAAGTTGACTTTAAGGAGATCAGGAGTGGAGATGAGAAGAGTCAAAGCAGGGAAACAACATGTCCAATAAGCAAGGCTGTCAGTGACATCCCGGAGTCCTGATTAAACCAATTTGATGTCACCAGATTCTAACCCATCATGTGTTTGGTTTTCTTCTCCCCAGTCCCTGGCTTTCTGTGTTCTGCCCCACCTGGCAAGCCTCCTTTCAGAAAATACCCAGAGGTGAATCTTCCAGAAGGCATTGAGAAATTCTGCTCCCAACAGGAAGAAAAGAAACCGAATGTCGGAGCCCAAAGGAAAAATAGACTTCCTTTGAGCCTGGTGGCCTACTTCCTGAAGTACCGGCTGAAGTCATACAGTAAGTTCTATAGGTTGACTACCATGAAAGTGGCGAATGACGTCCTGTGTTGTCTTCAGTAACTAACCATTCTCTTCATCAAAATTAATTTCTTATGCTTATACTTGCAGAAAATAGAAATGGGTATTTTAACATTTTGGTAAAGATGAAAGTTAGAGGCCAAAGTGTTTAGCAACTTTTCCACATCTGCAGTAAGGTGGGTGTGAAACTAGGGTCACAATCCCAGCTATCGATTTCTGACACAGGCTTGGAACCACCTGTTTTTCTCAGCAAGAGGCTAAATCCATGTTCCTCTTATAGGAATCCTCTCTATACTATATAAGATCCTGCAGACAAGTAGCATCTAGTCTATTGGTCTAAATGTCTGAGGCTACTGAACTTCTATTTTGTTTTGGTTTCTGTTGAGGCCCAGTAGGCAAAGCAGTGTTCTGGGGACACTGGGGGAAACATGATGATAGCACACAGTTCCTGCTGTGGGGAGCTTAAAGGGGACCCTCCTCCTATTAGAACCTGTGGTATCTGTAAGTGGCATCATCAAGAGCAGGGAGTACCCTGGTACTTGTGCCTCAGCCTCCCAATCACCTGGAATCCCCGATGGGCACCACCACTCCTGGCTAACTATTGTATTTTCAGTAGAGGTGGGGTTTCACCATGTTGGCCAGGCTGGTCCTGAAGTCCTGAGGTCAAGGGATCTGCCCTCCTGTGGCTCCTAAATTGCTCGGATTCCAGGCATGAGGCACCATGCTGGTTCCACAGATTCTTTTCTCAGTAAAGGTCGTTCGTATTCATCAGTTGGTCCAGTCTCCTATATAAATTTCTCTAACCTATGCATTTACTATGATATATGATGGGATAAATCAGTATTGCAGCAATGCTCCTGGAAAGTATTTAGGGCGATTTTTGAAAGATTTGGGGGAAAACATTTTAATTTTTGCACTGACTTAGGTCAGAGGATACGTGATTAAGATCTACCAGATGAGGGAGATTTTGTCCCATGGATCTCAAACACAGGCTCATCCACTTCTTGGGGACTTAGTCTAGGGCCCATTAGAACATTGCTGTCAGAATAACACATCCTTACACTGAGAATATTTTAAGTCCTTGTGACTGGACACTGCTTTTGTCTTGTGTGAAGTGTGATTTGCTTAACGTGACCTGCTCTTCCGAATTTGTTTACAGAAGATCGAAAAGATCACGATGAAGAACAGAAGTACAGAGACTGCAAAAAGAAACTTCTTATGTGTCAAGTGGCCTACTACCTGGGCTGCCGGCTGAAGACGGAAGGTAAGTTCTAAAGGTTCGCCATAACGGAAGTGCTGAACAACGTCCTGTCTTGTCTCTGACAAGCGATAAACTCTCATCTTCAAAGTTAATTTAATCCTTCCCATACTTCTAGGGAAATAGCAATGAGTATAGTAACATTTTGGTAAAGATGGAGGTCAGAGGCCAAGGTATTTAGCAACTCTTCCACGTCTGCAGTAAGTTCGGTGTGGGACTAGGGTTAATATCGCAGCTAATGATTCCTGACACAGGCACAGAACCACCTGTTTTTCTCAGCAAGAGACTAAATCATGTTTTCAGGAATCCTCTCTAACATATAGGATCCTTCAGAACGTATAAACAAGATAAAGGCAGACGAGTTTATATCCTGGTTTCAGGGTGACTGAGTAGCTAAGACAAGTTGACTTTAAGGAGATCAGGAGTGGAGATGAGAAGAGTCAAAGCAGGGAAACAACATGTCCAATAGGCAAGGCTGTCAGTGACATCCCGGAGTCCTGATTAAACCAATTTGATGTCACCAGATTCTAACCCATCATGTGTTTGGTTTTCTTCTCCCCAGTCCCTGGCTTTCTGTGTTCTGCCCCACCTGGCAAGCCTCCTTTCAGAAAATACCCAGAGGTGAATTTTCCAGAAGGCATTGAGAGATTCTGCTCCCAACAGGAAGAAAAGAAACCGAATGTCGGAGCCCACAAAAATAGACTTCCTTTGAGCCTGGTGGCCTACTTCCTGAAGTACCGGCTGAAATCATACAGTAAGTTCTATAGGTTGACTACCATGAAAGTGGTGAATGATGTCCTGTGTTGTCTTGAGTAACTAACCATTCTCTTCATCAAAATTAATTTCTTATGCTTATACTTGCAGAAAATAGAAATGGGTATTTTAACATTTTGGTAAAGATGAAAGTTAGAGGCCAAAGTGTTTAGCAACTTTTCCACATCTGCAGTAAGATGGGTGTGGGACTAGGGTCACAATCCCAGCTATCGATTTCTGACACAGGCTTGGAACCACCTGTATTTCTCAGCAAGAGGCTAAATCCATGTTCCTCTTATAGGAATCCTCTCTATACTATTTAAGATCCTGCGGACAAGTAGCATCTAGTCTATTGGTCTAAATCTGAGGCTACTGAACTTCTATTTTGTTTTGGTTTCTGTTGAGGCCCAGTAGGCAAAGCAGTGTTCTGGGGACACTGGGGGAAATACGATCATAGCGCACAGTTCCTGCTGTGGGGAGCTTAAAGGGGACCCTCCTCCTATTAGAACCTGTGGTATCTTTAAGTGGCATCATCAAGAGCAGGGAGTACCCTGGTACTTGTGCCTCAGCCTCCCAATCACCTGGAATCCCCGATGGGCACCACCACTCCTGGCTAACTATTGTATTTTCAGTGGAGGTGGGGTTTCACTATGTTGGCCAGGCTGGTCCTGAAGTCCTGAGGTCAAGGGATCTGCCCTCCTGTGGCTCCTAAATTGCTCGGATTCCAGGCATGAGGCACCATGCTGGTTCCACAGATTCTTTTCTCAGTAAAGGTCGTTCGTATTCATCAGTTGGTCCAGTCTCCTATATAAATTTCTCTAACCTATGCATTTACCATGATATATGATGGGATAAATCAGTATTGCAGCAATGCTCCTGGAAAGTATTTAGGGCGATTTTTGAAAGATTTGGGGGAAAACATTTTAATTTTTGCACTGACTTAGGTCAGAGGATACGTGATTAAGATCTACCAGATGAGGGAGATTTTGTCCCATGGATCTCAAACACAGGCTCATCTACTTCTTGGGGACTTAGTCTAGGGCCCATTAGAACATTGCTGTCAGAATAACACATCCTTACACAGAATATTTTAAGTCCTTGTGACTGGACACTGCTTTTGTCTTGTGTGAAGTGTGATTTGCTTAACGTGACCTGCTCTTCCGAATTTGTTTACAGAAGATCGAAAAGATCACGATGAAGAACAGAAGTACAGAGACTGCAAAAAGAAACTTCTTATGTGTCAAGTGGCCTACTACCTGGGCTGCCGGCTGAAGACGGAAGGTAAGTTCTAAAGGTTCGCCATAACGGAAGTGCTGAACAACGTCCTGTCTTGTCTCTGACAAGCGATAAACTCTCATCTTCAAAGTTAATTTAATCCTTCCCATACTTCTAGGGAAATAGCAATGAGTATTGTAACATTTTGGTAAAGATGGAGGTCAGAGGCCAAGGTATTTAGCAACTCTTCCACGTCTGCAGTAAGTTCGGTGTGGGACTAGGGTTAATATCGCAGCTAATGATTCCTGACACAGGCACAGAACCACCTGTTTTTCTCAGCAAGAGACTAAATCATGTTTTCAGGAATCCTCTCTAACATATAGGATCCTTCAGAACGTATAAGCAAGATAAAGGCAGAAGTGTTTATATCCTGGTTTCAGGGTGACTGAGTAGCTAAGACAAGTTGACTTTAAGGAGATCAGGAGTGGAGATGAGAAGAGTCAAAGCAGGGAAACAACATGTCCAATAGGCCCGGAGTCCTGATTAAACCAATTTGATGTCACCAGATTCTAACCCATCATGTGTTTGGTTTTCTTCTCCCCAGTCCCTGGCTTTCTGTGTTCTGCCCCACCTGGCAAGCCTCCTTTCAGAAAATACCCAGAGGTGAATCTTCCAGAAGGCATTGAGAAATTCTGCTCCCAACAGGAAGAAAAGAAACCGAATGTCGGAGCCCAAAGGAAAAATAGACTTCCTTTGAGCCTGGTGGCCTACTTCCTGAAGTACCGGCTGAAATCATACAGTAAGTCCTATAGGTTGACTACCATGAAAGTGGTGAATGATGTCCTGTGTTGTCTTGAGTAACTAACCATTCTCTTCATCAAAATTAATTTCTTATGCTTATACTTGCAGAAAATAGAAATGGGTATTTTAACATTTTGGTAAAGATGAAAGTTAGAGGCCAAAGTGTTTAGCAACTTTTCCACATCTGCAGTAAGATGGGTGTGGGACTAGGGTCACAATCCCGGCTATCGATTTCTGACACAGGCTTGGAACCACCTGTTTTTCTCAGCAAGAGGCTAAATCCATGTTCCTCTTATAGGAATCCTCTCTATACTATATAAGATCCTGCAGACAAGTAGCATCTAGTCTATTGGTCTAAATCTGAGGCTACTGAACTTCTATTTTGTTTTGGTTTCTGTTGAGGCCCAGTAGGCAAAGCAGTGTTCTGGGGACACTGGGGGAAATACGATCATAGCGCACAGTTCCTGCTGTGGGGAGCTTAAAGGGGACCCTCCTCCTATTAGAACCTGTGGTATCTGTAAGTGGCATCATCAAGAGCAGGGAGTACCCTGGTACTTGTGCCTCAGCCTCCCAATCACCTGGAATCCCCGATGGGCACCACCACTCCTGGCTAACTATTGTATTTTCAGTAGAGGTGGGGTTTCACCATGTTGGCCAGGCTGGTCCTGAAGTCCTGAGGTCAAGGGATCTGCCCTCCTGTGGCTCCTAAATTGCTCGGATTCCAGGCATGAGGCACCATGCTGGTTCCACAGATTCTTTTCTCAGTAAAGGTCGTTCGTATTCATCAGTTGGTCCAGTCTCCTATATAAATTTCTCTAACCTATGCATTTACCATGATATATGATGGGATAAATCAGTATTGCAGCAATGCTCCTGGAAAGTATTTAGGGCGATTTTTGAAAGATTTGGGGGAAAACATTTTAATTTTTGCACTGACTTAGGTCAGAGGATACGTGATTAAGATCTACCAGATGAGGGAGATTTTGTCCCATGGATCTCAAACACAGGCTCATCCACTTCTTGGGGACTTAGTCTAGGGCCCATTAGAACATTGCTGTCAGAATAACACATCCTTACACTGAGAATATTTTAAGTCCTTGTGACTGGACACTGCTTTTGTCTTGTGTGAAGTGTGATTTGCTTAACGTGACCTGCTCTTCCGAATTTGTTTACAGAAGATCGAAAAGATCACGATGAAGAACAGAAGTACAGAGACTGCAAAAAGAAACTTCTTATGTGTCAAGTGGCCTACTACCTGGGCTGCCGGCTGAAGACGGAAGGTAAGTTCTAAAGGTTCGCCATAACGGAAGTGCTGAACAACGTCCTGTCTTGTCTCTGACAAGCGATAAACTCTCATCTTCAAAGTTAATTTAATCCTTCCCATACTTCTAGGGAAATAGCAATGAGTATTGTAACATTTTGGTAAAGATGGAGGTCAGAGGCCAAGGTATTTAGCAACTCTTCCACGTCTGCAGTAAGTTCGGTGTGGGACTAGGGTTAATATCGCAGCTAATGATTCCTGACACAGGCACAGAACCACCTGTTTTTCTCAGCAAGAGACTAAATCGTGTTTTCAGGAATCCTCTCTAACATATAGGATCCTTCAGAACGTATAAGCAAGATAAAGGCAGACGAGTTTATATCCTGGTTTCAGGGTGACTGAGTAGCTAAGACAAGTTGACTTTAAGGAGATCAGGAGTGGAGATGAGAAGAGTCAAAGCAGGGAAACAACATGTCCAATAGGCAAGGCTGTCAGTGACATCCCGGAGTCCTGATTAAACCAATTTGATGTCACCAGATTCTAACCCATCATGTGTTTGGTTTTCTTCTCCCCAGTCCCTGGCTTTCTGTGTTCTGCCCCACCTGGCAAGCCTCCTTTCAGAAAATACCCAGAGGTGAATCTTCCAGAAGGCATTGAGAAATTCTGCTCCCAACAGGAAGAAAAGAAACCGAATGTCGGAGCCCAAAGGAAAAATAGACTTCCTTTGAGCCTGGTGGCCTACTTCCTGAAGTACCGGCTGAAGTCATACAGTAAGTTCTATAGGTTGACTACCACGAAAGTGATGCATGATGTCCTGTGTTGTCTTGAGTAACTAACCATTCTCTTCATCAAAATTAATTTCTTATGCTTATACTTGCAGAAAATAGAAATGGGTATTTTAACATTTTGGTAAAGATGAAAGTTAGAGGCCAAAGTGTTTAGCAACTTTTCCACATCTGCAGTAAGATGGGTGTGGGACTAGGGTCACAATCCCAGCTATCGATTTCTGACACAGGCTTGGAACCACCTGTTTTTCTCAGCAAGAGGCTAAATCCATGTTCCTCTTATAGGAATCCTCTCTATACTATATAAGATCCTGCGGACAAGTAGCATCTAGTCTATTGGTCTAAATGTCTGAGGCTACTGAACTTCTATTTTGTTTTGGTTTCTGTTGAGGCCCAGTGGGCAAAGCAGTGTTCTGGGGACACTGGGGGAAACACGATGATAGCGCACAGTTCCTGCTGTGGGGAGCTTAAAGGGGACCCTCCTCCTATTAGAACCTGTGGTATCTGTAAGTGGCATCATTAAGAGCAGGGAGTACCCTGGTACTGGTGCCGCAGCCTTCCAATCAGGTGGGATTCCTTGTGGGCACCACCACTCCTGGCTAACTATTGTATTTTCAGTAGAGGCAGTGTTTCACCATGTTTGCCAGGTTGGTCCTGAACTCCTGGGGTCCAGGGATCTGCCCTCTTTTGCCTCCTAAATAGTTCAGATTTCAGGCATGAGGAACTATGCTGGTTCCACAGATTTCTCAGTAAAGGTTGTTCGTATTCATCAGTTGGTCCTTTTCTCATGCTGAGGAGCGTGAGTTCCCTGTGCAGGGATTAGACAGTGGATGGTTATGGGTGTAGGAGAACTGGCTTATTTTGTCTGTCCCTGTCTGAATTTGTTGCAGAGATTAAAAATGACTAAGAAGAAGAAGAAGACCAAGGCCCACCATGCCCCAGGTAACTTTGAGCAATTGTGAACAGCTAATTTTGTGTTGACACCTGGAGACACCAGGTCCAGGGAAAAGAGTGGGCTGACAATATCGATACCATGTTTTCAATGAAGTCTGAATGATTCGTACTAACATTTCTGTTGATTTTCGTTGCGGTAGATACTTAGGTTTCCATTTCTCCCTCCGCTTATCATTTACTAACTACCATAGGTTGAGATACTTGTTTTTATGATCAGTGTACGCTGTGTGTCCTGAGGGTACTCACTCAGAGTGTCCTTTTACTCCCTCATCAGTGTGTCACCTGGACACTAAGTTCACTGAGCTTACTTTCCCTCTCTCTTTCTTTTTCATTCTTTTTTACCCTACTCTTGCCCATAGCAACATAAAGCAATAATTTGTTATGTCATTAATGGATCTATGTTTTTTCTTCATTAACCACTTTCTTGTGCTCCCGATGAAGTCTAGCTGGGGCTCTGCGGTGTCTTATTTTCCCTGACTTATTCTTTGGTTTTTCCTCCTTTTCTAGGCTCAGCATGGAGCTGGTGGAAGCAGAAGAACCTGAAGTCTTCTGGTACTCACTGGATGTATTGTATTCAACTTATGCAGCTTATCCTGAGTTTTATTTCACATGCCAGGCTTACACATATGTTATTTTTTTATTTGTGGAAGAGCGTGTTCGCTTGACTTTGGACATGGACAGTAGGTTTCTTACTGTGACGGTGATGAGACTCCCTCTGGTCTACCAGGTAGGGGTCATATTTCCACACTAAGACAACATGTCACATTGGACTCTGCCAGTGCAGAGTATGAACACCACCATGTTCTGGCTGAAACACTTAGCCTGAGT